>NW_025728055.1:0-661788 GCF_021461385.2 Schistocerca piceifrons
GCTTCACTTAGGGTTTACTGTAAACCTCTGACCTTATTATTGACGATGAGGACAGAAATTGCATCGGAATTAAATAGAAAAGGCACCATGCGACTTAAGTAAAAGACGACAGACTTTTCTTACTGTCTATGCTTTGAATTATTCCTGTGACTCTAGTTATAGATTCCGATGCTTCACTTCAGGTTTACTGTATCCCTTGGACCTTCTTATTGACGATGAAACACAGATATTGCATCGGAATTAAATACAAAAGGCACAATGCCGACTTAAGTACAAGAAGACTGACTCATCTTACTGTCTATGTTTTGAACCATCCTGTGACACTAGTTATAGATTCCGATGCTTCACTTCAGGTATACTGTATCCCTTGGACCATCTTATTGACGATGAAACACAGAAATTGCATCGGAATTACATAGAAAAGGCACAATGCCGACTTAAGTACAAGAAGACTGAACCTTCTTACTGTCTATGTTTTGAACCATTCCGGTGACCCTAGTAATAGATTCCGATGCTTCACTTCAAGTTTACTGTATCCCTTGGACCTTCCTATTGACGATGAAACACAGAAATTGCATCGGAATTAAATAGAAAAGGCACAATGTCGACTTAAGTACAAGAAGACTGAACCTTCTTACTGTCTATGTTTTGAACCATTCCTGTGACACTAGTTATGGATTCCGATGCTTCACTTCAGGTTTACTGTATCCCTTGGACCTTCTTATTGACGATGAAACACAGAATGTGCATCGGAATTAAATAAAAAATCACAATACCGACTTAAGTACAAGAAGCCTGACTCTTCTTACTGTCTATGCTTTGACGCATTCCTGTGACACTAGTTATAGATTCCGATGCTTCACTTCAGGTTTACTGTATCCTCTGGCCCTTCTTATTGACGATGAAACACAGAAATTGCATCGGAATAAAATACAAAAAGCACAATGCCGACTTAAGTACAAGAAGACTGACTCTTCCTACTGTCAATGATCTGAACCATTCCTGTGACACTTGTAATAGATTCCGATGCTTCACTTCAGGTTTACTGTATCCCTCTGATCATCTTATTAACGATGAAACACAGAAATTGCATCGGAATTAAATACAAAAGAACAATGCCGACTTAAGTACAAGAAGACTGACTCTTCTCACTGTCTATGTTTTAACCATTCCTGTGACACTAGTTATAGATTCCGATGCTTCTTTTCAGGTTTGCTGTATCCCTCTGACCTTCTTATTGACGATGAAACACAGTTCTTGCATCGGAATTAAATAGAAAAGGCACAATGCCGACTTAAGTACAAGAAGACTGAACCTTCTTACTGTCTATGTTTTGAACCATTCCTGTGACACTAGTTATAAATTCCGATGCTTCACTTCAGGTTTACCATATCCCTTGGACCTTCTTATTGACGATGAAACACAGAAATTGCATCGGAATTAAATACATAAGGCACAATACCGACTTAAGTACAAGAAGACTGACTCTTCTTACTGTCTATGTTTTGAACCATTCCTGTGACACTAGTTATAGATTCCGATGCTTAACGTCAGGTTTACTGTATCCCTTGGACCTTCTAATTGACGATGAAACACAGAAATTGCTTCGGAATTAAATACAGAAGGCACAATGCCGAATTACGTACAAGAAGACTGACTCTTCTTACTGACTATGTTTTGAACCATTCCTGTGACACTAGTTATAGATCCCGATGCTTCACTTCAGGTTTACTGCATCCCTCTGACCTTCTTATTCACGAGGAAACACAGAAATTGCATCGGAATTAAATGGAAACGCCACAATGCATACTTAAGTACAAGGAGACTGACTCTTCTTACTGGCTATGTTTTGAACCATTCCTGTGACACTAGTTATAGATTCCGATGCTTGACTTCAGTTTTACTGTATCCCTTGGACCTTCTTATTGATGATGAAACACAGAAATTGCATCGGAATTAAATACAAAAGCACAATGCCGATTTAAGTACAAGAAGACTGACCCTTCTTACTGTCTATGTTTTGAACCATTCCTGTGACACTAGTTATAGATTCCGATGCTTCACTTCAGGTTTATTGTATCCCTTGGACCTTCTTATTGACGATGTAACACAGAAATTGCATCGGAATTAAATAGAAAAGGCACATTGCCGACTTAAGTACAAGAAGACTGACTCTTCTTACTGTCTATGTTTTTGAACCATTCCTGTGACACTAGTTATAGATTCCGATGCTTCACTTCATGTTTACTGTATCCCTTGGACTTCTTATTGACGATGAAACACAGAAATTGCATCGGAATTAAATACAAAAGGCACAATATCGACTTAAGTACAAGAAGACTGACTCTTCTTACTGTCTATGTTTTGAACCATTCCTGTGACACTAGTTATAGATTCCGATGCTTAACTTCAGGTTTACTGTATCCCGTGGACCTTCTTATTGACGATGAAACACAGAAATTGAATCGGAAATAAATACGAAAGGCACAATGCCGACTTAAGTACAAGAAGACTGACTCTTCCTATTGTCAATGACTTGAACCATTCCTGTGACACTAGTTATAGATTCCGATGCTTCACTTCAGGTTTACTGTATCCCTTGGACCTTCTTATTGACGATGAAACACAGAAATTGCATCGGAAATAAATACAAAAGGCACAATGCCGATATAAGTACAAGAAGACTGACTCTTCCTACTGTCAATGAATTGAACCTTTCCTGTGACACTCGTTATAGATTCCGAAGCTTCACTTCAGGTTTACTGTACCCCTCTGATCTTCTTTATGACGATGAAACACAGAAATTGCATCGGAATTAAATACAAAATCACAATACCGACTTAAGTACGAGAAGCCTGACTCTTCTTACTGTCTATGTTTTGATGCATTCCTGTGACACTAGTCATAGATTCCGATGCTTCACTTCAGGTTTACTGTATCCTCTGGCCCTTCTTATTGACGATGAAACACAGAAATTGCATCGGAATAAAATACAAAAAGCACAATGCCGACTTAAGTACAAGAAGACTGACTCTTCCTACTGTCAATGTTTTGAACCATTCCTGTGACACTTGTAATAGATTCCGATGCTTCACTTCAGGTTTACTGTATCCCTCTGATCATCTTATTAACGATGAAACACAGAAATTGCATCGGAATTAAATACAAAAGTCACAATGCCGACTTAAGTACAAGAAGACTGACTCTTCTGACTGTCTAAGTTTTAACCATTCCTGTGACAGTAGTTATAGATTCCGATGCTTGTTTTCAAGTGTACTGTATCCCGCTGACCTTCTTATTGACGATGAAACACAGAAATTGCATCGGAATTAAATACACAAGGTACAATGCCGACTTAAGTACAAGAAGACTGACTCGTTTTACTGGCTATGTTTTGAACCATTCCCGTGACACTAGTTATAGATTCGGATGCTTCACTTAGGGTTTACTGTAAACCTCTGACCTTCTTATTGACGATGAGGACAGAAATTGCATCGGAATTAAATAGAAAAGGCACCATGCGACTTAAGTAAAAGACGACAGACTTTTCTTACTGTCTATGCTTTGAATTATTCCTGTGACTCTAGTTATAGATTCCGATGCTTCACTTCAGGTTTACTGTATCCCTTGGACCTTCTTATTGACGATGAAACACAGATATTGCATCGGAATTAAATACAAAAGGCACAATGCCGACTTAAGTACAAGAAGACTGACTCATCATACTGTCTATGTTTTTAACCATCCTGTGACACTAGTTATAGATTCCGATGCTTCACTTCAGGTATACTGTATCCCTTGGACCATCTTATTGACGATGAAACACAGAAATTGCATCGGAATTACATAGAAAAGGCACATTGCCGACTTAAGTACAAGAAGACTGAACCTTCTTACTGTCTATGTTTTGAACCATTCCGGTGACCCTAGTAATAGATTCCGATGCTTCACTTCAAGTTTACTGTACCCCTTGGACCTTCCTATTGACGATGAAACACAGAAATTGCATCGGAATTAAATAGAAGAGGCACAATGTCGACTTAAGTACAAGAAGACTGAACCTTCTTACTGTCTATGTTTAGAACCATTCCTGTGACACTAGTTATAGATTCCGATGCTTCACTTCAGGTTTACTGTATCCCTTAGACCTACTTATTGACGATGAAACACAGAAATTGCATCGGAATTAAATACAAAAGGCACAATACCGACTTAAGTACAAGAAGACTGACTCTTCTTACTGTCTGTGCTTTGAACCATTCCTGTGACCCTAGTAATAGGTTCCGATGCTTCATTTCAGGTTTACTGTATCCCTCGGACCATCTTATTGACGATAAAACACAGAAATTGCATCGGAATTAAACACAAAAGGCACAATGCCGTCTTAAGTACAAAAAGACTGACTCTTCTTACAGATTATGTTTTGAACCATTCCTGTGACACTAGTTATAGATCCCCATGCTTCACTTCAGGTTTACTGTATCCCTCTGACCTTCTTATTCACGAGGAAACACAGAAATTGAATCGGAATTAAATGGAAACGCCACAATGCCTACTTAAGTACAAGGAGACTGACTCTTCTTACTGGCTATGTTTTGAACCATTCCTGTGACACTAGTTATACATTCCGATGCTTGACTCCAGTTTTACTGTATCCCTTGGACCTTCTTATTGACGATGAAACACAGAAATTGCATCGGAATTAAATACAAAAGGCACAATACCGACTTAAGTACAAGAAGACTGACTCTTCTTCCTGTCTATGTTTTGAACCATTCCTGTGACACTAGTTATAGATTCCGATGCTTCACTTCAGGTTTACTGTATCCCTTGGACCTTCTTATTGACGATGAAACACAGAAATTGAATCGGAAATAAATACAAAAGGCACAATGCCGACTTATGTACAAGAAGACTGACTCTTCCTACTGTCAATGATTTGAACCATTCCTGTGACACTAGTTATAGATTCCGATGCTTCACTTCAGGTTTACTGTACCCCTCTGATCTTCTTTATGTCGATGAAACACAGAAATTGCATCGGAATTAAATACAAAAGGCACAATGCCGACTTAAATACAAGAAGACTGACTCATCTTACTGTCTATGTTTTGAACCATCCTGTGACACTAGTTATAGATTGCGATGCTTCACTTCAGGTATACTGTATCCCTTGGACCATCTTATTGGCGATGAAATACAGAAATTGCATCGGAATTCAACACAAAAGGCACAATGCCGTCTTAAGTACAAAAAGAATGACTCTTCTTACAGACTATGTTTTGAACCATTCCTGTGTCACTAGTTATACATTCCGATGCTTCACTTCAGGTTTACTGTATCCCTCTGACCTTCTTATTGACGATGAAACACAGAAATTGCATCGGAATTAAATACAAAAGGCTCAATGCCGACTTAAGTACAAGAAGACTGACTCTTCTTACTGTCTATGTTTTGAACCATTCCTGTGACACTACTTGTAGATTCCGATGCTTCAATTCAGGTCTAATGTATCCCTTGGACCTTCTTATTGACGATGAAACACAGAAATTCCATCGGAATTGAATACAAAAGCCACAATGCCGACTTAAGTACAAAAGACTGACCCTTCTCACTGTCTATGTTTTAACCATTCCTGTGAACCTAGTAATAGATTCCGATGCTTCACTTCAGGTTTACTGTATCCCTTGGACCTTCCTATTGACGATGAAACACAGAAATTGCATCGGAATTAAATAGAATAGTCACAATGCCGACTTAAGTACAAGAAGACTGAACCTTCTTACTGTCTATGTTTTGAACCATTCCTGTGACACTAGTTCTTGATTCCGATGCTTCACTTCAGGTTTACTGTACCCCTTGGACCTTCTTATTGACGATGAAACACAGAAATTGCATCGGAATTAAAAACATAAGGCACAATACCGACTTAAGTACAAGAAGACTGACTCTTCTTACTGTCTATGTTTTGAACCATTCCTGTGACACTAGTTATAGATTCCGATGCTTAACTTCAGGTTTACTGTATCCCTTGGACCTTCTTATTGACGATGAAACACAGAAATTGCTTCGGAATTAAATACAAAAGGCACAATGCCGACTTAAGTACAAGAAGACTGACTCTTCTTACTGACTATGTTTTGAACCATTCCTGTGACACTAGTTATAGATCCCAATGCTTCACTTCAAGTTTACTGTATCCCTCTGACCTTCTTATTCACGAGGAAACACAGAAATTGCATCGGAATTAAATGGAAACGCCACAATGCCTACTTAAGTACAAGGAGACTGACTCTTCTTACTGGCTATGTTTTGAACCATTCCAGTGACACTAGTTATAGATTCCGATGCTTGACTTCAGTTTTACTGTATCCCTTAGACCTTCTTATTGACGATGAAACACAGAAATTGCATCGGAATTAAATACAAAAGCACAATGCCGACTTAAGTACAAGAAGACTGACACTTCTTACTGTCTACGATTTGAACCATTCCTGTGACAATTGTTATAGATTCCGATGCTTCACTTCAGGTTTACTGTATCCCTTGGACCTTCTTATTGACGATGAAACTCAGAAATTGCATCGGAATCAAATACAAAAGGCACATACCGACTTAATTACAAGAAGACTGACTCTTTCTACTGTCAGTGACTTGAACCATTCCTGTGCACTAGTTATAGATTCCGATGCTTCACTTCAGGTTTACTCTACCTCTCTGATCATATTTATGACGATGAAACACAGAAATTGCATCGGAATTAAATACAAAAGACACAATACCGACTTAAGTACAAGAAGACTGACTCTTCTTACTGTCTATTTTTTGAACCATTCCTGTGACACTAGTTATAGATTCCGATGCTTCCCTTTAGGTTTACTGTATCCCTTGGACCTTCTTATGGACGATGAAACACAGAAATTGCATCGGAAATAAATACAAAAGCCACAATGCCGACTTAAGTACAAGAAGACTGACTCATCTTCGTGTCTATGTTTTGATCCATTCCGGTGTCACTAGTTATAGATTCCGATGCTTCACTTCAGGTTTACTGTATCCCTCTGACCTTCGTATTGACGATGAAACACAGAAATTGCATCGGAATTAAATACAAAAGGCTCAATGCCGACTTAAGTACAAGAAGACTGACTCTTCTTACTGTCTATGTTTTGAACCATTCCTGTGACACTAGTTAAAGATTCCGATGCTTCAATTCAGGTTTACTGTTTCCCTTGGACCTTCTTATTGACGATGAAACTCAGAAATTGCATCGGAATCAAATACAAAAGGCACATACCGACTTAAGTACAAGAAGACTGACCCTTCTTACTATGTATGTTTTGAACCATTCCTGCGACACTAGTTATAAATTCCGATGCTTAACTTCAGGTTTACTGTATTCCTTGGACCTTCTTATTGACGATGAAACACAGAAATTGCATCGGAAATAAATACAAAAGGCACAATGCCGACTTAAGTACAAGAAGACAGACTCTTCCTACTGTCAATGACTTGAACCATTCCTGTGCACTAGTTATAGATTCCGATGCTTCACTTCAGGTTACCTCTACCTCTCTGATCATCTTTATGACGATGAAACACAGAAATTGCATCGGTATTAAATACAAAAGGCACAATACCGACTTAAGTACTAGAAGACTGACTCATCTTAGTGTCTATGTTTTGAACCATTCCTGTGACACTAGTTATAGATTCCGATGCTTCACTTCAGGTTTACTGTACCCCTCTGATCTTCTTTATGACGATGAAACACAGAAATTGCATCGGAATTAAATACAAAAGGCACAATGCCGACTTAAGTACAAGAAGACTGACTCATCTTACCTGCCTATGTTTTGAACCATCCTGTGACACTAGTTATAGATTCCGATGCTTCACTTTAGGAATACTGTATCCCTTGGACCATCGTATTGACGATGAAACACGGAAATTGCATCGGAATTCAACACAAAAGGCACAATGCCGTCTTAAGTACAAAAAGACTGACTCTTCTTGCAGACTATGTTTTGAACCATTCCTGTGTCACTAGTTATAGATTCCATGGTTCACTTCAGGTTTACTGTATCCCTTGGACCTTCCTATTGACGATGAAACACAGAAACTTCATCGGAATTAAATAGAAAAGGCACAATGCCGACTTAAGTACAAGAAGACTGAACCTTCTTACTGTCTATGTTTTGAACCATTCCTGTGACACTAGTTATAGATTCCGATGCTTCACTTCAGGTTTACTGTATCCCTTGGACCTTCTTATTGACGATGAAACACAGAAATTGCATCGGAATTAAATACATAAGGCACAATTCCGACTTAAGTACAAGAAGACTGACTCTTCTTACTGTCTATGTTTTGAACCATTCCTGTGACACTAGTTATAGATTCCAATGCTTAACTTCAGGTTTACTGTATCCCTTGGACCTTCTTATTGACGATGAAACACAGACATTGCTTCGGAATTAAATACAAAAGGCACAATGCCGACTTAAGTACAAGAAGACTGACACTTCTTACTGACTATGTTTTGAACCTTTCCTGTGACACTAGTTATAGATCCCGATGCTTCACTTCAGGTTTACTGTATCCCTCTGACCTTCTTATTCACGAGGAAACACAGAAATTGCATCGGAATTAAATACAAAAGGCTCAATGCCGACTTAAGTACAAGAAGACTGACTCTTCTTACTGTCTATGTTTTGAACCATTCCTGTGACACTAGTTATAGATTCAGATGCTTGACTTCAGTTTTACTGTATCCCTTGGACCTTCTTATTGACGATGAAACACAGAAATTGCATCGGAAATAAATACAAAAGGCACAATGCCGACCAATGTACAAGAAGACTGACTCTTCCTACTGTCAAAGATTTGAACCATCCCTGTGACACTAGTTATAGATTCCGATGCTTCACTTCAGGTTTACTGTACCCCTCTGATCTTCTTTATGTCGATGAAACACAGAAATTGCATCGGAATTAAATACAAAAGGCACAATGCCGACTTAAATACAAGAAGACTGACTCTTCTTACTGTCTATGTTTTGAACCATTCCTGTGACACTAGTTATAGATTCCGATGCTTCACTTCAGGTATACTGTATCCCTTGGACCATCTTATTGGCGATGAAATACAGAAATTGCATCGGAATTCAACACAAAAGGCACAATGCCGTCTTAAGTACAAAAAGAATGACTCTTCTTACAGACTATGTTTTGAACCATTCCTGTGTCACTAGTTATACATTCCGATGCTTCACTTCAGATTTACTGTATCCCTCTGACCTTCTTATTGACGATGAAACACAGAAATTGCATCGGAATTAAATACAAAAGGCTCAATGCCGACTTAAGTACAAGAAGAATGACTCATCTTACTGTCTATGTTTTGAACCATTCCTGTGACACTACTTGTAGATTCCGATGCTTCAATTCAGGTCTAATGTATCCCTTGGACCTTCTTATTGACGATGAAACACAGAAATTCCATCGGAATTAAATACAAAAGCCACAATGCCGACTTAAGTACAAAAAGACTGACCCTTCTCACTGTCTATGTTTTAACCATTCCTGTGAACCTAGTAATAGATTCCGATGCTTCACTTCAGGTTTACTGTATCCCTTGGACCTTCCTATTGACGATGAAACTTAGATATTGCATCGGAATTAAATAGAAAAGGCACAATGCCGACTTAAGTACAAGAAGACTGAACCTTCTTACTGTCTATGTTTTGAACCATTCCTGTGACACTAGTTATAGATTCCGATGCTTCACTTCAGGTTTACTGTATCCCTTGGACCTTCCTATTGACGATGAAACTTAGATATTGCATCGGAATTAAATACAAAAGCCACAATGCCGACTTAAGTACAAAAAGACTGACCCTTCTCACTGTCTATGTTTTAACCATTCCTGTGAACCTAGTAATAGATTCCGATGCTTCACTTCAGGTTTACTGTATCCCTTGGACCTTCCTATTGACGATGAAACACAGAAATTGCATCGGAATTAAATAGAAAAGGCACAATGCCGATTTCAGTACAAGAAGACTGAACCTTCTTACTGTCTATGTTTTGAACCATTCCTGTGACACTAGTTATAGATTCCGATGCTTCACTTCAGGTTTACTGTATCCCTTGGACCTTCTTATTGACGATGAAACACAGAAATTGCATCGGAATTAAATACATAAGGCACAATACCGACTTAAGTACAAGAAGAGTGACTCTTCTTACTGTCTATGTTTTGAACCATTCCTGTGACACTAGTTATAGATTCCGATGCTTAACTTCAGGTTTACTGTATCCCTTGGACCTTCTTATTGACGATGAAACACAGAAATTGCTTCTTAATTATATACAAAAGGCACAATGCCGACTTAAGTACAAGAAGACTGACTCTTCTTACTGACTATGTTTTGAACCATTCCTGTGACACTAGTTATAGATCCCAATGCTTCACTTCAAGTTTACTGTATCCCTCTGACCTTCTTATTCACGAGGAAACACAGAAATTGCATCGGAATTAAATGGAAACGCCACAATGCCTACTTAAGTACAAGGAGACTGACTCTTCTTACTGGCTATGTTTTGAACCATTCCTGTGACACTAGTTATAGATTCCGATGCTTGACTTCAGTTTTACTGTATCCCTTAGACCTTCTTATTGACGATGAAACACAGAAATTGCATAGGAATTAAATACAAAAGCACAATGCCGACTTAAGTACAAGAAGTCTGACCCTTCTTACTGTCTACGTTTTGAACCATTCCTGTGACACTAGTTATAGATTCCGATGCTTCACTTCAGGTTTACTGTATCCCTTGGACCTTCTTATTGACGATAAAACTCAGAAATTGCATCGGAATTAAATACAAAAGGCACATACCGACTTAAGTACAAGAAGACTGACCCTTCTTACTGTGTATGTTTTGAACCATTCCTGCGACACTAGTTATAAATTCCGATGCTTAACTTCAGGTTTACTGTATTCCTTGGACCTTCTTATTGACGATGAAACACAGAAATTGCATCGGAAATAAATACAAAAGGCACAATGCCGACTTAAGTACAAGAAGACAGACTCTTCCTACTGTCAATGACTTGAACCATTCCTGTGTCACTAGTTATAGATTCCATACTTCACTTCAGGTTTACTGTATCCCTTGGACCTTCCTATTGACGATGAAACACAGGAACTTCATCGGAATTAAATAGAAAAGGCACAATGCCGACTTAAGTACAAGAAGACTGAACCTTCTTACTGACTATGTTTTGAACATTTTCCTGTGACACTAGTTATAGATATCGATGCTTCACTTCAGGTTTACTGTATCCCTTAGACCTTCTTATTCACGAGGAAACACAGAAATTGCATCGGAATTAAATGGAAACGCCACTATGCCTACTTATGTACAAGGAGACTGACTCTTCTTACTGGCTATGTTTTGAACCATTCCTGTGACACTAGTTATAGATTCCGATGGTTGACTTCAGTTTTACTGTATCCCTTGGACCTTCTTATTGACGGTGAAACACAGAAATTGCATCGGAATTAAATACATAAGGCACAATACCGACTTAAGTACAAGAAGACTGACTCTTCTTACTGTCTATGTTTGAACCATTCCTGTGACACTAGTTATAGATTCCGATGCTTAACTTCAGGTTAACTGTATTCCTTGGACCTTCTTATTGACGATGAAACACAGAAATTGCATCGGAAATAAATACAAAAGGCACAATGCCGACTTAAGTACAAGAAGACAGACTCTTCCTACTGTCAATGACTTGAACCATTCCTGTGCACTAGTTATAGATTCCGATGCATCACTTCAGGTTATCTCTACCTCTCTGATCATCTTTATGACGATGAAACACAGAAATTGCATCGGTATTAAATACAAAAGGCACAATACCGACTTAAGTACAAGAAGACTGACTCATCTTAGTGTCTATGTTTTGAACCATTCCTGTGACACTAGTTATAGATTCCGATGCTTCACTTCAGGTTTACTGTACCCCTCTGATCTTCTTTATGACGATGAAACACAGAAATTGCATCGGAATTAAATACAAAAGGCACAATGCCGACTTAAGTACAAGAAGACTGACTCATCTTACTGCCTATGTTTTGAACCATCCTGTGACACTAGTTATAGATTCCGATGCTTCACTTCAGGAATACTGTATCCCTTGGACCATCGTATTGACGATGAAACACGGAAATTGCATCGGAATTCAACACAAAAGGCACAATGCCGTCTTAAGTACAAAAAGACTGACTCTTCTTACAGACTATGTTTTGAACCATTCCTGTGCCACTAGTTATAGATTCCATGCTTCACTTCAGGTTTACTGTATCCCTTGGACCTTCCTATTGACGATGAAACACAGAAACTTCATCGGAATTAAATAGAAAAGGCACAATGCCGACTTAAGTACAAGAAGACTGAACCTTCTTACTGCCTATGTTTTGAACCATTCCTGTGACACTAGTTATAGATTCCGATGCTTCACTTCAGGTTTACTGTATCCCTTGGACCTTCTTATTGACGATGAAACACAGAAATTGCATCGAAATTAAATACATAAGGCACAATTCCGACTTAAGTACAAGAAGACTGACTCTTCTTACTGTCTATGTTTTGAATCATTCCTGTGACACTAGTTATAGATTCCGATGCTTAACTTCAGGTTTACTGTATCCCTTGGACCTTCTTATTGACGATGAAACACAGAAATTGCATCGGAATTAAATACAAAAGGCTCAATGCCGACTTAAGTACAAGAAGACTGACTCTTCTTACTGTCTATGTTTTGAACCATTCCTGTGACACTAGTTATAAATTCAGATGCTTGACTTCAGTTTTACTGTATCCCTTGGACCTTCTTATTGACGATGAAACACAGAAATTGCATCGGAAATAAATACAAAAGGCACAATGCCGACCAATGTACAAGAAGACTGACTCTTCCTACTGTCAATGATTTGAACCATTCCTGTGACACTAGTTATAGATTCCGATGCTTCACTTCAGGTTTACTGTACCCCTCTGATCTTCTTTATGTCGATGAAACACAGAAATTGCATCGGAATTAAATACAAAAGGCACAATGCCGACTTAAATACAAGAAGACTGACTCTTCTTAGTGTCTATGTTTTGAACCATTCCTGTGACACTAGTTATAGATTCCGATGCTTCACTTCAGGTATACTGTATCCCTTGGACCATCTTATTGGCGATGAAATACAGAAATTGCATCGGAATTCAACACAAAAGGCACAATGCCGTCTTAAGTACAAAAAGAATGACTCTTCTTACAGACTATGTTTTGAACCATTCCTGTGTCACTAGTTATGCATTCCGATGCTTCACTTCAGGTTTACTGTATCCCTCTGACCTTCTTATTGACGATGAAACACAGAAATTGCATCGGAATTAAATACAAAAGGCTCAATGCCGACTTAAGTACAAGAAGAATGACTCATCTTACTGTCTATGATTTGAACCATTCCTGTGACACTACTTGTAGATTCCGATGCTTCAATTCAGGTCTAATGTATCCCTTGGACCTTCTTATTGACGATGAAACACAGAAATTCCATCGGAATTAAATACAAAAGCCACAATGCCGACTTAAGTACAAAAAGACTGACCCTCCTCACTGTCTATGTTTTAACCATTCCTGTGAACCTAGTAATAGATTCCGATGCTTCACTTCAGGTTTACTGTATCCCTTGGTCCTTCGTATTGACGATGAAACTTAGAAATTGCATCGGAATTAAATAGAAAAGGCACAATGCCGACTTAAGTACAAGAAGACTGAACCTTCTTATTGTCTATGTTTTGAACCATTCCTGTGACACTAGTTATAGATTCCGATGCTTCACTTCAGGTTTACTGTATCCCTTGGACCTTCTTATTGACGATGAAACACAGAAATTGCATCGGAATTAAATACATAAGGCACAATACCGACTTAAGTACAAGAAGACTGACTCTTCTTACTGTCTATGTTTTGAACCATTCCTGTGACACTAGTTATAGATTCCGATGCTTAACTTCAGGTTTACTGTATCCCTTGGACCTTCTTATTGACGATGAAACACAGAAATTGCTTCGGAATTAAATACAAAAGGCACAATGCCGACTTAAGTACAAGAAGACTGACTCTTCTTACTGACTATGTTTTGAACCATTCCTGTGACACTAGTTATAGATCCCAATGCTTCACTTCAAGTTTACTGTATCCCTCTGACCTTCTTATTCACGAGGAAACACTGAAATTGCATCGGAATTAAATGGAAACGCCACAATGCCTACTTAAGTACAAGGTGACTGACTCTTCTTACTGGCTATGTTTTGAACCATTCCTGTGACACTAGTTATAGATTCCGATGCTTGACTTCAGTTTTACTGTATCCCTTAGACCTTCTTATTGACGATGAGACACAGAAATTGCATCGGAATTAAATACAAAAGCACAATGCCGACTTAAGTACAAGAAGACTGACCCTTCTTACTGTCTACGATTTGAACCATTCCTGAGACACTAGTTATAGATTCCGATGCTTCACTTCAGGTTTACTGTATCCCTTGGACCTTCTTATTGACGAAGAAACTCAGAAATTGCATCGGAATTAAATACAAAAGGCACATACCGACTTAAGTACAAGAAGACCGACTCTTCCAACTGTCAGTGACTTGAACCATTCCTGTGCACTAGTTATAGATTCCGATGCTTCACTTCAGGTTTACTCTACCTCTCTGATCATATTTATGACGATGAAACACAGAAATTGCATCGGAATTAAATACAAAATGCACAATGCCGACTTAAATACAAGAAGACTGACTCATCTTACTGTCTATGTATTGAACCATCCTGTGACACTAGTTATAGATTGCGATGCTTCACTTCAGGTATACTGTATCCCTTGGACCATCTTATTGGCGATGAAATACAGAAATTGCATCGGAATTCAACACAAAAGGCATAATGCCGTCTTAAGTACAAAAAGAATGACTCTTCTTACAGACTATGTTTTGAACCATTCCTGTGTCACTAGTTATACATTCCGTTGCTTCACTTC
This sequence comes from Schistocerca piceifrons, assembly GCF_021461385.2. NCBI lineage: Eukaryota > Metazoa > Arthropoda > Insecta > Orthoptera > Acrididae > Schistocerca > Schistocerca piceifrons. The sequence continues at coordinate 15,113 of NW_025728055.1, forward strand.
AGGTTTACTGTATCCCTCTGACCTTCGTATTGACGATGAAACACAGAAATTGCATCGGAATTAAATACAAAAGGCTCAATGCCGACTTAAGTACAAGAAGAGTGACTCTTCTTACTGTCTATGTTTTGAACCATTCCTGTGACACTACTTGTAGATTCCGATGCTTCAATTCAGGTCTAATGTATCCCTTGGACCTTCTTATTGACGATGAAACACAGAAATTCCATCGGAATTAAATACAAAAGCCACAATGCCGACTTAAGTACAAAAAGACTGACCCTTCTCACTGTCTATGTTTTAACCATTCCTGTGAACCTAGTAATAGATTCCGATGCTTCACTTCAGGTTTACTGTATCCCTTGGACCTTCCTATTGACGATGAAACACAGAAATTGCATCGGAATTAAATAGAAAAGGCACAATGCCGACTTCAGTACAAGAAGACTGAACCTTCTTACTGTCTATGTTTTGAACCATTCCTGTGACACTAGTTATAGATACCGATGCTTCACTTCAGGTTTACTGTATCCCTTGGACCTTCTTATTGACGATGAAACACAGAAATTGCATCGGAATTAAATACATAAGGCACAATACCGACTTAAGTACAAGAAGACTGACTCTTCTTACTGTCTATGTTTTGAACCATTCCTGTGACACTAGTTATAGATTCCGATGCTTAACTTCAGGTTTACTGTATCCCTTGGACCTTCTTATTGACGATGAAACACAGAAATTGCTTCGGAATTAAATACAAAAGGCACAATGCCGACTTAAGTACAAGAAGACTGACTCTTCTTACTGACTATGTTTTGAACCATTCCTGTGACACTAGTTATAGATCCCAATGCTTCACTTCAAGTTTACTGTATCCCTCTGACCTTCTTATTCACGAGGAAACACAGAAATTGCATCGGAATTAAATGGAAACGCCACAATGCCTACTTAAGTACAAGGAGACTGACTCTTCTTACTGGCTATGTTTTGAACCATTCCTGTGACACTAGTTATAGATTCCGATGCTTGACTTCAGTTTTACTGTATCCCTTAGACCTTCTTATTGACGATGAAACACAGAAATTGCATCGGAATTAAATACAAAAGGCACAATGCCGACTTAAGTACAAGAAGACTGACTCTTCCTACTGTTCGTGACTTTAACCGTTCCTGTGCACTAGTTATAGATTCCGATGCTTCACTTCAGGTTTACTCTACCTCTCTGATCATCTTTATGACGATGAAACACAGAAATTGCATCGGAATTAAATACAAAAGGCACAATGCCGACTTAAGTACAAGAAGACTGACTCATCTTACTGCCTATGTTTTGAACCATCCTGTGACACTAGTTATAGATTCCGATGCTTAACTTCAGGTTTACTGTATCCCTTGGACCTTCTTATTGACGATGAAACACAGAAATTGCTTCGGAATTAAATACAAAAGGCACAATGCCGACTTAAGTACAAGAAGACTGACTCTTCTTACTGACTATGTTTTGAACATTTTCCTGTGACACTAGTTATAGATATCGATGCTTCACTTCAGGTTTACTGTATCCCTTAGACCTTCTTATTCACGAGGAAACACAGAAATTGCATCGGAATTAAATGGAAACGCCACAATGCCTACTTATGTACAAGGAGACTGACTCTTCTTACTGGCTATGTTTTGAACCATTCCTGTGACACTAGTTATAGATTCCGATGGTTGACTTCAGTTTTACTGTATCCCTTGGACCTTCTTATTGACGATGAAACACAGAAATTGCATCGGAAATAAATACAAAAGGCACAATACCGACTTAAGTACAAGAAGACTGACTCTTCTTGCTGACTATGTTTTGAACCATTCCTGTGACACTAGTTATAGATTCCGATGCTTAACTTCAGGTTTACTGTATTCCTTGGACCTTCTTATTGACGATGAAACACAGAAATTGCATCGGAAATAAATACAAAAGGCACAATGCCGACTTAAGTACAAGAAGACAGACTCTTCCTACTGTCAATGACTTGAACCATTCCTGTGCACTAGTTATAGATTCCGATGCTTCACTTCAGGTTAACTCTACCTCTCTGATCATCTTTATGACGATGAAACACAGAAATTGCATCGGTATTAAATACAAAAGGCACAATACCGACTTAAGTACAAGAAGACTGACTCATCTTAGTGTCTATGTTTTGAACCATTCCTGTGACACTAGTTATAGATTCCGATGCTTCACTTCAGGTTTACTGTACCCCTCTGATCTTCTTTATGACGATGAAACACAGAAATTGCATCGGAATTAAATACAAAAGGCACAATGCCGACTTAAGTACAAGAAGACTGACTCATCTTACTGCCTATGTTTTGAACCACCCTGTGACACTAGTTATAGATTCCGATGCTTCACTTCAGGAATACTGTATCCCTTGGACCATCGTATTGACGATGAAACACGGAAATTGCATCGGAATTCAACACAAAAGGCACAATGCCGTCTTAAGTACAAAAAGACTGACTCTTCTTACAGACTATGTTTTGAACCATTCCTGTGTCACTAGTTATAGATTCCATGCTTCACTTCAGGTTTACTGTATCCCTTGGACCTTCCTATTGACGATGAAACACAGAAACTTCATCGGAATTAAATAGAAAAGGCACAATGCCGACTTAAGTACAAGAAGACTGAACCTTCTTACTGTCTATGTTTTGAACCATTCCTGTGACACTAGTTATAGATTCCGATGCTTCACTTCAGGTTTACTGTATCCCTTGGACCTTCTTATTGACGATGAAACACAGAAATTGCATCGGAATTAAATACATAAGGCACAATACCGACTTAAGTACAAGAAGACTGACTCTTCTTACTGTCTATGTTTTGAACCATTCCTGTGACACTAGATATAGATTCCGATTCTTAACTTCAGGTTTACTGTATCCCTTGGACCTTCTTATTGACGATGAAACACAGACATTGCTTCGGAATTAAATACAAAAGGCACAATGCCGACTTAAGTACAAGAAGACTGACTCTTCTTACTGACTATGTTTTGAACCTTTCCTGTGACACTAGTTATAGATCCCGATGCTTCACTTCAGGTTTACTGTATCCCTCTGACCTTCTTATTCACGAGGAAACACAGAAATTGCATCAGAATTAAATGGAAGCGACACAATGCCCACTTATGTACAAGGAGACTGACTCTTCTTACTGGCTATGATTTGAACCATTCCTGTGACACTAGTTATAGATTCGGATGCTTGACTTCAGTTTTACTGTATCCCTTGGACCTTCTTATTGACGATGAAACACAGAAATTGCATCGGAATTAAATACAAAAGCACAATGCCGACTTAAGTACAAGAAGACTGACCCCTCTTACTGTCTATGCTTTTAACCATTCCTGTGACACTAGTTATAGATTCCGATGCTTCACTTCAGGTTAATTGCATCCCTTATACCATCTTATTGACGATGAAACACAGAAATTGCATCGGAATTAAATAGAAAAGGCACAATGCCGACTTAAGTACAAGAAGACTGACTCTTCTTACTGTCTATGTTTTGAACCATTCCTGTGACACTAGTTATAGATTCCGATGCTTCACTTCAGGTTTACTGTATCCCTTGGACCTTCTTATTGACGATGAAACACAGAAATTGCATCGGAATTAAATACAAAAGGCACAATCCCGACTTAAGTACAAGAAGACTGACTCTTCTTACTGCCTATGTTTTGAACCATTCCTGTGACACTAGTTATAGATTCCGATGCTTAACTTCAGGTTTACTGTATCCCTTGGACCTTCTTATTGACGATGAAACACAGAAATTGAATCGGAATTAAATACAAACGGGACAATGCCGAGGTAAGTACAAAAAGACTGACCCTTCCTACTGTCAATGACTTGAACCATTCCTGTGACACTAGTTATAGATTCCGATGCTTCACTTCAGGTTTACTCTACCCCTCTGATCTTCTTTATGACGATGAAACACAGAAATTGCATCGGAATTAAATACAAAAGGCACAATGCCGACTTAAGTACAAGAAGACTGACTCATCTTACTGTCTATGTTTTGTACCATTCTTGTGACACTAGTTATAGATTCCGATGCTTCACTTCAGGTGTACTGTATCCCTTGGACCATGATATTGACGATAAAACACAGAAATTGCATCGGAATTAAACACAAAAGGCACAATGCCGTCTTAATTACAAAAAACTGACTCTTCTTACAGACTATGTTTTGAACCATTCCTGTGACACTAGTTATAGATTCCGATGCTTCAATTCAAGTCTACTGTATCCCTTGGACCTTCTTATTGACGATGAAACACAGAAATTGCAATGGAATTAAATACAAACGGGACAATGGCGACTTAAGTACAAAAAGACTGACCCTTCTCACTGTCTATGTTTTTAACCATTCCTGTGTCACTAGTTATAGATTCCGATGCTTAACTTCAGGTTTACTGTGTCCCTTGGACCTTCTTATTGACGATGAAACACAGAAATTGCATCGGAATTAAATACAAACGGGACAATGCCGACTAAAGTACAAAAAGACTGACCCCTCTTACTGTCTTTCTTTAAAACCATTCCTGAGACACTAGTTATAGATTCCGATGCTTCAATCCAGGGTTACTGTATCACTTGGACCTTCTTATTGAGGATGAAACACAGAAATTGCATCGGAATTAAATAGAAAAGGCACAATGCCGACTTAAGTACAAGAAGACTGACTCTTCTTACTGTCTATGCTTTGAACCATTCCTGTCACACTAGTTATGGATTCCGATGCTTCACTTCAGGTTTACTGTATCCCTTGGACCTTCGTATTGACGATGAAACACAGAAATTGCATCGGAATAAATACAAAAGGCACAATGCCGACTTAAGTACAAGAAGACTGACTCACCTTACTGTCTATGCTTTGAACCATTCCTGTGACACTATTTATAGATTCCGACGCTTCATTTCAGGTGTACAGTATCCCTTGGACCATCTTATTGACGATAAAACACAGAAATTGCATCGGAATTAAACACAAAATGCACAATGCCGTCTTAAGTACAAAAAGACTGACTCTGCTTACGGACTATGTTTTGAACCATTCCTGTGACACTATTTATAGATTCCGATGCTTCACGTCAGGTTTACTGTATCCCTCTGACCTTCTTATTGACGATGAAACACAGAAATTGCATCGGAATTAAATACAAAAGGCACAATACCGACTTAAGTACAAGAAGACTAATTCTTCTTACTGTCTATGTTTTGGACCATTCCTGTGACACTAGTTATAGACTCCGATGCTTCACTTCAGGTTTACTGTATCCCTCTGATCTTCTTAATGACGATCAAACACAGAAATTGCATCGGAATTAAATACAAAAGGCACAATGCCGACTTAAGTACAAGACGACTGACTCATCTTACTGACTATGTTTTGAACCATTCCTGTGACACTAGTTATAGATTTCGATGCTTCACTTCAGTTATACTGTATCCCTTGGACCTTCTTATTGACGATGAAACACAGAAATTGCATCGGAATTAAACACAAAAGGCACAATGCCTTCTTAAGTACAAAAGACTGACTCTTCTTACAGACTATGTTTTCAACCATTCCTGTGACACTAGTTATAGATTCCGATGCTTCACTTCAGGTTTACTGTAGCCCTCTGACCTTCTTATTAACGACGAAACACAGAAATTGCATCGGAATTAAATACAAAAGGCACAATGCCGACTTAAGTACAAGACGACTGACTCTTCTTACTGTCTACGTTTTGAACCATTCCTGTGACACTAGTTATAGATTCCGATGCTTCAATTCAGGTCTACTGTATCCCTTGGACCTTCTTATTGACGATGAAACACAAAAATTGCATCGGAATTAAATACAAAAGGCACAATGCCGACTTAAGTACAAAAAGACTGACCCTTCTACTGTCTTTGTTTAAAACCATTCCTGAGACACTAGTTGTAGATTCCGATGCTTCACTCCAGGGTTACTGTCTCCCTTGGACCTTCTTATTGACGATGAAACACAGAAATTGCATCGGAATTAAATACATAAGGCACAATACCGACTTAAGTACAAGAAGACTGACTCTTCTTACTGTCTATGTTTTGAACCATTCCTGTGACACCTGTAATAGATTCCGATGCTTCACAGCAGGTTTACTGTATCCCTCTGATCATCTTATTAACGATGAAACACAGAAATTGCATCGGAATTAAATACAAAAGGCACAATGCCGACTTAAGTAGAAGAAGACTGACTCTTCTTACTGTCTATGTTTTAACCATTCCTGTGACACTAGTTATAGATTCCGATGCTTCTTTTCAGGTTTACTGTATCCCTCTGACCTTCTTATTGACGATGAAACACAGAAATTGCATCGGAGTTAAATACACAAGGCACAATGCCGACTTAAGTACAAGAAGACTGACTCGTTTTTCTGGCTATGATTTGAACCATTCCTGTGACACTAGTTATAGATTCGGATGCTTCACTTAGGGTTTACTGTATACCTCTGCACTTCTTATTGACGATGAGAGACAGAAATTGCATCGGAATTAAATAGAAAAGGCACCATTCGACTTAAGTAAAAGACGACAGACTTTTCTTACTGTCAATGTTTTGAACCATTCCTGTGACTCTAGTTATAGATTCCGATGCTTCATTTCAGGTTAACTGTATCCCTTGGACCATCTTATTGGCGATGAAACACAGAAATTGCATCGGAATTCAACACAAAAGGCACAATGCCGTCTTAAGTACAAAAAGACTGACGCTTCTTACAGACTATGTTTTGAACCATTCCTGTGACACTAGTTATAGATTCCGATGCTTCACTTCAGGTTTACTGTATCCCTCTGACCTTCTTAATGTCGATGAAACACCGAAATTGCATCGGAATTAAATACAAAAGGCTCAATGCCGACTTAAGTACAAGAAGACTGACTCTTCTTACTGTCTATGTTTTGAACCATTCCTGTGTCACTATTTATAGATTCCGGTGCTTCAATTCAGGTCTAATGTATCCCTTGGACCTTCTTATTGACGATGAAACACAGAAATTGCATCGGAATTAAATACAAAAGGCACAATGCCGACTTATGTACAAAAAGACTGACCCTTCTCACTGTCTATGCTTTTAACCATTCCTGTGACCCTAGTAATAGATTCCGATGCTTCACATCAGGTTTACTGTATCCCTTGGACCTTCCTATTGACGATGAAACACAGAAATTGCATCGGAATTAAATAGAAAAGGCACAATGCCGACTTAAGTACAAGAAGACTGAATCTTCTTACTGTCTATGTTTTGAACCATTCCTGTGACACTAGTTATAGATTCCGATGCTTCACTTCAGGTTTACTGTATCCCTTGGACCTTCTTATTGACGATGAAACACAGAAATTGCATCGGAATTAAATACATAAGGCACAATACCGACTTAAGTACAAGAAGACTCACTCTTCTTACTGTCTATGTTTTGAACCATTCCTGTGACACTAGTTATAGATTCCGATGCTTAACGTCAGGTTTACTGTATCCCTTGGACCTTCTTATTGACGATGAAACACAGAAATTGCTTCGGAATTAAATACAAAAGGCACAATGCCGACTTAAGTACAAGAAGACTGGCTCTTCTTACTGACTATGTTTTGAACCATTCCTGTGACACTAGTTATAGATCCCGATGCTTCACTTCAGGTTTACTGCATCCCACTGACCTTCTTATTCATGAGGAAACACAGAAATTGCATCGGAATTAAATGGAAACGCCACAATGCCAACTTAAGTACAAGGAGACTGGCTCTTCTTACTGGCTATGTTTTGAACCACTCCTGTGACACTAGTTATAGATTCCGATGCTTGACTTTAGTTTTACTGTATCCCTTGGACCTTCTTATTGATGATGAAACACAGAAATAGCATCGGAATTAAATACAAAAGCACAATGCCGACTTAAGTACAAGAAGACTGACCCTTCTTACTGTCTATGTTTTGAACCATTCCTGTGACACTAGTTATAGATTCCGATGCTTCACTTCAGGTTTATTGTATCCCTTGGACCATCCTATTGACGATGCAACACAGAAATCGCATCGGATTTAAATAGAAAAGGCACAATGCCGACTTAAGTACAAGAAGACTGACTCTTTTAACTGTCTATAATTTGAACCATTCCTGTGACACTAGTTATAGATTCCGATGCTTCACTTCAGGTTTACTGTATCCCTTGGACCTTCTTATTGACGATGAAACACAGAAATTGCATCGGAATTAAATACAAAAGGCACAATACCGACTTAAGTACAAGAAGACTGTCTCTTCTTACTGTCTATGTTTTGAACCATTCCTGTGACACTAGTTATAGATTCCGATGCTTAACTTCTGGTTTACTGTATCCCTTGGACCTTCTTATTGACGATGAAACACAGAAATTGAATCGGAATTAAACACAAACGGGACAATGCCGACGTAAGTACAAAAAGACTGACCCTTCCTACTGTCAATGACTTGAACCATTCCTGTGACACTAGTTATAGATTCCGATGCTTCACTTCAGGTTTACTCTACCCCTCTGATCTTCTTTATGACGATGAAACACAGAAATTGCATCGGAATTAAATACAAAAGGCACAATGCCGACTTAAGTACAAGAAGACTGACTCATCTTACTGTCTATGTTTTGTACCATTCTTGTGACACTAGTTATGGATTCCGATGCTTCACTTCAGGTATACTGTATCCCTTGGACCATGATATTGACGATAAAACACAGAAATTGCATCGGAATTAAACACAAAAGGCACAATGCCGTCTTAATTACAAAAAACTGACTCTTCTTACAGACTATGTTTTGAACCATTCCTGTGACACTAGTTATAGATTCCGATGCTTCACTTTAGGTTTACTGTATCCCTCTGACCGTCTTATTAACGACGAAACACAGAAATTGCATCGGAATTAAATACAAAAGGCACAATGCCGACTTAAGTACAAGACGACTGACTCTTCTTACTGTCTACGTTTTGAACCATTCCTGTGACACTAGTTATAGATTCCGATGCTTCAATTCAGGTCTACTGTATCCCTTGGACCTTCTTATTGACGATGAAACACAAAAATTGCATCGGAATTAAATACAAAAGGCACAATGCCGACTTAAGTACAAAAAGACTGACCCTTCTACTGTCTTTGTTTAAAACCATTCCTGAGACACTAGTTGTAGATTCCGATGCTTCACTCCAGGGTTACTGTCTCCCTTGGACCTTCTTATTGACGATGAAACACAGAAATTGCATCGGAATTAAATACATAAGGCACAATACCGACTTAAGTACAAGAAGACTGACTCTTCTTACTGTCTATGTTTTGAACCATTCCTGTGACACCTGTAATAGATTCCGATGCTTCACATCAGGTTTACTGTATCCCTCTGATCATCTTATTAACGATGAAACACAGAAATTGCATCGGAATTAAATACAAAAGGCACAATGCCGACTTAAGTAGAAGAAGACTGACTCTTCTTACTGTCTATGTTTTAACCATTCCTGTGACACTAGTTATAGATTCCGATGCTTCTTTTCAGGTTTACTGTATCCCTCTGACCTTCTATTGACGATGAAACACAGAAATTGCATCGGAGTTAAATACACAAGGCACAATGCCGACTTAAGTACAAGAAGACTGACTCGTTTTTCTGGCTATGATTTGAACCATTCCTGTGACACTAGTTATAGATTCGGATGCTTCACTTAGGGTTTACTGTATACCTCTGCACTTCTTATTGACGATGAGAGACAGAAATTGCATCGGAATTAAATAGAAAAGGCACCATGCGGCTTAAGTAAAAGACGACAGACTTTTCTTACTGTCAATGTTTTGAACCATTCCTGTGACTCTAGTTATAGATTCCGATGCTTCATTTCAGGTTAACTGTATCCCTTGGACCATCTTATTGGCGATGAAACACAGAAATTGCATCGGAATTCAACACAAAAGGCACAATGCCGTCTTAAGTACAAAAAGACTGACGCTTCTTACAGACTATGTTTTGAACCATTCCTGTGACACTAGTTATAGATTCCGATGCTTCACTTCAGGTTTACTGTATCCCTCTGACCTTCTTAATGTCGATGAAACACCGAAATTGCATCGGAATTAAATACAAAAGGCTCAATGCCGACTTAAGTACAAGAAGACTGACTCTTCTTACTGTCTATGTTTTGAACCATTCCTGTGTCACTATTTATAGATTCCGGTGCTTCAATTCAGGTCTAATGTATCCCTTGGACCTTCTTATTGACGATGAAACACAGAAATTGCATCGGAATTAAATACAAAAGGCACAATGCCGACTTATGTACAAAAAGACTGACCCTTCTCACTGTCTATGCTTTTAACCATTCCTGTGACCCTAGTAATAGATTCCGATGCTTAACATCAGGTTTACTGTATCCCTTGGACCTTCCTATTGACGATGAAACACAGAAATTGCATCGGAATTAAATAGAAAAGGCACAATGCCGACTTAAGTACAAGAAGACTGAATCTTCTTACTGTCTATGTTTTGAACCATTCCTGTGACACTAGTTATAGATTCCGATGCTTCACTTCAGGTTTACTGTATCCCTTGGACCTTCTTATTGACGATGAAACACAGAAATTGCATCGGAATTAAATACATAAGGCACAATACCGACTTAAGTACAAGAAGACTCACTCTTCTTACTGTCTATGTTTTGAACCATTCCTGTGACACTAGTTATAGATTCCGATGCTTAACGTCAGGTTTACTGTATCCCTTGGACCTTCTTATTGACGATGAAACACAGAAATTGCTTCGGAATTAAATACAAAAGGCACAATGCCGACTTAAGTACAAGAAGACTGGCTCTTCTTACTGACTATGTTTTGAACCATTCCTGTGACACTAGTTATAGATCCCGATGCTTCACTTCAGGTTTACTGCATCCCACTGACCTTCTTATTCATGAGGAAACACAGAAATTGCATCGGAATTAAATGGAAACGCCACAATGCCAACTTAAGTACAAGGAGACTGGCTCTTCTTACTGGCTATGTTTTGAACCACTCCTGTGACACTAGTTATAGATTCCGATGCTTGACTTTAGTTTTACTGTATCCCTTGGACCTTCTTATTGATGATGAAACACAGAAATTGCATCGGAATTAAATACAAAAGCACAATGCCGACTTAAGTACAAGAAGACTGACCCTCCTTACTGTCTATGTTTTGAACCATTCCTGTGACACTAGTTATAGATTCCGATGCTTCACTTCAGGTTTATTGTATCCCTTGGACCATCCTATTGACGATGCAACACAGAAATCGCATCGGATTTAAATAGAAAAGGCACAATGCCGACTTAAGTACAAGAAGACTGACTCTTTTTACTGTCTATGATTTGAACCATTCCTGTGACACTAGTTATAGATTCCGATGCTTCACTTCAGGTTTACTGTATCCCTTGGACCTTCTTATTGACGATGAAACACAGAAATTGCATCGGAAATAAATACAAAAGGCACAATGCCGCCTTAAGTACAAGAAGACTGTCTCTTCTTACTGTCTATGTTTTGAACCATTCCTGTGACACTAGTTATAGATTCCGATGCTTAACTTCTGGTTTACTGTATCCCTTGGACCTTCTTATTGACGATGAAACACAGAAATTGAATCGGAATTAAACACAAACGGGACAATGCCGACGTAAGTACAAAAAGACTGACCCTTCCTACTGTCAATGACTTGAACCATTCCTGTGACACTAGTTATAGATTCCGATGCTTCACTTCAGGTTTACTCTACCCCTCTGATCTTCTTTATGACGATGAAACACAGAAATTGCATCGGAATTAAATACAAAAGGCACAATGCCGACTTAAGTACAAGAAGACTGACTCATCTTACTGTCTATGTTTTGTACCATTCTTGTGACACTAGTTATAGATTCCGATGCTTCACTTCAGGTATACTGTATCCCTTGGACCATGATATTGACGATAAAACACAGAAATTGCATCGGAATTAAACACAAAAGGCACAATGCCGTCTTAATTACAAAAAACTGACTCTTCTTACAGACTATGTTTTGAACCATTCCTGTGACACTAGTTATAGATTCCGATGCTTCACTTCAGGTTTACTGTATCCCTCTGACCGTCTTATTGACGATGAAACACAGAAATTGCATCGGAATTAAATACAAAAGGCTCAAAGCCGACTTAAGTACAAGAAGACTGACTCTTCTTACTGTCTATGTTTTGAACCATTCCTGTGACACTAGTTATAGATTCCGATGCTTCAATTCAAGTCTACTGTATCCCTTGGACCTTCTTATTGACGATGAAACACAGAAATTGCAATGGAATTAAATACAAACGGGACAATGGCGACTTAAGTACAAAAAGACTGACCCTTCTCACTGTCTATGTTTTTAACCATTCCTGTGTCACTAGTTATAGATTCCGATGCTTAACTTCAGGTTTACTGTGTCCCTTGGACCTTCTTATTGACGATGAAACACAGAAATTGCATCGGAATTAAATACAAACGGGACAATGCCGACTAAAGTACAAAAAGACTGACCCCTCTTACTGTCTTTCCTTAAAACCATTCCTGAGACACTAGTTATAGATTCCGATGCTTCAATCCAGGGTTACTGTATCACTTGGACCTTCTTATTGAGGATGAAACACAGAAATTGCATCGGAATTAAATAGAAAAGGCACAATGCCGACTTAAGTACAAGAAGACTGACTCTTCTTACTGTCTATGCTTTGAACCATTCCTGTCACACTAGTTATGGATTCCGATGCTTCACTTCAGGTTTACTGTATCCCTTGGACCTTCTTATTGACGATGAAACACAGAAATTGCATCGGAATTAAATACAAAAGGCACAATACCGACTTAAGTACAAGAAGACTAATTCTTCTTACTGTCTATGTTTTGAACCATTCCTGTGACACTAGTTATAGACTCCGATGCTTCACTTCAGGTTTACTGTATCCCTCTGATCTTCTTATTGACGATGAAACACAGAAATTGCATCGGAATTAAATACAAAATGCACAATGCCGACTTAAGTACAAGACGACTGACTCATCTTACTGACTATGTTTTGAACCATTCCTGTGACACTAGTTATAGATTCCGATGCTTCACTTCAGTTATACTGTATCCCTTGGACCTTCTTATTGACGATGAAACACAGAAATTGCATCGGAATTAAACACAAAAGGCACAATGCCTTCTTAAGTACAAAAGACTGACTCTTCTTACAGACTATGTTTAGAACCATTCCTGTGACACTAGTTATAGATTCCGATGCTTCACTTCAGGTTTACTGTATCCCTCTGACCTTCTTATTAACGACGAAACACAGAAATTGCATCGGAATTAAATACAAAAGGCACAATGCCGACTTAAGTACAAGACGACTGACTCTTCTTACTGTCTACGTTTTGAACCATTCCTGTGACACTAGTTATAGATTCCGATGCTTCAATTCAGGTCTACTGTATCCCTTGGACCTTCTTATTGACGATGAAACACAAAAATTGCATCGGAATTAAATACAAAAGGCACAATGCCGACTTAAGTACAAAAAGACTGACCCTTCTTACTGTCTTTGTTTAAAACCATTCCTGAGACACTAGTTATAGATTCCGATGCTTCACTCCAGGGTTACTGTCTCCCTTGGACCTTCTTATTGACGATGAAACACAGAAATTGCATCGGAATTAAATACATAAGGCACAATACCGACTTAAGTACAAGAAGACTGACTCTTCTTACTGTCTATGTTTTGAACCATTCCTGTGACACTTGTAATAGATTCCGATGCTTCACATCAGGTTTACTGTATCCCTCTGATCATCTTATTAACGATGAAACACAGAAATTGCATCGGAATTAAATACAAAAGGCACAATGCCGACTTAAGTAGAAGAAGACTGACTCTTCTTACTGTCTATGTTTTAACCATTCCTGTGACACTAGTTATAGATTCCGATGCTTCTTTTCAGGTTTACTGTATCCCTCTGACCTTCTTATTGACGATGAAACACAGAAATTGCATCGGAATTAAATACACAAGGCACAATGCCGACTTAAGTACAAGAAGACTGACTCGTTTTTCTGGCTATGATTTGAACCATTCCTGTGACACTAGTTATAGATTCGGATGCTTCACTTAGGGTTTACTGTATACCTCTGACCTTCTTATAGACGATGAGAGACAGAAATTGCATCGGAATTAAATAGAAAAGGCACCATGCGACTTCAGTAAAAGACGACAGACTTTTCTTACTGTCAATGTTTTGAACCATTCCTGTGACTCTAGTTATAGATTCCGATGCTTCACTTCAGGTTAACTGTATCCCTTGGACCATCTTATTGGCGATGAAACACAGAAATTGCATCGGAATTCAACACAAAAGGCATAATGCCGTCTTAAGTACAAAAAGACTGACTCTTCTTACAGACTATGTTTTAAACCATTCCTGTGACACTAGTTATAGATTCCGATGCTTCACTTCAGGTTTACTGTATCCCTCTGACCTTCTTAATGTCGATGAAACACCGAAATTGCATCGGAATTAAATACAAAAGGCTCAATGCCGACTTAAGTACAAGAAGACTGACTCTTCTTACTGTCTATGTTTTGAACCATTCCTGTGTCACTATTTATAGATTCCGGTGCTTCAATTCAGGTCTAATGTATCCCTTGGACCTTCTTATTGACGATGAAACACAGAAATTGCATCGGAATTAAATACAAAAGGCACAATGCCGACTTATGTACAAAAAGACTGACCCTTCTCACTGTCTATGCTTTTAACCATTCCTGTGACCCTAGTAATAGATTCCGATGCTTCACATCAGGTTTACTGTATCCCTTGGACCTTCCTATTCACGATGAAACACAGAAATTGCATCGGAATTAAATAGAAAAGGCACAATGCCGACTTAAGTACAAGAAGACTGAATCTTCTTACTGGCTATGTTTTCAACCACTCCTGTGACACTAGTTATAGATTCCGATGCTTGACTTTAGTTTTACTGTATCCCTTGGACCTTCTTATTGATGATGAAACACAGAAATTGCATCGGAATTAAATACAAAAGCACAATGCCGACTTAAGTACAAGAAGACTGACCCTTCTTACTGTCTATGTTTTGAACCATTCCTGTGACACTAGTTATAGATTCCGATGCTTCACTTCAGATTTACTGTATCCCTTGGACCTTCTTATTGACGATGAAACACAGAAATTGCATCGGAATTAAATACATAAGGCACAAAACCGACTTAAGTACAAGAAGACTGACTCTTCTTACTGTCTATGTTTTGAACCATTCCTGTGACACTAGTTATAGATTCCGATGCTTAACGTCAGGTTTACTGTATCCCTTGGACCTTCTTATTGACGATGAAACACAGAAATTGCTTCGGAATTAAATACAAAAGGCACAATGCCGACTTAAGTACAAGAAGACTGGCTCTTCTTACTGACTATGTTTTGAACCATTCCTGTGACACTAGTTATAGATCCCGATGCTTCACTTCAGGTTTACTGCATCCCACTGACCTTCTTATTCATGAGGAAACACAGAAATTGCATCGGAATTAAATGGAAACGCCACAATGCCAACTTAAGTACAAGGAGACTGGCTCTTCTTACTGGCTATGTTTTCAACCACTCCTGTGACACTAGTTATAGATTCCGATGCTTGACTTTAGTTTTACTGTATCCCTTGGACCTTCTTATTGATGATGAAACACAGAAATTGCATCGGAATTAAATACAAAAGCACAATGCCGACTTAAGTACAAGAAGACTGACCCTTCTTACTGTCTATGTTTTGAACCATTCCTGTGACACTAGTTATAGATTCCGATGCTTCACTTCAGGTTTATTGTATCCCTTGGACCATCCCATTGACGATGCAACACAGAAATCGCATCGGATTTAAATAGAAAAGGCACAATGCCGACTTAAGTACAAGAAGACTGACTCTTTTTACTGTCTATGATTTGAACCATTCCTGTGACACTAGTTATAGATTCCGATGCTTCACTTCAGGTTTACTGTATCCCTTGGACCTTCTTATTGACGATGAAACACAGAAATTGCATCGGAATTAAATACAAAAGGCACAATACCGACTTAAGTACAAGAAGACTGTCTCTTCTTACTGTCTATGTTTTGAACCATTCCTGTGACACTAGTTATAGATTCCGATGCTTAAGTTCTGGTTTACTGTATCCCTTGGACCTTCTTATTGACGATGAAACACAGAAATTGCATCGGAAATAAATACGAAAGGCACAATGCCGACTTAAGTACAAGAAGACTGACTCTTCCTACTGTCAATGACTTGAACCATTCCTGTGACACTAGTTATAGACTCCGATGCTTCACTTCAGGTTAACTCTACCCCTCTGATCTTCTTTATGACGATGAAACACAGAAATTGCATCGGAATTAAATACAAATGGCACAATGCCGACTTAAGTACAAGAAGACTGACTCTACTTACTGTCTATGTTTTGAACCATTCCTGTGACACTAGTTATAGATTCCGATGCTTCACTTCAGGTTTACTGTATCCCTTGGACCTTCTTATTGACGATGAAACACAGAAATTGCATCGGAATTAAATACAAAAGGCACAATGCCGTCTTAAGTACAAAAAGACTGACTCTTCTTACAGACTATGTTTTGAACCATTCCTGTGACACTAGTTATAGTTTGCGATGCTTCACTTCGGGTTTACTGTATCCCTTGGCCATTCTTATTGACGATGAAGCACAGAAATTGCATCGGAATAAAACACAAAAAGAACAATACCGACTTAAGTACAAGAAGACTGACTCTTCTTACTGTCTATGTTTTGAACCACACCTGCGACTCTAGTTATAGATTCCGATGCTTCACTTCAGGTATACTGTATCCCTCTGACCTTCTTATTAATGATAAAACACAGAAATTGCATCGGAATTAAATACAAAAGGCACAATGCCGACTTAAGTACAAGAAGACTGACTCTTCTTACTGTCTATGTTTGAACCATTCCTGTGACACTAGTTATAGATTCCGATGCTTCTTTTTAGGTTTACTGTATCCCTCTGACCTTCTTATTGACGATGAAACACAAAAATGCATCGGAATTAAATACAAAAGGCACAATGCCGACTTAAGTAAAGGAAGACTGACTCTTCTTACTGTCTATGTTTTGAACCATCCTGTGACACTAGTTATAGATTCAGATACTTCACTTCAGGTTTACTGTATCCCTTGGACCTTCTTATTGACGATGAAACACAGAAATTGCTTCGGAAATAAATACAAAAGGCACAATGCCGAATTAAGTACAAGAAGACTGACTCTTCTTACTGACTATGTTTTGAACCATTCCTGTGACACTAGTTATAGATCCCGATGCTTCACATCAGGTTTACTGTATCCCTTGGACCTTCTTATTGACGATGAAACAAAGAAATTGCATCGGAATTAAATACAAAAGGCACAATACCGACTTAAGTACAAGAAAACTGACCCTTCTTACTGTCTATGATTTTAACCATTCCTGCGACACTAGTTATAGATTCCGATGCTTCACTTCAGGTTTATTGTATCCCTTGGACCGTCTTATTGACGATGAAACACAGAAATTGCCTCGGAATTAAATAGAAAAGGCACAATGCCGACTTAAGTACAAGAAGACTGACTCTTCTTACTGTCTATGTTTTGAACCATTCCTGTGATACTAGTTATAGATTCCGATGCTTCACTTCAGGTTTACTGTATCCCTTGGACCTTCGAATTGACGATGAAACACAGAAATTGCATCGGAATTAAATACAAAAGGCACATGCCGACTTACGTACAAGAAGACTGACTCATCTTACTGTCTATGATTTGAACAATTCCTGTGACACTAGTTATAGATTCCGATGCTTTACTTCAGGTATACTGTATCCCTTGGACCATCTTATTGACGATAAAACACAGAAATAGCATCGGAATTAAACACAAAAGGCACAATGCCGTCTTAAGTACAAAAAGACTGACTCTTCTTACAGACTATGTTTGAACCGTTCCTGTGACACTAGTTATAGATTCCGATGGTTCACTTCAGGTTTACTGTATCCCTTGAACCTTCTTATTGACGATGAAACACAGAAATTGCTTCGGAATTAAATACAAAAGGCACAATCCGAATTAAGTACAAGAAGACTGACTCTTCTTACTGACTATGTTTGAACCTTTCCTGTGACACTAGTTATAGATCCCGATGCTTCACTTCCGGTTTACTGTATCCCTCTGACCTTCTTATTCACGAGGAAACACAGAAATTGCATCGGAATTAAATAGAAACGACACAATGCCCACTTATGTACAAGGAAACTGACTCTTCTTACTGGCTATGTTTTGAACCATTCCTGTGACACTAGTTATAGATTCCGATGCTTGACTTCAGTTTTACTGTATCCCTTGCACCTTCTTATTGACGATGAAACACAGAAATTGCATCGGAATTAAATACAAAAGCACAATGCCGACTTAAGTACAAGAAGACTGACCCCTCTTACTGTCTATGTTTTAACCATTCCTGTGACACTAGTTATAGATTCCGATGCTTCACTTCAGGTTAATTGTATCCCTTGGACCATCTTATTGACGATGAAACACAGAAATTGCATCGGAATTAAATAGAAAAGGCACAATGCCGTCTTAAGTACAAGAAGACTGACTCATCTTACTGTCTATGGTTTGAACCATTCCTGTGTCACTAGTTATAGATTCCGATGCTTCACTTCAGGTTTACCGTATCCCTTGGACCTTCTTATTGACGATGAAACACAGAAATTGCATCGGAATTAAATACAAAAGGCACAATACCGACCTAAGTACAAGAAGACTGACTCTTCTTACTGTCTATGTTTTGAACCATTCCTGTGACACTAGTTATAGATTCCGATGCTTAACTTCAGGTTTACTGTATCCCTTGGACCTACTTATTGACGATGAAACACAGAAATTGCATCGGAACTAAATACAAACTGGACAATGCCGACTTAAGTACAAAAAGACTGACCCTTCCTACTGTCAATGACTTGAACCATTCCTGTGACACTAGTTATAGATTCCGATGCTTCACTTCAGGTTTACTCTACCCCTCTGATCTTCTTTATGACGATGAAACACAGAAATTGCATCGGAATTAAATACAAAAGGCACAATGCCGACTTAAGTACAAGAAGACTGACTCATCTTACTGTCTATGTTTTGAACCATTCCTGTGACACTAGTTATAGATTCCGATGCTTCACTTCAGGTATACTGTATCCCTTGGACCATGATATTGACGATAAAACACAGAAATTGCATCGGAATTAAACACAAAAAGCACAATGCCGTCTTATTTACAAAAAGACTGACTCTTCTTACAGACTATGTTTTGAACCATTCCTGGGACACTAGTTATAGATTCCGATGCTTCACTTCAGGTTTACTGTATCCCTCTGACCATCTTATTGACGATGAGACACAGAAATTGCATCGGAATTAAATACAAAAGGCTCGAAGCCGACTTAAGTACAAGACGACTGACTCCTCTTACTGTCTATTTTTTGAACCATTCCTGTGACACTAGTTATAGATTCCGATGCT
The DNA here is from genome assembly GCF_021461385.2 of Schistocerca piceifrons. NCBI lineage: Eukaryota > Metazoa > Arthropoda > Insecta > Orthoptera > Acrididae > Schistocerca > Schistocerca piceifrons. Next base: position 34,852 of record NW_025728055.1, read on the forward strand.
TCAATTCAAGTCTACTGTATCCCTTGGACCTTCTTATTGACGATGAAACACAGAAATTGCATCGGAATTAAATACAAATGGGACAATGCCGACCTAAGTACAAAAAGACTGACCCTTCTCACTGTCTATGTTTTTAACCATTCCTGTGTCACTAGTTATAGATTCCGATGCTTAACTTCAGGTTTACTCTATCCCTTGGACCTTCTTATTGACGATGAAACACAGAAATTGCATCGGAATTAAATACAAACGGGACAATGCCGACTTAAGTACAAAAAGACTGACCCTTCCTACTGTCAATGACTTGAACCATTCCTGTGATACTAGTTATAGATTCCGATGCTTCACTTCAGGTTTACTGTATCCCTTGGACCTTCGTATTGACGATGAAACACAGAAATTGCATCGGAATTAAATACAAAAGGCACAATGCCGACTTACGTACAAGAAGACTGACTCATCTTACTGTCTATGATTTGAACAATTCCTGTGACACTAGTTATAGATTCCGATGCTTTACTTCAGGTATACTGTATCCCTTGGACCATCTTATTGACGATAAAACACAGAAATAGCATCGGAATTAAACACAAAAGGCACAATGCCGTCTTAAGTACAAAAAGACTGACTCTTCATACAGACTATGTTTGAACCGTTCCTGTGACACTAGTTATAGATTCCGATGCTTCACTTCAGGTTTACTCTATCCCTTGGACCTTCTTATTGACGATGAAATACAGAAATTGCATCGGAATTAAATACAAAAGGCACAATGCCGACTTAAGTACAAGAAGACTGACTCTTCTTACTGACTATGTTCTGAACCATTCCTGTGACACTAGTTATAGTTCCCGATGCTTCACTTCAGGTTTACTGTATCCCTCTGACCTTCTTATTCACGAGGAAACACAGAAATTGCATCGGAATTAAATGGATGCGCCACAATGCCTACTTAAGTACAAGGAGACTGACTCTTCTTACTGGCTATGTTTTGAACCATTCCTGTGACACTAGTTATACATTCCTATGCTTGACTTCAGTTTTACTGTATCCCTTGGACCTTCTTATTGAAGATGAAACACAGAAATTGCATCGGAATTAAATAAAAAAGCACAATGCCGACTTAAGTACAAGAAGACTGACCTTTCTTACTGTCTATGCTTTGAACCATTCCTGTGACACTAGTTATTGATTCCGATGCTTCACTTCAGGTTTACTGCATCCCTCTGACCTTCCTATTGACGATGAAACACAGAAATTACATCCGAATTAAATACAAAATTCACAATGCCGACTTAAGTACAAGAAGACTAACTCTTCCTACTGTCAATGACTTGAACCATTCATGTGACTCTAGTTATAGACTCCGATGCTTCACTTCAGGTTTACTCTACCCCTCTGATCTTCTTTATGACGATGAAACACAGAAATTGCATCGGAATTAAATACAAAAGGCACAATGCCGACTTAAGTACAAGAAGACTGACTCATTTTACTGTCTATGTTTTGAATCATTCCTGTGACACTAGTTATAGATTCCGATGCTTCACTTCAGGTATACTGTATCCCTTGGACCATCTTTTTGTCGATAAAACACAGAAATTGCATCGGAATTAAATACAAAAGGCACAATGCCGTCTTAAGTACAAAAAGACTGACTCTTCTTACAGACTATGTTTTGAACCATTCCTGTGACACTAGTTATAGGTTGCGATGCTTCACTTCGGGTTTACTGTATCCCTTGGCCATTCTTATTGACGATGAAGCACAGAAATTGCATCGGAATAAAACACAAAAAGAACAATACCGACTTAAGTACAAGAAGACTGACTCTCCTTACTGTCTATGTTTTGAACCATACCTGCGACTCTAGTTATAGATTCCGATGCTTCACTTCAGGTATACTGTATCCCTCTGACCTTCTTATTAACGATGAAACACAGAAATTGCATCGGAATTAAATACAAAAGGCACAATGCCGACTTAAGTACAAGAAGACTGACTCTTCTTACTGTCTATGTTTGAACCATTCCTGTGACACTAGTTATAGATTCCGATGCTTCTTTTTTGGTTTACTGTATCCCTCTGACCTTCTTATTAACGATGAAACACAGAAATTGCATCGGAATTAAATACATAAGGCACAATACCGACTTAAGTACAAGAAGACTGACTCTTCTTACTGTCTATGTTTTGAACCATCCTGTGACACTAGTTATAGATTCCGATGCTTAACTTCAGGTTTACTGTATCCGTTGGACCTTCGTATTGACGATGAAACACAGAAACTGCTTCGGAATTAAATACAAAAGGCACAATGCCGACTTAAGTAAAAGAAGACTGACTCTTCTTACTGTCTATATTTTGAACCATCCTGTGACACTAGTTATAGATTCCGATGCTTCACTTCAGGTTTACTGTATCCCTTGGACCTTCTTATTGACGATGAAACACAGAAATTGCTTCGGAATTAAATACAAAAGGCACAATGCCGAATTAAGTACAAGAAGACTGACTCTTCTTACTGACTATGTTTTGAACCATTCCTGTGACACTAGTTATAGATCCCGATGCTTCACATCAGGTTTACTGTATCCCTTGGACCTTCTTATTGACGATGAAACAAAGAAATTGCATCGGAATTAAATACAAAAGGCACAATACCGACTTAAGTACAAGAAAACTGACCCTCCTTACTGTCTATGTTTTTAACCATTCCTGCGACACTAGTTATAGATTCCGATGCTTCACTTCAGGTTTATTGTATCCCTTGGACCGTCTTATTGACGATGAAACATAGAAATTGCATCGGAATTAAATAGAAAAGGCACAATGCCGACTTAAGTACAAGAAGACTGACTCTTCTTACTGTCTATGTTTTGAACCATTCCTGTGATACTAGTTATAGATTCCGATGCTTCACTTCAGATTTACTGTATCCCTTGGACCTTCTTATTGACGATGAAACACAGAGATAGCATCGGAATTAAATACAAAAGGCACAATGCCGACTTACGTACAAGAAGACTGACTCATCTTACTGTCTATGCTTTGAACCATTCCTGTGACACTAGTTATAGATTCCGATGCTTTACTTCAGGTATACTGTATCCCTTGGACCATCTTATTGACGATAAAACACAGAAATTGCATCGGAATTAAACACAAAAGGCACAATGCCGTCTTAAGTACAAAAAGACTGACTCTTCTTACAGACTATGTTTGAACCATTCCTGTGACACTAGTTACAGATTCCGATGCTTCACTTCAGGTTTACTGTATCCCTTGGAACTTCTTATTGACGATGAAACACAGAAATTGCTTCGGAATTAAATACAAAAGGCACAATGCCGACTTAAGTACAAGAAGACTGACTCTTCTTACTGACTATGTTTTGAACCATTCCTGTGACACTAGTTATGGATTCTGATGCTTCACTTCAGGTTTACTGTATCCCTTGGACCTTCTTATTGACGATTAAACACAGAAATTGCATCGGAATTAAATACAAAAGGCACAATGCCGACTTAAGTACAAGAAGACTGACTCTTCTTAGTGACTATGTTTTGAACCATTCCTGTGACACTAGTTATAGATCCCGATGCTTCACTTCAGGTTTACTGCATCCCACTGACCTTCTTATTCATGAGGAAACACAGAAATTGCATCGGAATTAAATGGAAACGCCACAACGCCTACTTAAGTACAAGGAGACTGACTCTTCTTACTGGCTATATTTTGAACCATTCCTGTGACACTAGTTGTAGATTCCGATGCTTGACTTCAGTTTTACTGTATCCCTTGGACCTTCGTATTGATGATGAAACACAGAAATTGCATCGGAATTAAATACAAAAGCACAATGCCGACTTAAGTACAAGAAGACTGACCCTTCTTACTGTCTATGTTTTGAACCATTCCTGTGACACTAGTTATAGATTCCGATGCTTCACTTCAGGTTTATTGTATCCCTTGGACCATCCTATTGACGATGCAACACAGAAATCGCATCGGAATTAAATAGAAAAGGCACAATGCCGACTTAAGTACAAGAAGACTGACTCTTCTTACTGTCTATGTTTTGAACCATTCCTGTGACACTAGTTATAGATTCCGATGCTTCACTTCAGGTGTACTGTATCCCTTGGACCTTCTTATTGACGATGAAACACAGAAATTGCTTCGGAATTAAATACAAAAGGCACAATGCCGACTTAAGTACAAGAAGACTGACTCTTCTTACTGACTATGTTTTGAACCATTCCTGTGACACTAGTTATAGATCCCAATGCTTCAATTCAAGTTTACTGTATCCCTCTGACCTTCTTATTCACGAGGAAACACAGAAATTGCATCGGAATTAAATACAAAAGGCACAATACCGACTTAAGTACAAGATGACTGACTCTTCTTACTGTCTATGTTTTGAACCATTCCTGTGACACTAGTTATAGATTCCGATGCTTCACTTCAGGTTTACTGTATCCCTTGGACCTTCATATGGACGATGAAACACAGAAATTGCATCGGAAATAAATACAAAAGGCACAATGCCGACTTAAGTACAAGAAGACTGACTCATCTTAGTGTCTATGTTTTGAACCATTCCTGTGACACTAGTTATAAATTCCGATGCTTCACTTCAGGTTTTTTGTACCCCTCTGTTCTTCTTTATGACGATGAAGCACAGAAATTGCATCGGAATTAAATACAAAAGGCACAGTGCCGACCTAAGTACAAGAAGACTGACTCATCTTACTGTCTACGTTTTGAACCATCCTGTGACACTAGTTATAGATTCCGATGCTTCACTTCAGGTATACTGTATCCCTTGGACCATCTTATTGACGATGAAACACAGAAATTGCATCGGAATTCAACACAAAAGGCACAATGCCGTCTTAAGTACAAAAAGACTGACTTTTCTTACGGACTATGTTTTGAACCATTCTTGTGTCACTAGATATAGATCCCGATGCTTCACATCAGGTTTACTGTATCCCTTGGACCTTCTTATTGACGATGAAACAAAGAAATTGCATCGGAATTAAATACAAAAGGCACAATACCGACTTAAGTACAAGAAAACTGACCCTCCTTACTGTCTATGTTTTTAACCATTCCTGCGACACTAGTTATAGATTCCGATGCTTCACTTCAGGTTTATTGTATCCCTTGGACCGTCTTATTGACGATGAAACATAGAAATTGCATCGGAATTAAATAGAAAAGGCACAATGCCGACTTAAGTACAAGAAGACTGACTCTTCTTACTGTCTATGTTTTGAACCATTCCTGTGATACTAGTTATAGATTCCGATGCTTCACTTCAGATTTACTGTATCCCTTGGACCTTCTTATTGACGATGAAACACAGAGATAGCATCGGAATTAAATACAAAAGGCACAATGCCGACTTACGTACAAGAAGACTGACTCATCTTACTGTCTATGCTTTGAACCATTCCTGTGACACTAGTTATAGATTCCGATGCTTTACTTCAGGTATACTGTATCCCTTGGACCATCTTATTGACGATAAAACACAGAAATTGCATCGGAATTAAATCCATAAGGAACAATACCGACTTAAGTACAAGAAGACTGACTCTTCTTACTGTCTATGTTTTGAACCATTCCCGTGACACTAGTTATAGATTCCGATGCTTAACGTCAGGTTTACTGTATCCCTTGGAACTTCTTATTGACGATGAAACACAGAAATTGCTTCGGAATTAAATACAAAAGGCACAATGCCGACTTAAGTACAAGAAGACTGACTCTTCTTACTGACTATGTTTTGAACCATTCCTGTGACACTAGTTATGGATTCTGATGCTTCACTTCAGGTTTACTGTATCCCTTGGACCTTCTTATTGACGATGAAACACAGAAATTGCATCGGAATTAAATACAAAAGGCACAATGCCGACTTAAGTACAAGAAGACTGACTCTTCTTAGTGACTATGTTTTGAACCATTCCTGTGACACTAGTTATAGATTCCGATGCTTCACTTCAGGTTTATTGTATCCCTTGGACCATCCTATTGACGATGCAACACAGAAATCGCATCGGAATTAAATAGAAAAGGCACAATGCCGACTTAAGTACAAGAAGACTGACTCTTCTTACTGTCTATGTTTTCTACCATTCCTGTGACACTAGTTATAGATTCCGATGCTTCACTTCAGGTTTACTGTATCCCTTGGACCTTCTTATTGACGATGAAACACAGAAATTGCTTCGGAATTAAATACAAAAGGCACAATGCCGAATTAAGTACAAGAAGACTGACTCATCTTACTGACTATGTTTTGAACCATTCCTGTGACACTAGTTATAGATCCCGATGCTTCACATCAGGTTTACTGTATCCCTTGGACCTTCTTATTGACGATGAAACAAAGAAATTGCATCGGAATTAAATACAAAAGGCACTATACCGACTTAAGTACAAGAAGACTGACTCTTCTTACTGTCTATGTTTTGAACCATTCCTGTGACACTAGTTATAAATTCCGATGCTTCACTTCAGGTTTTTTGTACCCCTCTGTTCTTCTTTATGACGATGAAGCACAGAAATTGCATCGGAATTAAATACAAAAGGCACAATGCCGACCTAAGTACAAGAAGACTGACTCATCTTACTGTCTACGTTTTGAACCATCCTGTGACACTAGTTATAGATTCCAATGCTTCACTTCAGGTATACTGTATCCCTTGGACCATCTTATTGACGATGAAACACAGAAATTGCATCGGAATTCAACACAAAAGGCACAATGCCGTCTTAAGTACAAAAAGACTGACTTTTCTTACGGACTATGTTTTGAACCATTCTTGTGTCACTAGATATAGATTCCGATGCTTCACTTCGGGTTTACTGTATCCCACTGACCTTCTTATTCATGAGGAAACACAGAAATTGCATCGGAATTAAATGGAAACGCCACAACGCCTACTTAAGTACAAGGAGACTGACTCTTCTTACTGGCTATATTTTGAACCATTCCTGTGACACTAGTTGTAGATTCCGATGCTTGACTTCAGTTTTACTGTATCGCTTGGACCTTCGTATTGATGATGAAACACAGAAATTGCATCGGAATTAAATACAAAAGCACAATGCCGACTTAAGTACAAGAAGACTGACCCTTCTTACTGTCTATGTTTTGAACCATTCCTGTGACACTAGTTATAGATTCCGATGCTTCACTTCAGGTTTATTGTATCCCTTGGACCATCCTATTGACGATGCAACACAGAAATCGCATCGGAATTAAATAGAAAAGGCACAATGCCGACTTAAGTACAAGAAGACTGACTCTTCTTACTGTCTATGTTTTGAACCATTCCTGTGACACTAGTTATAGATTCCGATGCTTCACTTCAGGTTTACTGTATCCCTTGGACCTTCTTATTGACGATGAAACACAGAAATTGCTTCGGAATTAAATACAAAAGGCACAATGCCGACTTAAGTACAAGAAGACTGACTCTTCTTACTGACTATGTTTTGAACCATTCCTGTGACACTAGTTATAGATCCCAATGCTTCAATTCAAGTTTACTGTATCCCTCTGACCTTCTTATTCACGAGGAAACACAGAAATTGCATCGGAAATAAATACAAAAGGCACAATACCGACTTAAGTACAAGATGACTGACTCTTCTTACTGTCTATGTTTTGAACCATTCCTGTGACACTAGTTATGGATTCCGATGCTTCACTTCAGGTTTACTGTATCCCTTGGACCTTCATATGGACAATGAAACACAGAAATTGCATCGGAAATAAATACAAAAGGCACAATGCCGACTTAAGTACAAGAAGACTGACTCATCTTAGTGTCTATGTTTTGAACCATTCCTGTGACACTAGTTATAAATTCCGATGCTTCACTTCAGGTTTTTTGTACCCCTCTGTTCTTCTTTATGACGATGAAGCACAGAAATTGCATCGGAATTAAATACAAAAGGCACAATGCCGACCTAAGTACAAGAAGACTGACTCATCTTACTGTCTACGTTTTGAACCATCCTGTGACACTAGTTATAGATTCCGATGCTTCACTTCAGGTATACTGTATCCCTTGGACCATCTTATTGACGATGAAACACAGAAATTGCATCGGAATTCAACACAAAAGGCACAATGCCGTCTTAAGTACAAAAAGACTGACTTTTCTTACGGACTATGTTTTGAACCATTCTTGTGTCACTAGATATAGATTCCGATGCTTCACTTCGGGTTTACTGTATCCCTCTGATCTTCTTATTGACGATGAAACTTAGAAATTGCATCGGAATTAAATACATAAGGCACAATACCGACTTAAGTACAAGAAGACTGACTCTTCTTACTGTCTATGTTTTGAACCATTCCAGTGACACTAGTTATAGATTCCGATGCTTAACGTCACGTTTACTGTATATCTTGGACCTTCTTATTGACGATGAAACACAGAAATTGCTTCGGAATTAAATACAAAAGGCACAATGCCGACTTAAGTACAAGAAGACTCACTCTTCTTACTGACTATGTTTTGAACCATTCCTGTGACACTAGTTATAGATCCCGATGCTTCACTTCAGGTTTACTGCATCCCACTGAACTTCTTATTCATGAGGAAACACAGAAATTGCATCGGAATTAAATGGAAACGCCACAATGCCAACTTAAGTACAAGGAGACTGACTCTTCTTACTGGCTATGTTTTGAACCATTCCTGTGACACTAGTTATAGATTCCGATGCTTGACTTCAGTTTTACTGTATCCCTTGGACCTTCTTATTGATGATGAAACACAGAAATTGCATCGGAATTAAATACAAAAGCACAATGCCGACTTAAGTACAAGAAGACTGACCCTTCTTACTGTCTATGTTTTGAACCATTCCTGTGACACTAGTTATAGATTCCGATGCTTCACATCAGGTTTATTGTATCCCTTGGACCATCCTATTGACGATGCAACACAGAAATCGCATCGGAATTAAATAGAAAAGGCACAATGCCGACTTAAGTACAAGGAGACTGACTCTTCTTATTGTCTATGTTTTGAACCATTCCTGTGACATTAGTTATAGATTCCGATGCTTCACTTCAGGTTTACTGTATCCCTTGGACCTTCTTATTGACGATGAAACACAGAAATTGCATCGGAATTAAATACAAAAGGCACAATACCGACTTAAGTACAAGAAGACTGACTCTTCTTACTGTCTATGTTTTGAACCATTCCTGTGACACTAGTTATAGATTCCGATGCTTAACTTCAGGTTTACTGTATCCCTTGGACCTTCTTATTGACGATGAAACACAGAAATTGCATCGGAAATAAATACGAAAGGCACAATGCCGATTTAAGTACAAGAAGACTGACTCTTCCTACTGTCAATGACTTGAACCATTCCTGTGACACTAATTATAGACTCCGATGCTTCACTTCAGGTTAACTCTACCCCTCTGATCTTCTTTATGACGATGAAACACAGAAATTGCATCGGAATTAAATCCAAAAGGCACAATGCCGTCTTAAGTACAAAAAGACTGACCCTTCTTACAGACTATGTTTTGAAACATTCCTGTGACACTAGTTATAGATTCCGATGCTTCACTTCAGGTTTACTGTATCCCTTGACCCTTCTTATTGACGATGAAGCACAGAAATTGCATCGGAATAAAACACAAAAAGCACAATACCGACTTAAGTACACGAAGACTGACTCTTCTTACTGTCTATGTTTGAACCATACCTGTGACTCTAGTTATAGATTCCGATGCTTCACTTCAGGTATACTGTATCCCTCTGACCTTCTTATTGACGATGAAACACAAAAATGCATCGGAATTAAATGCAAAAGGCATAAAGCCGACTGAAGTAGAAGAAGACTGACTCTTCTTACTGTCTATGTTTGAACCATACCTGTGACACTAGTTATAGATTCGGATGCTTCACTTCTGGTTTACTGTCTCCCTCTGACCTTCTTATTGACGATGAAAGACAGAAATTGCATCGGAAATAAATAGAAAAGGCACCATGCCGACTTAAGTACAAGAAGACAGACTTTTCTTACGGTCTATGCTTTGAACCATTCCTGTGACTCTAGATATAGATTCCGATGCTTCACTTCAGGTTTACTCTATCCCTTGGACCTTCTTATTGACGATGAAATACAGAAATTGCATCGGAATTAAATACAAAAGGCACAATGCCGACTTAAGTACAAGAAGACTGACTCTTCTTACTGACTATGTTCTGAACCATTCCTGTGACACTAGTTATAGTTCCCGATGCTTCACTTCAGGTTTACTGTATCCCTCTGACCTTCTTATTCACGAGGAAACACAGAAATTGCATCGGAATTAAATGGATGTGCCACAATGCCTACTTAAGTACAAGGAGACTGACTCTTCTTACTGGCTATGTTTTGAACCATTCCTGTGACACTAGTTATACATTCCTATGCTTGACTTCAGTTTTACTGTATCCCTTGGACCTTCTTATTGACGATGAAACACAGAAATTGCATCGGAATTAAATAAAAAAGCACAATGCCGACTTAAGTACAAGAAGACTGACCTTTCTTACTGTCTATGCTTTGAACCATTCCTGTGACACTAGTTATAGATTCCGATGCTTCACTTCAGGTTTACTGTATCCCTCTGACCTTCCTATTGACGATGAAACACAGAAATTACATCCGAATTAAATACAAAATTCACAATGCCGACTTAAGTACAAGAAGACTAACTCTTCCTACTGTCAATGACTTGAACCATTCCTGTGACACTAGTTATAGACTCCGATGCTTCACTTCAGGTTTACTCTACCCCTCTGATCTTCTTTATGACGATGAAACACAGAAATTGCATCGGAATTAAATACAAAAGGCACAATGCCGTCTTAAGTACAAAAAGACCGACTCTTCTTACAGACTATGTTTTGAACCATTCCTGTGACACTAGTTATAGGTTGCGATGCTTCACTTCGGGTTTACTGTATCCCTTGGCCATTCTTATTGACGATGAAGCACAGAAATTGCATCGGAATAAAACACAAAAAGAACAATACCGACTTAAGTACAAGAAGACTGACTCTCCTTACTGTCTATGTTTTGAACCATACCTGCGACTCTAGTTATAGATTCTGATGCTTCACTTCAGGTTTACTGTATCCCTTGGACCTTCTTATTGACGATGAAACACAGAAATTGCTTCGGAATTAAATACAAAAGGCACAATGCCGAATTAAGTACAAGAAAACTGACTCTTCTTACTGACTATGTTTTGAACCATTCCTGTGACACTAGTTATAGATCCCGATGCTTCACATCAGGTTTACTGTATCCCTTGGACCTTCTTATTGACGATGAAACAAAGAAATTGCATCGGAATTAAATACAAAAGGCACAATACCGACTTAAGTACAAGAAAACTGACCCTCCTTACTGTCTATGTTTTTAACCATTCCTGCGACACTAGTTATAGATTCCGATGCTTCACTTCAGGTTTATTGTATCCCTTGGACCGTCTTATTGACGATGAAACATAGAAATTGCATCGGAATTAAATAGAAAAGGCACAATGCCGACTTAAGTACAAGAAGACTGACTCTTCTTACTGTCTATGTTTGAACCTTTCCTGTGATGCTAGTTATAGATTCCGATGCTTCACTTCAGATTTACTGTATCCCTTGGACCTTCTTATTGACGATGAAACACAGAAATAGCATCGGAATTAAATACAAAAGGCACAATGCCGACTTACGTACAAGAAGACTGACTCATCTTACTGTCTATGCTTTGAACCATTCCTGTGACAATAGTTATAGATTCCGATGCTTTACTTCAGGTATACTGTATCCCTTGGACCATCTTATTGACGATAAAACACAGAAATTGCATCGGAATTAAACACAAAAGGCACAATGCCGTCTTAAGGACAAAAAGACTGACTCTTCTTACAGACTATGTTTGAACCATTCCTGTGATACTAGTTATAGATTCCGATGCTTCACTTCAGGTTTACTGTATCCCTTGGACCTTCTTATTGACGATGAAACACAGAAATTGCATCGGAATTAAATCCATAAGGCACAACACCGACTTAAGTACAAGAAGACTGACTCTTCTTACTGTCTATGTTTTGAACCATTCCCGTGACACTAGTTATAGATTCCGATGCTTAACGTCAGGTTTACTGTATCCCTTGGACCTTCTTATTGACGATGAAACACAGAAATTGCTTCGGAATTAAATACAAAAGGCACAATGCCGACTTAAGTACAAGAAGACTGACTCTTCTTACTGACTATGTTTTGAACCATTCCTGTGACACTAGTTATAGATTCCGATGCTTCACTTCAGGTTTACTGTATCCCTTGGACCTTCTTATTGACGATGAAACACAGAAATTGCATCGGAATTAAATACATAAGGCACAATACCAACTTAAGTACAAGAAGACTGACTCTTCTTACTGTCTATGTTTTGAACCATTCCTGTGACACTAGTTATAGATTCCGATGCTTAACGTCAGGTTTACTGTATCCCTTGGACCTTCTTATTGACGATGAAACACAGAAATTGCTTCGGAATTAAATACAAAAGGCACAATGCCGACTTAAGTACAAGAAGACTGACTCTTCTTAGTGACTATGTTTTGAACCATTCCTGTGACACTAGTTATAGATCCCGATGCTTCACTTCAGGTTTACTGCATCCCACGGACCTTCTTATTCATGAGGAAACACAGAAATTGCATCGGAATTAAATGGAAACGCCACAATGCCTACTTAAGTACAAGGAGACTGACTCTTCTTACTGGCTATGTTTTGAACCATTCCTGTGACACTAGTCATAGATTCCGATGCTTGACTTCAGTTTTACTGTATCCCTTGGACCTTCTTATTGATGATGAAACACAGAAATTGCATCGGAATTAAATACAAAAGCACAATGCCGACTTAAGTACAAGAAGACTGACCCTTCTTACTGTCTATGCTTTGAACCATTCCTGTGACACTAGTTATAGATTCCGATGCTTCACTTCAGGTTTATTGTATCCCTTGGACCATCCTATTGACGATGCAACACAGAAATCGCATCGGAATTAAATAGAAAAGGCACAATGCCGACTTAAGTACAAGAAGACTGACTCTTCTTACTGTCTATGTTTTGAACCATTCCTGTGACACTAGTTATAGATTCCGATGCTTCACTTCAGGTTTACTGTATCCCTTGGACCTTCTTATTGACGATGAAACACAGAAATTGCATCGGAATTAAATATATAAGGCACAACACCGACTTAAGTACAAGAAGACTGACTCTTCTTTCTGTCTATGTTTTGAACCATTCCTGTGACACTAGTTATAGATTCCGATGCTTAACTTCAGGTTTACTGTATCCCTTGGACCTTCTTATTGACGATGAAACACAGAAATTGCTTCGGAATTAAATACAAAACGCACAATGCCGACTTAAGTACAAGAAGACTGACTCTTCTTACTGACTATGTTTTGAACCATTCCTGTGACACTAGTTATAGATCCCAATGCTTCAATTCAAGTTTACTGTATCCCTCTGACCTTCGTATTCACGAGGAAACACAGAAATAGCATCGGAATTAAATACAAAAGGCACAATACCGACTTAAGTACAAGATGACTGACTCTTCTTACTGTCTATGTTTTGACCATTCCTGTGACACTAGTTATAGATTCCGATGCTTCACTTCAGGTTTACTGTATCCCTTGGACCTTCATATGGACGATGAAACACAGAAATTGCATCGGAAATAAATACAAAAGGCACAATGCCGACTTAAGTACAAGAAGACTGACTCATCTTAGTGTCTATGTTTTGAACCATTCCTGTGACACTAGTTATAGATTCCGATGCTTCACTTCAGGTGTACTGTATCCCTTGGACCATCTTATTGACGATGAAACACAGAAATTGCATCGGAATTCAACACAAAAGGCACAATGCCGTCTTAAGTACAAAAAGACTGACTTTTCTTACAGACTATGTTTTGAACCATTCTTGTGTCACTAGATATAGATTCCGATGCTTCACTTCACGTTTACTGTATCCCTCTGATCTTCTTATTGACGATGAAACTTAGAAATTGCATCGGAATTAAATACATAAGGCACAATACCGACTTAAGTACAAGAAGACTGACTCTTCTTACTGTCTATGTTTTGAACCATTCCTGTGACACTAGTTATAGATTCCGATGCTTAACGTCACGTTTACTGTATCCCTTGGACCTTCTTATTGACGATGAAACACAGAAATTGCTTCGGAATTAAATACAAAAGGCACAATGCCGACTTAAGTACAAGAAGACTGACTCTTCTTACTGACTATGTTTTGAACCATTCCTGTGACACTAGTTATAGATCCCGATGCTTCACTTCAGGTTTACTGCATCCCACTGAACTTCTTATTCATGAGGAAACACAGAAATTGCATCGGAATTAAATGGAAACGCCACAATGCCAACTTAAGTACAAGGAGACTGACTCTTCTTACTGGCTATGTTTTGAACCATTCCTGTGACACTAGTTATAGATTCCGATGCTTGACTTCAGTTTTACTGTATCCCTTGGACCTTCTTATTGATGATGAAACACAGAAATTGCATCGGAATTAAATACAAAAGCAAAATGCCGACTTAAGTACAAGAAGACTGACCCTTCTTACTGTCTATGTTTTGAACCATTCCTGTGACACTAGTTATAGATTCCGATGCTTCACATCAGGTTTATTGTATCCCTTGGACCATCCTATTGACGATGCAACACAGAAATCGCATCGGAATTAAATAGAAAAGGCACAATGCCGACTTAAGTACAAGAAGACTGACTCTTCTTACTGTCTATGTTTTGAACCATTCCTGTGACACTAGTTATAGATTCCGATGCTTCACTTCAGGTTTACTGTATCCCTTGGACCTTCTTATTGACGATGAAACACAGAAATTGCATCGGAATTAAATACAAAAGGCACAATACCGACTTAAGTACAAGAAGACTGACTCTTCTTACTGTCTATGTTTTGAACCATTCCTGTGACACTAGTTATAGATTCCGATGCTTAACTTCAGGTTTACTGTATCCCTTGGACCTTCTTATTGACGATGAAACACAGAAATTGCATCGGAAATAAATACGAAAGGCACAATGCCGATTTAAGTACAAGAAGACTGACTCTTCCTACTGTCAATGACTTGAACCATTCCTGTGACACTAGTTATAGACTCCGATGCTTCACTTCAGGTTAACTCTACCCCTCTGATCTTCTTTATGACGATGAAACACAGAAATTGCATCGGAATTAAATCCAAAAGGCACAATGCCGTCTTAAGTACATAAAGACTGACCCTTCTTACAGACTATGTTTTGAACCATTCCTGTGACACTAGTTATAGATTCCGATGCTTCACTTCAGGTTTACTGTATCACTTGACCCTTCTTATTGACGATGAAGCACAGAAATTGCATCGGAATAAAACACAAAAAGCACAATACCGACTTAAGTACACGAAGACTGACTCTTCTTACTGTCTATGTTTGAACCATACCTGTGACTCTAGTTATAGATTCCGATGCTTCACTTCAGGTATACTGTATCCCTCTGACCTTCTTATTGACGATGAAACACAAAAATGCATCGGAATTAAATGCAAAAGGCACAATGCCGACTTAAGTAGAAGAAGACTGACTCGTTTTACTGACTATGTTTTGAACCATTCCTGTGACACTAGTTATAGATTCTGATGCTTCACTTCTGGTTTACTGTCTCCCTCTGACCTTCTTATTGACGATGAAAGACAGAAATTGCATCGGAAATAAATAGAAAAGGCACCATGCCGACTTAAGTACAAGAAGACAGACTTTTCTTACGGTCTATGCTTTGAACCATTCCTGTGACTCTAGATATAGATTCCGATGCTTCACTTCAGGTTTACTCTATCCCTTGGACCTTCTTATTGACGATGAAATACAGAAATTGCATCGGAATTAAATACAAAAGGCACAATGCCGACTTAAGTACAAGAAGACTGACTCTTCTTACTGACTATGTTCTGAACCATTCCTGTGACACTAGTTATAGTTCCCGATGCTTCTCTTCAGGGTTACTGTATCCCTCTGACCTTCTTATTCACGAGGAAACACAGAAATTGCATCGGAATTAAATGGATGCGCCACAATGCCTACTTAAGTACAAGGAGACTGACTCTTCTTACTGGCTATGTTTTGAACCATTCCTGTGACACTAGTTATACATTCCTATGCTTGACTTCAGTTTTACTGTATCCCTTGGACCTTCTTATTGACGATGAAACACAGAAATTGCATCGGAATTAAATAAAAAAGCACAATGCCGACTTAAGTACAAGAAGACTGACCTTTCTTACTGTCTTTGCTTTGAACCATTCCTGTGACACTAGTTATAGACTCCGATGCTTCACTTCAGGTTTACTCTACCCCTCTGATCTTCTTTATGACGATGAAACACAGAAATTGCATCGGAATTAAATACAAAAGGCACAATGCCGACTTAAGTACAAGAAGACTGACTCATCTTACTGTCTATGTTTTGAACCATTCCTGTGACACTAGTTATAGATTCCGATGCTTCACTTCAGGTATACTGTATCCCTTGGACCATCTTTTTGACGATAAAACACAGAAATTGCATCGGAATTAAATACAAAAGGCACAATGCCGTCTTAAGTACAAAAAGACTGACTCTTCTTACAGACTATGTTTTGAACCATTCCTGTGACACTAGTTATAGGTTGCGATGCTTCACTTCGGGTTTACTGTATCCCTTGGCCATTCTTATTGACGATGAAGCACAGAAATTGCATCGGAATAAAACACAAAAAGAACAATACCGACTTAAGTACAAGAAGACTGACTCTCCTTACTGTCTATGTTTTCAACCATACCTGCGACTCTAGTTATAGATTCCGATGCTTCACTTCAGGTATACTGTATCCCTCTGACCATCTTATTAACGATGAAACACAGAAATTGCATCGGAATTAAATACAAAAGGCACAATGCCGACTTAAGTACAAGAAGACTGACTCTTCTTACTGTCTATGTTTGAACCATTCCTGTGACACTAGTTATAGATTCCGATGCTTCTTTTTTGGTTTACTGTATCCCTCTGACCTTCTTATTGACGATGAAACACAAAAATGCATCGGAATTAAATACAAAATGCACAATGCCGACTTAAGTAAAAGAAGACTGACTCTTCTTACTGTCTATATTTTGAACCATCCTGTGACACTAGTTATAGATTCCGATGCTTCACTTCAGGTTTACTGTATCCCTTGGACCTTCTTATTGACGATGAAACACAGAAATTGCTTCGGAATTAAATACAAAAGGCACAATGCCGAATTAAGTACAAGAAGACTGACTCATCTTACTGACTATGTTTTGAACCATTCCTGTGACACTAGTTATAGATCCCGATGCTTCACATCAGGTTTACTGTATCCCTTGGACCTTCTTATTGACGATGAAACAAAGAAATTGCATCGGAATTAAATACAAAAGGCACTATACCGACTTAAGTACAAGAAAACTGACCCTCCTTACTGTCTATGTTTTTAACCATTCCTGCGACACTAGTTATAGATTCCGATGCTTCACTTCAGGTTTATTGTATCCCTTGGACCGTCTTATTGACGATGAAACATAGAAATTGCATCGGAATTAAATAGAAAAGGCACAATGCCGACTTAAGTACAAGAAGACTGACTCTTCTTACTGTCTATGTTTTGAACCATTCCTGTGATACTAGTTATAGATTCCGATGCTTCACTTCAGATTTACTGTATCCCTTGGACCTTCTTATTGACGATGAAACACAGAAATAGCATCGGAATTAAATACAAAAGGCACAATGCCGACTTACGTACAAGAAGACTGACTCATCTTACTGTCTATGCTTTGAACCATTCCTGTGACACTAGTTATAGATTCCGATGCTTTACTTCAGGTATACTGTATCCCTTGGACCATCTTATTGACGATAAAACACAGAAATTGCATCGGAATTAAACACAAAAGGCACAATGCCGTCTTAAGTACAAAAAGACTGACTCTTCTTACATACTATGTTTGAACCATTCCTGTGACACTAGTTATAGATTCCGATGCTTCACTTCAGGTTTACTGTATCCCTTGGACCTTCTTATTGACGATGAAACACAGAAATTGCATCGGAATTAAATCCATAAGGCACAATACCGACTTAAGTACAAGAAGACTGACTCTTCCTACTGTCAATGACTTGAACCATTCCTGTGACACTAGTTACAGACTCCGATGCTTCACTTCAGGTTAACTCTACCCCTCTGATCTTCTTTATGACGATGAAACACAGAAATTGCATCGGAATTAAATACAAAAGGCACAATGCCGTCTTAAGTACAAAAAGACTGACCCTTCTTACAGACTATGTTTTGAACCATTCCTGTGACACTAGTTATAGATTCCGATGCTTCACTTCAGGTATACTGTATCCCTCTGACCTTCTTATTGACGATGAAACACAAAAATGCATCGGAATTAAATGCAAAAGGCACAATGCCGACTTAAGTAGAAGAAGCCTGACTCGTTTTACTGACTATGTTTTGAACCATTCCTGTGACACTAGTTATAGATTCGGATGCTTCACTTCTGGTTTACTGTCTCCCTCTGACCTTCTTATTGACGATGAAAGACAGAAATTGCATCGGAAATAAATAGAAAAGGCACCATGCCGACTTAAGTACAAGAAGACAGACTTTTCTTACGGTCTATGCTTTGAACCATTCCTGTGACTCTAGATATAGAATCCGATGCTTCACTTCAGGTTTACTCTATCCCTTGGACCTTCTTATTGACGATGATATACAGAAATTGCATCGGAATTAAATACAAAAGGCACAATGCCGACTTAAGTACAAGAAGACTGACTCTTCTTACTGACTATGTTCTGAACCATTCCTGTGACACTAGTTATAGTTCCCGATGCTTCACTTCAGGTTTACTGTATCCCTCTGACCTTCTTATTCACGAGGAAACACAGAAATTGCATCGGAATTAAATGGATGCGCCACAATGCCTACTTAAGTACAAGGAGACTGACTCTTCTTACTGGCTATGTTTTGAACCATTCCTGTGACACTAGTTATACATTCCTATGCTTGACTTCAGTTTTACTGTATCCCTTGGACCTTCTTATTGACGATGAAACACAGAAATTGCATCGGAATTAAATAAAAAAGCACAATGCCGACTTAAGTACAAGAAGACTGACCTTTCTTACTGTCTATGCTTTGAACCATTCCTGTGACACTAGTTATAGATTCCGATGCTTCACTTCAGGTTTACTGTATCCCTCTGACCTTCCTATTGACGATGAAACACAGAAATTACATCCGAATTAAATACAAAGTTCACAATGCCGACTTAAGTACAAGAAGACTAACTCTTCCTACTGTCAATGACTTGAACCATTCCTGTGACACTAGTTATAGACTCCGATGCTTCACTTCAGGTTTACTCTACCCCTCTGATATTCTTTATGACGATGAAACACAGAAATTGCATCGGAATTAAATACAAAAGGCACAATGCCGACTTAAGTACAAGAAGACTGACTCATCTTACTGTCTATGTTTTGAACCATTCTTGTGACACTAGTTATAGATTCCGATGCTTCACTTCAGGTATACTGTATCCCTTGGACCATCTTTTTGACGATAAAACACAGAAATTGCATCGGAATTAAATACAAAAGGCACAATGCCGTCTTAAGTACAAAAAGACTGACTCTTCTTACAGACTATGTTTTGAACCATTCCTGTGACACTAGTTATAGGTTGCGATGCTTCACTTCGGGTTTACTGTATCCCTTGGACCTTCTTATTGACGATGAAACACAGAAATTGCTTCGGAATTAAATACAAAAGGCACAATGCCGAATTAAGTACAAGAAGACTGACTCTTCTTACTGTCTATGTTTGAACCATTCCTGTGACACTAGTTATAGATTCCGATGCTTCTTTTTTGGTTTACTGTATCACTCTGACCTTCTTATTGACGATGAAACACAAAAATGCATCGGAATTAAATACAAAAGGCACAATGCCGACTTAAGTAAAAGAAGACTGACTCTTCTTACTGTCTATATTTTGAACCATCCTGTGACACTAGTTATAGATTCCGATGCTTCACTTCAGGTTTACTGTATCCCTTGGACCTTCTTATTGACGATGAAACACAGAAATTGCTTCGGAATTAAATACAAAAGGCACAATGCCGAATTAAGTACAAGAAGACTTACTCTTCTTACTGACTATGTTTTGAACCATTCCTGTGACACTAGTTATAGATCCCGATGCTTCACATCAGGTTTACTGTATCCCTTGGACCTTCTTATTGACGATGAAACAAAGAAATTGCATCGGAATTAAATACAAAAGGCACAATACCGACTTAAGTACAAGAAAACTGACCCTCCTTACTGTCTATGTTTTTAACCATTCCTGCGACACTAGTTATAGATTCCGATGCTTCACTTCAGGTTTATTGTATCCCTTGGACCGTCTTGTTGACGATGAAACATAGAAATTGCATCGGAATTAAATAGAAAAGGCACAATGCCGACTTAAGTACAAGAAGACTGACTCTTCTTACTGTCTATGTTTTGAACCATTCCTGTGATACTAGTTATAGATTCCGATGCTTCACTTCAGATTTACTGTATCCCTTGGACCTTCTTATTGACGATGAAACACAGAAATAGCATCGGAATTAAATACAAAAGGCACAATGCCGACTTACGTACAAGAAGACTGACTCATCTTACTGTCTATGCTTTGAACCATTCCTGTGACACTAGTTATAGATTCCGATGCTTTACTTCAGGTATAATGTATCCCTTGGACCATCTTATTGACGATAAAACACAGAAATTGCATCGGAATTAAACACAAAAGGCACAATGCCGTCTTAAGTACAAAAAGACTGACTCTTCTTACAGACTATGTTTGAACCATTCCTGTGACACTAGTTATAGATTCCGATGCTTCACTTCAGGTTTACTGTATCCCTTGGACCTTCTTATTGACGATGAAAGACAGAAATTGCATCGGAATTAAATCGATAAGGCACAATACCGACTTAAGTACAAGAAGACTGACTCTTCTTACTGTCTATGTTTTGAACCATTCCTGTGACACTAGTTATAGATTCCGATGCTTAACGTCAGGTTTACTGTATCCCTTGGACCTTCTTATTGACGATGAAACACAGAAATTGCTTCGGAATTAAATACAAAAGGCACAATGCCGACTTAAGTACAAGAAGACTGACTCTTCTTAGTGACTATGTTTTGAACCATTCCTGTGACACTAGTTATAGATCCCGATGCTTCACTTCAGGTTTACTGCATCCCACTGACCTTCTTATTCATGAGGAAACACAGAAATTGCATCGGAATTAAATGGAAACGCCACAATGCCTACTTAAGTACAAGGAGACTGACTCTTCTTACTGGCTATGTTTTGAACCATTCCTGTGACACAAGTTATAGATTCCGATGCTTGACGTCAGTTTAACTGTATCCTTTGGACCTTCTTATTGATGATGAAACACAGAAATTGCATCGGAATTAAATACAAAAGCGCAATGCCGACTTAAGTACAAGAAGACTGACCCTTCTTACTGTCTATGTTTTGAACCATTCCTGTGACACTAGTTATAGATTCCGATGCTTCACTTCAGGTTTATTGTATCCCTTGGACCATCCTATTGACGATGCAACGCAGAAATCGCATCGGAATTAAATAGAAAAGGCACAATGCCGACTTAAGTACAAGAAGACTGACTCTTCTTACTGTCTATGTTTTGAACCATTCCTGTGACACTAGTTATAGATTCCGATGCTTCACTTCAGGTTTACTGTATCCCTTGGACCTTCTTATTGACGATGAAACACAGAAATTGCATCGGAATTAAATATATAAGCCACAACACCGACTTAAGTACAAGAAGACTGACTCTTCTTTCTGTCTATGTTTTGAACCATTCCTGTGACACTAGTTATAGATTACGATGCTTAACTTCAGGTTTACTGTATCCCTTGGACCTTCTTATTGACGATGAAACACAGAAATTGCTTCAGAATTAAATACAAAAGGCACAATGCCGACTTAAGTACAAGAAGACTGACTCTTCTTACTGACTATGTTTTGAACCATTCCTGTGACACTAGTTATAGATCCCAATGCTTCAATTCAAGTTTACTGTATCTTTCTGACCTTCTTATTCACGAGGAAACACAGAAATTGCATCGGAATTAAATACAAATGGCACAATACCGACTTAAGTACAAGATGACTGACTCTTCTTACTGTCTATGTTTTGAACCATTCCTGTGACACTAGTTATAGATTCCGATGCTTCACTTCAGGTTTACTGTATCCCTTGGACCTTCATATGGACGATGAAACACAGAAATTGCATCGGAAATAAATACAAAGGGCACAATGCCGACTTAAGTACAAGAAGGCTGACTCATCTTAGTGTCTATGTTTTGAACCATTCCTGTGACACTAGTTATAGATTCCGATGCTTCACTTCAGGTTTACTGTACCCCTCTGTTCTTCTTTATGACGATGAAGCACAGAAATTGCATCGGAATTAAATACAAAAGGCACAATGCCGACCTAAGTACAAGAAGACTGACTCATCTTACTGTCTACGTTTTGAACCATCCTGTGACACTAGTTATAGATTCCGATGCTTCACTTCAGGTATACTGTATCCCTTGGACCATCTTATTGACGATGAAACACAGAAATTGCATCGGAATTCAACACAAAAGGCACAATGCCGTCTTAAGTACTAAAGACTGACTTTTCTTACAGACTATGTTTTGAACCATTCCTGTGTCACTAGATATAGATTCCGATGCTTCACTTCAGGTTTACTGTATCCCTCTGACCTTCTTATTGAGGATTAAACACAGAAATTGCATCGGAATTAAATACAAAAGGCTCAATGCCGACTTAAGTACAAGAAGACTGACTCTTCTTACTGTCTATGTTTTGAACCATTCCTGTGACACTAGTTATAGATTCCGATGCTTCAATTCAGGTCTAATGTATCCCTTGGACCTTCTTATTGACGATGAATCACAGAAATTGCATCGGAATTAAATACAAAAGGCACAATGCAGACTTAAGTACAAAAAGACTGACCCTTCTCAATGTCTATGATTTTAACCATTCCTGTGACACTAGTAATAGATTTCGATGCTTCACTTCAAATTTACTGTATCCCTTGGACCTTCCTATTGACGATGAAACACAGAAACTGCATCGGAATTAAATAGAAAAAGCACAATGCCGACTTAAGTACAAGAAGACTGAACCTTCTTACTGTCTATGTTTTGAACCATTCCTGTGACACTAGTTATAGATTACGATGCTTCAATTCAGGTTTACTGTATCCCTTGGACCTTCTTATTGACGATGAAACACAGAAATTGCATCGGAATTAAATACATAAGGCACAATACCGACTTAAGTACAAGTAGATTGACTCTTCTTACTGACTATGTTTTGAACCTTTCCTGTGACACTAGTTATAGATCCCGATGCTTCACTTCAGGTTTACTGTATCCCTCGGACATTCTTATTCACGAGGAAACACAGAAATTGCATCGGAATTAAATGGAAATGCCACAATGCCTACTTATGTACAAGGAGACTGACTCTTCTTACTGGCTATGCTTTGAACCATTCCTGTGACACTAGTTATAGATTCCGATGCTTGACTTCAGTTTTACTGTATCCCTTGGACCTTCTTATTGACGATGAAACACAGAAATTGCATCGGAATTAAATACAAAAGCACAATGCCGACTTAAGTACAAGAAGACTGACCCTTCTTAGTGTCTATGTTTTTAACCATTCCTGTGACACTAGTTATAGATTCCGATGCTTCACTTCAGGTTTATTGTATCCCTTGGACAATCTTATTGACGATGAAACACAGAAATTGCATCGGAAAAAAATAGAAAATTCACAATGCCGACTTAAGTACAAGAAGACTGACTCTTCTTACTGTCTATGTTTTGAACCATTCCTGTGACACTAGTTATAGATTCCGATGCTTCACTTCAGGTTTACTGTATCCCTTGGACCTTCTTATTGACGATGAAACACAGAAATTGCATCGGAATTAAATACAAAAGGCACAATACCGACTTAAGTACAAGAAGACTCACTCTTCTTACTGTCTATGTTTTGAACCATTGCTGTGACACTAGTTATAGATTCCGATGCTTACCTTCAGGTTTACTGTATCCCTTGGACCTTCTTATTGACGATGAAACACAGAAATTGCATCGGAAATAAATACAAAAGGCACAATGCCGACTTAAGTACAAGAAGACTGATTCTTCCTACTGTCAATGTCTTGAACCATTCCTGTGACACTAGTTATAGATTCCGATGCTTCATTTCAGGTTTACTCTACCCCTCTGATCTTCTTTATGACGATGAAACACAGAAATTGCATCGGAATTAAATACAAAAGGCACAATGCCGACTTAAGTACAAGAAGACTGACTCATCTTACTGTCTATGTTTTGAACCATTCCTGTGACACTAGTTATAGATTCTGATACTTCACTTCAGGTATACTGTATCCCTTGGACCATGTTATTGACGATAAAACACAGAAATTGCATCGGAATTAAACACAAAAGGCACAATGCCGTCTTAAGTACAAAAAGACTGACTCTTCTTACAGACTATGTTTTGAACCATTCCTGTGACACTAGTTATGGATTCCGATGCTTCACTTCAGGTTTACTGTATCCCTCTGACCTTCTTATTGACGATGAAACACAGAAATTGCATCGGAATTAAATACAAAAGGCTCAAAGCCGACTTAAGTACAAGAAGACTGACTCTTCTTACTGTCTATGATTTGAACCATTCCTGTGACACTAGTTATAGATTCCGATGCTTCAATTCAGGTCTACTGTATCCCTTGGATCTTCTTATTGACGATGAAACACAGAAATTGCATCGGAATTAAATACAAACGGGACAATGCCGACTTAAGTACAAAAAGACTGACCCTTCTCACTGTCTATGTTTTTAACCATTCCTGTGTCACTAGTTATAGATTCCGAAGCTTCACTTCAGGTTTACTGTATCCCTTGGACCTTCCTATGGACGATGAAACACAGAAATTGCATCGGAATTAAATAGAAAAGGCACAATGCCGACTTATGTACAAGAAGACTGACTCTTCTTACTGTCTATGTTTTGAACCATTCCTGTGACACTAGTTATAGATTCCGATGCTTCACTTCAGGTTTACTGTATCCCTTGGACCTTCTTATTGACGATGAAACACAGAAATTGCATCGGAATTAAATACAAAAGGCACAATACCGACTTAAGTACAAGAAGACTGATTTTTCTTACTGTCTATGTTTTGAACCATTCCTGTGACACTAGTTATGGACTCCGATGCTTCACTTCAGGTTTACTGTATCCCTCTGATCTTCTTATTGACGATGAAACACAGAAATTGCATCGGAATTAAATACAAAAGGCACAATGCCGACATAAGTACAAGACGACTGACTCATCTTACTGTCTATATTTTGAACCATTCCTGTGACACTAGTTATAGATTCCGATGCTTCACTTCAGGTATACTGTATCCCTGGGACCTTCGTATTGACGATGAAACACAGAAATTGCATCGGAATTAAACACAAAAAGCACAGTGCCTACTTAAGTACAAAAGACTGACTCTTATTACAGATTATGTTTGAACCATTCCTGTGACACTAGTTATAGATTCCGATGCTTCACTTCAGGTTTACTGTATCCCTGGGACCTTCTTATTGACGATGAAACACAAAAATTGCATCGGAATTAAATACAAAAGGCACAATGCCGACTTAAGTACAAAAAGACTGACCCCTCTTACTGTCTTTGTTTAAAACCATTCCTGAGACACTAGTTATAGATTCCGATGCTTCAATCCAGGGTTACTGTATCCCTTGGACCTTCTTATTGAGGATGAAACACAGAAATTGCATCGGAATTAAATAGAAAAGGCACAATGCCGACTTAAGTACAAGAAGACTGACTCTTCTTACTGTCTATGCTTTGAACCATTCCTGTGACACTAGTTATGGATTCCGATGCTTCACTTCAGGTTTACTGTATCCCTTGGACCTTCTTATTGACGATGAAACACAGAAATTGCATGGGAATTAAATACAAAATCACAATACCGACTTAAGTACAAGAAGCCTGACTTTTCTTACGGTCTATGTTTTGAACCATTCCTGTGACTCTAGTTATAGATCCCGATGCTTCACTTCAGGTTTACTGTATCCCTCTGACCTTCTTATTGACGAGGAAACACAGATATTGCTTCGGAAGTAGATGGAAACGCCACAATGCCTACTTAAGTACAAGTAGACTGACTGTTCTTACTGGCTATGTTTTTAACCATTCCTGTGACACTAGTTATAGATTCCGATGCTTCACTTCAGGTTTACTGTATCCCTTGGACCTTCTTATTGACGATGAAACACAGAAATTGCATCGGAAATAAATACAAAAGGCACAATACCGACTTAAGTACAAGAAGAATGACTCTTCTTACTGTCTATGTTTTGAACCATTCCTGTGACACTAGTTATAGATTCCGTTGCTTCACTTCAGGTTTACTGTATCCCTTGGACCTTCTTATTGACGATGAAACACAGAAATTGCATCGGGAATAAATACAAAAGGCACAATGCCGACTTAAGTACAAGAAGACTGACTCTTCCTACTGTCAATGATTTGAACCATTCCTGTGACACTAGTTATAGATTCCAAAGCTTCACTTCAGATTTACTGTATCCCTCTGATATTCTTATTGACGATGTAATACAGAAATTGCATCGGAATTAAATACAAAAGGCACAATGCCGACTTATGAACAAGAAGACTGACTCATCTTACTGTCTAGGTTTGAACCATTCCTGTGAAACTTGTTAAAGATTCCGATGCTTCACTTCAGGTATACTGTTTCCCTGGACCATCTTGTTGACGATGAAACACAGAAATTGCATCGGAATTAAACAGAAAAGGCTCAATGCCGACTTAAGTACAAAAAGACTGACTCTTCTTACAGACGATGTTTGAAGCACTCCTGTGACACTAGTTATAGATTCCGATGCTTCACTTCAGATTTTCTGTATCCCTCTGACCTTCTTATTGACGATGAAACACAGAAACTGCATCGGAATTAAATGAGAAAGCACAATGCCGACTTAAGTACAAGATGCTGACTCTTTTTACTGACTATGTTTTGAACCATTCCTGTGACAATAGTTATAGACTCCGATGCTTCACATCAGGTTTACTGTATCCCTTGGACCTTCTTTTTGACGATGAAACACAGAAATTACATCGGAATTAAATACAAAAGGCACAATGCCGACTTCAGTACAAGATGACTGACTCTTCTTACTGACTATGTTTTGAACCATTCCTGTGACTCTAGTTATAGATCCCGATGCTTCACTTCAGTTTTACTGTATCCCTCTGACGTTCTTATTGACGATGAAACACAGAAATTGCATCGGAATTAAATACAAAAGGCACAATGCCCCTTAAGTACAAGACAACTGACTCTTCTTACTGTCTATGTTTTGAACCATTCCTGTGACACTAGTTATAGATTCCGATGCTTCAATTCAGGTATACTGTATCCCTTGGACCATGTTATTGACGATAAAACACAGAAATTGCATCGGAATTAAACACAAAAGGCACAATGCCGTCTTAAGTACAAAAAGACTGACTCTTCTTACAGACTATGTTTGGAACCATTCCTGTGACACTAGTTATGGATTCAGATGCTTCACTTCAGGTTTACTGTATCCCTCTGACCCTCTTATTGACGATGAAACACAGAAATTGCATCGGAATTAAATACAAAAATTTCAAAGCCGACTTAAGTACAAGAAGACTGACTCTTCTTACTGTCTATGATTTGAACCATTCCTGTGACACTAGTTATAGATTCCGATGCTTCAATTCAGGTCTACTGTATCCCTTGGATCCTCTTATTGACGATGAAACACAGAAATTGCATCGGAATTAAATACAAACGGGACAATGCCGACTTAAGTACAAAAAGACTGACCCTTCTCACTGTCTATGTTTTTAACCATTCCTGTGTCACTAGTTATAGATTCCGATGCTTCACTTCAGGTTTACTGTATCCCTTGGACCTTCCTATGGACGATGAAACACAGAAATTGCATCGGAATTAAATAGAAAAGGCACAATGCCGACTTATGTACAAGAAGACTGACTCTTCTTACTGTCTATGTTTTGAACCATTCCTGTGACACTAGTTATAGATTCCGATGCTTCACTTCAGGTTCAGTGTATCCCTTGGACCTTCTTATTGACGATGAAACACAGAAATTGCATCGGAATTAAATACAAAAGGCACAATACCGACTTAAGTACAAGAAGACTGATTTTTCTTACTGTCTATGTTTTGAACCATTCCTGTGACACTAGTTATGGACTCCGATGCTTCACTTCAGGTTTACTGTGTCCCTCTGATCTTCTTATTGACGATGAAACACAGAAATTGCATCGGAATTAAATACAAAAGGCACAATGCCGACTTAAGGACAAGACGACTGACTCATCTTACTGTCTATATTTTGAACCATTCCTGTGACACTAGTTATAGATTCCGATGCTTCACTTCAGGTATACTGTATCCCTGGGACCTTCTTATTGACGATGAAACACAAAAATTGCTTCGGAATTAAATACAAAAGGCACAATGCCGACTTAAGTACAAAAAGACTGACCCCTCTTACTGTCTTTGCTTAAAACCATTCCTGAGACACTAGTTATAGATTCCGATGCTTCATCCAGGGTTACTGTATCCCTTGGACCTTCTTATTGAGGATGAAACACAGAAATTGCAACGGAATTAAATAGAAAAGGCACAATGCCGACTTAAGTACACGAAGACTGACTCTTCTTACTGTCTATGCTTTGAACCATTCCTGTGACACTAGTTATGGATTCCGATGCTTCACTTCAGGTTTACTGTATCCCTTGGACCTTCTTATTGACGATGAAACACAGAAATTGCATCGGAATTAAATACAAAATCACAATACCGACTTAAGTACAAGAAGCCTGACTTTTCTTACGGTCTATGTTTTGAACCATTCCTGTGACTCTAGTTATAGATCCCGATGCTTCACTTCAGGTTTACTGTATCCCTCTGATCTTCTTATTGACGAGGAAACACAGATATTGCATCGGAAGTAAATGGAAACGCCACAATGCCTACTTACGTACAAGGAGACTGACTGTTCTTACTGGCTATGCTTTGAACCATTCCTGTGACACTAGTTATAGATTCCGATGCTTCACTTCAGGTTTACTGTATCCCTTGGACCTTCTTATTGACGATGAAACACAGAAATTGCATCGGAAATAAATACAAAAGGCACAATACCGACTTAAGTACAAGAAGACTGACTCTTCTTACTGTCTATGTTTTGAACCATCCCTGTGACACTAGTTATAGATTCCGATGCTTCACTCCAGGTTTACTGTATCCCTTGGACCTTCTTATTGACGATGAAACACAGAAATTGCATCGGGATTAAATACAAAAGGCACAATGCCGACTTAAGTACAAGAAGACTGACTCTTCCTACTGTCAATGATTTGAACCATTAATGGGACACTAGTTATAGATTCCGATCCTTCACATCAGATTTACTGTATCCCTCTGATATTCTTATTGACGATGTAATACAGAAATTGCATCGGAATTAAATACAAAATGCACAATGCCGACTTATGAACAAGAAGACTGACTCATCTTACTGTCTATGTTTGAACCATTCCTGTGACACTAGTTAAAGATTCCGATGCTTCACTTCAGGTATACTGTATTCCTTGGACCATCTTATTGACGATGAAACACAGAAATTGCATCGGAATTAAACAGAAAAGGCTCAATGCCGACTTAAGTACAAAAAGACTGACTCTTCTTACAGACGATGTTTTGAACCATCCCTGTGACACTAGTTATAGATTCCGATGCTTCACTTCAGATTTACTGTATCCCTCTGACCTTCTTATTGACGATGAAACACAGAAATTGCATCGGAATTAAATACAAAAGGCTCAAAGCCGACTTAAGTACAAGAAGACTGACTCTTCTTACTGTCTATGATTTGAACCATTCCTGTGACACTAGTTATAGATTCCGATGCTTCAATTCAGGTCTACTGTATCCCTTGGATCTTCTTATTGACGATGAAACACAGAAATTGCATCGGAATTAAATAAAAAGGGGTCAATGCCGACTTATGTACAAGAAGACTGACTCTTCTTACTGTCTATGTTTTGAACCATTCCTGTGACACTAGTTATAGATTCCGATGCTTCACTTCAGGTTTACTGTATCTCTTGGACTTTCTCATTGACGATGAAACACGGAAATTGCATCGGAATAAAATACAAAAGGCACAATACCGACTTAAGTACAAGAAGACTGATTTTTCTTACTGTCCATGTTTTGAACCATTCCTGTGACACTAGTTATAGACTCCGATGCTTCACTTCAGGTTTACTGTATCCCTCTGATCTTCTTATTGACGATGAAACACAGAAATTGCATCGGAATTAAATACAAAAGGCACAATGCCGACTTAAGTACAAGACGACTGACTCATCTTACTGTCTATGTTTTGAACCATTCCTGTGACACTAGTTATAGATTCCGATGCTTCACTTCAGGTATACTGTATCCCTGGGACCTTCTTATTGACGATGAAACACAAAAATTGCATCGGAATTAAATACAAAAGGCACAATGCCGACTTAAGTACAAAAAGACTGACCCCTCTTACTGTCTTTGTTTAAAACCATTCCTGAGACACTAGTTATAGATTCCGATGCTTCAATCCAGGGTTACTGTATCCCTTGGACCTTCTTATTGAGGATGAAACACAGAAATTGCATCGGAATTAAATACAAAATCACAATACCGACTTAAGTACAAGAAGCCTGACTTTTCTTACGGTCTATGATTTGAACCATTCCTGTGACTCTAGTTATAGACTCCGATGCTTCACTTCAGGTTTACTGTATCCCTCTGATCTTCTTATTGACGATGAAACACAGAAATTGCATGGGAATTAAATACAAAATCACAATACCGACTTAAGTACAAGAAGCCTGACTTTTCTTACGGTCTATGTTTTGAACCATTCCCGTGACTCTAGTTATAGATCCCGATGCTTCACTTCAGGTTTACTGTATCCCTCTGGCCTTTTTATTGACGAGGAAACACAGATATTGCATCGGAAGTAAATGGAAACGCCACAATGCCTACTTAAGTACAAGGAGACTGACTGTTCTTACTGGCTATGTTTTGAACCATTCCTGTGACACTAGTTATAGATTCCGATGCTTCACTTCAGGTTTACTGTATCCCTTGGACCTACTTATTGACGATGAAACACAGAAATTGCATCGGAAATAAATACAATAGGCACAATACCGACTTAAGTACAAGAAGACTGACTCTTCTTACTGTCTATGTTTTGAACCATTCCTGTGACACTAGTTATAGATTCCGTTGCTTCACTTCAGGTGTACTGTATCCCTTGGAGCTTCTTATTGAAGATGAAACACAGAAATTGCATCGGGAATAAATACAAAAGGCACAATGCCGACTTATGGACAAGAAGACTGACTCATCTTACTGTCTATGTTTGAACCATTCCTGTGAAACTAGTTAAAGATTCCGATGCTTCACTTCAGGTATACTGTATCCCTGGACCATCTTATTGACGATGAAACACAGAAATTGCATCGGAATTAAACAGAAAAGGCTCAATGCCGACTTAAGTACAAAAAGACTGACTCTTCTTACAGACGATGTTTTGAACCATTCCTGTGACACTAGTTATAGATTCCGATGCTTCACTTCAGATTTACTGTATCCCTCTGACCTTCTTATTGACGATGAAACACAGAAATTGCATCGGAATTAAATGAGAAAGCACAATGCCGACTTAAGTACAAGATGACTGACTCTTCTTACTGACTATGCTTTGAACCATTCCTGTGACACTAGTTATAGATTCAGATGCTTCACTTCAGGTTTACTGTATCCCTTGGACCTTCTTATTGACGATGAAACACAGAAATTGCATCGTAATTAAATACAAAAGGTACAATGCCGACTTAAGTACAAGAAGACTGACTCTTCTTACTGACTATGTTTTGAACCATTCCTGTGACTCTAGTTATAGATCCCGATGCTTCACTTCAGTTTTACTGTCTCCCTCTGACCTTCTTATTAACGATGAAACACAGAAATTGCATCGGAATTAAATACAAAAGGCACAATGCCCCTTAAGTACAAGACAACTGACTCTTCATACTGTCTATGTTTGAACCATTCCTGTGACACTAGTTATAGATTCCGATGCTTCAATTCAGGTCTACTGTATCCCTTGGACCTTCTTATTGACGATGAAACACAAAAATTGCATCGGAATTAAATACAAAAGGCACAATGCCGACTTAAGTACAAAAAGACTGACCCCTCATACTGTCTTTGCTTAAAACCATTCCTGAGACACTAGTTATAGATTCCGATGCTTCATTGCAGGGTTACTGTATCCCTTGGACCTTCTTATTGAGGATGAAACACAGAAATTGCATCGGAATTAAATAGAAAAGTCACAATGCCGACTTAAGTACAAGAAGACTGACTCTTCTTACTGTCTATGCTTTGAACCATTCCTGTGACACTAGTTATGGATTCCGATGCTTCACTTCAGGTTTACTGTATCCCTTGGACCTTCTTATTGACGATGAAACACAGAAATTGCATCGGAATTAAATACAAAATCACAATACCCACTTAAGTACAAGAAGCCTGACTTTGCTTACGGTCTATGTTTTGAACCATTCCTGTGACTCTAGTTATAGATCCCGATGCTTCACTTCAGTTTTACTGTATCCCTCTGACCTTCTTATTGACGAGGAAACACAGATATTGCATCGGAAGTAAATGGAAACGCCACAATGCCTACTTAAGTACAAGGAGACTGACTGTTCTTACTGGCTATGTTTTGAACCATTCCTGTGACACTAGTTATAGATTCCGATGCTTCACTTCAGGTTTACTGTATCCCTTGGACCTTCTTATTGACGATGAAACACAGAAATTGCATCGGAAATAAATACAAAATGCACAATACCGACTTAAGTGCAAGAAGACTGTGTCTTCTTACTGTCTATGTTTTGAACCATTCCTGTGACACTAGTTATAGATTCCGATGCTTCACTTCAGGGTTACTGTATCCCTTGGACCTTCTTATTGACGATGAAACACAGAAATTGCATCGGGATTAAATACATAAGGCACAATGCCGACTTAAGTACAAGAAGACTGACTCTTCCTACTGTCAATGATTTGAACCATTCCTGTGACACTAGTTATAGATTCCGATGCTTCACTTCAGATTTACTGTATCCCTCTGATATTCTTATTGACGATGTAATACAGAAATTGCATCGGAATTAAATACAAAAGGCACAATGCCGACTTATGAATAAGAAGACTGACTCATCTTACTGTCAACGTTTGAACCATTCCTGTGACACTAGTTAAAGATTCCGATGCTTCACTTCAGGTATACTGTATCCCTTGGACCATCTTATTGACGATGAAACACAGAAATTGCATCGGAATTAAACAGAAAAGGCTCAATGCCGACTTAAGTACAAAAAGACTGACTCTTCTTACAGACGATGTTTTGAACCATTCCTGTGACACTAGTTATAGATTCCGATGCTTCACTTCAGATTTACTGTATCCCTCTGACCTTCTTATTGACGATGAAACACAGAAATTGCATCGGAATTAAATGACAAAGCACAATGCCGACTTAAGTACAAGATGCTGACGCTTGTTACTGACTATGTTTTGAACCATTCCTGTGACAATAGTTATAGACTCCGATGCTTCACATCAGGTTTACTGTATCCCTTGGACCTTCTTTTTGACGATGAAACACAGAAATTACATCGGAATTAAATACAAAAGGCACAATGCCGACTTCAGTACAAGATGACTGACTCTTCTTACTGACTATGCTTTGAACCTTTCCTGTGACACTAGTTATAGATTCCGATGCTTCACTTCAGGTTTACTGTATCCCTAGGACCTTCTTATTGACGATGAAACACAGAAATTGCATCGTAATTAAATACAAAAGGCACAATGCCGACTTAAGTACAAGAAGACTAACTCTTCTTACTGACTATGTTTTGAACCATTCCTGTGACTCTAGTTATAGATCCCGATGCTTCACTTCAGTTTTACTGTATCCCTCTGACCTTCTTATTGACGATGAAACACAGAAAATGCATCGGAATTAAATACAAAAGGCACAATGCCCCTTAAGTACAAGACAACTGACTCTTCTTACTGTCTATGCTTTGAACCATTCCTGTGACACTAGTTATAGATTCCGATGCTTCAATTCAGGTCTACTGTATCCCTTGGACCTTCTTATTGACGATGAAACACAAAAATTGCATAGGATTTAAATACAAAAGGCACAATGCCGACTTAAGTACAAAAAGACTGACCCCTCATACTGTCTTTGCTTAAAACCATTCCTGAGACAGTAGTTATAGATTCCGATGCTTCATTCCAGGGTTACTGTATCCCTTGGACCTTCTTATTGAGGATGAAACACAGAAATTGCATCGGAATTAAATAGAAAAGGCACAATGCCGACTTAAGTACAAGAAGTCTGACTCTTCTTACTGTCTATGCTTTGAACCATTCCTGTGACACTAGTTATGGATTCCGATGCTTCACTTCAGGTTTACCGTATCCCTTGGACCTTCTTATTGACGATGAAACACAGAAATTGCATCGGAATTAAATACAAATTCACAATACCGACTTAAGTACAAGAAGCCTGACTTTTCTTACGGTCTATGTTTTGAACCATTCCTGTGACTCTAGTTATAGATTCCGGTGCTTCACTTCAGGTTTACTGTATACCTTGGACCTTCTTATTGACGATGAAACACAGAAATTGCATCGGAAATAAATACAAAAGGCACAATACCGACTTAAGTACAAGAAGACTGACTCTTCTTACTGTCTATGTTTTGAACCATTCCTGTGACACTAGTTATAGATTCCGTTGCTTCACTTCAGGTTTACTGTATCCCTTGTAGCTTCTTATTGACGATGAAACACAGAAATTGCGTCGGGAATAAATACAAAAGGCACAATGCCGACTTATGAACAAGAAGACTGACTCATCTTACTGTCTATGTTTGAACCATTCCTGTGAAACTAGTTAAAGATTCCGATGCTTCACTTCAGGTATACTGTATCCCTGGACCATCTTATTGACGATGAAACACAGAAATTGCATCGGAATTAAACAGAAAAGGCTCAATGCCGACTTAAGTACAAAAAGACTGACTCTTCTTACAGACGATGTTTTGAACCATTCCTGTGACACTAGTTACAGATTCCGATGCTTCACTTCAGATTTACTGTATCCCTCTGACCTTCTTATTGACGATGAAACACAGAAATTGCATCGGAAATAAATGAGAAAGCACAATGCCGACTTAAGTACAAGATGCTGACTCTTTTTACTGACTATGTTTTGAACCATTCCTGTGACAATAGTTATAGACTCCGATGCTTCACATCAGGTTTACTGTATCCCTTGGACCTTCTTTTTGACGATGAAACACAGAAATTACATCGGAATTAAATACAAAAGGCACAATGCCGACTTCAGTACAAGATGACTGTCTCTTCTTACTGACTATGCTTTGAACCATTCCTGTGACACTAGTTATAGATTCCGATGCTTCACTTCAGGTTTACTGTATCCCTTGGACCTTCTTATTGACGATGAAACACAGAAATTACATCGGAATTAAATACAAAAGGCACAATGCCGACTTCAGTACAAGATGACTGACTCTTCTTACTGACTATGCTTTGAACCATTCCTGTGACACTAGTTATAGATTCAGATGCTTCACTTCAGGTTTACTGTATCCCTTGGACCTTCTTATTGACGATGAAACACAGAAATTGCATCGTAATTAAATACAAAAGGTACAATGCCGACTTAAGTACAAGAAGACTGACTCTTCTTACTGACTATGTTTTGAACCATTCCTGTGACTCTAGTTATAGATCCCGATGCTTCACTTCAGTTTTACTGTATCCCTCTGACCTTCTTATTAACGATGAAACACAGAAATTGCATCGGAATTAAATACAAAAGGCACAATGCCCCTTAAGTACAAGACAACTGACTCTTCTTACTGTCTATGTTTGAACCATTCCTGTGACACTAGTTATAGATTCCGATGCTTCAATTCAGGTCTACTGTATCCCTTGGACCTTCTTATTGACGATGAAACACAAAAATTGCATCGGAATTAAATACAAAAGGCACAATGCCGACTTAAGTACAAAAAGACTGACCCCTCATACTGTCTTTGCTTAAAACCATTCCTGAGACACTAGTTACAGATACCGATGCTTCATTGCAGGGTTACTGTATCCCTTGGACCTTCTTATTGAGGATGAAACACAGAAATTGCATCGGAATTAAATAGAAAAGTCACAATGCCGACTTAAGTACAAGAAGACTGACTCTTCTTACTGTCTATGATTTGAACCATTCCTGTGACACTAGTTATGGATTCCGATGCTTCACTTCAGGTTTACTGTATCCCTTGGACCTTCTTATTGACGATGAAACACAGAAATTGCATCGGAATTAAATACAAAATCACAAAACCCACTTAAGTACAAGATGCCTGACTTTTCTTACGGTCTATGTTTTGAACCATTCCTGTGACTCTAGTTATAGATCCCGATGCTTCACTTCAGTTTTACTGTATCCCTCTGACCTTCTTATTGACGAGGAAACACAGATATTGCATCGGAAGTAAATGGAAACGCCACAATGCCTACTTAAGTACAAGGAGACTGACTGTTCTTACTGGCTATGTTTTGAACCATTCCTGTGACACTAGTTATAGATTCCGATGCTTCACTTCAGGTTTACTGTATCCCTTGGACCTTCTTATTGACGATGAAACACAGAAATTGCATCGGAAATAAATACAAAATGCACAATACCGACTTAAGTACAAGAAGACTGTGTCTTCTTACTGTCTATGTTTTGAACCATTCCTGTGACACTAGTTATAGATTCCGATGCTTCACTTCAGGGTTACTGTATCCCTTGGACCTTCTTATTGACGATGAAACACAGAAATTGCATCGGGATTAAATACAAAAGGCACAATGCCGACTTAAGTACAAGAAGACTGACTCTTCCTACTGTCAATGATTTGAACCATTCCTGTGACACTAGTTATAGATTCCGATGCTTCACTTCAGATTTACTGTATCCCTCTGATATTCTTATTGACGATGAAACACAGAAAATGCATCGGAATTAAATACAAAAGGCACAATGCCCCTTAAGTACAAGACAACTGACTCTTCTTACTGTCTATGCTTTGAACCATTCCTGTGACACTAGTTATAGATTCCGATGCTTCAATTCAGGTCTACTGTATCCCTTGGACCTTCTTATTGACGATGAAACACAAAAATTGCATAGGATTTAAATACAAAAGGCACAATGCCGACTTAAGTACAAAAAGTCTGACCCCTCATACTGTCTTTGCTTAAAACCATTCCTGAGACAGTAGTTATAGATTCCGATGCTTCATTCCAGGGTTACTGTATCCCTTGGACCTTCTTATTGAGGATGAAACACAGAAATTGCATCGGAATTAAATAGAAAAGGCACAATGCCGACTTAAGTACAAGAAGTCTGACTCTTCTTACTGTCTATGCTTTGAACCATTCCTGTGACACTAGTTATGGATTCCGATGCTTCACTTCAGGTTTACCGTATCCCTTGGACCTTCGTATTGACGATGAAACACAGAAATTGCATCGGAATTAAATACAAATTCACAATACCGACTTAAGTACAAGAAGCCTGACTTTTCTTACGGTCTATGTTTTGAACCATTCCTGTGACTCTAGTTATAGATTCCGGTGCTTCACTTCAGGTTTACTGTATACCTTGGACCTTCTTATTGACGATGAAACACAGAAATTGCATCGGAAATAAATACAAAAGGCACAATACCGACTTAAGTACAAGAAGACTGACTCTTCTTACTGTCTATGTTTTGAACCATTCCTGTGACACTAGTTATAGATTCCGTTGCTTCACTTCAGGTTTACTGTATCCCTTGTAGCTTCTTATTGACGATGAAACACAGAAATTGCGTCGGGAATAAATACAAAAGGCACAATGCCGACTTATGAACAAGAAGACTGACTCATCTTACTGTCTATGTTTGAACCATTCCTGTGAAACTAGTTAAAGATTCCGATGCTTCACTTCAGGTATACTGTATCCCTGGACCATCTTATTGACGATGAAACACAGAAATTGCATCGGAATTAAACAGAAAAGGCTCAATGCCGACTTAAGTACAAAAAGACTGACTCTTCTTACAGACGATGTTTTGAACCATTCCTGTGACACTAGTTACAGATTCCGATGCTTCACTTCAGATTTACTGTATCCCTCTGACCTTCTTATTGACGATGAAACACAGAAATTGCATCGGAAATAAATGAGAAAGCACAATGCCGACTTAAGTACAAGATGCTGACTCTTTTTACTGACTATGTTTTGAACCATTCCTGTGACAATAGTTATAGACTCCGATGCTTCACATCAGGTTTACTGTATCCCTTGGACCTTCTTTTTGACGATGAAACACAGAAATTACATCGGAATTAAATACAAAAGGCACAATGCCGACTTCAGTACAAGATGACTGTCTCTTCTTACTGACTATGCTTTGAACCATTCCTGTGACACTAGTTATAGATTCCGATGCTTCACTTCAGGTTTACTGTATCCCTTGGACCTTCTTATTGACGATGAAACACAGAAATTGCATCGGAATTAAATACAAAAGGCACAATGCCGACTTAAGTACAAAAAGACTGACCCCTCATACTGTCTTTGCTTAAAACCATTCCTGAGACACTAGTTACAGATACCGACGCTTCATTGCAGGGTTACTGTATCCCTTGGACCTTCTTATTGAGGATGAAACACAGAAATTGCATCGGAATTAAATAGAAAAGTCACAATGCCGACTTAAGTACAAGAAGACTGACTCTTCTTACTGTCTATGATTTGAACCATTCCTGTGACACTAGTTATGGATTCCGATGCTTCACTTCAGGTTTACTGTATCCCTTGGACCTTCTTATTGACGATGAAACACAGAAATTGCATCGGAATTAAATACAAAATCACAAAACCCACTTAAGTACAAGATGCCTGACTTTTCTTACGGTCTATGTTTTGAACCATTCCTGTGACTCTAGTTATAGATCCCGATGCTTCACTTCAGTTTTACTGTATCCCTCTGACCTTCTTATTGACGAGGAAACACAGATATTGCATCGGAAGTAAATGGAAACGCCACAATGCCTACTTAAGTACAAGGAGACTGACTGTTCTTACTGGCTATGTTTTGAACCATTCCTGTGACACTAGTTATAGATTCCGATGCTTCACTTCAGGTTTACTGTATCCCTTGGACCTTCTTATTGACGATGAAACACAGAAATTGCATCGGAAATAAATACAAAATGCACAATACCGACTTAAGTACAAGAAGACTGTGTCTTCTTACTGTCTATGTTTTGAACCATTCCTGTGACACTAGTTATAGATTCCGATGCTTCACTTCAGGGTTACTGTATCCCTTGGACCTTCTTATTGACGATGAAACACAGAAATTGCATCGGGATTAAATACAAAAGGCACAATGCCGACTTAAGTACAAGAAGACTGACTCTTCCTACTGTCAATGATTTGAACCATTCCTGTGACACTAGTTATAGATTCCGATGCTTCACTTCAGATTTACTGTATCCCTCTGATATTCTTATTGACGATGTAATTCAGAAATTGCATCGGAATCAAATACAAAAGGCACAATGCCGACTTATGAACAAGAAGACTGACTCATCTTACTGTCTACGTTTGAACCATTCCTGTGACACTAGTTAAAGGTTCCGATGCTTCACTTCAGGTATACTGTATCCCTTGGACCATCTTATTGACGATGAAACACAGAAATTGCATCGGAATTAAACAGAAAAGGCTCAATGCCGACTTAAGTACAAAAAGACTGACTCTTCTTACAGACGATGTTTTGAACCATTCCTGTGACACTAGTTATAGATTCCGATGCTTCACTTCAGATTTACTGTATCCCTCTGACCTTCTTATTGACGATGAAACACAGAAATTGCATCGGAATTAAATGAGAAAGCACAATGCCGACTTAAGTACAAGATGCTGACGCTTGTTACTGACTATGTTTTGAACCATTCCTGTGACAATAGTTATAGACTCCGATGCTTCACATCAGGTTTACTGTATCCCTTGGACCTTCTTTTTGACGATGAAACACAGAAATTACATCGGAATTAAATACAAAAGGCACAATGCCGACTTCAGTACAAGATGACTGACTCTTCTTACTGACTATGCTTTGAACCTTTCCTGTGACACTAGTTATAGATTCCGATGCTTCACTTCAGGTTTACTGTATCCCTAGGACCTTCTTATTGACGATGAAACACAGAAATTGCATCGTAATTAAATACAAAAGGCACAATGCCGACTTAAGCACAAGAAGACTAACTCTTCTTACTGACTATGTTTTGAACCATTCGTGTGACTCTAGTTATAGATCCCGATGCTTCACTTCAGTTTTACTGTATCCCTCTGACCTTCTTATTGACGATGAAACACAGAAAATGCATCGGAATTAAATACAAAAGGCACAATGCCCCTTAAGTACAAGACAACTGACTCTTCTTACTGTCTATGCTTTGAACCATTCCTGTGACACTAGTTATAGATTCCGATGCTTCAATTCAGGTCTACTGTATCCCTTGGACCTTCTTATTGACGATGAAACACAAAAATTGCATAGGATTTAAATACAAAAGGCACAATGCCGACTTAAGTACAAAAAGTCTGACCCCTCATACTGTCTTTGCTTAAAACCATTCCTGAGACAGTAGTTATAGATTCCGATGCTTCATTCCAGGGTTACTGTATCCCTTGGACCTTCTTATTGAGGATGAAACACAGAAATTGCATCGGAATTAAATAGAAAAGGCACAATGCCGACTTAAGTACAAGAAGTCTGACTCTTCTTACTGTCTATGCTTTGAACCATTCCTGTGACACTAGTTATGGATTCCGATGCTTCACTTCAGGTTTACCGTATCCCTTGGACCTTCGTATTGACGATGAAACACAGAAATTGCATCGGAATTAAATACAAATTCACAATACCGACTTAAGTACAAGAAGCCTGACTTTTCTTACGGTCTATGTTTTGAACCATTCCTGTGACTCTAGTTATAGATTCCGGTGCTTCACTTCAGGTTTACTGTATACCTTGGACCTTCTTATTGACGATGAAACACAGAAATTGCATCGGAAATAAATACAAAAGGCACAATACCGACTTAAGTACAAGAAGACTGACTCTTCTTACTGTCTATGTTTTGAACCATTCCTGTGACACTAGTTATAGATTCCGTTGCTTCACTTCAGGTTTACTGTATCCCTTGTAGCTTCTTATTGACGATGAAACACAGAAATTGCGTCGGGAATAAATACAAAAGGCACAATGCCGACTTATGAACAAGAAGACTGACTCATCTTACTGTCTATGTTTGAACCATTCCTGTGAAACTAGTTAAAGATTCCGATGCTTCACTTCAGGTATACTGTATCCCTGGACCATCTTATTGACGATGAAACACAGAAATTGCATCGGAATTAAACAGAAAAGGCTCAATGCCGACTTAAGTACAAAAAGACTGACTCTTCTTACAGACGATGTTTTGAACCATTCCTGTGACACTAGTTACAGATTCCGATGCTTCACTTCAGATTTACTGTATCCCTCTGACCTTCTTATTGACGATGAAACACAGAAATTGCATCGGAAATAAATGAGAAAGCACAATGCCGACTTAAGTACAAGATGCTGACTCTTTTTACTGACTATGTTTTGAACCATTCCTGTGACAATAGTTATAGACTCCGATGCTTCACATCAGGTTTACTGTATCCCTTGGACCTTCTTTTTGACGATGAAACACAGAAATTACATCGGAATTAAATACAAAAGGCACAATGCCGACTTCAGTACAAGATGACTGTCTCTTCTTACTGACTATGCTTTGAACCATTCCTGTGACACTAGTTATAGATTCCGATGCTTCACTTCAGGTTTACTGTATCCCTTGGACCTTCTTATTGACGATGAAACACAGAAATTACATCGGAATTAAATACAAAAGGCACAATGCCGACTTCAGTACAAGATGACTGACTCTTCTTACTGACTATGCTTTGAACCATTCCTGTGACACTAGTTATAGATTCAGATGCTTCACTTCAGGTTTACTGTATCCCTTGGACCTTCTTATTGACGATGAAACACAGAAATTGCATCGTAATTAAATACAAAAGGTACAATGCCGACTTAAGTACAAGAAGACTGACTCTTCTTACTGACTATGTTTTGAACCATTCCTGTGACTCTAGTTATAGATCCCGATGCTTCACTTCAGTTTTACTGTATCCCTCTGACCTTCTTATTAACGATGAAACACAGAAATTGCATCGGAATTAAATACAAAAGGCACAATGCCCCTTAAGTACAAGACAACTGACTCTTCTTACTGTCTATGTTTGAACCATTCCTGTGACACTAGTTATAGATTCCGATGCTTCAATTCAGGTCTACTGTATCCCTTGGACCTTCTTATTGACGATGAAACACAAAAATTGCATCGGAATTAAATACAAAAGGCACAATGCCGACTTAAGTACAAAAAGACTGACCCCTCATACTGTCTTTGCTTAAAACCATTCCTGAGACACTAGTTACAGATACCGATGCTTCATTGCAGGGTTACTGTATCCCTTGGACCTTCTTATTGAGGATGAAACACAGAAATTGCATCGGAATTAAATAGAAAAGTCACAATGCCGACTTAAGTACAAGAAGACTGACTCTTCTTACTGTCTATGATTTGAACCATTCCTGTGACACTAGTTATGGATTCCGATGCTTCACTTCAGGTTTACTGTATCCCTTGGACCTTCTTATTGACGATGAAACACAGAAATTGCATCGGAATTAAATACAAAATCACAAAACCCACTTAAGTACAAAATGCCTGACTTTTCTTACGGTCTATGTTTTGAACCATTCCTGTGACTCTAGTTATAGATCCCGATGCTTCACTTCAGTTTTACTGTATCCCTCTGACCTTCTTATTGACGAGGAAACACAGATATTGCATCGGAAGTAAATGGAAACGCCACAATGCCTACTTAAGTACAAGGAGACTGACTGTTCTTACTGGCTATGTTTTGAACCATTCCTGTGACACTAGTTATAGATTCCGATGCTTCACTTCAGGTTTACTGTATCCCTTGGACCTTCTTATTGACGATGAAACACAGAAATTGCATCGGAAATAAATACAAAATGCACAATACCGACTTAAGTACAAGAAGACTGTGTCTTCTTACTGTCTATGTTTTGAACCATTCCTGTGACACTAGTTATAGATTCCGATGCTTCACTTCAGGGTTACTGTATCCCTTGGACCTTCTTATTGACGATGAAACACAGAAATTGCATCGGGATTAAATACAAAAGGCACAATGCCGACTTAAGTACAAGAAGACTGACTCTTCCTACTGTCAATGATTTGAACCATTCCTGTGACACTAGTTATAGATTCCGATGCTTCACTTCAGATTTACTGTATCCCTCTGATATTCTTATTGACGATGTAATACAGAAATTGCATCGGAATCAAATACAAAAGGCACAATGCCGACTTATGAACAAGAAGACTGACTCATCTTACTGTCTACGTTTGAACCATTCCTGTGACACTAGTTAAAGATTCCGATGCTTCACTTCAGGTATACTGTATCCCTTGGACCATCTTATTGACGATGAAACACAGAAATTGCATCGGAATTAAACAGAAAAGGCTCAATGCCGACTTAAGTACAAAAAGACTGACTCTTCTTACAGACGATGTTTTGAACCATTCCTGTGACACTAGTTATAGATTCCGATGCTTCACTTCAGATTTACTGTATCCCTCTGACCTTCTTATTGACGATGAAACACAGAAATTGCATCGGAATTAAATGAGAAAGCACAATGCCGACTTAAGTACAAGATGCTGACGCTTGTTACTGACTATGTTTTGAACCATTCCTGTGACAATAGTTATAGACTCCGATGCTTCACATCAGGTTTACTGTATCCCTTGGACCTTCTTTTTGACGATGAAACACAGAAATTACATCGGAATTAAATACAAAAGGCACAATGCCGACTTCAGTACAAGATGACTGACTCTTCTTACTGACTATGCTTTGAACCTTTCCTGTGACACTAGTTATAGATTCCGATGCTTCACTTCAGGTTTACTGTATCCCTAGGACCTTCTT
This sequence comes from Schistocerca piceifrons, assembly GCF_021461385.2. NCBI lineage: Eukaryota > Metazoa > Arthropoda > Insecta > Orthoptera > Acrididae > Schistocerca > Schistocerca piceifrons. The sequence continues at coordinate 79,687 of NW_025728055.1, forward strand.
ATTGACGATGAAACACAGAAATTGCATCGTAATTAAATACAAAAGGCACAATGCCGACTTAAGCACAAGAAGACTAACTCTTCTTACTGACTATGTTTTGAACCATTCCTGTGACTCTAGTTATAGATCCCGATGCTTCACTTCAGTTTTACTGTATCCCTCTGACCTTCTTATTGACGATGAAACACAGAAAATGCATCGGAATTAAATACAAAAGGCACAATGCCCCTTAAGTACAAGACAACTGACTCTTCTTACTGTCTATGCTTTGAACCATTCCTGTGACACTAGTTATAGATTCCGATGCTTCAATTCAGGTCTACTGTATCCCTTGGACCTTCTTATTGACGATGAAACACAAAAATTGCATAGGATTTAAATACAAAAGGCACAATGCCGACTTAAGTACAAAAAGTCTGACCCCTCATACTGTCTTTGCTTAAAACCATTCCTGAGACAGTAGTTATAGATTCCGATGCTTCATTCCAGGGTTACTGTATCCCTTGGACCTTCTTATTGAGGATGAAACACAGAAATTGCATCGGAATTAAATAGAAAAGGCACAATGCCGACTTAAGTACAAGAAGTCTGACTCTTCTTACTGTCTATGCTTTGAACCATTCCTGTGACACTAGTTATGGATTCCGATGCTTCACTTCAGGTTTACCGTATCCCTTGGACCTTCGTATTGACGATGAAACACAGAAATTGCATCGGAATTAAATACAAATTCACAATACCGACTTAAGTACAAGAAGCCTGACTTTTCTTACGGTCTATGTTTTGAACCATTCCTGTGACTCTAGTTATAGATTCCGGTGCTTCACTTCAGGTTTACTGTATACCTTGGACCTTCTTATTGACGATGAAACACAGAAATTGCATCGGAAATAAATACAAAAGGCACAATACCGACTTAAGTACAAGAAGACTGACTCTTCTTACTGTCTATGTTTTGAACCATTCCTGTGACACTAGTTATAGATTCCGTTGCTTCACTTCAGGTTTACTGTATCCCTTGTAGCTTCTTATTGACGATGAAACACAGAAATTGCGTCGGGAATAAATACAAAAGGCACAATGCCGACTTATGAACAAGAAGACTGACTCATCTTACTGTCTATGTTTGAACCATTCCTGTGAAACTAGTTAAAGATTCCGATGCTTCACTTCAGGTATACTGTATCCCTGGACCATCTTATTGACGATGAAACACAGAAATTGCATCGGAATTAAACAGAAAAGGCTCAATGCCGACTTAAGTACAAAAAGACTGACTCTTCTTACAGACGATGTTTTGAACCATTCCTGTGACACTAGTTACAGATTCCGATGCTTCACTTCAGATTTACTGTATCCCTCTGACCTTCTTATTGACGATGAAACACAGAAATTGCATCGGAAATAAATGAGAAAGCACAATGCCGACTTAAGTACAAGATGCTGACTCTTTTTACTGACTATGTTTTGAACCATTCCTGTGACAATAGTTATAGACTCCGATGCTTCACATCAGGTTTACTGTATCCCTTGGACCTTCTTTTTGACGATGAAACACAGAAATTACATCGGAATTAAATACAAAAGGCACAATGCCGACTTCAGTACAAGATGACTGTCTCTTTTTACTGACTATGCTTTGAACCATTCCTGTGACACTAGTTATAGATTCCGATGCTTCACTTCAGGTTTACTGTATCCCTTGGACCTTCTTATTGACGATGAAACACAGAAATTGCATCGGAATTAAATACAAAAGGCACAATGCCGACTTAAGTACAAAAAGACTGACCCCTCATACTGTCTTTGCTTAAAACCATTCCTGAGACACTAGTTACAGATACCGATGCTTCATTGCAGGGTTACTGTATCCCTTGGACCTTCTTATTGAGGATGAAACACAGAAATTGCATCGGAATTAAATAGAAAAGTCACAATGCCGACTTAAGTACAAGAAGACTGACTCTTCTTACTGTCTATGATTTGAACCATTCCTGTGACACTAGTTATGGATTCCGATGCTTCACTTCAGGTTTACTGTATCCCTTGGACCTTCTTATTGACGATGAAACACAGAAATTGCATCGGAATTAAATACAAAATCACAAAACCCACTTAAGTACAAGATGCCTGACTTTTCTTACGGTCTATGTTTTGAACCATTCCTGTGACTCTAGTTATAGATCCCGATGCTTCACTTCAGTTTTACTGTATCCCTCTGACCTTCTTATTGACGAGGAAACACAGATATTGCATCGGAAGTAAATGGAAACGCCACAATGCCTACTTAAGTACAAGGAGACTGACTGTTCTTACTGGCTATGTTTTGAACCATTCCTGTGACACTAGTTATAGATTCCGATGCTTCACTTCAGGTTTACTGTATCCCTTGGACCTTCTTATTGACGATGAAACACAGAAATTGCATCGGAAATAAATACAAAATGCACAATACCGACTTAAGTACAAGAAGACTGTGTCTTCTTACTGTCTATGTTTTGAACCATTCCTGTGACACTAGTTATAGATTCCGATGCTTCACTTCAGGGTTACTGTATCCCTTGGACCTTCTTATTGACGATGAAACACAGAAATTGCATCGGGATTAAATACAAAAGGCACAATGCCGACTTAAGTACAAGAAGACTGACTCTTCCTACTGTCAATGATTTGAACCATTCCTGTGACACTAGTTATAGATTCCGATGCTTCACTTCAGATTTACTGTATCCCTCTGATATTCTTATTGACGATGTAATTCAGAAATTGCATCGGAATCAAATACAAAAGGCACAATGCCGACTTATGAACAAGAAGACTGACTCATCTTACTGTCTACGTTTGAACCATTCCTGTGACACTAGTTAAAGATTCCGATGCTTCACTTCAGGTATACTGTATCCCTTGGACCATCTTATTGACGATGAAACACAGAAATTGCATCGGAATTAAACAGAAAAGGCTCAATGCCGACTTAAGTACAAAAAGACTGACTCTTCTTACAGACGATGTTTTGAACCATTCCTGTGACACTAGTTATAGATTCCGATGCTTCACTTCAGATTTACTGTATCCCTCTGACCTTCTTATTGACGATGAAACACAGAAATTGCATCGGAATTAAATGAGAAAGCACAATGCCGACTTAAGTACAAGATGCTGACGCTTGTTACTGACTATGTTTTGAACCATTCCTGTGACAATAGTTATAGACTCCGATGCTTCACATCAGGTTTACTGTATCCCTTGGACCTTCTTTTTGACGATGAAACACAGAAATTACATCGGAATTAAATACAAAAGGCACAATGCCGACTTCAGTACAAGATGACTGACTCTTCTTACTGACTATGCTTTGAACCTTTCCTGTGACACTAGTTATAGATTCCGATGCTTCACTTCAGGTTTACTGTATCCCTAGGACCTTCTTATTGACGATGAAACACAGAAATTGCATCGTAATTAAATACAAAAGGCACAATGCCGACTTAAGCACAAGAAGACTAACTCTTCTTACTGACTATGTTTTGAACCATTCCTGTGACTCTAGTTATAGATCCCGATGCTTCACTTCAGTTTTACTGTATCCCTCTGACCTTCTTATTGACGATGAAACACAGAAAATGCATCGGAATTAAATACAAAAGGCACAATGCCCCTTAAGTACAAGACAACTGACTCTTCTTACTGTCTATGCTTTGAACCATTCCTGTGACACTAGTTATAGATTCCGATGCTTCAATTCAGGTCTACTGTATCCCTTGGACCTTCTTATTGACGATGAAACACAAAAATTGCATAGGATTTAAATACAAAAGGCACAATGCCGACTTAAGTACAAAAAGTCTGACCCCTCATACTGTCTTTGCTTAAAACCATTCCTGAGACAGTAGTTATAGATTCCGATGCTTCATTCCAGGGTTACTGTATCCCTTGGACCTTCTTATAGAGGATGAAACACAGAAATTGCATCGGAATTAAATAGAAAAGGCACAATGCCGACTTAAGTACAAGAAGTCTGACTCTTCTTACTGTCTATGCTTTGAACCATTCCTGTGACACTAGTTATGGATTCCGATGCTTCACTTCAGGTTTACCGTATCCCTTGGACCTTCGTATTGACGATGAAACACAGAAATTGCATCGGAATTAAATACAAATTCACAATACCGACTTAAGTACAAGAAGCCTGACTTTTCTTACGGTCTATGTTTTGAACCATTCCTGTGACTCTAGTTATAGATTCCGGTGCTTCACTTCAGGTTTACTGTATACCTTGGACCTTCTTATTGACGATGAAACACAGAAATTGCATCGGAAATAAATACAAAAGGCACAATACCGACTTAAGTACAAGAAGACTGACTCTTCTTACTGTCTATGTTTTGAACCATTCCTGTGACACTAGTTATAGATTCCGTTGCTTCACTTCAGGTTTACTGTATCCCTTGTAGCTTCTTATTGACGATGAAACACAGAAATTGCGTCGGGAATAAATACAAAAGGCACAATGCCGACTTATGAACAAGAAGACTGACTCATCTTACTGTCTATGTTTGAACCATTCCTGTGAAACTAGTTAAAGATTCCGATGCTTCACTTCAGGTATACTGTATCCCTGGACCATCTTATTGACGATGAAACACAGAAATTGCATCGGAATTAAACAGAAAAGGCTCAATGCCGACTTAAGTACAAAAAGACTGACTCTTCTTACAGACGATGTTTTGAACCATTCCTGTGACACTAGTTACAGATTCCGATGCTTCACTTCAGATTTACTGTATCCCTCTGACCTTCTTATTGACGATGAAACACAGAAATTGCATCGGAAATAAATGAGAAAGCACAATGCCGACTTAAGTACAAGATGCTGACTCTTTTTACTGACTATGTTTTGAACCATTCCTGTGACAATAGTTATAGACTCCGATGCTTCACATCAGGTTTACTGTATCCCTTGGACCTTCTTTTTGACGATGAAACACAGAAATTACATCGGAATTAAATACAAAAGGCACAATGCCGACTTCAGTACAAGATGACTGTCTCTTCTTACTGACTATGCTTTGAACCATTCCTGTGACACTAGTTATAGATTCCGATGCTTCACTTCAGGTTTACTGTATCCCTTGGACCTTCTTATTGACGATGAAACACAGAAATTGCATCGTAATTAAATACAAAAGGCACAATGCCGACTTAAGTACAAGAAGATTGACTCTTCTTACTGACTATGTTTTGAACCATTCCTGTGACTCTAGTTATAGATCCCTATGCTTCACTTCAGTTTTACTGTATCCCTCTGACCTTCTTATTGACGATGAAACACAGAAATTGCATCGGAAATAAATACAAAGGGCACAATGCCCCTTAAGTACAAGACAACTGACTCTTCTTACTGTCTATGTTTGAACCATTCCTGTGACACTAGTTATAGATTCCGATGCTTCAATTCAGGTCTACTGTATCCCTTGGACCTTCTTATTGACGATGAAGCACAAAAATTCAAAAATTGCATCGGAATTAAATACAAAAGGCACAATGCCGACTTAAGTACAAAAAGACTGACCCCTCATACTGTCTTTGCTTAAAACCATTCCTGAGACACTAGTTATAGATTCCGATGCTTCATTCCAGGGTTACTGTATCCCTTGGACCTTCTTATTGAGGATGAAACACAAAAATTCAAAAATTGCATCGGAATTAAATACAAAAGGCACAATGCCGACTTAAGTACAAAAAGACTGACCCCTCATACTGTCTTTGCTTAAAACCATTCCTGAGACAGTAGTTATAGATTCCGATGCTTCATTCCAGGGTTACTGTATCCCTTGGACCTTCTTATTGAGGATGAAACACAGAAATTGCATCGGAATTAAATAGAAAAGGCACAATGCCGACTTAAGTACAAGAAGTCTGACTCTTCTTACTGTCTATGCTTTGAACCATTCCTGTGACACTAGTTATGGATTCCGATGCTTCACTTCAGGTTTACCGTATCCCTTGGACCTTCGTATTGACGATGAAACACAGAAATTGCATCGGAATTAAATACAAATTCACAATACCGACTTAAGTACAAGAAGCCTGACTTTTCTTACGGTCTATGTTTTGAACCATTCCTGTGACTCTAGTTATAGATTCCGGTGCTTCACTTCAGGTTTACTGTATACCTTGGACCTTCTTATTGACGATGAAACACAGAAATTGCATCGGAAATAAATACAAAAGGCACAATACCGACTTAAGTACAAGAAGACTGACTCTTCTTACTGTCTATGCTTTGAACCATTCCTGTGACACTAGTTATAGATTCCGTTGCTTCACTTCAGGTTTACTGTATCCCTTGTAGCTTCTTATTGACGATGAAACACAGAAATTGCGTCGGGAATAAATACAAAAGGCACAATGCCGACTTATGAACAAGAAGACTGACTCATCTTACTGTCTATGTTTGAACCATTCCTGTGAAACTAGTTAAAGATTCCGATGCTTCACTTCAGGTATACTGTATCCCTGGACCATCTTATTGACGATGAAACACAGAAATTGCATCGGAATTAAACAGAAAAGGCTCAATGCCGACTTAAGTACAAAAAGACTGACTCTTCTTACAGACGATGTTTTGAACCATTCCTGTGACACTAGTTACAGATTCCGATGCTTCACTTCAGATTTACTGTATCCCTCTGACCTTCTTATTGACGATGAAACACAGAAATTGCATCGGAAATAAATGAGAAAGCACAATGCCGACTTAAGTACAAGATGCTGACTCTTTTTACTGACTATGTTTTGAACCATTCCTGTGACAATAGTTATAGACTCCGATGCTTCACATCAGGTTTACTGTATCCCTTGGACCTTCTTTTTGACGATGAAACACAGAAATTACATCGGAATTAAATACAAAAGGCACAATGCCGACTTCAGTACAAGATGACTGTCTCTTCTTACTGACTATGCTTTGAACCATTCCTGTGACACTAGTTATAGATTCCGATGCTTCACTTCAGGTTTACTGTATCCCTTCGACCTTCTTATTGACGATGAAACACAGAAATTGCATCGTAATTAAATACAAAAGGCACAATGCCGACTTAAGTACAAGAAGATTGACTCTTCTTACTGACTATGTTTTGAACCATTCCTGTGACTCTAGTTATAGATCCCGATGCTTCACTTCAGTTTTACTGTATCCCTCTGACCTTCTTATTGACGATGAAACACAGAAATTGCATCGGAATTAAATACAAAGGGCACAATGCCCCTTAAGTACAAGACAACTGACTCTTCTTACTGTCTATGTTTGAACCATTCCTGTGAAACTAGTTAAAGATTCCGATGCTTCACTTCAGGTTTACTGTATCCCTGGACCATCTTATTGACGATGAAACACAGAAATTGCATCGGAATTAAACAGAAAAGGCTCAATGCCGACTTAAGTACAAAAAGACTGACTCTTCTTACAGACGATGTTTTGAACCATTCCTGTGACACTAGTTACAGATTCCGATGCTTCACTTCAGATTTACTGTATCCCTCTGACCTTCTTATTGACGATGAAACACAGAAATTGCATCGGAAATAAATGAGAAAGCACAATGCCGACTTAAGTACAAGATGCTGACTCTTTTTACTGACTATGTTTTGAACCATTCCTGTGACAATAGTTATAGACTCCGATGCTTCACATCAGGTTTACTGTATCCCTTGGACCTTCTTTTTGACGATGAAACACAGAAATTACATCGGAATTAAATACAAAAGGCACAATGCCGACTTCAGTACAAGATGACTGTCTCTTCTTACTGACTATGCTTTGAACCATTCCTGTGACACTAGTTATAGATTCCGATGCTTCACTTCAGGTTTACTGTATCCCTTGGACCTTCTTATTGACGATGAAACACAGAAATTGCATCGTAATTAAATACAAAAGGCACAATGCCGACTTAAGTACAAGAAGATTGACTCTTCTTACTGACTATGTTTTGAACCATTCCTGTGACTCTAGTTATAGATCCCGATGCTTCACTTCAGTTTTACTGTATCCCTCTGACCTTCTTATTGACGATGAAACACAGAAATTGCATCGGAATTAAATACAAAGGGCACAATGCCCCTTAAGTACAAGACAACTGACTCTTCTTACTGTCTATGTTTGAACCATTCCTGTGACACTAGTTATAGATTCCGATGCTTCAATTCAGGTCTACTGTATCCCTTGGACCTTCTTATTGACGATGAAACACAAAAATTCAAAAATTGCATCGGAATTAAATACAAAAGGCACAATGCCGACTTAAGTACAAAAAGACTGACCCCTCATACTGTCTTTGCTTAAAACCATTCCTGAGACACTAGTTATAGATTCCGATGCTTCATTGCAGGGTTACTGTATCCCTTGGACCTTCTTATTGAGGATGAAACACAGAAATTGCATCGGAATTAAATAGAAAAGGCACAATGCCGACTTAAGTACAAGAAGACTGACTCTTCTTAGTGTCTATGCTTTGAACCATTCCTGTGACACTAGTTATGGATTCCGATGCTTCACTTCAGGTTTACTGTATCCATTGGACCTTCTTATTGACGATGAAACACAGAAATTGCATCGGAATTAAATACAAAATCACAATACCGACTTAAGTACAAGAAGCCTGACTTTTCTTACGGTCTATGTTTTGAACCATTGATGTGCCTCTAGTTATAGATCCCGATGCTTCACTTCAGTTTTACTGTATCCCTCTGACCTTCTTATTGACGAGGAAACACAGATATTGCATCGGAAGTAAATGGAAACGCCACAATGCCTACTTAAGTGCAAGGAGACTGACTGTTCTTACTGGCTATGTTTTGAACCATTCCTGTGACACTAGTTATAGATTCCGATGCTTCACTTCAGGTTTACTGTATCCCTTGGACCTTCTTATTGACGATGAAACACAGAAATTGCATCGGAAATAAATACAAAAGGCACAATACCGACTTAAGTACAAGAAGACTGTGTCTTCTTACTGTCTATGTTTTGAACCATTCCTGTGACACTAGTTATAGATTCCGATGCTTCACTTCAGGGTTACTGTATCCCTTGGACCTTCTTATTGACGATGAAACACAGAAATTGCATCGGGATTAAATACAAAAGGCACAATGCCGACTTAAGTACAAGAAGACTGACTCTTCCTACTGTCAATGATTTGAACCATTCCTGTGACACTAGTTATAGATTCCGATGCTTCACTTCAGATTTACTGTATCCCTCTGATATTCTTATTGACGATGTAATACAGAAATTGCATCGGAATTAAATACAATAAGCACAATGCCGACTTATGAACAAGAAGACTGACTCATCTTACTGTCTATGTTTGAACCATTCCTGTGACACTAGTTAAAGATTCCGATGCTTCACTTCAGGTATACTGTATCCCTTGGACCATCTTATTGACGATGAAACACAGAAATTGCATCGGAATTAAACAGAAAAGGCTCAATGCCGACTTAAGTACAAAAAGACTGACTCTTCTTACAGACGATGTTTTGAACCATTCCTGTGACACTAGTTATAGATTCCGATGCTTCACTTCAGATTTACTGTATCCCTCTGACCTTCTTATTGACGATGAAACACAGAAATTGCATCGGAATTAAATGAGAAAGCACAATGCCGACTTAAGTACAAGATGCTGACGCTTTTTACTGACTATGTTTTGAACCATTCCTGTGACAATAGTTATAGACTCCGATGCTTCACATCAGGTTTACTGTATCCCTTGGACCTTTTTTTTGACGATGAAACACAGAAATTACATCGGAATTAAACACAAAAGGCACAATGCCGACTTCAGTACAAGATGACTGACTCTTCTTACTGACTATGCTTTGAACCTTTCCTGTGACACTAGTTATAGATTCCGATGCTTCACTTCAGGTTTACTGTATCCCTTGGACCTTCTTATTGACAATGAAACACAGAAATTGCATCGTAATTAAATACAAAAGGCACAATGCCGACTTAAGTACAAGAAGACTAACTCTTCTTACTGACTATGTTTTGAACCATTCCTGTGACTCTAGTTATAGATCCCGATGCTTCACTTCAGTTTTACTGTATCCCTCTGACCTTCTTATTGACGATGAAACACAGAAAATGCATCGGAATTAAAAACAAAAGGCACAATGCCCCTTAAGTACAAGACAACTGACTCTTCTTACTGTCTATGTTTTGAACCATTCCTGTGACACTAGTTATAGATTCCGATGCTTCAATTCAGGTCTACTGTATCCCTTGGACCTTCTTATTGACGATGAAACACAAAAATTGCATAGGATTTAAATACAAAAGGCACAATGCCGACTTAAGTACAAAAAGACTGACCCCTCATACTGTCTTTGCTTAAAACCATTCCTGAGACAGTAGTTATAGATTCCGATGCTTCATTCCAGGGTTACTGTATCCCTTGGACCTTCTTATTGACGATGAAACACAGAAATTGCATCGGAATTAAATACAAATTCACAATACCGACTTAAGTACAAGAAGCCTGACTTTTCTTACGGTCTATGTTTTGAACCATTCCTGTGACTCTAGTTATAGATCCCGATACTTCACTTCAGGTTTACTGTATCCCTCTGACCTTCTTATTGAAGAGGAAACACAGATATTGCATCGGAAGTAAATGGAAACGCCACAATGCCTACTTAAGTACAAGGAGACTGACTGTTCTTACTGGCTATGTTTTGAACCAATCCTGTGACACTAGTTATAGATTCCGATGCTTCACTTCAGGTTTACTGTATCCCTTGGACCTTCTTATTGACGATGAAACACAGAAATTGCATCGGAAATAAATACAAAAGGCACAATACCGACTTCAGTACAAGATGACTGACTCTTCTTACTGACTATGCTTTGAACCTTTCCTGTTACACTAGTTATAGATTCCGATGCTTCACTTCAGGTTTACTGTATCCCTTGGACCTTCTTATTGACGATGAAACACAGAAATTGCATCGGAAATAAATACAAAAGGCACAATACCGACTTCAGTACAAGATGACTGACTCTTCTTACTGACTATGCTTTGAACCATTCCTGTGACACTAGTTATAGATTCCGATGCTTCACTTCAGGTTTACTGTATCCCTTCGACCTTCTTATTGACGATGAAACACAGAAATTGCATCGTAATTAAATACAAAAGGCACAATGCCGACTTAAGTACAAGAAGATTGACTCTTCTTACTGACTATGTTTTGAACCATTCCTGTGACTCTAGTTATAGATCCCGATGCTTCACTTCAGTTTTACTGTATCCCTCTGACCTTCTTATTGACGATGAAACACAGAAATTGCATCGGAATTAAATACAAAGGGCACAATGCCCCTTAAGTACAAGACAACTGTCTCTTCTTACTGTCTATGTTTGAACCATTCCTGTGAAACTAGTTAAAGATTCCGATGCTTCACTTCAGGTTTACTGTATCCCTGGACCATCTTATTGACGATGAAACACAGAAATTGCATCGGAATTAAACAGAAAAGGCTCAATGCCGACTTAAGTACAAAAAGACTGACTCTTCTTACAGACGATGTTTTGAACCATTCCTGTGACACTAGTTACAGATTCCGATGCTTCACTTCAGATTTACTGTATCCCTCTGACCTTCTTATTGACGATGAAACACAGAAATTGCATCGGAAATAAATGAGAAAGCACAATGCCGACTTAAGTACAAGATGCTGACTCTTTTTACTGACTATGTTTTGAACCATTCCTGTGACAATAGTTATAGACTCCGATGCTTCACATCAGGTTTACTGTATCCCTTGGACCTTCTTTTTGACGATGAAACACAGAAATTACATCGGAATTAAATACAAAAGGCACAATGCCGACTTCAGTACAAGATGACTGTCTCTTCTTACTGACTATGCTTTGAACCATTCCTGTGACACTAGTTATAGATTCCGATGCTTCACTTCAGGTTTACTGTATCCCTTGGACCTTCTTATTGACGATGAAACACAGAAATTGCATCGTAATTAAATACAAAAGGCACAATGCCGACTTAAGTACAAGAAGATTGACTCTTCTTACTGACTATGTTTTGAACCATTCCTGTGACTCTAGTTATAGATCCCGATGCTTCACTTCAGTTTTACTGTATCCCTCTGACCTTCTTATTGACGATGAAACACAGAAATTGCATCGGAATTAAATACAAAGGGCACAATGCCCCTTAAGTACAAGACAACTGACTCTTCTTACTGTCTATGTTTGAACCATTCCTGTGACACTAGTTATAGATTCCGATGCTTCAATTCAGGTCTACTGTATCCCTTGGACCTTCTTATTGACGATGAAACACAAAAATTCAAAAATTGCATCGGAATTAAATACAAAAGGCACAATGCCGACTTAAGTACAAAAAGACTGACCCCTCATACTGTCTTTGCTTAAAACCATTCCTGAGACACTAGTTATAGATTCCGATGCTTCATTGCAGGGTTACTGTATCCCTTGGACCTTCTTATTGAGGATGAAACACAGAAATTGCATCGGAATTAAATAGAAAAGGCACAATGCCGACTTAAGTACAAGAAGACTGACTCTTCTTAGTGTCTATGCTTTGAACCATTCCTGTGACACTAGTTATGGATTCCGATGCTTCACTTCAGGTTTACTGTATCCATTGGACCTTCTTATTGACGATGAAACACAGAAATTGCATCGGAATTAAATACAAAATCACAATACCGACTTAAGTACAAGAAGCCTGACTTTTCTTACGGTCTATGTTTTGAACCATTGATGTGACTCTAGTTATAGATCCCGATGCTTCACTTCAGTTTTACTGTATCCCTCTGACCTTCTTATTGACGAGGAAACACAGATATTGCATCGGAAGTAAATGGAAACGCCACAATGCCTACTTAAGTGCAAGGAGACTGACTGTTCTTACTGGCTATGTTTTGAACCATTCCTGTGACACTAGTTATAGATTCCGATGCTTCACTTCAGGTTTACTGTATCCCTTGGACCTTCTTATTGACGATGAAACACAGAAATTGCATCGGAAATAAATACAAAAGGCACAATACCGACTTAAGTACAAGAAGACTGTGTCTTCTTACTGTCTATGTTTTCAACCATTCCTGTGACACTAGTTATAGATTCCGATGCTTCACTTCAGGGTTACTGTATCCCTTGGACCTTCTTATTGACGATGAAACACAGAAATTGCATCGGGATTAAATACAAAAGGCACAATGCCGACTTAAGTACAAGAAGACTGACTCTTCCTACTGTCAATGATTTGAACCATTCCTGTGACACTAGTTATAGATTCCGATGCTTCACTTCAGATTTACTGTATCCCTCTGATATTCTTATTGACGATGTAATACAGAAATTGCATCGGAATTAAATACAATAAGCACAATGCCGACTTATGAACAAGAAGACTGACTCATCTTACTGTCTATGTTTGAACCATTCCTGTGACACTAGTTAAAGATTCCGATGCTTCACTTCAGGTATACTGTATCCCTTGGACCATCTTATTGACGATGAAACACAGAAATTGCATCGGAATTAAACAGAAAAGGCTCAATGCCGACTTAAGTACAAAAAGACTGACTCTTCTTACAGACGATGTTTTGAACCATTCCTGTGACACTAGTTATAGATTCCGATGCTTCACTTCAGATTTACTGTATCCCTCTGACCTTCTTATTGACGATGAAACACAGAAATTGCATCGGAATTAAATGAGAAAGCACAATGCCGACTTAAGTACAAGATGCTGACGCTTTTTACTGACTATGTTTTGAACCATTCCTGTGACAATAGTTATAGACTCCGATGCTTCACATCAGGTTTACTGTATCCCTTGGACCTTTTTTTTGACGATGAAACACAGAAATTACATCGGAATTAAACACAAAAGGCACAATGCCGACTTCAGTACAAGATGACTGACTCTTCTTACTGACTACGCTTTGAACCTTTCCTGTGACACTAGTTATAGATTCCGATGCTTCACTTCAGGTTTACTGTATCCCTTGGACCTTCTTATTGACGATGAAACACAGAAATTGCATCGTAATTAAATACAAAAGGCACAATGCCGACTTAAGTACAAGAAGACTAACTCTTCTTACTGACTATGTTTTGAACCATTCCTGTGACTCTAGTTATAGATCCCGATGCTTCACTTCAGTTTTACTGTATCCCTCTGACCTTCTTATTGACGATGAAACACAGAAAATGCATCGGAATTAAAAACAAAAGGCACAATGCCCCTTAAGTACAAGACAACTGACTCTTCTTACTGTCTATGTTTTGAACCATTCCTGTGACACTAGTTATAGATTCCGATGCTTCAATTCAGGTCTACTGTATCCCTTGGACCTTCTTATTGACGATGAAACACAAAAATTGCATAGGATTTAAATACAAAAGGCACAATGCCGACTTAAGTACAAAAAGACTGACCCCTCATACTGTCTTTGCTTAAAACCATTCCTGAGACAGTAGTTATAGATTCCGATGCTTCATTCCAGGGTTACTGTATCCCTTGGACCTTCTTATTGACGATGAAACACAGAAATTGCATCGGAATTAAATACAAATTCACAATACCGACTTAAGTACAAGAAGCCTGACTTTTCTTACGGTCTATGTTTGAACCATTCCTGTGACTCTAGTTATAGATCCCGATGCTTCACTTCAGGTTTACTGTATCCCTCTGACCTTCTTATTGACGAGGAAACACAGATATTGCATCGGAAGTAAATGGAAACGCCACAATGCCTACTTAAGTACAAGGAGACTGACTGTTCTTACTGGCTATGTTTTGAACCAATCCTGTGACACTAGTTATAGATTCCGATGCTTCACTTCAGGTTTACTGTATCCCTTGGACCTTCTTATTGACGATGAAACACAGAAATTGCATCGGAAATAAATACAAAAGGCACAATACCGACTTCAGTACAAGATGACTGACTCTTCTTACTGACTATGCTTTGAACCTTTCCTGTTACACTAGTTATAGATTCCGATGCTTCACTTCAGATTTACTGTATCCCTCTGATATTCTTATTGACGATGTAATACAGAAATTGCATCGGAATTAAATACAAAAGGCACAATGCCGACTTAAGTACAAGAAGACTAACTCTTCTTACTGACTATGTTTTGAACCATTCCTGTGACTCTAGTTATAGATCCCGATGCTTCACTTCAGTTTTACTGTATCCCTCTGACCTTCTTATTGACGATGAAACACAGAAAATGCATCGGAATTAAAAACAAAAGGCACAATGCCCCTTAAGTACAAGACAACTGACTCTTCTTACTGTCTATGTTTTGAACCATTCCTGTGACACTAGTTATAGATTCCGATGCTTCAATTCAGGTCTACTGTATCCCTTGGACCTTCTTATTGACGATGAAACACAAAAATTGCATAGGATTTAAATACAAAAGGCACAATGCCGACTTAAGTACAAAAAGACTGACCCCTCATACTGTCTTTGCTTAAAACCATTCCTGAGACAGTAGTTATAGATTCCGATGCTTCATTCCAGGGTTACTGTATCCCTTGGACCTTCTTATTGACGATGAAACACAGAAATTGCATCGGAATTAAATACAAATTCACAATACCGACTTAAGTACAAGAAGCCTGACTTTTCTTACGGTCTATGTTTGAACCATTCCTGTGACTCTAGTTATAGATCCCGATGCTTCACTTCAGGTTTACTGTATCCCTCTGACCTTCTTATTGACGAGGAAACACAGATATTGCATCGGAAGTAAATGGAAACGCCACAATGCCTACTTAAGTACAAGGAGACTGACTGTTCTTACTGGCTATGTTTTGAACCAATCCTGTGACACTAGTTATAGATTCCGATGCTTCACTTCAGGTTTACTGTATCCCTTGGACCTTCTTATTGACGATGAAACACAGAAATTGCATCGGAAATAAATACAAAAGGCACAATACCGACTTAAGTACAAGAAGACTGTGTCTTCTTACTGTCTATGTTTTGAACCATTCCTGTGACACTAGTTATAGATTCCGATGCTTCACTTCAGGGTTACTGTATCCCTTGGACCTTCTTATTGACGATGAAACACAGAAATTGCATCGGGATTAAATACAAAAGGCACAATGCCGACTTAAGTACAAGAAGACTGACTCTTCCTACTGTCAATGATTTGAACCATTCCTGTGACACTAGTTATAGATTCCGATGCTTCACTTCAGATTTACTGTATCCCTCTGATATTCTTATTGACGATGTAATACAGAAATTGCATCGGAATTAAATACAATAAGCACAATGCCGACTTATGAACAAGAAGACTGACTCATCTTACTGTCTATGTTTGAACCATTCCTGTGACACTAGTTAAAGATTCCGATGCTTCACTTCAGGTATACTGTATCCCTTGGACCATCTTATTGACGATGAAACACAGAAATTGCATCGGAATTAAACAGAAAAGGCTCAATGCCGACTTAAGTACAAAAAGACTGACTCTTCTTACAGACGATGTTTTGAACCATTCCTGTGACACTAGTTATAGATTCCGATGCTTCACTTCAGATTTACTGTATCCCTCTGACCTTCTTATTGACGATGAAACACAGAAATTGCATCGGAATTAAATGAGAAAGCACAATGCCGACTTAAGTACAAGATGCTGACGCTTTTTACTGACTATGTTTTGAACCATTCCTGTGACAATAGTTATAGACTCCGATGCTTCACATCAGGTTTACTGTATCCCTTGGACCTTTTTTTTGACGATGAAACACAGAAATTACATCGGAATTAAACACAAAAGGCACAATGCCGACTTCAGTACAAGATGACTGACTCTTCTTACTGACTACGCTTTGAACCTTTCCTGTGACACTAGTTATAGATTCCGATGCTTCACTTCAGGTTTACTGTATCCCTTGGACCTTCTTATTGACGATGAAACACAGAAATTGCATCGTAATTAAATACAAAAGGCACAATGCCGACTTAAGTACAAGAAGACTAACTCTTCTTACTGACTATGTTTTGAACCATTCCTGTGACTCTAGTTATAGATCCCGATGCTTCACTTCAGTTTTACTGTATCCCTCTGACCTTCTTATTGACGATGAAACACAGAAAATGCATCGGAATTAAAAACAAAAGGCACAATGCCCCTTAAGTACAAGACAACTGACTCTTCTTACTGTCTATGTTTTGAACCATTCCTGTGACACTAGTTATAGATTCCGATGCTTCAATTCAGGTCTACTGTATCCCTTGGACCTTCTTATTGACGATGAAACACAAAAATTGCATAGGATTTAAATACAAAAGGCACAATGCCGACTTAAGTACAAAAAGACTGACCCCTCATACTGTCTTTGCTTAAAACCATTCCTGAGACAGTAGTTATAGATTCCGATGCTTCATTCCAGGGTTACTGTATCCCTTGGACCTTCTTATTGACGATGAAACACAGAAATTGCATCGGAATTAAATACAAATTCACAATACCGACTTAAGTACAAGAAGCCTGACTTTTCTTACGGTCTATGTTTGAACCATTCCTGTGACTCTAGTTATAGATCCCGATGCTTCACTTCAGGTTTACTGTATCCCTCTGACCTTCTTATTGACGAGGAAACACAGATATTGCATCGGAAGTAAATGGAAACGCCACAATGCCTACTTAAGTACAAGGAGACTGACTGTTCTTACTGGCTATGTTTTGAACCAATCCTGTGACACTAGTTATAGATTCCGATGCTTCACTTCAGGTTTACTGTATCCCTTGGACCTTCTTATTGACGATGAAACACAGAAATTGCATCGGAAATAAATACAAAAGGCACAATACCGACTTCAGTACAAGATGACTGACTCTTCTTACTGACTATGCTTTGAACCTTTCCTGTTACACTAGTTATAGATTCCGATGCTTCACTTCAGGTTTACTGTATCCCTTGGCCTTCTTATTGACGATGAAACTTAGAAATTGCATCGTAATTAAATACAAAAGGCACAATGCCGACTTAAGTACAAGAAGACTAACTGTTCTTACTGACTATGTTTTTAACCATTCCTGTGACTCTAGTTATAGATCCCGATGCTTCACTTCAGTTTTACTGTATCCCTCTGACCTTCTTATTGACGATGAAACACAGAAAATGCATCGGAATTAAATACAAAAGGCACAATGCCCCTTAAGTACAAGACAACTGACTCTTCTTACTGTCTATGTTTTGAACCATTCCTGTGACACTAGTTATAGATTCCGATGCTTCAATTCAGGTCCACTGTATCCCTTGGACCTTCGTATTGACGATGAAACACAAAAATTGCTTAGGATTTGAATACAAAAGGCACAATGCCGACTTAAGTACAAAAAGACTGTCCCCTCATACTGTCTTTGCTTAAAACCATTCCTGAGACACTAGTTATAGATTCCGATGCTTCATTCCAGGGTCACTGTATCCCTTGGACCTTCTTATTGAGGATGAAACACAGAAATTGCATCGGAATTAAATAGAAAAGGCACAATGCCGAATTAAGTACAAGAAGACTGACTCTTCTTACTGTCTATGCTTTGATCCATTCCTGTGACACTAGTTATGGATTCCGATGCTTCACTTCAGGTTTACTGTATCCCTTGGACCTTCTTATTGACGATGAAACACAGAAATTGCATCGGAATTAAATACTAATTCACAATACCGACTTAAGTACAAGAAGCCTGACTTTTCTTACGGTCTATGTTTGAACCATTCCTGTGACTCTAGTTATAGATCCCGATGCTTCACTTCAGGTTTACTGTATCCCTCTGACCTTCTTATTGACGAGGAAACACAGATATTGCATCGGAAGTAAATGGAAACGCCACAATGCCTACTTAAGTACAAGGAGACTGACTGTTCTTACTGGCTATGTTTTGAACCAATCCTGTGACACTAGTTATAGATTCCGATGCTTCACTTCAGGTTTACTGTATCCCTTGGACCTTCTTATTGACGATGAAACACAGAAATTGCATCGGAAATAAATACAAAAGGCACAATACCGACTTAAGTACAAGAAGACTGACTCTTCTTACTGTCTATGTTTTGAACCATTCCTGTGACACTAGTTATAGATTCCGATGCTTCACTTCAGGTTTACTGTATCCCTTGGACCTTCTTATTGACGATGAAACACAGAAATTGCATCGGGATTAAATACAAAAGGCACAATGCCGGCTTAAGTACAAGAAGACTGACTCTTCCTACTGTCAATGATTTGAACCATTCCTGTGACACTAGTTATAGATTCCGATGCTTCACTTCAGATTTACTGTATCCCTCTGATATTCTTATTGACGATGTAATACAGAAATTGCATCGGAATTAAATACAAAAGGCACAATGCCGACTTATGAACAAGAAGACTGACTCATCTTACTGTCTATGTTTGAACCATTCCTGTGATACTAGTTAAAGATTCCGATGCTTCACTTCTGGTATACTGTATCCCTGGGACCATCGTATTGACGATGAAACACAGAAATTGCATCGGAATTAAACAGAAAAGGCTCAATGCCGACTTAAGTACAAAAAGACTGACTCTTCTTACAGACGATGTTTTGAACCATTCCTGTGACACTAGTTATAGATTCCGATGCTTCACTGCAGATTTACTGTATCCCTCTGGCCTTCTTATTGACGATGAAACACAGAAATTGCATCGGAATTAAATGAGAAAGCACAATGCCGACTTAAGTACAAGATGCTGACGCTTTTTACTGACTATGTTTTGAACCATTCCTGTGACAATAGTTATAGACTCCGATGCTTCACATCAGGTTTACTGTATCCCTTGGACCTTCTTTTTGACGATGAAACACAGAAATTACATCGGAATTAAATACAAAAGGCACAATGCCGACTTCAGTACAAGATGACTGACTCTTCTTACTGACTATGCTTTGAACCTTTCCTGTGACACTAGTTATAGATTCCGATGCTTCACTTCAGGTTTACTGTATCCCTTGGACCTTCTTATTGACGATGAAACACAGAAATTGCATCGTAATTAAATACAAAAGGCACAATGCCGACTTAAGTACAAGAAGACTAACTCTTCTTACTGACTATGTTTTGAACCATTCCTGTGACTCTAGTTATAGATCCCGATGCTTCACTTCAGTTTTACTGTATCCCTCTGACCTTCTTATTGACGATGAAACGCAGAAATTGCATCGGAATTAAATACAAAAGGCACAATGCCCCTTAAGTACGAGACAACTGACTCTTCTTACTGTCTATGTTTTGAACCATTCCTGTGACACTAGTTATAGATTCCGATGCTACAATTCAGGTCTACTGTATCCCTTGGACCTTCTTATTGACGATGAAACACAAAAATTGCATCGGAATTAAATGCAAAAGGCACAATGCTGACTTAAGTACAAAAAGACTGACCCCTCTTACTGTCTTTGTTTAAAACCATTCCTGAGACACTAGTTATAGATTCCGATGCTTCAATCCAGGATTACTGTATCCCTTGGACCTTCTTATTAGGGATGAAACACAGAAATTGCATCGGAATTAAATAGAAAAGGCACAATGCCGACTTAAGTACAAGAAGACTGACTCTTCTTACTGTCTATGCTTTGAACCATTCCTGTGACACTAGTTATGGATTCCGATGCTTCACTTCAGGTTTACTGTATCCCTTGGACCTTCTTATTGACGATGAAACACAGAAATTGCATCGCAATTAAATACAAAATCACAATACCGACTTAAGTACAAGAAGCCTGACTTTTCTTACGGTCTATATTTTGAACCATTCCTGTGACTCTAGTTATAGATCCCGATGCTTCACTTCAGATTTACTGTATCCCTCTGATATTCTTATTGACGATGTAATACAGAAATTGCATCGGAATT
The DNA here is from genome assembly GCF_021461385.2 of Schistocerca piceifrons. Lineage (NCBI taxonomy): Eukaryota > Metazoa > Arthropoda > Insecta > Orthoptera > Acrididae > Schistocerca > Schistocerca piceifrons. Next base: position 100,669 of record NW_025728055.1, read on the forward strand.
AAATACAAAAGGCACAATGCCGACTTAAGTACAAGAAGACTGACTGTTCTTACTGTCTATGATTTGAACCATTCCTGTGACACTAGTTATAGATTCCGATGCTTCACTTCAGGTTTACTGTATCCCTTGGACCTTCTTATTGACGATGAAACACAGAAATTGCATCGGGAATAAATACAAAAGGCACAAAGCCGACTTAAGTACAAGAAGACTGACTCTTCCTACTGTCAATGATTTGAACCATTCCTGTGACACTAGTTATAGATTCCGATGCTTCACTTCAGATTTACTGTATCCCTCTGATATTCTTATTGACGATGTAATACAGAAATTGCATCGGAATTAAATACAAAAGGCACAATGCCGACTTATGAACAAGAAGACTGACTCATCTTACTGTCTATGTTTGAACCATTCCTGTGACACTAGTTAAAGATTCCGATGCTTCACTTCAGGTATACTGTATCCCTTGGACCATCTTTTTGACGATGAAACACAGAAATTGCATCGGAATTAAACAGAAAAGGCTCAATGCCGACTTAAGTACAAAAAGACTGTCTCTTCTTACAGACGATGTTTTGAACCATTCCTGTGACACTAGTTATAGATTCCGATGCTTCACTGCAGATTTACTGTATCCCTCTGGCCTTCTTATTGACGATGAAACACAGAAATTGCATCGGAATTAAATGAGAAAGCACAATGCCGACTTAAGTACAAGATGCTGACGCTTTTTACTGACTATGTTTTGAACCATTCCAGTGACAATAGTTATAGACTCCGATGCTTCACATCAGGTTTACTGTATCCCTTGGACCTTCTTTTTGACGATGAAACACAGAAATTACATCGGAATTAAATACAAAAGGCACAATGCCGACTTCAGTACAAGATGACTGACTCTTCTTACTGACTATGCTTTGAACCTTTCCTGTGACACTAGTTATAGATTCCGATGCTTCACTTCAGGTTTACTGTATCCCTTGGACCTTCTTATTGACGATGAAACACAGAAATTGCATCGTAATTAAATACAAAAGGCACAATGCCGACTTAAGTACAAGAAGACTAACTCTTCTTACTGACTATGTTTTGAACCATTCCTGTGGCTCTAGTTATAGATCCCGATGCTTCACTTCAGTTTTACTGTATCCCTCTGACATTCTTATTGACGATGAAACGCAGAAATTGCATCGGAATTAAATACAAAAGGCACAATGCCCATTAAGTACGAGACAACTGACTCTTCTTACTGTCTATGTTTTGAACCATTCCTGTGACACTAGTTATAGATTCCGATGCTTCAATTCAGGTCTACTGTATCCCTTGGACCTTCTTATTGACGATGAAACACAAAAATTGCATCGGAATGAAATACAAAAAGCACAATGCTGACTTAAGTACAAAAAGACTGACCCCTCTTACTGTCTTTGTTTAAAACCATTCCTGAGACACTAGTTATAGATTCCGATGCTTCAATCCAGGGTTACTGTATCCCTTGGACCTTCTTATTGAGGATGAAACACAGAAATTGCATCGGAATTAAATAGAAAAGGCACAATGCCGACTTAAGTACAAGAAGACTGACTCTTCTTACTGTCTATGCTTTGAACCATTCCTGTGACACTAGTTATGGATTCCGATGCTTCACTTCAGGTTTACTGTATCCCTTGGACCTTCTTATTGACGATGAAACACAGAAATTGCATCGCAATTAAATACAAAATCACAATACCGACTTAAGTACAAGAAGCCTGACTTTTCTTACGGTCTATGTTTTGAACCATTCCTGTGACTCTAGTTATAGATCCCGATGCTTCACTTCAGGTTTACTGTATCCCTCTGACCTTCTTATTGACGAGGAAACACAGATATTGCATCGGAAGTAAATGGAAACGCCACAATGCCTACTTAAGTACAAGGAGACTGACTGTTCTTACTGGCTATGTTTTGAACCATTCCTGTGACACTAGTTATAGATTCCGATGCTTCGCTTCATTTTTACTGTATCCCTTGGACCTTCTTATTGACGATGAAACACAGAAATTGCATCGGAAATAAATACAAAAGGCACAATACCGACTTAAGTACAAGAAGACTGACTCTTCTTACTGTCTATGATTTGAACCATTCCTGTGACACTAGTTATAGATTCCGATGCTTCACTTCAGGTTTACTGTATCCCTTGGACCTTCTTATTGACGATGAAACACAGAAATTGCATCGGGAATAAATACAAAAGGCACAAAGCCGACTTAAGTACAAGAAGACTGACTCTTTCTACTGTCAATGATTTGAACCATTCCTGTGACACTAGTTATAGATTCCGATGCTTCACTTCAGATTTACTGTATCCCTCTGATATTCTTATTGACGATGTAATACAGAAATTGCATCGGAATTAAATACAAAAGGCACAATGCCGAATTATGAACAAGAAGACTGACTCATCTTACTGTCTATGTTTGAACCATTCCTGTGACACTAGTTAAAGATTCCGATGCTTCACTTCAGGTATACTGTATCCCTTGGACCATCTTATTGACGATGAAACACAGAAATTGCATCGGAATTAAACAGAAAAGGCTCAATGCCGACTTAAGTACAAAAAGACTGACTCTTCTTACAGACGATGTTTTGAACCATTGCTGTGACACTAGTTATAGATTCCGATGCTTCACTTCAGATTTTCTGTATACCTCTGACCTTCTTATTGACGATGAAACACAGAAATTGCATCGGAATTAAATGAGAAAGCACAATGCCGACTTAAGTACAAGATGACTGACTCTTTTTACTGCCTATGTTTTGAACCATTCCTGTGACAATAGTTATAGACTCCGATGCTTCACATCAGGTTTACTGTATCCTTTGGACCTTCTTTTTGACGATGAAACACAGAAATTACATCGGAATTAAATACAAAAGGCACAATGCCGACATCAGTACAAGAAGACTGACTCTTCTTACTGACTATCTTTGAACCATTCCTGTGACACTAGTTATAGATTCCGATGCTTCACTTCAGGTTTACTGTATCCCTAGGACCTTCTTATTGTCTATGAAACACAGAAATTGCATCGTAATTAAATACAAAAGGCACAATGCCGACTTAAGTACAAGAAGACTGACTCTTCTTACTGACTATGTTTTGAACCATTCCTGTGACTCTAGTTATAGATCCCGATGCTTCACTTCAGTTTTACTGTATCCCTCTGACCTTCTAATAGACGTTGAATCACAGAAATTGCATCGGAATTAAATAGAAACGCCACAATGCCTACTTAAGTACAAGAAGACTGACACTTCTTACTGGCTATGTTTTGAACCATTCCTTTGACACTAGTTATAGATTCCGAAACTTGGCTTCAGTTTTACTGTATCTCTTGGATCTTCTTATTGACGATGAAACACAGAAATTGCATCAGAATTAAATACAAATGGCACAATGCCGACTTAAGTACAAGAAGACTGACCCTTCTCACTGTCTATGTTTTGAACCATTCCTGTGACACTAGTTATAGATTCCGATGCTGCACTTCAGGTTACTGTATCCCTCTGACCTTCTTATTGACGATGAAACACAGAAATTGCATCGGAATTAAATACAAAAGGCACAATGCCGACTTAAGTACAAGAAGACTGACTCTTCTTACTGACTATGTTTTGAACCATTCCTGTGACACTAGTTGTAGATTGCTATGCTTCACTTCAGGTTTACTGTATCCCTCTGACCTTCTTATTGACGATGAAACACAGAAATTGCATCGTAATTAAATACAAAAGGCACAATGCCGACTTAAGTACAAGAAGACTAACTCTTCTTACTGACTATGTTTTGAACCATTCCTGTGACTCTAGTTATAGATCCCGATGCTTCACTTCAGTTTTACTGTATCCCTCTGACCTTCTTATTGACGATGAAACGCAGAAATTGCATCGGAATTAAATACAAAAGGCACAATGCCCCTTAAGTACGAGACAACTGACTCTTCTTACTGTCTATGTTTTGAACCATTCCTGTGACACTAGTTATAGATTCCGATGCTACAATTCAGGTCTACTGTATCCCTTGGACCTTCTTATTGACGATGAAACACAAAAATTGCATCGGAATTAAATGCAAAAGGCACAATGCTGACTTAAGTACAAAAAGACTGACCCCTCTTACTGTCTTTGTTTAAAACCATTCCTGAGACACTAGTTATAGATTCCGATGCTTCAATCCAGGATTACTGTATCCCTTGGACCTTCTTATTAGGGATGAAACACAGAAATTGCATCGGAATTAAATAGAAAAGGCACAATGCCGACTTAAGTACAAGAAGACTGACTCTTCTTACTGTCTATGCTTTGAACCATTCCTGTGACACTAGTTATGGATTCCGATGCTTCACTTCAGGTTTACTGTATCCCTTGGACCTTCTTATTGACGATGAAACACAGAAATTGCATCGCAATTAAATACAAAATCACAATACCGACTTAAGTACAAGAAGCCTGACTTTTCTTACGGTCTATATTTTGAACCATTCCTGTGACTCTAGTTATAGATCCCGATGCTTCACTTCAGATTTACTGTATCCCTCTGATATTCTTATTGACGATGTAATACAGAAATTGCATCGGAATTAAATACAAAAGGCACAATGCCGACTTAAGTACAAGAAGACTGACTGTTCTTACTGTCTATGATTTGAACCATTCCTGTGACACTAGTTATAGATTCCGATGCTTCACTTCAGGTTTACTGTATCCCTTGGACCTTCTTATTGACGATGAAACACAGAAATTGCATCGGGAATAAATACAAAAGGCACAAAGCCGACTTAAGTACAAGAAGACTGACTCTTCCTACTGTCAATGATTTGAACCATTCCTGTGACACTAGTTATAGATTCCGATGCTTCACTTCAGATTTACTGTATCCCTCTGATATTCTTATTGACGATGTAATACAGAAATTGCATCGGAATTAAATACAAAAGGCACAATGCCGACTTATGAACAAGAAGACTGACTCATCTTACTGTCTATGTTTGAACCATTCCTGTGACACTAGTTAAAGATTCCGATGCTTCACTTCAGGTATACTGTATCCCTTGGACCATCTTTTTGACGATGAAACACAGAAATTGCATCGGAATTAAACAGAAAAGGCTCAATGCCGACTTAAGTACAAAAAGACTGTCTCTTCTTACAGACGATGTTTTGAACCATTCCTGTGACACTAGTTATAGATTCCGATGCTTCACTGCAGATTTACTGTATCCCTCTGGCCTTCTTATTGACGATGAAACACAGAAATTGCATCGGAATTAAATGAGAAAGCACAATGCCGACTTAAGTACAAGATGCTGACGCTTTTTACTGACTATGTTTTGAACCATTCCAGTGACAATAGTTATAGACTCCGATGCTTCACATCAGGTTTACTGTATCCCTTGGACCTTCTTTTTGACGATGAAACACAGAAATTACATCGGAATTAAATACAAAAGGCACAATGCCGACTTCAGTACAAGATGACTGACTCTTCTTACTGACTATGCTTTGAACCTTTCCTGTGACACTAGTTATAGATTCCGATGCTTCACTTCAGGTTTACTGTATCCCTTGGACCTTCTTATTGACGATGAAACACAGAAATTGCATCGTAATTAAATACAAAAGGCACAATGCCGACTTAAGTACAAGAAGACTAACTCTTCTTACTGACTATGTTTTGAACCATTCCTGTGGCTCTAGTTATAGATCCCGATGCTTCACTTCAGTTTTACTGTATCCCTCTGACATTCTTATTGACGATGAAACGCAGAAATTGCATCGGAATTAAATACAAAAGGCACAATGCCCATTAAGTACGAGACAACTGACTCTTCTTACTGTCTATGTTTTGAACCATTCCTGTGACACTAGTTATAGATTCCGATGCTTCAATTCAGGTCTACTGTATCCCTTGGACCTTCTTATTGACGATGAAACACAAAAATTGCATCGGAATGAAATACAAAAAGCACAATGCTGACTTAAGTACAAAAAGACTGACCCCTCTTACTGTCTTTGTTTAAAACCATTCCTGAGACACTAGTTATAGATTCCGATGCTTCAATCCAGGGTTACTGTATCCCTTGGACCTTCTTATTGAGGATGAAACACAGAAATTGCATCGGAATTAAATAGAAAAGGCACAATGCCGACTTAAGTACAAGAAGACTGACTCTTCTTACTGTCTATGCTTTGAACCATTCCTGTGACACTAGTTATGGATTCCGATGCTTCACTTCAGGTTTACTGTATCCCTTGGACCTTCTTATTGACGATGAAACACAGAAATTGCATCGCAATTAAATACAAAATCACAATACCGACTTAAGTACAAGAAGCCTGACTTTTCTTACGGTCTATGTTTTGAACCATTCCTGTGACTCTAGTTATAGATCCCGATGCTTCACTTCAGGTTTACTGTATCCCTCTGACCTTCTTATTGACGAGGAAACACAGATATTGCATCGGAAGTAAATGGAAACGCCACAATGCCTACTTAAGTACAAGGAGACTGACTGTTCTTACTGGCTATGTTTTGAACCATTCCTGTGACACTAGTTATAGATTCCGATGCTTCGCTTCATTTTTACTGTATCCCTTGGACCTTCTTATTGACGATGAAACACAGAAATTGCATCGGAAATAAATACAAAAGGCACAATACCGACTTAAGTACAAGAAGACTGACTCTTCTTACTGTCTATGATTTGAACCATTCCTGTGACACTAGTTATAGATTCCGATGCTTCACTTCAGGTTTACTGTATCCCTTGGACCTTCTTATTGACGATGAAACACAGAAATTGCATCGGGAATAAATACAAAAGGCACAAAGCCGACTTAAGTACAAGAAGACTGACTCTTTCTACTGTCAATGATTTGAACCATTCCTGTGACACTAGTTATAGATTCCGATGCTTCACTTCAGATTTACTGTATCCCTCTGATATTCTTATTGACGATGTAATACAGAAATTGCATCGGAATTAAATACAAAAGGCACAATGCCGAATTATGAACAAGAAGACTGACTCATCTTACTGTCTATGTTTGAACCATTCCTGTGACACTAGTTAAAGATTCCGATGCTTCACTTCAGGTATACTGTATCCCTTGGACCATCTTATTGACGATGAAACACAGAAATTGCATCGGAATTAAACAGAAAAGGCTCAATGCCGACTTAAGTACAAAAAGACTGACTCTTCTTACAGACGATGTTTTGAACCATTGCTGTGACACTAGTTATAGATTCCGATGCTTCACTTCAGATTTTCTGTATACCTCTGACCTTCTTATTGACGATGAAACACAGAAATTGCATCGGAATTAAATGAGAAAGCACAATGCCGACTTAAGTACAAGATGACTGACTCTTTTTACTGCCTATGTTTTGAACCATTCCTGTGACAATAGTTATAGACTCCGATGCTTCACATCAGGTTTACTGTATCCTTTGGACCTTCTTTTTGACGATGAAACACAGAAATTACATCGGAATTAAATACAAAAGGCACAATGCCGACATCAGTACAAGAAGACTGACTCTTCTTACTGACTATCTTTGAACCATTCCTGTGACACTAGTTATAGATTCCGATGCTTCACTTCAGGTTTACTGTATCCCTAGGACCTTCTTATTGTCTATGAAACACAGAAATTGCATCGTAATTAAATACAAAAGGCACAATGCCGACTTAAGTACAAGAAGACTGACTCTTCTTACTGACTATGTTTTGAACCATTCCTGTGACTCTAGTTATAGATCCCGATGCTTCACTTCAGTTTTACTGTATCCCTCTGACCTTCTAATAGACGTTGAATCACAGAAATTGCATCGGAATTAAATAGAAACGCCACAATGCCTACTTAAGTACAAGAAGACTGACACTTCTTACTGGCTATGTTTTGAACCATTCCTTTGACACTAGTTATAGATTCCGAAACTTGGCTTCAGTTTTACTGTATCTCTTGGATCTTCTTATTGACGATGAAACACAGAAATTGCATCAGAATTAAATACAAATGGCACAATGCCGACTTAAGTACGAGAAGACTGACCCTTCTCACTGTCTATGTTTTGAACCATTCCTGTGACACTAGTTATAGATTCCGATGCTGCACTTCAGGTTACTGTATCCCTCTGACCTTCTTATTGACGATGAAACACAGAAATTGCATCGGAATTAAATACAAAAGGCACAATGCCGACTTAAGTACAAGAAGACTGACTCTTCTTACTGACTATGTTTTGAACCATTCCTGTGACACTAGTTGTAGATTGCTATGCTTCACTTCAGGTTTACTGTATCCCTCTGACCTTCTTATTGACGATGAAACACAGAAATTGCATCGGAATTAAATACAAAAGGCATAATGACGACTTAAGTACAAGAAGACTGACTCTTCTTACTGTCAATGTTTTGAACCATTCCTGTGACACTAGTTATAGATTCCGATGCTTCACATCAGGTTTACTGTGTCCCTTGGACCTTCTTATTGACGATGAAAAACAGAAATCGCATCGGATTTAAATACAAATGACACAATGCAGACTTAAATACAAGAAGACTGACTCTTCTTACTGTCTATGTTTTGAACCTTCCCTGTGGGACCAGCATTAGATTCCAATGCTTCACATCAGGTTAACTGTATCCCTTGGACCTTCTTATTGACGATGAAACACAGAAATTGCATCGGAATTAAATACGAAAGGCACAATGCTGACTTAAGTACAAGAAGACTGACTCTTTTTACTGCCTATGTTTTGAACCTTTCCTGTGAGACCAGTTTTAGATTCCGATGCTTTACTTCAGGTTTACAGTATCCCTTGGACCTTCTTATTGACGATGAAACACAAAAATTGCATCGGAACTAAATTCAAAAGGCACAATGCCGACTTAAGTACAAGAAGACTGACTCCTCCTACTGTCAATGATTTGAACCATTCCTGTGACACTAGTTATAGATTCCGATGCTTCACTTCAGATTTACTGTATCCCTCTGATATTCTTATTTACGATGTAATACAGAAATTGCATCGGAATTAAATACAAAAGGCACAATGCCGACTTATGAACAAGAAGACTGACTCATCTTACTGTCTATGTTTGAACCATTCCTGTGACACTAGTTAAAGATTCCGATGCTTCACTTCAGGCATACTGTATCCCTTGGACCATCTTATTGACGATGAAACACAGAAATTGCATCGGAATTAAACAGAAAAGGCTCAATGCCGACTTAAGTACAAAAAGACTGACTCTTCTTACAGACGATGTTTTGAACCATAACTGTGACACTAGTTATAGATTCCGATGCTTCACTTCAGATTTACTGTATCCCTCTGACCTTCTTATTGACGATGAAACACAGAAATTGGATCGGAATTAAATGAGAAAGCACAATGCCGACTTAAGTACAAGATGCTGACGCTTTTTACTGACTATGTTTTGAACCATTCCTGTGACAATAGTTATAGACTTCGATGCTTCACATCAGGTTTACTGTATCCCTTGGACCTTCTTTTTGACGATGAAACACAGAAATTTAATCGGAATTAAATACAAAAGGCACAATGCCGACTTCAGTACAAGATGACTGACTCTTCTTACTGACTATGCTTTGAACCATTCCTGTGACACTAGTTATAGATTCCGATGCTTCACTTCAGGTTTACTGTATCCCTTGGACCTTCTTATTGTCTATGAAACACAGAAATTGCATCGTAATTAAATACAAAAGGCACAATGCCGACTTAAGTACAAGAAGACTGACTCTTCTTACTGACTATGTTTTGAACCATTCCTGTGACTCTAGTTATAGATCCCGATGCTTCACTTCAGTTTTACTGTATCCCTCTGACCTTCTAATAGACGTTGAATCACAGAAATTGCATCGGAATTAAATAGAAACGCCACAATGCCTACTTAAGTACAAGAAGACTGACACTTCTTACTGGCTATGTTTTGAACCATTCCTTTGACACTAGTTATAGATTCCGAAACTTGGCTTCAGTTTTACTGTATCTCTTGGATCTTCTTATTGACGATGAAACACAGAAATTGCATCAGAATTAAATACAAATGGCACAATGCCGACTTAAGTACAAGAAGACTGACCCTTCTCACTGTCTATGTTTTGAACCATTCCTGTGACACTAGTTATAGATTCCGATGCTGCACTTCAGGTTACTGTATCCCTCTGACCTTCTTATTGACGATGAAACACAGAAATTGCATCGGAATTAAATACAAAAGGCACAATGCCGACTTAAGTACAAGAAGACTGACTCTTCTTACTGACTATGTTTTGAACCATTCCTGTGACACTAGTTGTAGATTGCTATGCTTCACTTCAGGTTTACTGTATCCCTCTGACCTTCTTATTGACGATGAAACACAGAAATTGCATCGGAATTAAATACAAAAGGCATAATGACGACTTAAGTACAAGAAGACTGACTCTTCTTACTGTCAATGTTTTGAACCATTCCTGTGACACTAGTTATAGATTCCGATGCTTCACATCAGGTTTACTGTGTCCCTTGGACCTTCTTATTGACGATGAAAAACAGAAATCGCATCGGATTTAAATACAAATGACACAATGCAGACTTAAATACAAGAAGACTGACTCTTCTTACTGTCTATGTTTTGAACCTTCCCTGTGGGACCAGCATTAGATTCCAATGCTTCACATCAGGTTAACTGTATCCCTTGGACCTTCTTATTGACGATGAAACACAGAAATTGCATCGGAATTAAATACGAAAGGCACAATGCTGACTTAAGTACAAGAAGACTGACTCTTTTTACTGCCTATGTTTTGAACCTTTCCTGTGAGACCAGTTATAGATTCCGATGCTTCACTTCAGGTTTACTGTATCCCTTGGACCTTCTTATTGACGATGAAACACAGAAATTGCATCGGGAATAAATACAAAAGGCACAAAGCCGACTTAAGTACAAGAAGACTGACTCTTTCTACTGTCAATGATTTGAACCATTCCTGTGACACTAGTTATAGATTCCGATGCTTCACTTCAGATTTACTGTATCCCTCTGATATTCTTATTGACGATGTAATACAGAAATTGCATCGGAATTAAATACAAAAGGCACAATGCCGAATTATGAACAAGAAGACTGACTCATCTTACTGTCTATGTTTGAACCATTCCTGTGACACTAGTTAAAGATTCCGATGCTTCACTTCATGTATACTGTATCCCTTGGACCATCTTATTGACGATGAAACACAGAAATTGCATCGGAATTAAACAGAAAAGGCTCAATGCCGACTTAAGTACAAAAAGACTGACTCTTCTTACAGACGATGTTTTGAACCATTGCTGTGACACTAGTTATAGATTCCGATGCTTCACTTCAGATTTTCTGTATACCTCTGACCTTCTTATTGACGATGAAACACAGAAATTGCATCGGAATTAAATGAGAAAGCACAATGCCGACTTAAGTACAAGATGACTGACTCTTTTTACTGCCTATGTTTTGAACCATTCCTGTGACAATAGTTATAGACTCCGATGCTTCACATCAGGTTTACTGTATCCTTTGGACCTTCTTTTTGACGATGAAACACAGAAATTACATCGGAATTAAATACAAAAGGCACAATGCCGACATCAGTACAAGAAGACTGACTCTTCTTACTGACTATCTTTGAACCATTCCTGTGACACTAGTTATAGATTCCGATGCTTCACTTCAGGTTTACTGTATCCCTAGGACCTTCTTATTGTCTATGAAACACAGAAATTGCATCGTAATTAAATACAAAAGGCACAATGCCGACTTAAGTACAAGAAGACTGACTCTTCTTACTGACTATGTTTTGAACCATTCCTGTGACTCTAGTTATAGATCCCGATGCTTCACTTCAGTTTTACTGTATCCCTCTGACCTTCTAATAGACGTTGAATCACAGAAATTGCATCGGAATTAAATAGAAACGCCACAATGCCTACTTAAGTACAAGAAGACTGACACTTCTTACTGGCTATGTTTTGAACCATTCCTTTGACACTAGTTATAGATTCCGAAACTTGGCTTCAGTTTTACTGTATCTCTTGGATCTTCTTATTGACGATGAAACACAGAAATTGCATCAGAATTAAATACAAATGGCACAATGCCGACTTAAGTACAAGAAGACTGACCCTTCTCACTGTCTATGTTTTGAACCATTCCTGTGACACTAGTTATAGATTCCGATGCTGCACTTCAGGTTACTGTATCCCTCTGACCTTCTTATTGACGATGAAACACAGAAATTGCATCGGAATTAAATACAAAAGGCACAATGCCGACTTAAGTACAAGAAGACTGACTCTTCTTACTGACTATGTTTTGAACCATTCCTGTGACACTAGTTGTAGATTGCTATGCTTCACTTCAGGTTTACTGTATCCCTCTGACCTTCTTATTGACGATGAAACACAGAAATTGCATCGGAATTAAATACAAAAGGCATAATGACGACTTAAGTACAAGAAGACTGACTCTTCTTACTGTCAATGTTTTGAACCATTCCTGTGACACTAGTTATAGATTCCGATGCTTCACATCAGGTTTACTGTGTCCCTTGGACCTTCTTATTGACGATGAAAAACAGAAATCGCATCGGATTTAAATACAAATGACACAATGCAGACTTAAATACAAGAAGACTGACTCTTCTTACTGTCTATGTTTTGAACCTTCCCTGTGGGACCAGCATTAGATTCCAATGCTTCACATCAGGTTAACTGTATCCCTTGGACCTTCTTATTGACGATGAAACACAGAAATTGCATCGGAATTAAATACGAAAGGCACAATGCTGACTTAAGTACAAGAAGACTGACTCTTTTTACTGCCTATGTTTTGAACCTTTCCTGTGAGACCAGTTTTAGATTCCGATGCTTTACTTCAGGTTTACAGTATCCCTTGGACCTTCTTATTGACGATGAAACACAAAAATTGCATCGGAACTAAATTCAAAAGGCACAATGCCGACTTAAGTACAAGAAGACTGACTCCTCCTACTGTCAATGATTTGAACCATTCCTGTGACACTAGTTATAGATTCCGATGCTTCACTTCAGATTTACTGTATCCCTCTGATATTCTTATTTACGATGTAATACAGAAATTGCATCGGAATTAAATACAAAAGGCACAATGCCGACTTATGAACAAGAAGACTGACTCATCTTACTGTCTATGTTTGAACCATTCCTGTGACACTAGTTAAAGATTCCGATGCTTCACTTCAGGCATACTGTATCCCTTGGACCATCTTATTGACGATGAAACACAGAAATTGCATCGGAATTAAACAGAAAAGGCTCAATGCCGACTTAAGTACAAAAAGACTGACTCTTCTTACAGACGATGTTTTGAACCATAACTGTGACACTAGTTATAGATTCCGATGCTTCACTTCAGATTTACTGTATCCCTCTGACCTTCTTATTGACGATGAAACACAGAAATTGGATCGGAATTAAATGAGAAAGCACAATGCCGACTTAAGTACAAGATGCTGACGCTTTTTACTGACTATGTTTTGAACCATTCCTGTGACAATAGTTATAGACTTCGATGCTTCACATCAGGTTTACTGTATCCCTTGGACCTTCTTTTTGACGATGAAACACAGAAATTTAATCGGAATTAAATACAAAAGGCACAATGCCGACTTCAGTACAAGATGACTGACTCTTCTTACTGACTATGCTTTGAACCATTCCTGTGACACTAGTTATAGATTCCGATGCTTCACTTCAGGTTTACTGTATCCCTTGGACCTTCTTATTGTCTATGAAACACAGAAATTGCATCGTAATTAAATACAAAAGGCACAATGCCGACTTAAGTACAAGAAGACTGACTCTTCTTACTGACTATGTTTTGAACCATTCCTGTGACTCTAGTTATAGATCCCGATGCTTCACTTCAGTTTTACTGTATCCCTCTGACCTTCTAATAGACGTTGAATCACAGAAATTGCATCGGAATTAAATAGAAACGCCACAATGCCTACTTAAGTACAAGAAGACTGACACTTCTTACTGGCTATGTTTTGAACCATTCCTTTGACACTAGTTATAGATTCCGAAACTTGGCTTCAGTTTTACTGTATCTCTTGGATCTTCTTATTGACGATGAAACACAGAAATTGCATCAGAATTAAATACAAATGGCACAATGCCGACTTAAGTACAAGAAGACTGACCCTTCTCACTGTCTATGTTTTGAACCATTCCTGTGACACTAGTTATAGATTCCGATGCTGCACTTCAGGTTACTGTATCCCTCTGACCTTCTTATTGACGATGAAACACAGAAATTGCATCGGAATTAAATACAAAAGGCACAATGCCGACTTAAGTACAAGAAGACTGACTCTTCTTACTGACTATGTTTTGAACCATTCCTGTGACACTAGTTGTAGATTGCTATGCTTCACTTCAGGTTTACTGTATCCCTCTGACCTTCTTATTGACGATGAAACACAGAAATTGCATCGGAATTAAATACAAAAGGCATAATGACGACTTAAGTACAAGAAGACTGACTCTTCTTACTGTCAATGTTTTGAACCATTCCTGTGACACTAGTTATAGATTCCGATGCTTCACATCAGGTTTACTGTGTCCCTTGGACCTTCTTATTGACGATGAAAAACAGAAATCGCATCGGATTTAAATACAAATGACACAATGCAGACTTAAATACAAGAAGACTGACTCTTCTTACTGTCTATGTTTTGAACCTTCCCTGTGGGACCAGCATTAGATTCCAATGCTTCACATCAGGTTAACTGTATCCCTTGGACCTTCTTATTGACGATGAAACACAGAAATTGCATCGGAATTAAATACGAAAGGCACAATGCTGACTTAAGTACAAGAAGACTGACTCTTTTTACTGCCTATGTTTTGAACCTTTCCTGTGAGACCAGTTTTAGATTCCGATGCTTTACTTCAGGTTTACAGTATCCCTTGGACCTTCTTATTGACGATGAAACACAAAAATTGCATCGGAACTAAATTCAAAAGGCACAATGCCGACTTAAGTACAAGAAGACTGACTCCTCCTACTGTCAATGATTTGAACCATTCCTGTGACACTAGTTATAGATTCCGATGCTTCACTTCAGATTTACTGTATCCCTCTGATATTCTTATTTACGATGTAATACAGAAATTGCATCGGAATTAAATACAAAAGGCACAATGCCGACTTATGAACAAGAAGACTGACTCATCTTACTGTCTATGTTTGAACCATTCCTGTGACACTAGTTAAAGATTCCGATGCTTCACTTCAGGCATACTGTATCCCTTGGACCATCTTATTGACGATGAAACACAGAAATTGCATCGGAATTAAACAGAAAAGGCTCAATGCCGACTTAAGTACAAAAAGACTGACTCTTCTTACAGACGATGTTTTGAACCATAACTGTGACACTAGTTATAGATTCCGATGCTTCACTTCAGATTTACTGTATCCCTCTGACCTTCTTATTGACGATGAAACACAGAAATTGGATCGGAATTAAATGAGAAAGCACAATGCCGACTTAAGTACAAGATGCTGACGCTTTTTACTGACTATGTTTTGAACCATTCCTGTGACAATAGTTATAGACTTCGATGCTTCACATCAGGTTTACTGTATCCCTTGGACCTTCTTTTTGACGATGAAACACAGAAATTTAATCGGAATTAAATACAAAAGGCACAATGCCGACTTCAGTACAAGATGACTGACTCTTCTTACTGACTATGCTTTGAACCATTCCTGTGACACTAGTTATAGATTCCGATGCTTCACTTCAGGTTTACTGTATCCCTTGGACCTTCTTATTGACGATGAAACACAGAAATTGCATCGTAATTAAATACAAAAGGCACAATGCCGACTTAAGTACAAGAAGACTAACTCTTCTTACTGACTATGTTTTGAACCATTCCTGTGCCTCTAGTTATAGATCCCGATGCTTCACTTCAGTTTTACTGTATCCCTCTGACCTTCTTATTGACGATGAAACACAGAAATTGCATCGGAATTAAATACAAAAGGCACAATGCCCCTTAAGTACAAGACAACTGACTCTTCTTACTGTCTATGTTTTGAACCATTCCTGTGACACTAGTTATAGATTCCGATGCTTCAATTCAGGTCTACTGTAACCCTTGGACCTTCTTATTGACGATGAAACACAAAAATTGCATCGGAATTAAATACAAAAGGCACAATGCTGACTTAAGTACAAAAAGACTGACCCCTCTTACTGTCTTTGTTTAAAACCATTCCTGAGACACTAGTTATAGATTCCGATGCTTCAATCCAGGGTTACTGTATCCCTTGGACCTTCTTATTGAGGATGAAACACAGAAATTGCATCGGAATTAAATAGAAAAGGCACAGTGCCGACTTAAGTACAAGAAGACTGACTCTTCTTACTGTCTATGGTTTGATCCATTCCTGTGACACTAGTTATGGATTCCGATGCTTCACTTCAGGTTTACTGTATCCCTTGGACCTTCTTATTGACGATGAAACACAGAAATTGCATCGCAATTAAATACAAAATCACAATACCGACTTAAGTACAAGAAGCCTGACTTTTCTTACGGTCTATGTTTTGAACCATTCCTGTGACTCTAGTTATAGATCCCGATGCTTCACTTCAGGTTTACTGTATCCCTCTGACCTTCTTATTGAAGAGGAAACACAGATATTGCATCGGAAGTAAATGGAAACGCCACAATGCCTACTTAAGTACAAGGAGACTGACTGTTCTTACTGGCTATGCTTTGAACCATTCCTGTGACACTAGTTAAAGATTCCGATGCTTCACTTCAGGTATACTGTATCCCTTGGACCATCTTATTGACGATGAAACACAGAAATTGCATCGGAATTAAACAGAAAAGGCTCAATGCCGACTTAAGTACAAAAAGACTGACTCTTCTTACAGACGATGTTTTGAACCACTCCTGTGACACTAGTTATAGATTCCGATGCTTCACTTCAGATTTTCTGTATACCTCTGACCTTCTTATTGACGATGAAACACAGAAATTGCATCGGAATTAAATGAGAAAGCACAATGCCGACTTAAGTACAAGATGACTGACTCTTTTTACTGACTATGTTTTGAACCATTCCTGTGACAATAGTTATAGACTCCGATGCTTCACATCAGGTTTACTGTATCCCTTGGACCTTCTTTTTGACGATGAAACACAGAAATTACATCGGAATTAAATACAAAAGGCACAATGCCGACTTCAGCACAAGAAGACTGACTCTTCTTACTGACTATGTTTTGAACCATTCCTGTGACAATAGTTATAGATTCCGATGGTTCACTTCAGGTTTACTGTATCCCTTGGACCTTCTTATTGACGATGAAACACAGAAATTGCATCGTAATTAAATACAAAAGGCACAATGCCGACTTAAGTACAAGAAGACTGACTCTTCTTACTGACTATGTTTTGAACCATTCCTGTGACACTAGTTGTAGATTGCTATGCTTCACTTCAGGTTTACTGTATCCCTCTGACCTTCTTATTGACGATGAAACACAGAAATAGCATCGGAATTAAATAGAACAGGCACAATGCCGACTTAAGGACAAAAAGAGTGACTCTTCTTACTGACTATAATTTGAACCATTCCTGTGACACTAGTTATAGATTCCGATGCTTCACTTCAGGTTTACTGTATCCCTAGGACCTTCTTATTGTCTATGAAACACAGAAATTGCATCGTAATTAAATACAAAAGGCACAATGCCGACTTAAGTACAAGAAGACTGACTCTTCTTACTGACTATGTTTTGAACCATTCCTGTGACTCTAGTTATAGATCCCGATGCTTCACTTCAGTTTTACTGTATCCCTCTGACCTTCTAATAGACGTTGAATCACAGAAATTGCATCGGAATTAAATAGAAACGCCACAATGCCTACTTAAGTACAAGAAGACTGACACTTCTTACTGGCTATGTTTTGAACCATTCCTTTGACACTAGTTATAGATTCCGAAACTTGGCTTCAGTTTTACTGTATCTCTTGGATCTTCTTATTGACGATGAAACACAGAAATTGCATCAGAATTAAATACAAATGGCACAATGCCGACTTAAGTACAAGAAGACTGACCCTTCTCACTGTCTATGTTTTGAACCATTCCTGTGACACTAGTTATAGATTCCGATGCTGCACTTCAGGTTACTGTATCCCTCTGACCTTCTTATTGACGATGAAACACAGAAATTGCATCGGAATTAAATACAAAAGGCACAATGCCGACTTAAGTACAAGAAGACTGACTCTTCTTACTGACTATGTTTTGAACCATTCCTGTGACACTAGTTGTAGATTGCTATGCTTCACTTCAGGTTTACTGTATCCCTCTGACCTTCTTATTGACGATGAAACACAGAAATTGCATCGGAATTAAATACAAAAGGCATAATGACGACTTAAGTACAAGAAGACTGACTCTTCTTACTGTCAATGTTTTGAACCATTCCTGTGACACTAGTTATAGATTCCGATGCTTCACATCAGGTTTACTGTGTCCCTTGGACCTTCTTATTGACGATGAAAAACAGAAATCGCATCGGATTTAAATACAAATGACACAATGCAGACTTAAATACAAGAAGACTGACTCTTCTTACTGTCTATGTTTTGAACCTTCCCTGTGGGACCAGCATTAGATTCCAATGCTTCACATCAGGTTAACTGTATCCCTTGGACCTTCTTATTGACGATGAAACACAGAAATTGCATCGGAATTAAATACGAAAGGCACAATGCTGACTTAAGTACAAGAAGACTGACTCTTTTTACTGCCTATGTTTTGAACCTTTCCTGTGAGACCAGTTTTAGATTCCGATGCTTTACTTCAGGTTTACAGTATCCCTTGGACCTTCTTATTGACGATGAAACACAAAAATTGCATCGGAACTAAATTCAAAAGGCACAATGCCGACTTAAGTACAAGAAGACTGACTCCTCCTACTGTCAATGATTTGAACCATTCCTGTGACACTAGTTATAGATTCCGATGCTTCACTTCAGATTTACTGTATCCCTCTGATATTCTTATTTACGATGTAATACAGAAATTGCATCGGAATTAAATACAAAAGGCACAATGCCGACTTATGAACAAGAAGACTGACTCATCTTACTGTCTATGTTTGAACCATTCCTGTGACACTAGTTAAAGATTCCGATGCTTCACTTCAGGCATACTGTATCCCTTGGACCATCTTATTGACGATGAAACACAGAAATTGCATCGGAATTAAACAGAAAAGGCTCAATGCCGACTTAAGTACAAAAAGACTGACTCTTCTTACAGACGATGTTTTGAACCATAACTGTGACACTAGTTATAGATTCCGATGCTTCACTTCAGATTTACTGTATCCCTCTGACCTTCTTATTGACGATGAAACACAGAAATTGGATCGGAATTAAATGAGAAAGCACAATGCCGACTTAAGTACAAGATGCTGACGCTTTTTACTGACTATGTTTTGAACCATTCCTGTGACAATAGTTATAGACTTCGATGCTTCACATCAGGTTTACTGTATCCCTTGGACCTTCTTTTTGACGATGAAACACAGAAATTTAATCGGAATTAAATACAAAAGGCACAATGCCGACTTCAGTACAAGATGACTGACTCTTCTTACTGACTATGCTTTGAACCATTCCTGTGACACTAGTTATAGATTCCGATGCTTCACTTCAGGTTTACTGTATCCCTTGGACCTTCTTATTGTCTATGAAACACAGAAATTGCATCGTAATTAAATACAAAAGGCACAATGCCGACTTAAGTACAAGAAGACTGACTCTTCTTACTGACTATGTTTTGAACCATTCCTGTGACTCTAGTTATAGATCCCGATGCTTCACTTCAGTTTTACTGTATCCCTCTGACCTTCTAATAGACGTTGAATCACAGAAATTGCATCGGAATTAAATAGAAACGCCACAATGCCTACTTAAGTACAAGAAGACTGACACTTCTTACTGGCTATGTTTTGAACCATTCCTTTGACACTAGTTATAGATTCCGAAACTTGGCTTCAGTTTTACTGTATCTCTTGGATCTTCTTATTGACGATGAAACACAGAAATTGCATCAGAATTAAATACAAATGGCACAATGCCGACTTAAGTACAAGAAGACTGACCCTTCTCACTGTCTATGTTTTGAACCATTCCTGTGACACTAGTTATAGATTCCGATGCTGCACTTCAGGTTACTGTATCCCTCTGACCTTCTTATTGACGATGAAACACAGAAATTGCATCGGAATTAAATACAAAAGGCACAATGCCGACTTAAGTACAAGAAGACTGACTCTTCTTACTGACTATGTTTTGAACCATTCCTGTGACACTAGTTGTAGATTGCTATGCTTCACTTCAGGTTTACTGTATCCCTCTGACCTTCTTATTGACGATGAAACACAGAAATTGCATCGGAATTAAATACAAAAGGCATAATGACGACTTAAGTACAAGAAGACTGACTCTTCTTACTGTCAATGTTTTGAACCATTCCTGTGACACTAGTTATAGATTCCGATGCTTCACATCAGGTTTACTGTGTCCCTTGGACCTTCTTATTGACGATGAAAAACAGAAATCGCATCGGATTTAAATACAAATGACACAATGCAGACTTAAATACAAGAAGACTGACTCTTCTTACTGTCTATGTTTTGAACCTTCCCTGTGGGACCAGCATTAGATTCCAATGCTTCACATCAGGTTAACTGTATCCCTTGGACCTTCTTATTGACGATGAAACACAGAAATTGCATCGGAATTAAATACGAAAGGCACAATGCTGACTTAAGTACAAGAAGACTGACTCTTTTTACTGCCTATGTTTTGAACCTTTCCTGTGAGACCAGTTTTAGATTCCGATGCTTTACTTCAGGTTTACAGTATCCCTTGGACCTTCTTATTGACGATGAAACACAAAAATTGCATCGGAACTAAATTCAAAAGGCACAATGCCGACTTAAGTACAAGAAGACTGACTCCTCCTACTGTCAATGATTTGAACCATTCCTGTGACACTAGTTATAGATTCCGATGCTTCACTTCAGATTTACTGTATCCCTCTGATATTCTTATTTACGATGTAATACAGAAATTGCATCGGAATTAAATACAAAAGGCACAATGCCGACTTATGAACAAGAAGACTGACTCATCTTACTGTCTATGTTTGAACCATTCCTGTGACACTAGTTAAAGATTCCGATGCTTCACTTCAGGCATACTGTATCCCTTGGACCATCTTATTGACGATGAAACACAGAAATTGCATCGGAATTAAACAGAAAAGGCTCAATGCCGACTTAAGTACAAAAAGACTGACTCTTCTTACAGACGATGTTTTGAACCATAACTGTGACACTAGTTATAGATTCCGATGCTTCACTTCAGATTTACTGTATCCCTCTGACCTTCTTATTGACGATGAAACACAGAAATTGGATCGGAATTAAATGAGAAAGCACAATGCCGACTTAAGTACAAGATGCTGACGCTTTTTACTGACTATGTTTTGAACCATTCCTGTGACAATAGTTATAGACTTCGATGCTTCACATCAGGTTTACTGTATCCCTTGGACCTTCTTTTTGACGATGAAACACAGAAATTTAATCGGAATTAAATACAAAAGGCACAATGCCGACTTCAGTACAAGATGACTGACTCTTCTTACTGACTATGCTTTGAACCATTCCTGTGACACTAGTTATAGATTCCGATGCTTCACTTCAGGTTTACTGTATCCCTTGGACCTTCTTATTGACGATGAAACACAGAAATTGCATCGTAATTAAATACAAAAGGCACAATGCCGACTTAAGTACAAGAAGACTAACTCTTCTTACTGACTATGTTTTGAACCATTCCTGTGCCTCTAGTTATAGATCCCGATGCTTCACTTCAGTTTTACTGTATCCCTCTGACCTTCTTATTGACGATGAAACACAGAAATTGCATCGGAATTAAATACAAAAGGCACAATGCCCCTTAAGTACAAGACAACTGACTCTTCTTACTGTCTATGTTTTGAACCATTCCTGTGACACTAGTTATAGATTCCGATGCTTCAATTCAGGTCTACTGTAACCCTTGGACCTTCTTATTGACGATGAAACACAAAAATTGCATCGGAATTAAATACAAAAGGCACAATGCTGACTTAAGTACAAAAAGACTGACCCCTCTTACTGTCTTTGTTTAAAACCATTCCTGAGACACTAGTTATAGATTCCGATGCTTCAATCCAGGGTTACTGTATCCCTTGGACCTTCTTATTGAGGATGAAACACAGAAATTGCATCGGAATTAAATAGAAAAGGCACAGTGCCGACTTAAGTACAAGAAGACTGACTCTTCTTACTGTCTATGGTTTGATCCATTCCTGTGACACTAGTTATGGATTCCGATGCTTCACTTCAGGTTTACTGTATCCCTTGGACCTTCTTATTGACGATGAAACACAGAAATTGCATCGCAATTAAATACAAAATCACAATACCGACTTAAGTACAAGAAGCCTGACTTTTCTTACGGTCTATGTTTTGAACCATTCCTGTGACTCTAGTTATAGATCCCGATGCTTCACTTCAGGTTTACTGTATCCCTCTGACCTTCTTATTGAAGAGGAAACACAGATATTGCATCGGAAGTAAATGGAAACGCCACAATGCCTACTTAAGTACAAGGAGACTGACTGTTCTTACTGGCTATGCTTTGAACCATTCCTGTGACACTAGTTAAAGATTCCGATGCTTCACTTCAGGTATACTGTATCCCTTGGACCATCTTATTGACGATGAAACACAGAAATTGCATCGGAATTAAACAGAAAAGGCTCAATGCCGACTTAAGTACAAAAAGACTGACTCTTCTTACAGACGATGTTTTGAACCACTCCTGTGACACTAGTTATAGATTCCGATGCTTCACTTCAGATTTTCTGTATACCTCTGACCTTCTTATTGACGATGAAACACAGAAATTGCATCGGAATTAAATGAGAAAGCACAATGCCGACTTAAGTACAAGATGACTGACTCTTTTTACTGACTATGTTTTGAACCATTCCTGTGACAATAGTTATAGACTCCGATGCTTCACATCAGGTTTACTGTATCCCTTGGACCTTCTTTTTGACGATGAAACACAGAAATTACATCGGAATTAAATACAAAAGGCACAATGCCGACTTCAGCACAAGAAGACTGACTCTTCTTACT
This sequence comes from Schistocerca piceifrons, assembly GCF_021461385.2. Classification (NCBI taxonomy): domain Eukaryota; kingdom Metazoa; phylum Arthropoda; class Insecta; order Orthoptera; family Acrididae; genus Schistocerca; species Schistocerca piceifrons. The sequence goes on from NW_025728055.1 coordinate 124,066, forward strand.
GACTATGTTTTGAACCATTCCTGTGACAATAGTTATAGATTCCGATGGTTCACTTCAGGTTTACTGTATCCCTTGGACCTTCTTATTGACGATGAAACACAGAAATTGCATCGTAATTAAATACAAAAGGCACAATGCCGACTTAAGTACAAGAAGACTGACTCTTCTTACTGACTATGTTTTGAACCATTCCTGTGACACTAGTTGTAGATTGCTATGCTTCACTTCAGGTTTACTGTATCCCTCTGACCTTCTTATTGACGATGAAACACAGAAATAGCATCGGAATTAAATAGAACAGGCACAATGCCGACTTAAGGACAAAAAGAGTGACTCTTCTTACTGACTATAATTTGAACCATTCCTGTGACACTAGCTATAGATTCCGATGCTTCACTGCAGGATTACTGTATCCCTCTGACCTTCTTATTGACGATGAAACACAGAAATAGCATCGGAATTAAATAGAAAAGGCACAATTCCGACATAAGTACAAGAAGACAGCCTCTTCTTACTGACTAAGTTTGAAGTATTCCTGTGACACTAGTTATAGATTGCGATGCTTCACTTCAGGTTTACTGTATCCCTTGGACCTTCGTATTGACGATGAAACACAGAAATTGCATCGGAATTAAATACAAAAGGCACAATATCGACTTGAGTACAAGAAGACTGACTCTTCCTACCGTCTATGTTTTGAACCATTCCTGTGACAGTAGTTTTGGATTCCGATGCTTCACTTCAGGTTTACTGTATGGCTCTGACCTTGTTATTGTTGATGAAACACAGAAATTGAATCGGAATTAAATACATAAGGCACAATGCCGACTTAAGAACAAGAAGACTGACTCTTCCTACTATCTATGTTTTGAACCATTCCTGTGACACTAGTAATAGATTCCGATGCTACACTCCAGGTTTACTGTATCTCTTGGACCTTCTTATTGACGATGAAACACAGAAGTTGCATCGGAATTAAATACAAAAGGCACAAAGCCGACTTAAGGGCAAGAAGACTGACTGTTCTTACTGACTATGTTTTGAACCATTCCTGTGACACTAGTTATAGATTCCGATGCTTCACTTCAGGTTTATTGTATACCTTTGACCTTCTTATTGCCGATGAAACATAGAAATTGCATCGGAATTAAATACAAAAGACACAATGCCGACCTAAGTACAAGATGATTGACTCTTCTTACTGTCTATGTTTTGAACCATTCCTGTGACACTAGTTATAGATTCCGATGCTACACTTCAGGTTTACTGTATTCCTCTGACCTTCTTATTGACAATGAAACACAGAAATTGCATCAGAATTAAATACAAAAGTCACAATACCGACTTAAGTACAAGAAGACTGTTCCTTTTTACTGTCTATGTTTTGAACCATTCCTGTGACACTAGTTATAGATTCCGATGCTTCACTTTAGGTTTACTGTATCCCTTGGAGCTTCTTATTGACGATGAAAGACAGAAATTGCATCGGAATTAAATACAAAAGGCACAATGTCGACTTAAGTAAAAGAAGACTGACTCTTCCCACTGTCAATGCTTTGAACCATTCCTGTGACACTAGTTATTGATTCCGATGCTTCACTTCAGGTTTACTGTATCCCTCTGATCTTCTTATTGACGATGAAACACAGAAATTACATCGGAATTAAATACAAAAGGCACAATGCCGACTTAAGTACAAGAAGACTGAGTCATCTTACTGTCTATGTTTTGAACCATTAATGTGACACTAGTTATAGATTCCGATGCTTCACTTCAGGTTTACTGGTTCTCTTGGACCTTCTTATTGACGATGAAGCACAGCAATTGCATCGGAATTAAACACAAAAGGCACAATGCCGACTTAAGAACAAAATGACTGACTCTTCTTACTGACTATGATTAGAACCATTCCTGTGACACTAGTTGTAGATTCCGATGCTTCACTTCTGGTTTACTGTATCCCTCCCACCTTCTTATTGACGATGAAACACAGAAATTGCATCGGAATTAAATACAAGAGGCACAATGCCGACATAAGTACAAGAAGACTGACTCTTTTTACTGACTATGTTTTGAACCATTCCTGTGACACTAGTTATAGATTCGGATGCTTCACTTCAGGTTTACTGTATCCCACTGACCTTCTTATTCACGATGAAACACAGAAATTGCATCGGAATTAAATAGAAAAGGCACAATGCCGACTTAAGTACAAGACGACTGACTTTTCATACTGTCTATGCTTTGAACCATTCCTGTGACACTAGTTATAGATTCCGATGCTTCAGGTTTACTGTATCTTTCTGACCATCTTATTGACGATGAAACACAGAAATTCCAACGGAATTATATAGAAACGCCACAATGCCTACTTAAGTACAAGATGACTGACACTTCTTGCTGGCTATGTATTGAACCATTCCTGTGACACTAGTTATAGATTCCGAAGCTTCACTTCAGGTTTACTGTATCTCTTGGACCTTCTTATTGACGAAGAAACACAGAAATTGCATCGGAATTAAACACAAAAGGATTAATGCCGACTTAAGTACAAAAAGACTGACTCTTCTTACTGACTATGATTAGAACCATTCCTGTGACACTATTTATAGATTCCGATGCTTCACTTCAGGTTTCTGTATCCCTCTGACCTTCTTATTGACGATGAAACACAGAAATTGCATCGGAATTAAATACAAAAATCACAATGCCGACTTAAGTACAAGAAGACTGACTCTTCTTACTGGCTATGTTTTGAATCTCTCCTATGAGACCAGTTTTAGATTCCGATACTTCACCTCACGTTTACTGTACCCCTTGGACCTTCGAATTCACGATGAAACACAGAGATTGCATCGGAATCAAACACAAAATGCACAATGCCGACTTAAGTGCAATAAGGCTGACACTTCTTACTGTCTATGTTTGAATCTTTCCTGTGAGACGACTTTTAGATTCCGATGCTTCACTTCAGGTTTACTGTTCCCCTTGGACCTTCTTGTTGACGATGAAACACAGAAGTTGCATCGGAATTAAATACATAAGTCACAATGAAGACCTAAATACCAGAAGACTGACTCATCTTACCGTCTATGTTTTCATCCTTTCCTGTGAGACCAGTTTATAATTCCGATGCTTCACTTCAGGTCTACTGTATCCCTTGGACCTTCTTATTGACGATGAAACACAGAAATTGCATCGGAATTAAATAGAAAAGGCACAATGCCGACTTAAGTACAAGAAGACTGACTCTTCTTACTGACTATGTTTGAACCATTCCCGTGACTCTAGTTATAGATCCCGATGCTTCACTTCTGGTTTACTGTAATGCTCTGACCTTCTTATTGACGTTGAAACACAGAAATTCCAACGGAATTAAAAAGAAACGCCACAATGCCTACTTAAGTGCAAGAAGACTGACTCTTCCTACTGTCTATGTTTTGAACCATTCCTGTGACACTAGTTATAGATTCCGATGCTTCACTTCAGGTTTACTGTATCCCTCTGATCTTCTTATTGACGATGAAACACAGAAATTGCATCGGAATTAAATACAAAAGGCACAATGCCGACTTAAGTACAAGAAGACTGACTCATCTTACCGTCTATGTTTTGAACCATTCCTGTGACACTAGTTATAGATTCCGATGCTTCACTTCAGGTTTACTGCATCTCTTGGACCTTCTAATTGACGACGAAACACAGAAATTGCATCGGAATTAATCACAAAAGGCACAATGCCGACTTAAGTACAAGAAGACTGACTCTTTTTACTGACTTTATTTTGAATCATTCCTGTGACACTAGTTATAGATTCGGATGCTTCCCTTCAGGTTTACTGTATCCCTCTGACCTTCTTATTCACGATGAAACACAGAAATAGCATCGGAATTAAATAGAAAAGGCACAATGCCGACTTAGGTACAAGACGACTGACTTTTCTTACTGTCTATGCTTTGAACCATTCCTGTGACACTAGTTATAGATTCCGGTGCTTCACTTCAGGTTTACTGTATCCCTTGGACCATCTTATTGACGATGAAACACAGAAATTGCATCGGAAATAAATACAAAAGGCACAATGCCGACTTAAGTACAAGAAGACTGACTATTCTTACTGACTATGTTTGAACCATTCCCGTGACTCTAGTTATAGATCCCAATGCTTCACTTTAGGTTTACTGTATCCCACTGACCTTCTTAATGACGATGAAACACAGATATTGCATCGGAATTAAATAGAAACGCCACAATGCCTACTTAAGTACAAGAAGACTGACTCTTCTTACTGTCTATGTTTAGAACCATTCCTGTGACACTAGTTATAGATTCCGATGCTTCACTTGAGGTTTACTGTATCCCTTGGACCTACCTATTGACGATGAAACACAGAAATTGCATCGGAATTTAATACAAAAGGCACAATGCCGACATAAGTACAAGAAGACTGACTCTTCTTACTGTCTATGTTTTGAACCATTCCTGTGACATTAGTTATAGATTCCAATGCTTCACTCCAGGTTTACTGTAACCCTGGGACCTTCTTATTGACGATGAAACACAGAAATAGCGGCGGAATTAAATACAAAAGGAACAATGCCAACTTAAGTACAAGAAGACTGACTCTTCTTACTGTCAATGTCTTGAACCTTTCCTGTGAGACGACTTTTAGATTCCGATGCTTCACTTCAGGTTTTTCTGTTTCGCTTAGACATTCTTATTGACGATGATACACAGAAATTGCATCGGAATTAAATACAAAAGGCACAATGCCGACTTAAGTACAAGAAGGCTGACTTTCATTACTGTCTATGTTTTGAACCATTCCTGTGACACTAGTTATAGATTCCTATGCTTCACTCCAGGTTTACTGTATCCCTTGAACCTTCTTATTGACGATGAAACACAGAAATTGCATCGGAATTAAATAGAACAGGCACAATGCCGACTTAAGGACAAAAAGAGTGACTCTTCTTACTGACTATAATTTGAACCATTCCTGTGACACTAGCTATAGATTCCGATGCTTCACTGCAGGATTACTGTATCCCTCTGACCTTCTTATTGACGATGAAACACAGAAATAGCATCGGAATTAAATAGAAAAGGCACAATTCCGACATAAGTACAAGAAGACAGCCTCTTCTTACTGACTAAGTTTGAAGTATTCCTGTGACACTAGTTATAGATTGCGATGCTTCACTTCAGGTTTACTGTATCCCTTGGACCTTCGTATTGACGATGAAACACAGAAATTGCATCGGAATTAAATACAAAAGGCACAATATCGACTTGAGTACAAGAAGACTGACTCTTCCTACCGTCTATGTTTTGAACCATTCCTGTGACAGTAGTTTTGGATTCCGATGCTTCACTTCAGGTTTACTGTATGGCTCTGACCTTGTTATTGTTGATGAAACACAGAAATTGAATCGGAATTAAATACATAAGGCACAATGCCGACTTAAGAACAAGAAGACTGACTCTTCCTACTATCTATGTTTTGAACCATTCCTGTGACACTAGTAATAGATTCCGATGCTACACTCCAGGTTTACTGTATCTCTTGGACCTTCTTATTGACGATGAAACACAGAAGTTGCATCGGAATTAAATACAAAAGGCACAAAGCCGACTTAAGGGCAAGAAGACTGACTGTTCTTACTGACTATGTTTTGAACCATTCCTGTGACACTAGTTATAGATTCCGATGCTTCACTTCAGGTTTATTGTATACCTTTGACCTTCTTATTGCCGATGAAACATAGAAATTGCATCGGAATTAAATACAAAAGGCACAATGCCGACCTAAGTACAAGATGATTGACTCTTCTTACTGTCTATGTTTTGAACCATTCCTGTGACACTAGTTATAGATTCCGATGCTACACTTCAGGTTTACTGTATTCCTCTGACCTTCTTATTGACAATGAAACACAGAAATTGCATCAGAATTAAATACAAAAGTCACAATACCGACTTAAGTACAAGAAGACTGTTCCTTTTTACTGTCTATGTTTTGAACCATTCCTGTGACACTAGTTATAGATTCCGATGCTTCACTTTAGGTTTACTGTATCCCTTGGAGCTTCTTATTGACGATGAAAGACAGAAATTGCATCGGAATTAAATACAAAAGGCACAATGTCGACTTAAGTAAAAGAAGACTGACTCTTCCCACTGTCAATGCTTTGAACCATTCCTGTGACACTAGTTATTGATTCCGATGCTTCACTTCAGGTTTACTGTATCCCTCTGATCTTCTTATTGACGATGAAACACAGAAATTACATCGGAATTAAATACAAAAGGCACAATGCCGACTTAAGTACAAGAAGACTGAGTCATCTTACTGTCTATGTTTTGAACCATTAATGTGACACTAGTTATAGATTCCGATGCTTCACTTCAGGTTTACTGGTTCTCTTGGACCTTCTTATTGACGATGAAGCACAGCAATTGCATCGGAATTAAACACAAAAGGCACAATGCCGACTTAAGAACAAAATGACTGACTCTTCTTACTGACTATGATTAGAACCATTCCTGTGACACTAGTTGTAGATTCCGATGCTTCACTTCTGGTTTACTGTATCCCTCCCACCTTCTTATTGACGATGAAACACAGAAATTGCATCGGAATTAAATACAAGAGGCACAATGCCGACATAAGTACAAGAAGACTGACTCTTATTACTGACTATGTTTTGAACCATTCCTGTGACACTAGTTATAGATTCGGATGCTTCACTTCAGGTTTACTGTATCCCACTGACCTTCTTATTCACGATGAAACACAGAAATTGCATCGGAATTAAATAGAAAAGGCACAATGCCGACTTAAGTACAAGACGACTGACTTTTCATACTGTCTATGCTTTGAACCATTCCTGTGACACTAGTTATAGATTCCGATGCTTCAGGTTTACTGTATCTTTCTTACCATCTTATTGACGATGAAACACAGAAATTCCAACGGAATTATATAGAAACGCCACAATGCCTACTTAAGTACAAGATGACTGACACTTCTTGCTGGCTATGTATTGAACCATTCCTGTGACACTAGTTATAGATTCCGAAGCTTCACTTCAGGTTTACTGTATCTCTTGGACCTTCTTATTGACGTTGAAACACAGAAATTACATCGGAATTAAATACAAAAGGCACAATGCCGACTTAAGTACAAGAAGACTGAGTCATCTTACCGTCTATGTTTTGAACCATTCCTGTGACACTAGTTATAGATTCCGATGCTTCACTTCAGGTTTACTGCATCTCTTGGACCTTCTAATTGACGACGAAACACAGAAATTGCATCGGAATTAATCACAAAAGGCACAATGCCGACTTAAGTACAAGAAGACTGACTCTTTTTACTGACTTTATTTTGAATCATTCCTGTGACACTAGTTATAGATTCGGATGCTTCCCTTCAGGTTTCCTGTATCCCTCTGACCTTCTTATTCACGATGAAACACAGAAATAGCATCGGAATTAAATAGAAAAGGCACAATGCCGACTTAGGTACAAGACGACTGACTTTTCTTACTGTCTATGCTTTGAACCATTCCTGTGACACTAGTTATAGATTCCGGTGCTTCACTTCAGGTTTACTGTATCCCTTGGACCTTCTTATTGACGATGAAACACAGAAATTGCATCGGAATTAAATACAAAAGGCACAATGCCGACTTAAGTACAAGAAGACTGACTCTTCTTACTGACTATGATTGGAACCATTCCTGTGACACTATTTATAGATTCCGATGCTTCACTTCAGGTTTACTGTATCCGTCTGACCTTCTTATTGACGATGAAACACAGAAATTGCATCGGAATTAAATACAAAAGGCACAATGCAGGCTTAAGCACAAGAAGACTGACTCTTCTTACTGTCTATGTTTTGAATCCCTCCTGTGAGACCAGTTTTAGATTCCGATACTTCACCTCAGGTTTACCGTCCCCCTTGGACCTTCGTATTTACGATGAAACACAGAGATTGCATCGGAATCAAACACAAAAAGCACAATGCCGACTGAAGTACAATAAGGCTGACACTTCTTACTGTCTATGCTTTGAACCTTTCCTGTGAGACGACTTTTAGTTTCCGATGCTTCACTTCAGGTTTACTGTTTCCCTTGGACCTTCTTATTGACAATGAAACACAGAAATTGCATCGGAATAAAATCATAAGTCACAATGAAGACCTAAATACAAGAAGACTGACTCATCTTACTGTCTATGCTTTGATCCTTTCCTGTGAGACCCGTTTGTAATTCCGATGCTTCACTTCAGGTTAACTGTATCAATTGGACTTTCTTATTGACGATGAAACACAGAAATTGCATCAGAATTAAATACAAAAGGCACAATGCCGACTTAAGTACAAGAAGACTGACTCTTCTTACTGTCTATGTTTTGAACCATTCCTGTGACACTATTTATAGATTCCGATGCTTCACTTCAGCCTTACTGTAACCCTTGGACCTTCTTATTGACGATGAAACACACAAATTGCATCGGAATTAAATACAAAAGGCACAATGCCGACTTAAGTACAAAAAGACTAACTCTTCCTACTGTCTATGATTTGAACCATTCTTGTGAAACTAGTTATAGATTCCGATGCTTCTCTTCAGGTTTACTGTATCCCTCTGATCATCTTATTGACGATGAAACACAGAAATTGCATCGAAATTAAATACAAAAGGCACAATGCCGACTTAAGTACAAGGAGACTGACCCATCTTACTGTCTATGATTTGAACCATTCCTGTGACACTAGTTCTAGATTCCGATGCTTCACTTCAGATTCACTGTATCTCTTGGACCTTCTTATTGACGAAGAAACACAGAAATTGCATCGGAATTAAACACAACAGGCACAATGCCGACTTAAGTACAAAAAGACTGACTCATCTTACTGGCTATAATTAGAACCATTCCTGTGACACTAGTTATAATTTCCGATGCTTCACTACAGGTTTACTGTATCCCTCTGACCTTATTGACGATGAAACACAGAAATTGCAATCGGAATTATACAAAAAATTCACAATGCCGACTTAAGTACAAGAAGATTGACTCTTTTTACTGACTATGTTTTGAACCTTTACTGTGACACTAGTTATAGATTCGGATGCTTCACTTCAGGTTTACTGTATCCCTCTGACCTTCTTATTCACGATGAAACACAGCAATTGCATCGGAATTAAATAGAAAAGGCAAAATGCCGACTTAAGTACAAGCCGACTGACTTTTCTTACTGTCTATGCTTTGAAACATTCCTGTGACATTAATTATAGATTCCGATGCTTCACTTCAGGTTTACTGTATCCCTTGGACCATCTTATTGACGATGAAACACAGAAATTGCATCGGAAATAAATACAAAAGGCACAATGCCGACTTAAGTACAAGAAGACTGACTATTCTTACTGACTATGTTTGAACCATTCCCGTGACTCTAGTTATAGATCCCAATGCTTCACTTTAGGTTTACTGTATCCCACTGACCTTCTTAATGACGATGAAACACAGATATTGCATCGGAATTAAATAGAAACGCCACAATGCCTACTTAAGTACAAGAAGACTGACTCTTCTTACTGACTATGTTTAGAACCATTCCTGTGACACTAGTTATAGATTCCGATGCTTCACTTGAGGTTTACTGTATCCCTTGGACCTACCTATTGACGATGAAACACAGAAATTGCATCGGAATTTAATACAAAAGGCACAATGCCGACATAAGTACAAGAAGACTGACTCTTCTTACTGTCTATGTTTTGAACCATTCCTGTGACATTAGTTATAGATTCCAATGCTTCACTCCAGGTTTACTGTAACCCTGGGACCTTCTTATTGACGATGAAACACAGAAATAGCGGCGGAATTAAATACAAAAGGCACAATGCCGACTTAAGTACAAGAAGACTGACTCTTCTCACAGTCTATGTTTTGAACCATTCCTGTGACACTAGTTATAGTTTCCGATGCTTCACTTCAGGTTTACTGTATCCCTTGGACCTTCTTATTGACGATGAAACACAGAAATTGCATCGGAATTAAATACAAAAGGCACAATGCCGACTTAAGTACAAGAAGACTGAATCTTCCTACTGTCTATGATTTGAACCATTCCTGTGACACAAGTTATAGATTCCGATGCTTCACTTCAGGTTTACTGTATACCTTGGACCTTCTTATTGACGTTGAAACACAGAAAATCCATCGAAATTCAATGCAAAAGGCCAAATGCCGACTTAAGAGCATGAAGACCGACTCTTCCTACTGACTATGTTTTGAACCATTCCTGTGACACTACGTATAGATTCCGATGCTTCACTTGAGGTTTACTGTCTCCCTTGGACCTTCTTATTGACGAGGAAACACAGAAATTCCATCGGAATTAAATACAAAAGGCACGATGCCGACTTAAGGACAAGTAGACTGACTGTTCTTACTGTGACACTAGTTATAGATTCCGATGCTTCACTTCAGGTTTATTGTATCCCTCTGACCTTCTTATTGCCGATGAAACACAGAAATTGCATCGGAATTAAATAGAAAAGGCACAATGCCGACTTAAGTACTAGAAGACTGACTCTTCTTACTCTCTATGTTATGAACCATTCCAGTGACACTAGTTATAGATTCCGATTCTTCACTCCAGGTTTACTGTATCCCTTGGACCTTCTTATTGACGATGAAGCACAGAAGTTGCATAGGAATTAAATAGAAAAGGAACAATGCCGACTTAAGTACAAGAAGACTGACTCTTCCTACTATCTATGTTTTGAACCATTCCTGTGACACTAGTTATAGATTCCGATGCTTCCCTTCAGGTTTACTGTATCCCTCTGACATTATTGCCGATGAAACACAGAAATTGCATCGGAATTAAATACAAAAAGCACAATGCCGACTTAGGGACAAGAAGACTGACTCTTCTTACTGACTATGTTTTAAACCATTCCTGTCACACTAGTTATAGATTCCGATGCTTCACTTCAGAGTTACTGTTTCCCTTGGACCTTCTTATTGACGATGAAACACAGAAATTGTATCGGAATTAAATACAAATGGCACAATGCCGACTTAAGTACAAGAAGACTGACTCTTCTACTGTCTATGTTTTGAACCATTTCTGTGACACTAGTTATAGAGTGCGATGCTTCACTTCAGGTTTACAGTATCCGTTGGGCCTTCTTATTGACGAAGAATCACAGAAATTGCATCATAATTAAATACAAAAGGCACAATGCCGACTTAAGTGCAAGAAGACTGACTCTTCCTACTGTCTGTATATTGAACCATTCCTGTGACACTAGTTATCGATTCCGATGCTTCACTTCAGGTTTACTGTATCCCTCTGAACTTCTTATTGCTGGAGAAACACAGAAATTGCATTGGAATTAAATACGAAAGGCACAATGCCAACTTAAGTACAAGAAGACTGACTCTTCTTACTGACTATGTTTGAACCATTCCTGTGACACTAGTTGTAGATTCCGATGCTCCACTTCAGGTTTACTGTATCCCTCTGACTTTCTTATTGACGATGAAACACAGAAATTGCATCGGAATTAATTAGAAAAGGCACAATGCCGACTTAAGTACAAGAAGACTGACTCTTCTTACTGTCTATGATTTGAACCATTCCTGTGACACTAGTTGAAGCTTACGATGCTTCACTTCAGGTTTACTGTATCCCTTGGACCTTCTTGTTGACGATGAAACACAGAAATTACATCGGAATTAAATATAAAAGGCACAATGCCGACATAAGTACAAGAAGACTGACTCTTCCAACTGTCTGTTTTGAACCAATCCTGTGACACTAGTTATAGATTCCGATGCTTCACTTCAGGTTTACTGTATCCCTTGGACCTTCTTATTGACGATGAAACACAGAAATTACATCGGATTTAATTAGAAAATGCACAATGCCGACTTAAGTACAAGTTGACTGATTCTTCTTACTGTCTACGTTTCGAACCATTCCTGTGACACTAGTTATAGATTCCAATGCTTCACTTCAGGTTTACTGTATCCCTTGGCCCTTCTTATTGACGATGAAACACAGAAATTGCATCGGAATTAAATACAAAAGGCACAATGCCGACTTAAGTACAAGAAGACCGACTCTTCAAACTGTCTATGTTTTGAGCCATTCCTGTGACGCTAGTTATAGTTTCCGATGCTTCACTTCCGGTTTACTGTATCCCTTGGACCTTCTTATTGACGATGAAACACAGAAATTGCATCGGAATTAAATACAAAAGGCACAATGCCGACTTAAGTACAAGAAGATTGAATCTTCCTACTGTCTATGATTTGAACCATTCTTGTGACACTAGTTATAGATTCCGATGCTTCACTTCAGGTTTATTGTATCCCTCTGACCTTCTTATTGCCGATGAAACACAGAAATTGTATCGGAGTTAAATAGAAAATGCACAATGCCGACTTAAGTACTAGAAGACTGACTCTTCTTACTCTCTATGTTATGAACCATTCCTGTGACACAATTTATAGATTCCGATGCTTCACTTCAGGTTTCTGTATCCCTCTGACCTTCTTATTGACGATGAAACACAGAAATTGCATCGGAATTAAATACAAAAATCACAATGCCGACTTAAGTACAAGAAGACTGACTCTTCTTACTGGCTATGTTTTGAGTCTCTCCTGTGAGACCAGTTTTAGATTCCGAAACTTCACCTCAGGTTTACCGTCCCCCTTGGACCTTCGTATTTACGATGAAACACAGAGATTGCATCGGAATCAAACACAAAATGCACATTGCCGACTTAAGTGCAATAAGGCTGACACTTCTTACTGTCTATGCTTTGAATCTTTCCTGTGAGACGACTTTTAGATTCCGATGTTTCACTTCAGGTTTACTGTTCCCCTTGGACCTTCTTATTGACGATGAAACACAGATATTGCATCGGAATTAAATACATAAGTCACAATGAAGACCTAAATACAAGAAGACTGACTCATCTTACCGTCTATGTTTTCATCCTTTCCTGTGAGACCAGTTTATAATTCCGATGCTTCACTTCAGGTTTACTGTATCCCTTGGACCTTCTTATTGACGATGAAACACAGAAATTGCATCGGAATTAAATAGAAAAGGCACAATGCCGACTTAAGTACAAGAAGACTGACTCATCTTACCGTCTATGCTTTGAACCATTCCTGTGACACTAGTTATAGATTCCGATGCTTCACTTCAGGTTTACTGCATCTCTTGGACCTTCTAATTGACGACGAAACACAGAAATTGCATCGGAATTAATCACAAAAGGCACAATGCCGACGTAAGCACAAAAAGACTGACTCTTCTTACTGACTATGATTAGAACCTTTCCTGTGACACTAGTTATAGATTCCGATGCTTTACTTCAGGTTTGCTGTATCCCTCTGACCTTCTTATTGACGATGAAACACAGAAATTGCATCGGAATTAAATAAAAATGGCACAATGCCGACTTAAGTACAAGACGACTGACTCTTTTTACTGACTATGTTTTGAGCCATTCCCTTGACACTAGTTATAGATTCGGATGCTTCACTTCAGATTTACTGAATCCCTCTGACCTTCTTATTCACGATGAAACACAGAAATTGCATCGGAATTAAATACAAAAGGCACAATGCCGACTTTAGTACAGGAAGACTGACTCTTTTTACTGACTTTGTTTTGAATCATTCCTGTGACACTAGTTATAGATTCGGATGCTTCACTTCAGGTTTACGGTATCCCTCTGACCTTATTCACGATGAAACACAGAAATAGCATCGGAATTAAATAGAAAAGTCACAATGCCGACTTAAGTACAAGACGACTGACTTTTCTTACTGTCTATGCTTTGAACCATTCCTGTGACACTAGTTATAGATTCCGATGCCTCACTTCAGGTTTACTGTATCCGTCTGACCTTCTTATTGACGATGAAACACAGAAATTGCATCGTAATGAAATACAAAAGGCACAATGCCGACTTTAGTACAAGAAGACTGACTCTTCTTACTGACTATGATTAGAACCATTCCTGTGACACTATTTATAGATTCCGATGCTTCACTTCAGGTTTACTGTATCCGTCTGACCTTCTTATTGACGATGAAACACAGAAATTGCATCGGAATTAAATACAAAAGGCACAATGCAGACTTAAGCACAAGAAGACTGACTCTTCTTACTGTCTATGTTTTGAATCCCTCCTGTGAGACCAGTTTTAGATTCCGATACTTCACCTCAGGTTTACCGTCCCCCTTGGACCTTCGTATTTACGATGAAACACAGAGATTGCATCGGAATCAAACACAAAATGCACATTGCCGACTTAAGTGCAATAAGGCTGACACTTCTTACTGTCTATGCTTTGAATCTTTCCTGTGAGACGACTTTTAGATTCCGATGTTTCACTTCAGGTTTACTGTTCCCCTTGGACCTTCTTATTGACGATGAAACACAGATATTGCATCGGAATTAAATACATAAGTCACAATGAAGACCCAAATACAAGAAGACTGACTCATCTTACCGTCTATGTTTTCATCCTTTCCTGTGAGACCAGTTTATAATTCCGATGCTTCACTTCAGGTTTACTGTATCCCTTGGACCTTCTTATTGACGATGAAACACAGAAATTGCATCGGAATTAAATAGAAAAGGCACAATGCCGACTTAAGTACAAGAAGACTGACTCATCTTACCGTCTATGCTTTGAACCATTCCTGTGACACTAGTTATAGATTCCGATGCTTCACTTCAGGTTTACTGCATCTCTTGGACCTTCTAATTGACGACGAAACACAGAAATTGCATCGGAATTAATCACAAAAGGCACAATGCCGACGTAAGCACAAAAAGACTGACTCTTCTTACTGACTATGATTAGAACCTTTCCTGTGACACTAGTTATAGATTCCGATGCTTTACTTCAGGTTTGCTGTATCCCTCTGACCTTCTTATTGACGATGAAACACAGAAATTGCATCGGAATTAAATAAAAATGGCACAATGCCGACTTAAGTACAAGACGACTGACTCTTTTTACTGACTATGTTTTGAACCATTCCCTTGACACTAGTTATAGATTCCGATGCTTCACTTCAGGTTAACTGTATCCGTCTGACCTTCTTATTGACGATGAAACACAGAAATTGCATCGTAATGAAATACAAAAGGCACAATGCCGACTTTAGTACAAGAAGACTGACTCTTCTTACTGACTATGATTAGAACCATTCCTGTGACACTATTTATAGATTCCGATGCTTCACTTCAGGTTTACTGTATCCGTCTGACCTTCTTATTGACGATGAAACACAGAAATTGCATCGGAATTAAATACAAAAGGCACAATGCAGACTTAAGCACAAGAAGACTGACTCTTCTTACTGTCTATGTTTTGAATCCCTCCTGTGAGACCAGTTTTAGATTCCGATACTTCACCTCAGGTTTACCGTCCCCCTTGGACCTTCGTATTTACGATGAAACACAGAGATTGCATCGGAATCAAACACAAAAAGCACAATGCCGACTGAAGTACAATAAGGCTGACACTTCTTACTGTCTATGCTTTGAACCTTTCCTGTGAGACGACTTTTAGATTCCGATGCTTCACTTCAGGTTTACTGTCTCCCTTGGACCTTCTTATTGACAATGAAACACAGAAATTGCATCGGAATAAAATCATAAGTCACAATGAAGACCTAAATACAAGAAGACTGACTCATCTTACTGTCTATGCTTTGATCCTTTCCTGTGAGACCAGTTTGTAATTCCGATGCTTCACTTCAGGTTAACTGTATCAATTGGACCTTCTTATTGACGATGAAACACAGAAATTGCATCAGAATTAAATACAAAAGGCACAATGCCGACTTAAGTACAAGAAGACTGACTCTTCTTACTGTCTATGTTTTGAACCATTCCTGTGACACTATTTATAGATTCCGATGCTTCACTTCAGCCTTACTGTAACCCTTGGACCTTCTTATTGACGATGAAACACACAAATTGCATCGGAATTAAATACAAAAGGCACAATGCCGACTTAAGTACAAAAAGACTAACTCTTCCTACTGTCTATGTTTTGAACCATTCTTGTGAAACTAGTTATAGATTCCGATGCTTCTCTTCAGGTTTACTGTATCCCTCTGATCATCTTATTGACGATGAAACACAGAAATTGCATCGAAATTAAATACAAAAGGCACAATGCCGACTTAAGTACAAGGAGGCTGACCCATCTTACTGTCTATGATTTGAACCATTCCTGTGACACTAGTTCTAGATTCCGATGCTTCACTTCAGATTCACTGTATCTCTTGGACCTTCTTATTGACGAAGAAACACAGAAATTGCATCGGAATTAAACACAACAGGCACAATGCCGACTTAAGTACAAAAAGACTGACTCATCTTACTGGCTATAATTAGAACCATTCCTGTGACACTAGTTATAGATTCCGATGCTTCACTACAGGTTTACTGTATCCCTCTGACCTTATTGACGATGAAACACAGAAATTGCAATCGGAATTAAACAAAAAATTCACAATGCCGACTTAAGTACAAGAAGATTGACTCTTTTTACTGACTATGTTTTGAACCTTTACTGTGACACTAGTTATAGATTCGGTTGCTTCACTTCAGGTTTACTGTATCCCTCTGACCTTCTTATTCACGATGAAACACAGCAATTGCATCGGAATTAAATAGAAAAGGCAAAATGCCGACTTAAGTACAAGACGACTGACTTTTCTTACTGTCTATGCTTTGAAACATTCCTGTGACACTAATTATAGATTCCGATGCTTCACTTCAGGTTTACTGTATCCATTGGACCATCTTATTGACGATGAAACACAGAAATTGCATCGGAAATAAATACAAAAGGCACAATGCCGACTTAAGTACAAGAAGACTGACTCATCTTACCGTCTATGTTTTGAAATATTCCTGTGACACTAGTTATAGATTCCGATGCTTCACTTCAGGTTTACTGCATCTCTTGGACCTTCTAATTGATGACGAAACACAGAAATTGCATCGGAATTAATCACAAAAGGCACAATGCCGACGTAAGCACAAAAAGACTGACTCTTCTTACTGACTATGATTAGAACCTTTCCTGTGACACTAGTTATAGATTCCGATGCTTTACTTCAGGTTTGCTGTATCCCTCTGACCTTCTTATTGACGATGAAACACAGAAATTGCATCGGAATTAAATAAAAATGGCACAATGCCGACTTAAGTACAAGACGACTGACTCTTTTTACTGACTATGTTTTGAACCATTCCTGTGACACTAGTTATAGATTCGGATGCTTCACTTCAGGTTTACTGTATCCCTCTGACGTTCTTATTCGCGATGAAACACAGAAATAGCATCGGAATTAAATACAAAAGGCACAATGCCGACTTAAGTACAAGACGACTGACTTTTCTTACTGCCTATGCTTTGAACCATTCCTGTGACACTAGTTATAGATTCCGATGCTTCACCTCAGGTTTACTGTATCCCTTGGACCTTCTTATTGACGATGAAACACAGAAATTGCATCGGAATTAAATACAAAAGGCACAATGCCGACTTAAGTACAAGAAGACTGACTCTTCTTACTGACTATGATTAGAACCATTCCTGTGACACTATTTATAGATTCCGATGCTTCACTTCAGGTTTACTGTATCCGTCTGACCTTCTTATTGACGATGAAACACAGAAATTGCATCGGAATTAAATACAAAAGGCACAATGCAGACTTAAGCACAAGAAGACTGACTCTTCTTACTGTCTATGTTTTGAATCCCTCCTGTGAGACCAGTTTTAGATTCCGATACTTCACCTCAGGTTTACCGTCCCCCTTGGACCTTCGTATTTACGATGAAACACAGAGATTGCATCGGAATCAAACACAAAAAGCACAATGCCGACTGAAGTAAAATAAGGCTGACACTTCTTACTGTCTATGCTTTGAACCTTTCCTGTGAGACGACTTTTAGATTCCGATGCTTCACTTCAGGTTTACTGTCTCCCTTGGACCTTCTTATTGACAATGAAACACAGAAATTGCATCGGAATAAAATCATAAGTCACAATGAAGACCTAAATACAAGAAGACTGACTCATCTTACTGTCTATGCTTTGATCCATTCCTGTGAGACCGGTTTGTAATTCCGATGCTTCACTTCAGGTTAACTGTATCAATTGGACCTTCTTATTGACGATGAAACACAGAAATTGCATCAGAATTAAATACAAAAGGCACAATGCCGACTTAAGTACAAGAAGACTGACTCTTCTTACTGTCTATGTTTTGAACCATTCCTGTGCCACTATTTATAGATTCCGATGCTTCACTTCAGCCTTACTGTAACCCTTGGACCTTCTTATTGACGATGAAACACACAAATTGCATCGGAATTAAATACAAAAGGCACAATGCCGACTTAAGTACAAAAAGACTAACTCTTCCTACTGTCTATGTTTTGAACCATTCTTGTGAAACTAGTTATAGATTCCGATGCTTCTCTTCAGGTTTACTGTATCCCTCTGATCATCTTATTGACGATGAAACAAAGAAATTGCATCGAAATTAAATACAAAAGGCACAATGCCGACTTAAGTACAAGGAGGCTGACCCATCTTACTGTCTATGATTTGAACCATTCCTGTGACACTAGTTCTAGATTCCGATGCTTCACTTCAGATTCACTGTATCTCTTGGACCTTCTTATTGACGAAGAAACACAGAAATTGCATCGGAATTAAACACAACATGCACAATGCCGACTTAAGTACAAAAAGACTGACTCATCTTACTGGCTATAATTAGAACCATTCCTGTGACACTAGTTATAGATTCCGATGCTTCACTACAGGTTTACTGTATCCCTCTGACCTTATTGACGATGAAACACAGAAATTGCAATCGGAATTAAACAAAAAATTCACAATGCCGACTTAAGTACAAGAGGATTGACTCTTTTTACTGACTATGTTTTGAACCTTTACTGTGACACTAGTTATAGATTCGGATGCTTCACTTCAGGTTTACTGTATCCCTCTGACCTTCTTATTCACGATGAAACACAGCAATTGCATCGGAATTAAATAGAAAAGGCAAAATGCCGACTTAAGTACAAGACGACTGACTTTTCTTACTGTCTATGCTTTGAAACATTCATGTGACACTAATTATAGATTCCGATGCTTCACTTCAGGTTTACTGTATCCCTTGGACCATCTTATTGACGATGAAACACAGAAATTGCATCGGAAATAAATACAAAAGGCACAATGCCGACTTAAGTACAAGAAGACTGAATATTCTTACTGACTATGTTTGAACCATTCCCGTGACTCTAGTTATAGATCCCAATGCTTCACTTCAGGTTTACTGTATCCCACTGACCTTCTTAATGACGATGAAACACAGATATTGCATCGGAATTAAATAGAAACGCCACAATGACTACTTAAGTACAAGAAGACTGACTCTTCTTACTGACTATGTTTAGAACCATTCCTGTGACACTAGTTATAGATTCCGATGCTTCACTTGAGGTTTACTGTATCCCTTGGACCTACCTATTGACGATGAAACACAGAAATTGCATCGGAATTTAATACAAAAGGCACAATGCCGACATAAGTACAAGAAGACCGACTCTTCTTACTGTCTATGTTTTGAACCATTCCTGTGACATTAGTTATAGATTCCAATGCTTCACTCCAGGTTTACTGTATCCCTGGGACCTTCTTATTGACGATGAAACACAGAAATAGCATCGGAATTAAATACAAAAGGCACAATGCCGACTTAAGTACAAGAAGACTGACTCTTCTTACAGTCTATGTTTTGAACCATTCCTGTGACACTAGTTATAGTTTCCGATGCTTCACTTCAGGTTTACTGTATCCCTTGGACCTTCTTATTGACGATGAAACACAGAAATTGCATCGTAATTAAATACAAAAGGCACAATGCCGACATAAGTACAAGAAGACTGAATCTTCCTACTGTCTATGATTTGAACCATTCCTGTGACACAAGTTATAGATTCCGATGCTTCACTTCAGGTTTACTGTATACCTTGGACCTTCTTATTGACGTTGAAACACAGAAAATCCATCGGAATTAAATGCAAAAGGCCAAATGCCGACTTAAGAGCATGAAGACCGACTCTTCCTACTGACTATGTTTTGAACCATTCCTGTGACACTACGTATAGATTCCGATGCTTCACTTGAGGTTTACTGTCTCCCTTGGACCTTCTTATTGACGAGGAAACACTGAAATTCCATCGGAATTAAATACAAAAGGCTCGATGCCGACTTAAGGACAAGAAGAGTGACTGTTCTTACTGTGACACTAGTTATAGATTCCGATGCTTCACTTCAGGTTTATCGTATCCCTCTGACCTTCTTGTTGCCGATGAAACACAGAAATTGCATCGGAATTAAATAGAAAAGGCACAATGCCGACTTAAGTACTAGAAGACTGACTCTTCTTACTCTCTATGTTATGAACCATTCCTGTGACACTAGTTATAGATTCCGATGCTTCACTCCAGGTTTACTGTATCCCTTCGACCTTCTTATTGACGATGAAGCACAGAAGTTGCATAGGAATTAAATAGAAAAGGAACAATGCCGACTTAAGTACAAGAAGACGGACTCTTCTTACTGACTATGTTTTGAACTATTCCTGTGACACTAGTTATAGATTGCGATGCTTCACTTCAGGTTTACTGTATACCTTGGAACTTCTTATTGACGATGACACACAGAAATTGCATCGGAATTAAATACAAAAGGCACAATGCCGACTTAAGTACAAGAAGACTGACTCTTCCTACTGTCTACGTTTTTAACCATTCCTGTGACACTAGTTTTGGATTCCGATGTTTCACTTCAGGTTTACTGTATCCCTCTGACCTTCTTATTGTTAATGAAACACAGAAATTGCATCGGGATTAAATACAAAAGGCACAATGCCGACTTAAGTACAAGAAGACTGACTCTTCCAACTATCTATGTTTTGTACCATTCCTGTGACACTAGTTATAGATTCCGATGCTTCACTTCAGGTTTACTGTATCCCTCTGAACTTCTTATTGCCGGAGAAACACAGAAATTGCATTGGAATTAAATGCGAAAGGCACAATGCCAACTTAAGTACAAGAAGACTGACTCTTCTTACTGACTATTTTTTGAACCATTCCTGTGACACTAGTTGTAGATTCCGATGCTCCACTTCAGGTTTACTGTATCCCTCTGACCTTCTTATTGACGATGAAACACAGAAATTGCATCGGAATTAATTAGAAAAGGCACAATGCCGACTTAAGTACAAGAAGACTGACTCTTCTTACTGTCTATGATTTGAACCATTCCTGTGACACTAGTTGAAGCTTACGATGCTTCACTTCAGGTTTACTGTATCCCTTGGACCTTCTTATTGACGATGAAACACAGAAATTACATCGGAATTAAATATAAAAGGCACAATGCCGACATAAATACAAGAAGACTGACTCTTCCAACTGTCTGTTTTGAACCAATCCTGTGACACTAGTTATAGATTCCGATGCTTCACTTCAGGTTTACTGTACCCCTCTGACCTTCTTATTGACGATGAAACACAGAAATTTCATCGGATTTAATTAGAAAATGCACAATGCCGACTTAAGTACAAGAAGACTGATTCTTCTTACTGTCTACGTTTTGAACCATTCCTGTGACACTAGTTATAGATTCCAATGCTTCACTTCAGGTTTACTGTATCCCTTGGCCCTTCTAATTGACGATGAAACACAGAAATTCCATCGGAATTAAATACAAAATGAACAATGCCGACTTAAGTACAAGAAGACTGACTCTTCCTACTGTCGATGATTTGTACCATTCCTGTGACTCTAGTTATAGATTCCAATGCTTCACTCCAAGTTTACTGTATTCCTTGGACCTTCTTATTGACGATGAAACACACAAATTGCATCGGAATTAAATACAAAAGGCACAATGCCGACTTAAGTACAAGAAGACCGACTCTTCAAACTGTCTATGTTTTGTACCATTCCTGTGACGCTAGTTATAGTTTCCGATGCTTCACTTCCGGTTTACTGTATCCCTTGGACCTTCTTATTGACGATGAAACACAGAAATTGCATCGGAATTAAATACAAAAGGCACAATGCCGACTTATGGACAAGAAGACTGACTCTTCTTACTGACTATGCTTTGAACCATTCCGTTGACACTAGTTATAGATTCCGATGCTTCACTCCAGGTTTACTGTATCCCTTGGACCTTCTTATTGACGATGAAACACAGACGTTGCATAGGAATTAAATAGAAAAGGCACAATGCCGACTTAAGTACAAGAAGACTGACTCTTCTTACTGACTATGTTTTGAACTATTCCTGTGACACTAGTTATAGAGTGCGATGCTTCACTTCAGGTTTACTGTATCCCTTGGGCCTTCTTATTGACGATGAATCACAGAAATTGCATCGGAATTAAATACAAAAGGCACAATGCCGACTTAAGTACAAGAAGACTGACTCTTGTTACTGTCTGTATATTGAACCATTCCTGTGACACTAGTTATCGATTCCGATGCTTCACTCCAGGTTTACTGTATCCCTCTGACCTTCTTATTGCCGGTGAAACACCCAAATTGCATCGGAATTAAATACGAAAGGCACAATGTTAACTGAAGTACAAGAAGACTGACTCTTCTTACTGACTATGTTTTCAACCATTCCTGTGACACTAGTTGTAGATTCCGATGCTCCACTTCAGGTTTACTGTATCCCTCTGACCATCTTATTGACGATGAAACACAGAAATTGCATCGGAATTAATTAGAAAAGGCGAAATGCAGACTTAAGTACAAGAAGACTGACTCTTCTTACTGTCTAAGATTTGAATCATTCCTGTGACACTAGTTGAAGATTACGATGCTTCACTTCAGGTTTACTGTATCCCTTGGATCTTCTTATTGATGATGAAACACAGAAATTACATCGGAATTAAATACAAAAGGCACAATGCCGACATAAGTACAAGAAGACTGACTCTTCCAAATGTCTATGCTTAGAACCATTCCTGTGACACTAGTTATAGATTCCGATGCTTCACTTCAGGTTTACTGTACCCCTCTGACCTTCTTATTGACGATGAAACACAGAAATTGCATCGGAATTAATTAGATAAGGCACAATGACAACTTAAGTACAAGAAGACTGACTCTTCTTACTGACTATGATTTGAACCATTCCTGTGACACTAGTTGAAGATTACGATGCTTCACTTCAGGTTTACTGTATCCCTCTGACCTTCTTATTGCCGGTGAAACACAGAAACTGCATCGGAATTAAATACAAAAGGCACAATGCCGACTTAAGTACAAAAAGACTAACTCTTCCTACTGTCTATGTTTTGAACCATTCTTGTGAAACTAGTTATAGATTCCGATGCTTCTCTTCAGGTTTACTGTATCCCTCTGATCATCTTATTGACGATGAAACACAGAAATTGCATCGAAATTAAATACAAAAGGCACAATGCCGACTTAAGTACAAGGAGGCTGACCCATCTTACTGTCTATGATTTGAACCATTCCTGTGACACTAGTTCTAGATTCCGATGCTTCACTTCAGATTCACTGTATCTCTTGGACCTTCTTATTGACGAAGAAACACAGAAATTGCATCGGAATTAAACACAACAGGCACAATGCCGACTTAAGTACAAAAAGACTGACTCATCTTACTGGCTATAATTAGAACCATTCCTGTGACACTAGTTATAGATTCCGATGCTTCACTACAGGTTTACTGTATCCCTCTGACCTTATTGACGATGAAACACAGAAATTGCAATCGGAATTAAACAAAAAATTCACAATGCCGACTTAAGTACAAGAAGATTGACTCTTTTTACTGACTATGTTTTGAACCTTTACTGTGACACTAGTTATAGATTCGGATGCTTCACTTCAGGTTTACTGTATCCCTCTGACCTTCTTATTCACGATGAAACACAGCAATTGCATCGGAATTAAATAGAAAAGGCAAAATGCCGACTTAAGTACAAGACGACTGACTTTTCTTACTGTCTATGCTTTGAAACATTCCTGTGACACTAATTATAGATTCCGATGCTTCACTTCAGGTTTACTGTATCCATTGGACCATCTTATTGACGATGAAACACAGAAATTGCATCGGAAATAAATACAAAAGGCACAATGCCGACTTAAGTACAAGAAGACTGACTCATCTTACCGTCTATGTTTTGAAATATTCCTGTGACACTAGTTATAGATTCCGATGCTTCACTTCAGGTTTACTGCATCTCTTGGACCTTCTAATTGATGACGAAACACAGAAATTGCATCGGAATTAATCACAAAAGGCACAATGCCGACGTAAGCACAAAAAGACTGACTCTTCTTACTGACTATGATTAGAACCTTTCCTGTGACACTAGTTATAGATTCCGATGCTTTACTTCAGGTTTGCTGTATCCCTCTGACCTTCTTATTGACGATGAAACACAGAAATTGCATCGGAATTAAATAAAAATGGCACAATGCCGACTTAAGTACAAGACGACTGACTCTTTTTACTGACTATGTTTTGAACCATTCCTGTGACACTAGTTATAGATTCGGATGCTTCACTTCAGGTTTACTGTATCCCTCTGACGTTCTTATTCGCGATGAAACACAGAAATAGCATCGGAATTAAATACAAAAGGCACAATGCCGACTTAAGTACAAGACGACTGACTTTTCTTACTGCCTATGCTTTGAACCATTCCTGTGACACTAGTTATAGATTCCGATGCTTCACCTCAGGTTTACTGTATCCCTTGGACCTTCTTATTGACGATGAAACACAGAAATTGCATCGGAATTAAATACAAAAGGCACAATGCCGACTTAAGTACAAGAAGACTGACTCTTCTTACTGACTATGATTAGAACCATTCCTGTGACACTATTTATAGATTCCGATGCTTCACTTCAGGTTTACTGTATCCGTCTGACCTTCTTATTGACGATGAAACACAGAAATTGCATCGGAATTAAATACAAAAGGCACAATGCAGACTTAAGCACAAGAAGACTGACTCTTCTTACTGTCTATGTTTTGAATCCCTCCTGTGAGACCAGTTTTAGATTCCGATACTTCACCTCAGGTTTACCGTCCCCCTTGGACCTTCGTATTTACGATGAAACACAGAGATTGCATCGGAATCAAACACAAAAAGCACAATGCCGACTGAAGTACAATAAGGCTGACACTTCTTACTGTCTATGCTTTGAACCTTTCCTGTGAGACGACTTTTAGATTCCGATGCTTCACTTCAGGTTTACTGTCTCCCTTGGACCTTCTTATTGACAATGAAACACAGAAATTGCATCGGAATAAAATCATAAGTCACAATGAAGACCTAAATACAAGAAGACTGACTCATCTTACTGTCTATGCTTTGATCCATTCCTGTGAGACCGGTTTGTAATTCCGATGCTTCACTTCAGGTTAACTGTATCAATTGGACCTTCTTATTGACGATGAAACACAGAAATTGCATCAGAATTAAATACAAAAGGCACAATGCCGACTTAAGTACAAGAAGACTGACTCTTCTTACTGTCTATGTTTTGAACCATTCCTGTGCCACTATTTATAGATTCCGATGCTTCACTTCAGCCTTACTGTAACCCTTGGACCTTCTTATTGACGATGAAACACACAAATTGCATCGGAATTAAATACAAAAGGCACAATGCCGACTTAAGTACAAAAAGACTAACTCTTCCTACTGTCTATGTTTTGAACCATTCTTGTGAAACTAGTTATAGATTCCGATGCTTCTCTTCAGGTTTACTGTATCCCTCTGATCATCTTATTGACGATGAAACAAAGAAATTGCATCGAAATTAAATACAAAAGGCACAATGCCGACTTAAGTACAAGGAGGCTGACCCATCTTACTGTCTATGATTTGAACCATTCCTGTGACACTAGTTCTAGATTCCGATGCTTCACTTCAGATTCACTGTATCTCTTGGACCTTCTTATTGACGAAGAAACACAGAAATTGCATCGGAATTAAACACAACATGCACAATGCCGACTTAAGTACAAAAAGACTGACTCATCTTACTGGCTATAATTAGAACCATTCCTGTGACACTAGTTATAGATTCCGATGCTTCACTACAGGTTTACTGTATCCCTCTGACCTTATTGACGATGAAACACAGAAATTGCAATCGGAATTAAACAAAAAATTCACAATGCCGACTTAAGTACAAGAGGATTGACTCTTTTTACTGACTATGTTTTGAACCTTTACTGTGACACTAGTTATAGATTCGGATGCTTCACTTCAGGTTTACTGTATCCCTCTGACCTTCTTATTCACGATGAAACACAGCAATTGCATCGGAATTAAATAGAAAAGGCAAAATGCCGACTTAAGTACAAGACGACTGACTTTTCTTACTGTCTATGCTTTGAAACATTCCTGTGACACTAATTATAGATTCCGATGCTTCACTTCAGGTTTACTGTATCCCTTGGACCATCTTATTGACGATGAAACACAGAAATTGCATCGGAAATAAATACAAAAGGCACAATGCCGACTTAAGTACAAGAAGACTGAATATTCTTACTGACTATGTTTGAACCATTCCCGTGACTCTAGTTATAGATCCCAATGCTTCACTTCAGGTTTACTGTATCCCACTGACCTTCTTAATGACGATGAAACACAGATATTGCATCGGAATTAAATAGAAACGCCACAATGACTACTTAAGTACAAGAAGACTGACTCTTCTTACTGACTATGTTTAGAACCATTCCTGTGACACTAGTTATAGATTCCGATGCTTCACTTGAGGTTTACTGTATCCCTTGGACCTACCTATTGACGATGAAACACAGAAATTGCATCGGAATTTAATACAAAAGGCACAATGCCGACATAAGTACAAGAAGACCGACTCTTCTTACTGTCTATGTTTTGAACCATTCCTGTGACATTAGTTATAGATTCCAATGCTTCACTCCAGGTTTACTGTATCCCTGGGACGTTCTTATTGACGATGAAACACAGAAATAGCATCGGAATTAAATACAAAAGGCACAATGCCGACTTAAGTACAAGAAGACTGACTCTTCTTACAGTCTATGTTTTGAACCATTCCTGTGACACTAGTTATAGTTTCCGATGCTTCACTTCAGGTTTACTGTATCCCTTGGACCTTCTTATTGACGATGAAACACAGAAATTGCATCGTAATTAAATACAAAAGGCACAATGCCGACATAAGTACAAGAAGACTGAATCTTCCTACTGTCTATGATTTGAACCATTCCTGTGACACAAGTTATAGATTCCGATGCTTCACTTCAGGTTTACTGTATACCTTGGACCTTCTTATTGACGTTGAAACACAGAAAATCCATCGGAATTAAATGCAAAAGGCCAAATGCCGACTTAAGAGCATGAAGACCGACTCTTCCTACTGACTATGTTTTGAACCATTCCTGTGACACTACGTATAGATTCCGATGCTTCACTTGAGGTTTACTGTCTCCCTTGGACCTTCTTATTGACGAGGAAACACTGAAATTCCATCGGAATTAAATACAAAAGGCACGATGCCGACTTAAGGACAAGAAGAGTGACTGTTCTTACTGTGACACTAGTTATAGATTCCGATGCTTCACTTCAGGTTTATCGTATCCCTCTGACCTTCTTGTTGCCGATGAAACACAGAAATTGCATCGGAATTAAATAGAAAAGGCACAATGCCGACTTAAGTACTAGAAGACTGACTCTTCTTACTCTCTATGTTATGAACCATTCCTGTGACACTAGTTATAGATTCCGATGCTTCACTCCAGGTTTACTGTATCCCTTCGACCTTCTTATTGACGATGAAGCACAGAAGTTGCATAGGAATTAAATAGAAAAGGAACAATGCCGACTTAAGTACAAGAAGACTGACTCTTCTTACTGACTATGTTTTGAACTATTCCTGTGACACTAGTTATAGATTGCGATGCTTCACTTCAGGTTTACTGTATACCTTGGAACTTCTTATTGACGATGACACACAGAAATTGCATCGGAATTAA
This sequence comes from Schistocerca piceifrons, assembly GCF_021461385.2. Lineage (NCBI taxonomy): Eukaryota > Metazoa > Arthropoda > Insecta > Orthoptera > Acrididae > Schistocerca > Schistocerca piceifrons. The sequence goes on from NW_025728055.1 coordinate 152,283, forward strand.
ATACAAAAGGCACAATGCCGACTTAAGTACAAGAAGACTGACTCTTCCTACTGTCTACGTTTTTAACCATTCCTGTGACACTAGTTTTGGATTCCGATGTTTCACTTCAGGTTTACTGTATCCCTCTGACCTTCTTATTGTTAATGAAACACAGAAATTGCATCGGGATTAAATACAAAAGGCACAATGCCGACTTAAGTACAAGAAGACTGACTCTTCCAACTATCTATGTTTTGTACCATTCCTGTGACACTAGTTATAGATTCCGATGCTTCACTTCAGGTTTACTGTATCCCTCTGAACTTCTTATTGCCGGAGAAACACAGAAATTGCATTGGAATTAAATGCGAAAGGCACAATGCCAACTTAAGTACAAGAAGACTGACTCTTCTTACTGACTATGTTTTGAACCATTCCTGTGACACTAGTTGTAGATTCCGATGCTCCACTTCAGGTTTACTGTATCCCTCTGACCTTCTTATTGACGATGAAACACAGAAATTGCATCGGAATTAATTAGAAAAGGCACAATGCCGACTTAAGTACAAGAAGACTGACTCTTCTTACTGTCTATGATTTGAACCATTCCTGTGACACTAGTTGAAGCTTACGATGCTTCACTTCAGGTTTACTGTATCCCTTGGACCTTCTTATTGACGATGAAACACAGAAATTACATCGGAATTAAATATAAAAGGCACAATGCCGACATAAATACAAGAAGACTGACTCTTCCAACTGTCTGTTTTGAACCAATCCTGTGACACTAGTTATAGATTCCGATGCTTCACTTCAGGTTTACTGTACCCCTCTGACCTTCTTATTGACGATGAAACACAGAAATTACATCGGATTTAATTAGAAAATGCACAATGCCGACTTAAGTACAAGAAGACTGATTCTTCTTACTGTCTACGTTTTGAACCATTCCTGTGACACTAGTTATAGATTCCAATGCTTCACTTCAGGTTTACTGTATCCCTTGGCCCTTCTAATTGACGATGAAACACAGAAATTCCATCGGAATTAAATACAAAATGAACAATGCCGACTTAAGTACAAGAAGACTGACTCTTCCTACTGTCGATGATTTGTACCATTCCTGTGACTCTAGTTATAGATTCCAATGCTTCACTCCAAGTTTACTGTATTCCTTGGACCTTCTTATTGACGATGAAACACACAAATTGCATCGGAATTAAATACAAAAGGCACAATGCCGACTTAAGTACAAGAAGACCGACTCTTCAAACTGTCTATGTTTTGTACCATTCCTGTGACGCTAGTTATAGTTTCCGATGCTTCACTTCCGGTTTACTGTATCCCTTGGACCTTCTTATTGACGATGAAACACAGAAATTGCATCGGAATTAAATACAAAAGGCACAATGCCGACTTATGGACAAGAAGACTGACTCTTCTTACTGACTATGCTTTGAACCATTCCGTTGACACTAGTTATAGATTCCGATGCTTCACTCCAGGTTTACTGTATCCCTTGGACCTTCTTATTGACGATGAAACACAGACGTTGCATAGGAATTAAATAGAAAAGGCACAATGCCGACTTAAGTACAAGAAGACTGACTCTTCTTACTGACTATGTTTTGAACTATTCCTGTGACACTAGTTATAGAGTGCGATGCTTCACTTCAGGTTTACTGTATCCCTTGGGCCTTCTTATTGACGATGAATCACAGAAATTGCATCGGAATTAAATACAAAAGGCACAATGCCGACTTAAGTACAAGAAGACTGACTCTTCTTACTGTCTGTATATTGAACCATTCCTGTGACACTAGTTATCGATTCCGATGCTTCACTCCAGGTTTACTGTATCCCTCTGACCTTCTTATTGCCGGTGAAACACCCAAATTGCATCGGAATTAAATACGAAAGGCACAATGTTAACTGAAGTACAAGAAGACTGACTCTTCTTACTGACTATGTTTTCAACCATTCCTGTGACACTAGTTGTAGATTCCGATGCTCCACTTCAGGTTTACTGTATCCCTCTGACCATCTTATTGACGATGAAACACAGAAATTGCATCGGAATTAATTAGAAAAGGCGAAATGCAGACTTAAGTACAAGAAGACTGACTCTTCTTACTGTCTAAGATTTGAATCATTCCTGTGACACTAGTTGAAGATTACGATGCTTCACTTCAGGTTTACTGTATCCCTTGGATCTTCTTATTGATGATGAAACACAGAAATTACATCGGAATTAAATACAAAAGGCACAATGCCGACATAAGTACAAGAAGACTGACTCTTCCAAATGTCTATGCTTAGAACCATTCCTGTGACACTAGTTATAGATTCCGATGCTTCACTTCAGGTTTACTGTACCCCTCTGACCTTCTTATTGACGATGAAACACAGAAATTGCATCGGAATTAATTAGATAAGGCACAATGACAACTTAAGTACAAGAAGACTGACTCTTCTTACTGACTATGATTTGAACCATTCCTGTGACACTAGTTGAAGATTACGATGCTTCACTTCAGGTTTACTGTATCCCTCTGACCTTCTTATTGCCGGTGAAACACAGAAACTGCATCGGAATTAAATACAAAAGGCACAATGCCGACTTAAGTACAAGAAGACTGACTCTTCTTACTGACTATGCTTTGAACCATTCCTGTGACACTAGTTATAGATTGCGATGCTTCACTTCAGGTTTACTGTATCCCTCTCACCTTCTTATTGACGATGAAACACAGAAATTACATCGGAATTAAATACAAAAGGCACAATGCCGACTTAAGTACAAGAAGACTGACTCTTCTTACTGACTATGTTTTGAACCATTCCTGTGACACTACTTATTGATTCCGATGCTTCACTTCAGGTTTACTGTGTCCCTTGGACCTTCTTATTGACGATGAAACACAGAAATTGCATCTGAATTAAATACAAAATGCACAATACCTACTTAAGTACAAGAAGACTGACTCTTCCTACAGTCTATGATTTGTACCATTCCTGTGACACTAGTTATAGATTCCGATGCTTCACTTCAGGGCTACTGTATCCCTTGGACCTTCTTATTGACGTTGAAACACAGAAAATGCATCGGAATTAAATACAAAAGGCCCAATGCCGACATAAGTACATGAAGACCGACTCTTCCTACTGACTATGTTTTGAAACATTCCTGTGACACTAGTTATAGATTCCAATGCTTCACTCCAGGTTTACTGTATCGCCTGGACCTTCTTATTGACGATGAAACACAGAAATTGCATCGGAATTAATTACAAAAGGCACAATGCCGACTTAAGTACAAGAAGACCGACTTTTCTTACAGTCTATGTTTTGAACCATTCCTGTGACACTAGTTATAGTTTCCGATGCTTCACTTCAGGTTTACTGTATCCCTTGGACCTTCTTATTGACGATGAAACACAGAAATTGCATCGGAATTAATTACAAAAGGCACAATGCCGACTTAAGTACAAGAAGACTCAATCTTCCTACTGTCTATGATTTGAACCATTCCTGTGACACTAGTTACAGATTCCGATGCTTCCGTTCAGGTTTACTGTATCCCTTGGACCTTCTTATTGACGTTGAAACACAGAAAATCCATCGGAAATAAATACAAAAGGCCAAATGCCAACTTAAGAGCATGAAGACCGACTCTTGCTACTGACCATGTTTTGACCCATTCCTGTGACACTACGTATAGATTCCGATGCTTCACTTGATGTTTACTGTATCCCTTGGACCTTCTTATTGACGAGGAAACACAGAAATTGCATCGGAATTAAATACAAAATGCACAATGCCGACTTAAGGACAAGAAGGCTGACTGATCTTACTTTGACACTAGTTATAGATTGCGATGCTTCGCTTCAGGTATACTGTATACCTTGGACCTTCGTAATGACGATGAAACACAAAAATTGCATCGGAAATTAATAGAAAAGGCACAATGCCGACTTAAGTACAAGAAGACTGACTCTTCCTACTGTCTATGTTTTGAACCATTCCTGTGACACTAGTTTTTATTCCGATGCTTCACTTCAGGTTTACTGTATCCCTCTGAACTTCTTATTGTTGATGAAACACAGAAATTACATAGGGATTAAATACAAATGACACAATGCCGACTTAAGTACAAGAAGACTGACTCTTCTTACTGTCTATGATTTGAACCATTCCTGTGACACTAGTTGAAGATTACGATGCTTCACTTCAGGTTTACTGTATCCCTCTGACCTTCTTATTGCCGGTGAAACACATAAATTGCATCAGAATTAAATAGAAAATGCACAATGATGACTTAAGTACAAGAAGACTGACTCTTCTTACTGACTATGTTTTGAACCATTCCTGTGACACTAGTTATAATTTCCGATGCTTCACTTCAGGTTTCCTGTATCCCTTGGACCTTCTTTTTGACGATGAAGCACAGAGATTGCATCGGAATTAAATACGAAAGGCACAATGCAGAATTAAGTACATGACGACTGACTCTTCTTACTGTCTATGTTTTGAACCATTCCTGTGACACTAGTTATTGATTCCGATGCTTCACTCCAGGTTTACTGTATCCGTTGGGCCTTCTTATTGACGATTAAACGCAGAAATTGCATCGGAATTAAATACAAAAGGCACAATGCCGACTACAGTACAAGAAGACTGACTCATCATACAGTCTATGTTTTGAACCATTACAGTGACACTAGTTATAGATTCCGATGCTTCACTACTGATTTACTGTATCCCTTGGACCTTCTTATTGACGATGAAACACAGGAATTGCATCAGAATGAAATAGAATAGGCACAATGCCGAGTAAGTACAAGAAGACTGACGCTTCTTACTGACTATGTTTTGAACCATTCCTGTGACACTACTTAATGATTCCGATACTTCACTTCAGGTTTACTGTATCCCTTGGACCTTCTTGTTGACGATGAAACACAGATATTGCATCGGAATTAAATAGAAAAGGAACAATGCCGACTTAATTGCAAGAAGACTGACTCTTCTAACTGTTTATGTTTGGAACCATTCCATTGACACTAGTTATAGATTCCGATGCTTCACTACAGGTTTACTGTATCCCTTGGACCTACTTATTGACGATGAAACACAGAAATTGCATCGGAATTAAATACAAAAGGCACAATGCCGACTTAACTACAAGAAGACTGCCTCTTCTTACTGACTATGCTTTGAACCATTCTGGTGACACTAGTTAGAGATTCCGATGCTTCACTCCAGGTTTACTGTATCCCTTGGGACTTATTATTGACGAAGAAACACAGAAATTGCATCGGAATTAAATACAAAAAGCACAATGCCGACTTTAGTTCAAGAAGACTGACTCTTCTTACTGTCTACGTTTTTAACCATTCCTGTGACTCTAGTTAAAGATTCCGATGCTTCACTTCAGGTTTACTGTATCCCTCTGACCTTCTTATTGCCGGTGAAGCACAGAAATTGCATCGGTATTAAATACAAAAGGCACATTGCAGACATAAGTACAAGAAGACTGACTCTTCCAACTGTCTATGCTTTGAACCATTCCTGTGACACTAGTTGTAGATTCCGATGCTCCACTTCAGGTTTACTGTATCCCTCTGACCTTCTTATTGACGATGAAACACAGAAATTGCATCGGAATTAATTAGAAAAGGCACAATGCCGACTTAAGTACAAGATGACTGACTCTTCTTACTGTCTATGATTTGAACCATTCCTGTGACACTAGTTGAAGATTACGGTGCTTCACTTCAGGTTTACTGTATTCCTCTGACCTTCTTATTGCCGGTGAAACACAGAAATTCCATCGGAATTAAATAGAAAAGGCACAATGCCGAATTATGTACAAGGAGACTGACTCTTCTTACTGTCTATTTTTGAACCATTCCTGTGACACTAGTTATACACTCCAATGCATCACTCCAGGTTTACTGTATCCCTTGGACATTCTTATTGACGATGAAACACAGAAATTGCATCGGAATTAAATACAAAAGGCACAATGCCGACTTAAGTACAAGAAGACTGACTCTTCTTACTGACTATATTTTGAACCATTCCTGTGACACTAGTTATAGATCCCGATGCTTCACTTCAGGTTTACTGCATCCCTCTGACCTTCTTATTGACGATGAAACACAGAAATTGCATCGGAATTAATTAGAAAAGGCACAATGCCGACTTAAGTACAAGAAGACTGACTCTTCTTACTGTCTATGATTTGAACCATTCCTGTGACACTAGTTGAAGCTTACGATGCTTCACTTCAGGTTTACTGTATCCCTTGGACCTTCTTATTGACGATGAAACACAGAAATTACATCGGAATTAAATATAAAAGGCACAATGCCGACATAAGTACAAGAAGACTGACTCTTCCAACTGTCTGTTTTGAACCAATCCTGTGACACTAGTTATAGATTCCGATGCTTCACTTCAGGTTTACTGTACCCCTCTGACCTTCTTATTGACGATGAAACACAGAAATTACATCGGATTTAATTAGAAAATGCACAATGCCGACTTAAGTACAAGAAGACTGATTCTTCTTACTGTCTACGTTTTGAACCATTCCTGTGACACTAGTTATAGATTCCAATGCTTCACTTCAGGTTTACTGTATCCCTTGGCCCTTCTAATTGACGATGAAACACAGAAATTCCATCGGAATTAAATACAAAATGAACAATGCCGACTTAAGTACAAGAAGACTGACTCTTCCTACTGTCTATGATTTGTACCATTCCTGTGACTCTAGTTATAGATTCCAATGCTTCACTCCAAGTTTACTGTATTCCTTGGACCTTCTTATTGACGATGAAACACAGAAATTGCATCGGAATTAAATACAAAAGGCACAATGCCGACTTAAGTACAAGAAGACCGACTCTTCAAACTGTCTATGTTTTGTACCATTCCTGTGACGCTAGTTATAGTTTCCGATGCTTCACTTCCGGTTTACTGTATCCCTTGGACCTTCTTATTGACGATGAAACACAGAAATTGCATCGGAATTAAATACAAAAGGCACAATGCCGACTTAAGGACAAGAAGACTGACTCTTCTTACTGACTATGCTTTGAACCATTCCGTTGACACTAGTTATAGATTCCGATGCTTCACTCCAGGTTTACTGTATCCCTTGGACCTTCTTATTGACGATGAAACACAGACGTTGCATAGGAATTAAATAGAAAAGGCACAATGCCGACTTAAGTACAAGAAGACTGACTCTTCTTACTGACTATGTTTTGAACTATTCCTGTGACACTAGTTATAGAGTGCGATGCTTCACTTCAGGTTTACTGTATCCCTTGGGCCTTCTTATTGACGATGAATCACAGAAATTGCATCGGAATTAAATACAAAAGGCACAATGCCGACTTAAGTACAAGAAGACTGACTCTTCTTACTGTCTGTATATTGAACCATTCCTGTGACACTAGTTATCGATTCCGATGCTTCACTCCAGGTTTACTGTATCCCTCTGACCTTCTTATTGCCGGTGAAACACCCAAATTGCATCGGAATTAAATACGAAAGGCACAATGTTAACTGAAGTACAAGAAGACTGACTCTTCTTACTGACTATGTTTTCAACCATTCCTGTGACACTAGTTGTAGATTCCGATGCTCCACTTCAGGTTTACTGTATCCCTCTGACCTTCTTATTGACGATGAAACACAGAAATTGCATCGGAATTAATTAGAAAAGGCGAAATGCAGACTTAAGTACAAGAAGACTGACTCTTCTTACTGTCTAAGATTTGAATCATTCCTGTGACACTAGTTGAAGATTACGATGCTTCACTTCAGGTTTACTGTATCCCTTGGATCTTCTTATTGATGATGAAACACAGAAATTACATCGGAATTAAATACAAAAGGCACAATGCCGACATAAGTACAAGAAGACTGACTCTTCCAACTGTCTGTTTTGAACCAATCCTGTGACACTAGTTATAGATTCCGATGCTTCACTTCAGGTTTACTGTACCCCTCTGACCTTCTTATTGACGATGAAACACAGAAATTGCATTGGAATTAAATGCGAAAGGCACAATGCCAACTTAAGTACAAGAAGACTGACTCTTCTTACTGACTATGTTTTGAACCATTCCTGTGACACTAGTTGTAGATTCCGATGCTCCACTTCAGGTTTACTGTATCCCTCTGACCTTCTTATTGACGATGAAACACAGAAATTGCATCGGAATTAATTAGAAAAGGCACAATGCCGACTTAAGTACAAGAAGACTGACTCTTCTTACTGTCTATGATTTGAACCATTCCTGTGACACTAGTTGAAGCTTACGATGCTTCACTTCAGGTTTACTGTATCCCTTGGACCTTCTTATTGACGATGAAACACAGAAATTACATCGGAATTAAATATAAAAGGCACAATGCCGACATAAGTACAAGAAGACTGACTCTTCCAACTGTCTGTTTTGAACCAATCCTGTGACACTAGTTATAGATTCCGATGCTTCACTTCAGGTTTACTGTACCCCTCTGACCTTCTTATTGACGATGAAACACAGAAATTACATCGGATTTAATTAGAAAATGCACAATGCCGACTTAAGTACAAGAAGACTGATTCTTCTTACTGTCTACGTTTTGAACCATTCCTGTGACACTAGTTATAGATTCCAATGCTTCACTTCAGGTTTACTGTATCCCTTGGCCCTTCTAATTGACGATGAAACACAGAAATTCCATCGGAATTAAATACAAAATGAACAATGCCGACTTAAGTACAAGAAGACTGACTCTTCCTACTGTCTATGATTTGTACCATTCCTGTGACTCTAGTTATAGATTCCAATGCTTCACTCCAAGTTTACTGTATTCCTTGGACCTTCTTATTGACGATGAAACACAGAAATTGCATCGGAATTAAATACAAAAGGCACAATGCCGACTTAAGTACAAGAAGACCGACTCTTCAAACTGTCTATGTTTTGTACCATTCCTGTGACGCTAGTTATAGTTTCCGATGCTTCACTTCCGGTTTACTGTATCCCTTGGACCTTCTTATTGACGATGAAACACAGAAATTGCATCGGAATTAAATACAAAAGGCACAATGCCGACTTAAGGACAAGAAGACTGACTCTTCTTACTGACTATGCTTTGAACCATTCCGTTGACACTAGTTATAGATTCCGATGCTTCACTCCAGGTTTACTGTATCCCTTGGACCTTCTTATTGACGATGAAACACAGACGTTGCATAGGAATTAAATAGAAAAGGCACAATGCCGACTTAAGTACAAGAAGACTGACTCTTCTTACTGACTATGTTTTGAACTATTCCTGTGACACTAGTTATAGAGTGCGATGCTTCACTTCAGGTTTACTGTATCCCTTGGGCCTTCTTATTGACGATGAATCACAGAAATTGCATCGGAATTAAATACAAAAGGCACAATGCCGACTTAAGTACAAGAAGACTGACTCTTCTTACTGTCTGTATATTGAACCATTCCTGTGACACTAGTTATCGATTCCGATGCTTCACTCCAGGTTTACTGTATCCCTCTGACCTTCTTATTGCCGGTGAAACACAGAAATTGCATCGGAATTAAATACGAAAGGCACAATGTTAACTGAAGTACAAGAAGACTGACTCTTCTTACTGACTATGTTTTCAACCATTCCTGTGACACTAGTTGTAGATTCCGATGCTCCACTTCAGGTTTACTGTATCCCTCTGACCTTCTTATTGACGATGAAACACAGAAATTGCATCGGAATTAATTAGAAAAGGCGAAATGCAGACTTAAGTACAAGAAGACTGACTCTTCTTACTGTCTAAGATTTGAATCATTCCTGTGACACTAGTTGAAGATTACGATGCTTCACTTCAGGTTTACTGTATCCCTTGGATCTTCTTATTGATGATGAAACACAGAAATTACATCGGAATTAAATACAAAAGGCACAATGCCGACATAAGTACAAGAAGACTGACTCTTCCAAATGTCTATGCTTAGAACCATTCCTGTGACACTAGTTATAGATTCCGATGCTTCACTTCAGGTTTACTGTACCCCTCTGACCTTCTTATTGACGATGAAACACAGAAATTGCATCGGAATTAATTAGATAAGGCACAATGACAACTTAAGTACAAGAAGACTGACTCTTCTTACTGACTATGATTTGAACCATTCCTGTGACACTAGTTGAAGATTACGATGCTTCACTTCAGGTTTACTGTATCCCTCTGACCTTCTTATTGCCGGTGAAACACAGAAATTGCATCGGAATTAAATACAAAAGGCACAATGCCGATTTAAGTACAAGAAGACTGACTCTTCTTACTGACTATGTTTTGAACCATTCCTGTGACACTACTTATTGATTCCGATGCTTCACTTCAGGTTTACTGTGTCCCTTGGACCTTCTTATTGACGATGAAACACAGAAATTGCATCGGAATTAAATACAAAATGCACAATACCTACTTAAGTACAAGAAGACTGACTCTTCCTACAGTCTATGATTTGTACCATTCCTGTGACAATAGTTATAGATTCCGATGCTTCACTTCAGGGCTACTGTATCCCTTGGACCTTCTTATTGACGTTGAAACACAGAAAATGCATCGGAATTAAATACAAAAGGCCCAATGCCGACATAAGTACATGAAGACCGACTCTTCCTACTGACTATGTTTTGAAACATTCCTGTGACACTAGTTATAGATTCCAATGCTTCACTCCAGGTTTACTGTATCGCTTGGACCTTCTTATTGACGATGAAACACAGAAATTGCATCGGAATTAATTACAAAAGGCACAATGCCGACTTAAGTACAAGAAGACCGACTCTTCTTACAGTCTATGTTTTGAACCATTCCTGTGACACTAGTTATAGTTTCCGATGCTTCACTTCAGGTTTACTGTATCCCTTGGACCTTCTTATTGACGATGAAACACAGAAATTGCATCGGAATTAAATACAAAAGGCACAATGCCGACTTAAGTACAAGAAGACTCAATCTTCCTACTGTCTATGATTTGAACCATTCCTGTGACACTAGTTACAGATTCCGATGCTTCCGTTCAGGTTTACTGTATCCCTTGGACCTTCTTATTGACGTTGAAACACAGAAAATCCATCGGAAATAAATACAAAAGGCCAAATGCCGACTTAAGAGCATGAAGACCGACTCTTCCTACTGACTATGTTTTGACCCATTCCTGTGACACTACGTATAGATTCCGATGCTTCACTTGATGTTTACTGTATCCCTTGGACCTTCTTATTGACGAGGAAACACAGAAATTGCATCGGAATTAAATACAAAATGCACAATGCCGACTTAAGGACAAGAAGGCTGACTGTTCTTACTTTGACACTAGTTATAGATTGCGATGCTTCGCTTCAGGTATACTGTATACCTTGGACCTTCTTAATGACGATGAAACACAAAAATTGCATCGGAAATTAATAGAAAAGGCACAATGCCGACTTAAGTACAAGAAGACTGACTCTTCCTACTGTCTATGTTTTGAACCATTCCTGTGACACTAGTTTTTATTCCGATGCTTCACTTCAGGTTTACTGTATCCCTCTGAACTTCTTATTGTTGATGAAACACAGAAATTACATAGGGATTAAATACAAATGACACAATGCCGACTTAAGTACAATAAGACTGACTCTTCTTACTGTCTATGATTTGAACCATTCCTGTGACACTAGTTGAAGATTACGATGCTTCACTTCAGGTTTACTGTATCCCTCTGACCTTCTTATTGCCGGTGAAACACATGAATTGCATCAGAATTAAATAGAAAATGCACAATGATGACTTAAGTACAAGAAGACTGACTCTTCTTACTGACTATGTTTTGAACCATTCCTGTGACACTAGTTATAATTTCCGATGCTTCACTTCAGGTTTCCTGTATCCCTTGGACCTTCTTTTTGACGATGAAGCACAGAGATTGCATCGGAATTAAATACGAAAGGCACAATGCAGAATTAAGTACATGACGACTGACTCTTCTTACTGTCTATGTTTTGAACCATTCCTGTGACACTAGTTATAGATTCCGATGCTTCACTCCAGGTTTACTGTATCCGTTGGGCCTTCTTATTGACGATTAAACGCAGAAATTGCATCGGAATTAAATACAAAAGGCACAATGCCGACTACAGTACAAGAAGACTGACTCATCTTACAGTCTATGTTTTGAACCATTACAGTGACACTTGTTATAGATTCCGATGCTTCACTACTGATTTACTGTATCCCTTGGACCTTCTTATTGACGATGAAACACAGGAATTGCATCAGAATGAAATAGAATAGGCACAATGCCGAGTAAGTACAAGAAGACTGACGCTTCTTACTGACTATGTTTTGAACCATTCCTGTGACACTACTTAATGATTCCGATACTTCACTTCAGGTTTACTGTATCCCTTGGACCTTCTTATTGACGATGAAACACAGATATTGCATCGGAATTAAATAGAAAAGGAACAATGCCGACTTAATTGCAAGAAGACTGACTCTTCTTACTGTTTATGTTTGGAACCATTCCATTGACACTAGTTATAGATTCCGATGCTTCACTACAGGTTTACTGTATCCCTTGGACCTACTTATTGACGATGAAACACAGAAATTGCATCGGAATTAAATACAAAAGGCACAATGCCGACTTAACTACAAGAAGACTGCCTCTTCTTACTGACTATGCTTTGAACCATTCTGGTGACACTAGTTAGAGATTCCGATGCTTCACTCCAGGTTTACTGTATCCCTTGGGACTTATTATTGACGAAGAAACACAGAAATTGCATCGGAATTAAATACAAAAAGCACAATGCCGACTTTAGTTCAAGAAGACTGACTCTTCTTACTGTCTACGTTTTGAACCATTCCTGTGACTCTAGTTAAAGATTCCGATGCTTCACTTCAGGTTTACTGTATCCCTCTGACCTTCTTATTGCCGGTGAAGCACAGAAATTGCATCGGTATTAAATACAAAAGGCACATTGCAGACATAAGTACAAGAAGACTGACTCTTCCAACTGTCTATGCTTTGAACCATTCCTGTGACACTAGTTGTAGATTCCGATGCTCCACTTCAGGTTTACTGTATCCCTCTGACCTTCTTATTGACGATGAAACACAGAAATTGCATCGGAATTAAATACAAAAGGCAAAATGCTGACCTAAGTAAGAGAAGTCTGACTCTTCTTACTGTCTATGATTTGAACCACTCCTGTGACCCTAGTTATAGATTCCGATGCTTCACTCCAGGTTTACTGTATCCCTCTGACCTTCTTATTGACGATGAATCACAGAAATTGCATCAGAATTAAATAGAAAATGCACAATGATAACTTAAGTAGAAGAAGACTGACTCTTCTTACTGACTATGTTTTGAATCGTTCCTGTGACACTAGTTATAATTTCCGATGCTTCACTTCAGGTTTACTGTATCCCTTGGACGTTCTTATTGACGATGAAACACAGAAATTGAATCGGAATTAAATACAAAAGGCACAATGCAGAATTAAGTACAAGACGACTGACTCTTCTTACTGTCTATGTTTTGAAGCATTACTGTGACACTAGTTATAGACTCCGGTGCTTCACTCCAGGTTTACTGTTTCCCTTGGACCTTCTTATTGACGATGAAACACAGATATTGCATCGGAATTAAATAGAAAAGGAACAATGCCGACTTAATTGCAAGAAGACTGACTCTTCTTACTGTTTATGTTTTGAACCATTCCAGTGACACTAGTTATAGATTCCGATGCTTCACTACAGGTTTACTGTATCCCTTGGACCTACTTATTGACGATGAAACACAGAAATTGCATCGGAATTAAATACAAAAGGCACAATGCCGACTAAAGTACAAGAAGACTGACTCTTCTTACAGTCTATGCTTTGAACCATTCCTGTGACACAAGTTATAGATTCCGGTGCTTCACTTCAGGTTTACTGTATCCCTCTGAACTTTTTATTGACGATGAAACACAGAAATTGCATCGGAATTAAATACAAAAGGCACAACGCCGACTTTAGTTGAAGAAGACTGACGCTTCTTACTGTCTATGTTTTGAACCACTCCTGTGACTCTAGTTATAGATTCCGATGCTTCACTTCTGGTTTACGGTACCCCTCTGACCTTCTTATATACGATGAAACACAGAAATTGCATCGGAATTAAATACAAAAGGCACAATTCCGACTTAAGTACAAGAAGACTGACTCTTCTTACTGTCTATGCTTTGAACCATTCCTGTGACACTAGTTATAGATTCCGATGCTTCAATTCAGGTCTACTGTATCCCATCGACCTTCTTATTCACGATAAAACACAGAAATTGCATCGGAATGAAGTACAAAACGCACAATGCCGACTTAAGTACAAGTAGACTGACTCTTCTTACTGTCTTTGCTTAAAACCATTCCTGTGACACTGGTTACAGATTCTGATGCCTCACTCCAGGTTTACTGTATCCCTCGGAAATTCTTATTGACGATGAAACACAGAAATTGCAACGGAATTAAATACAAAGGGCACAATGCCGACTTAAGTACAAGAAGACTGACTCTTCTTACTGACTATGATTTTGAACCATTCCTGTGACACTAGTTATAGATTCTGATGCTTCACTTCAGGTTTGCTGTATCCCATGGACCTTCTTATTGACGATGAAACACATAAATTGCATCGGAATTAAATAGAAAAGGCACAATGCCGACTTAAGTACAGGAAGACTGACTCTTCTTACTGTCTATGGTTTCAACCAATCCTGTGACACTAGTTCTAGATTCCGATGCTACACTTCAGGTTTACTGTATCCCTCTGACCTTCTTATTGACGATGAAACACAGAAATTGCATCAGAAATAAATACAAAAGGCTCAATACCGACTTAAGTACATGAAGGCTGACTCTTCTTACTGTCTATGTCTTGAACCATTCCTGTGTCAGTAGTTATAGATTCCGGTGCTTCACTTTAGGTTTACTGTATCCCTTAGACCTTCTTATTGACGATGAAACACAGAAATTGCATCGGAATTAAATGCAAAAGGCACAATGCCGACATAAGTACAAGAAGACTGACTCTCCTTACTGTCTATGTTTTGAACCATTCCTGTGACACTAGTTATAGATTGCGATGCTTCACTTCAGGTTTACTGTATACCTTGGACCTTCTTATTGACGATGACACACAGAAATTGCATCGAAATTAAATACAAAAGGCACAATATCGACTTAAGTACACGAAGACTGACTATACCTACTGTCTATGTTTTGAACCATTACTGTGACACTAGTTTTGGATTCCGATGCTTCACTTCAGGTTTACTGTATCCCAGTGACCTTCTTTTTGTTGATGAAACACAGAAATTGCATCGGAATTATATACAAAAAGCACAATGCCGACTTCAGTACAAGAAGGCTGACTCTTCCTACTGTCTATGATTTGAACCATTCCTGTGACACTAGTTATAAATTCCGATGCTACACCGCAGGTTTACTGTATCCCTTGGACCTTCTTATTGACGATGAAACACAGAAATTGCAACGGAATTAAATACAAAAGGCACAATGCCGACTTAAGGGCAAGAAGACTGACTGTTCTTACTGACTATGTTTTGAACCATTCCTGTGACACTAGTTATAGATTCCGATGCTTCACTTCAGGTTAACTGTATCCCTTGGACCACCTTATTGACGATGAAACACAGAAATTGCATCGGAATTAAATACAAAAGGCACAATCCGACTTAAGTACAAGAAGACTGATTCTTTTTACTGACTATGTTTTGAACCATTCCTGTGACAACAGTTATCGATTCGGATGTTTCACTTCAGGTTTGCTGTATCCCTCTGACCTTCTTATTCACGATGTAACACAGAAATTGCATCGGAATTAAATAGAAAAGGCACAATGCCGACTTGAGTACAAGAAGACTGACTCTTCTTACTGTCTACGTTTTGAACCATTCCTGTGACACTAGTTATAGATTCCGATGCTTCACTTGAGGGTTACTGTATCCCTTGGATCTTCTTATTGACGTTGAAACATAGAAAATACACCGGAATTAAATACAAAAGGCCCAGTGCCGACTTAAGTACATGAAGACCGACTCTTCCTACTGACTATGTTTTGAACCATTCCTGTGACACTAGTTATAGATTCCAATGCTTCACTCCAGGTTTACTGTATCCCTTGGACCTTCTTATTGACGATGAAACACAGAAATTGCATCGGAATTAAATACAAAAGGCACAATGCCGACTTAAGTACAAGAAGACCGACTCTTCTTACAGTCTATGTTTTGAACCATTCCTGTGACGCTAGTTATAGTTTCCGATGCTTCACTTCAGGTTTACTGTATCCCTTGGACCTCCTTATTGACGATGAAACACAGAAATTGCATCGGAATTAAATACAAAATGCACAATGCCGACTTAAGTACAAGAAGACTGACTCTTCCTACTGTCTACGTTTTGAACCATTCCTGTGACACTAGTTTTGGATTCCGATGCTTCACTTCAGGTTTACTGTACCCCTCTGACCTTCTTATTGTTGATGAAACACAGAAATTGCATCGGGATTAAATACAAAAGGCACAATGCCGACTTAAGTACAAGAAGACTGACTCTTCCTACTATCTATGTTTCAAACCATTCCTGTGACACTAGTTATAGGTTCCGATGCTTCCCTTCAGGTTTACTGTATCCCTCTGACCTTATTGCCGATGAAACACAGAAATTGCATCGGAATTAAATACAAAAGGCACAATGCCGACTTAAGGACAAGAAGACTGACTCTTCTTACTGACTATGTTTTGAACCATTCCATTGACACTAGTTATAGATTCCGATGCTTCACTCCAGGTTTACTGTATCCCTTGGACCTTCTTATTGACGATGAAACACAGATGTTGCATAGGAATTAAATAGAATAGGCACAATGCCGACTTAAGTACAAGAAGACTGACTCTTCTTACTGACTATGTTTTGAACTATTCCTGTGACGCTAGTTATAGAGTGCGATGCTTCACTTCAGGTTTACTGTATCCCTTGGGCCTTCTTATTGACGATGAATCACAGAAATTGCATCGGAATTAAATACAAAAGGCACAATGCCGACTTAAGTACAAGAAGACTGACTCTTCTTACTGTCTGTATATTGAACCATTCCTGTGACACTAGTTATCGATTCCGATGCTTCACTTCATGTTTACTGTATCCCTCTGACCTTCTTATTGCCGGTGAAACGCAGAAATTGCATCGGAATTAAATTCGAAAGGCACAATGTTAACTTAAGTACAAGAAGACTGACTCTTCTTACTGACTATGTTTTGAACCATTCCTGTGACACTAGTTGTAGATTCCGATGCTCCACTTCAGGTTTACTGTATCCCTCTGACCTTCTTATTGACGATGAAATACAGAAATTGCATCGGAATTAATTAGAAAAGGCGAAATGCCGACTTAAGTACAAGAAGACTGACTCTTCTTACTGTCTATGATTTGAATCATTCCTGTGACAGTAGTTGAAGATTACGACGCTTCACTTCAGGTTTACTGTATCCCTTGGACCTTCTTATTGATGATGAAACACAGAAATTACATCGGAATTAAATACAAAAGGCACAATGCCGACATAAGTACAAGAAGACTGACTCTTCCAACTGTCTATGTTTTGAACCATTCCTGTGACACTAGTTATAGATTCCGATGCTTCACTTCAGGTTTACTGTACCCCTCTGACCTTCTTATTGACGATGAAACACAGAAATTGCATCGGAATTAATTAGAAAAGGCACAATGCCGACTTAAGTACATGAAGACTGACTCTTCTTACTGTCTATGATTTGAACCATTCCTGTGACACTAGTTGAAGATTACGATGCTTCACTTCAGGTTTAATGTATCCCTCTGACCTTCTTATTGCCGGTGAAACACTGAAATTGCATCGGAATTAAATACAAAAGGCACAATGCCGACTTAAGTACAAGAAGACTGACTCTTCTTACTGACTATGTTTTGAACCATTCCTGTGACACTAGATATAGATTGCGATGCTTCACTTCAGGTTTACTGTATCCCTCTGACCTTCTTATTGACGATGAAACACAGAAATTGCATCGGAATTAAATACAAAAGGCACAATGCCGACTTAAAGACAAGAAGACTGACTCTTCTTACTGACTATGTTTTGAACCATTCCTGTGACACTACTTATAGATTCCGATGCTTCACTTCGGGTTTACTGTGTCCCTTGGACCTTCTTATTGACGATGAAACACAGAAATTGCATCGGAATTAAATGCAAAATGCTCAATGCCTACTTAAGTACAAGAAGACTGACTCTTCCTACTGTCTATGATTTGTACCATTCCTGTGACACTAGTTATAGATTCCGATGCTTCGCTTCAGGGTTACTGTATCCCTTGGACCTTCTTATTGACGTTGAAACACAGAAAATGCATCGGAATTAAATACAAAATGCCCAATGCCGACATAAGTACATGAAGACCGACTCTACCTACTGACTATGATTTGAACTATTCCTGTGACACTAGTTATAGATTGCGATGCTTCACTTCAGGTATACTGTATACCTTGGACCTTCTTAATGACGATGAAACACAGAAATTGCATCGGAAATTAATAGAAAAGGCACAATGCCGACTTAAGTACAAGAAGACAGACTCTTCCTACTGTCTATGTTTTGAACCATTCCTGTGACACTAGTTTTTATTCCGATGCTTCACTTCAGGTTTACTGTATCCCTCTGAACTTCTTATTGTTGATGAAACACAGAAATTATATCGGGATTAAATACAAATGACACAATGCCGACTTAAGTACAAGAAGACTGACTCTTCTTACTGTCTATGCTTTGAACCATTCCTGTGACACTAGTTATAGATTCCGATGCTTAACTTCTGGATTACTGTATCCCTCTGACCTTCTTAGTGACGATGAAACATAGAAATTGCATCGAAATTAAATAGAAAAAGCACAATGTTGAATTAAGTACAAGGAGACTGACTCTTCTTACTGTCTATTTTTGAACCATTCCTGTGACACTAGTTATAGATTCCGATGCATCACTCCAGGTTTACTGTATCCCTTGGACCTTCTTATTGACGATGAAACACAGAAATTGCATCGGAATTATATACAAAAGGCACATTGCTGTCTTAAGTAAGAGAAGTCTGACTCTTCTTACTGTCTATGATTTGAACCATTCCTGTGACCCTAGTTATAGATTCCGATGCTTCATTCCAGGTTTACTGTATCCCTCTGACCTTCTTATTGACGATGAAGCACAGAAATTGCATCAGAATTAAATAGAAAATGCACAACGATGACTTAAGTACAAGAAGACTGACTCTTCTTACTGACTATGTTTTGAACCATTCCTGTGACACTAGTTATAATTTCCGATGCTTCACTTCAGGTTTACTGTATCCCTTGGACCTTCTTATTGACGATGAAGCACAGAGATTGCATCGGAATTAAATACAAAAGGCACAATGCAGAATTAAGTACATGACGACTGACTCTTCTTACTGCCTATGTTTTGAACCATTCCTGTGACACTAGTTATAGATTCCGATGCTTCACTCCAGGTTTACTGTATCCGTTGGGCCTTCTTATTGACGATTAAACTCTGAAATTGCATCGGAATTAAATACAAAAGGCACAATGCCGTCTACAGTACAAGAAGACTGACTCTTCTTACAGTCTATGTTTTGAACCATTACAGTGACACTAGTTATAGATTCCGATGCTTCACTACAGGTTTACTGTATCCCTTGGACCTTCTTATTGACGATGAAACACAGGAATTGCATCAGAATGAAATAGAAAAGGCACAATGCCGAGTAAGTACAAGAAGACTGACGCTTCTTACTGACTATGTTTTGAACCATTCCTGTGACACTACTTAATGATTCCGATACTTCACTTCAGGTTTACTGTATCCCTTGGACCTTCTTATTGACGATGAAACACAGATATTGCATCGGAATTAAATAGAAAAGGAACAATGCCGACTTAATTGCAAGAAGACTGACTCTTCTTACTGTTTATGTTTGGAACCATTCCATTGACACTAGTTATAGTTTCCGATGCCTCACTACAGGTTTACTGTATCCCTTGGACCTTGAAGATGAAACACAGAAATTGCATCGGAATTAAATACAAAAGGCACAATGCCGACTAAAGTACAAGAAGACTGACTCTTCTTACAGTCTATATTTTGCACCATTCCTGTGACACTAGTTGAAGACTACGATGCTTCACTTCAGGTTTACTGTATCCCTCTGACCTTCTTATTGCCGGTGAAACACAGAAATTGCATCGGAATTAAATACGAAAGGCACAATGGCGACAAACTACAAGAAGACTAACTCTTCTTACTGACTATGCTTTGAACCATTCCTGTGACACTAGTTATAGATACCGATGCTTAACTTCAGGATTACTGTATCCCTCTGACCTTCTTAGTGACGATGAAACACAGAAATTCCATCGGAATTAAATAGAAAAGGCACAATGCCGAATTAAGTACAAGGAGACTGACTCTTCTTACTGTCTATGTTTGAACCATTCCTGTGACACTAGTTATACACTCCGATGCATCACTCCATGTTTACTGTATCCCTTGGACATTCTAATTGACGATGAAACACAGAAATTGCATCGGAATTAAATACAAATGGCACAATGCTGACTTAAGTAAGAGAAGTCTGACTCTTCTTACTGTCTATGATTTAAACCACTCCTGTGACCCTAGTTATAGATTCCGATGCTTCACTCCAGGTTTACTGTATCCCTCTGACCTTCTTATTGACGATGAATCACAGAAATTGCATCAGAATTAAATAGAAAATGCACAATGATAACTTAAGTAGAAGAAGACTGACTCTTCTTACTGACTATGTTTTGAACCGTTCCTGTGACACTAGTTATAATTTCCGATGCCTTACTTCAGGTTTACTGTATCCCTTGGACGATCTTAATGACGATGAAACACAGAAATTGCATCGGAAATTAATAGAAAAGGCACAATGCCGACTTAAGTACAAGAAGACAGACTCTTCCTACTGTCTATGTTTTGAACCATTCCTGTGACACTAGTTTTTATTCCGATGCTTCACTTCAGGTTTACTGTATGCCTCTGAACTTCTTATTGTTGATGAAACACAGAAAATACATCGGGATTAAATACAAATGACACAATGCCGACTTAAGTACAAGAAGACTGACTCTTCTTACTGTCTATGCTTTGAACCATTCCTCTGACACTAGTAATAGATTCCGATGCTTAACTTCAGGATTACTGTATCCCTCTGACCTTCTTAGTGACGATGAAACATAGAAATTGCATCGAAATTAAATAGAAAAAGCACAATGCCGAATTAAGTACAAGGAGACTGACTCTTCTTACTGCCTATGTTTTGAACCATTCCTGTGACACTAGTTATAGATTCCGATGCTTCACTCCAGGTTTACTGTATCCGTTGGGCCTTCTTATTGACGATTAAACTCTGAAATTGCATCGGAATTAAATACAAAAGGCACAATGCCGTCTACAGTACAAGAAGACTGACTCTTCTTACAGTCTATGTTTTGAACCATTACAGTGACACTAGTTATAGATTCCGATGCTTCACTACAGGTTTACTGTATCCCTTGGACCTTCTTATTGACGATGAAACACAGGAATTGCATCAGAATGAAATAGAAAAGGCACAATGCCGAGTAAGTACAAGAAGACTGACGCTTCTTACTGACTATGTTTTGAACCATTCATGTGACACTACTTAATGATTCCGATACTTCACTTCAGGTTTACTGTGTCCCTTGGACCTTCTTATTGACGATGAAACACAGATATTGCATCGGAATTAAATAGAAAAGGAACAATGCCGACTTAATTGCAAGAAGACTGACTCTTCTTACTGTTTATGTTTGGAACCATTCCATTGACACTAGTTATAGATTCCGATGCTTCAATACAGGTTTACTGTATCCCTTGGACCTTGACGATGAAACACAGAAATTGCATCGGAATTAAATACAAAAGGCACAATGCCGACTAAAGTACAAGAAGACTGACACTTCTTACAGTCTATATTTTGCACCATTCCTGTGACACTAGTTGAAGATTACGATGCTTCACTTCAGGTTTACTGTATCCCTCTGACCTTCTTATTGCCGGTGAAACACAGAAATTGCATCGGAATTAAATACGAAAGGCACAATGCCGACAAACTACAAGAAGACTAACTCTTCTTACTGACTATGCTTTGAACCATTCCTGTGACACTAGTTATAGATTCCGGTGCTTAACTTCAGGATTACTGTATCCCTCTGACCTTCTTATTGCCGGTGAAACACAGAAATTGCATCGGAATTAAATACGAAAGGCACAATGCCGACAAACTACAAGAAGACTAACTCTTCTTACTGACTATGCTTTGAACCATTCCTGTGACACTAGTTATAGATTCCGGTGCTTAACTTCAGGATTACTGTATCCCTCTGACCTTCTTAGTGACGATGAAACACAGAAATTCCATCGGAATTAAATAGAAAAGGCACAATGCCGAATTAAGTACAAGAAGACTAACTCTTCTTACTGACTATGCTTTGAACCATTCCTGTGACACTAGTTATAGATTCCGGTGCTTAACTTCAGGATTACTGTATCCCTCTGACCTTCTTAGTGACGATGAAACACAGAAATTCCATCGGAATTAAATACAAAAGGCACAATGCTGCTTTAAGTAAGAGAAGTCTGACTCTTCTTACTGTCTATGATTTGAACCACTCCTGTGACCCTAGTTATAGATTCCGATGCTTCACTCCAGGTTTACTGTATCCCTCTGACCT
Source organism: Schistocerca piceifrons (assembly GCF_021461385.2). Taxonomy (NCBI): domain Eukaryota; kingdom Metazoa; phylum Arthropoda; class Insecta; order Orthoptera; family Acrididae; genus Schistocerca; species Schistocerca piceifrons. Next base: position 175,210 of record NW_025728055.1, read on the forward strand.
TCCTATTGACGATGAATCACAGAAATTGCATCAGAATTAAATAGAAAATGCACAATGATAACTTAAGTAGAAGAAGACTGACTCTTCTTACTGACTATGTTTTGAACCGTTCCTGTGACACTAGTTATAATTTCCGATGCCTTACTTCAGGTTTACTGTATCCCTTGGACGTTCTTATTGACGATGAAACACAGAAATTGAATCGGAATTAAATACAAAAGGCACAATGCAGAATTAAGTACAAGAAGACTGACTCTTCTTACAGTCTATGTTTTAAACCATTCCTGTGACACAAGTTATAGATTCCGGTGCTTCACTTCAGGTTTACTGTATCCCTCTGAACTTTTTATTGACGATGAAACACAGAAATTGCATCGGAATTAAATACAAAAGGCACAATGCCGACTTTAGTTCAAGAAGACTGACGCTTCTTACTGTCTATGTTTTGAACCATTCCTGTGACTCTTGTTATAGAGTCCGATGCTTCACTTCAGGTTTACGGTACCCCTCTGACCTTCTTATATACGATGAAACACAGAAGTTGCATCGGAATTAAATACAAAAGGCACAATTCCGACTTAAGTGCAGGAAGACTGATTCTTCTTACTGTCTATGCTTTGAACCATTCCTGTGACACTAGTTATAGATTCTGATGCTTCACTTCAGGTTTGCTGTATCCCATGGACCTTCTTATTGACGATGAAACACATAAATTGCATCGCTATTAAATAGAAAATGCACAATGCCGACTTAAGTACAGGAAGACTGACTCTTCTTACTGTCTATGGTTTGAACCAATCCTGTGACACTAGTTCTAGATTCCGATGCTACACTTCAGGTTTACTGTATCCCTCTGACCTTCTTATTGACGATGAAACACAGAAATTGCATCAGAATTAAATACAAAAGGCTCAATACCGACTTAAGTACATGAAGGCTGACTCTTCTTACTGTCTATGTCTTGAACCATTCCTGTGTCAGTAGTTATAGATTCCGATGCTTCACTTTAGGTTTACAGTATCCCTTAGACCTTCTTATTGACGATGAAACACAGAAATTGCATCGGAATTAAATGCAAAAGGCACAATGCCGACATAAGTACAAGAAGACTGACTCTCCTTACTGTCTATGTTTTGAACCATTCCTGTGACACTAGTTATAGATTGCGATGCTTCACTTCAGGTTTACTGTATACCTTGGACCTTCTTATTGACGATAAAACACAGAAATTGCATCGAAATTAAATACAAAAGGCACAATATCGACTTAAGTACAAGAAGACTGACTATACCTACTGTCTATGTTTTGAACCATTACTGTGACACTAGTTTTGGATTCCGATGCTTCACTTCAGGTTTACTGTATCCCTCTGACCTTGTTTTTGTTGATGAAACACAGAAATTGCATCGGAATTATATACAAAAAGCACAATGAAGACTTCAGTACAAGAAGGCTGACTCTTCCTACTGTCTATGATTTGAACCATTCCTGTGACGATAGTTATAAATTCCGATGTTACACTCCAGGTTTACTGTATCCCTTTGACCTTTTTATTGACGATGAAACACAGAAATTGCAACGGAATTGAAAACAAAAGGCACAATGCCGACTTAAGGGCAAGAAGACTGACTGTTCTTACTGACTATGTTTTGAACCATTCCTGTGACACTAGTTATAGATTCCGATGCTTCACTTCAGGTTTACTGTATCCCTTGGACCACCTTATTAACGATGAAACACAGAAATTGCATCGGAATTAAATACAAAAGGCACAATCCGACTTAAGTACAAGAAGACTGATTCTTTTTACTGACTATGTTTTGAACCATTCCTGTGACAACAGTTATAGATTCGGATGCTTCACTTCAGGTTTGCTGTATCCCTCTGACCTTCTTATTCACGATGTAACACAGAAATTGCATCGGAATTAAATAGAAAAGGCACAATGCCGACTTAAGTACAAGAATACTGACTCTTCTTACTGTCTACGTTTTGAACCATTCCTGTGACACTAGTTATAGATTCCAATGCTTCACTTCAGGTTTACTGTATCCCTTGGCCCTTCTTATTGACGATGAAACACAGAAATTGCATCGGAATTAAATACAAAATGCACAATGCCGACTTAAGTACAAGAAGACTGACTCTTCCTACTGTCTATGATTTGTACCATTCCTGTGACTCTAGTTATAGATTCTGATGCTTCACTTCAGGGTTACTGTATCCCTTGGACCTTCTTATTGACGTTGAAACACAGAAAATGCATCGGAATTAAATACAAAAGGCCCAGAGCCGACTTAAGTACATGAAGACCGACTCTTCCTACTGACTATGTTTTGAACCATTCCTGTGACACTTGTTATGGATTCCGATGCTTCACTTGAGGTTTACTGTATCCCTTGGACCTACTTATTAACGATGAAACACAGAAATTGCATCGGAATTAATTACAAAAGGCACAATGCCGACATAAGTACAAGAAGACTGACTCTTCTTACTGTCTATGTTTTGAACCATTCCTGTGACACTAGTTATAGATTCCAATGCTTCACTCCAGGTTTACTGTATCCCTTGGACCTTCTTATTGACGTGAAACACAGAAATTGCATCGGAATTAAATACAAAAGGCACAATGCCGACTTAAGTACAAGAAGACCGACTCTTCTTACAGTCTATGTTTTGAACCATTCCTGTGACGCTAGTTATGGTTTCCGATGCTTCACTTCAGGTTTACTGTATCCCTTGGACCTTCTTATTGACGATGAAACACAGAAATTGCATCGGAATTAAATACAAAAGGCACAATGCCGACTTAAGTAAAAGAAGACTGAATCTTCCTACAGTCTATGATTTGAACCATTCTTGTGACACTAGTTATAGATTCCGATGCTTCACTTCAGGTTTATTGTATCCCTCTGACCTTCTTATTGCCGATGAAACACAAAAATTGTATCGGAATTAAATAGAAAATGCACAATGCCTACTTAGGTACTAGAAGACTGACTCTTCTTACTCTCTATGTTATGAACCATTCCTGTGACACTAGTTATAGATTCCGATGCTTCACTGCAGGGGTACTGTATCCCTTGGACCTTCTTATTGACGATGAAACACAGAAGTTGCATAGGAATTAAATAGAAAAGGCACAATGCCGACTTAAGTACAAGAAGACTGACTCTTCTTACTGATTATATTTTGAACTATTCCTGTGACACTAGTTGTAGATTGCGATGGTTCACTTCAGGTTTACTGTATACCTTGGACCTTCTTATTGACGATGAAACACAGAAATTGCATCGGAATTAAATACAAAAGGCACAATGCCGACTTAAGTACAAGAAGACTGACTCTTCCTACTGTCTACGTTTTGAACCATTCCTGTGACGGTAGTTTTGGATTCCGATGCTTCACTTCAGGTTTACTGTATCCTCTGACCTTCTTATTGTTGATGAAACACAGAAATTGCATCGGGATTAAATACAAAAGGCACAATGCCGACTTAAGTACAAGAAGACTGACTCTTCCTACTGTCTGTGTTTTGAACCATTCCTGTGACAGTAGTTAGAGATTCCGATGCTTCCCTTCAGGTTTACTGTATCCCTCTGACCTTATTGCCGATGAAACACAGAAATTGCATCGGAATTAAATACAAAAGGCACAATGCCGACTTAAGGACAAGCAGACTGACTCTTCTTACTGACTATGTTTTGAACCATTCCATTGACACTAGTTATAGATTCCGATGCTTCACTCCAGGTTTACTGTATCCCTTGGACCTTCTTATTGACGATGAAACACAGAAGTTGCATAGGAATTAAATAGAAAAGGCACAATGCCGACTTAAGTACAAGAAGACTGACTCTTCTTATTGTCTATGATTTGAATCATTCCAGTGACACTAGTTGAAGATTACGATGCTTCACTTCAGGTTTACTGTATCCCTTGGACCTTCTTATTGATGATGAAACACAGAAATTACATCGGAATTAAATACAAAAGGCACAATGCCGACATAAGTACAAGAAGACTGACTCTTCCAACTGTCTATGTTTTGAACCATTCCTGTGACACTAGTTATAGATTCCGATGCTTCACTTCAGGTTTACTGTACCCCTCTGACCTTCTTATTGACGATGAAACACAGAAATTGCTTCGGAATATATTAGAAAAGGCACAATGCCGACTTAAGTACAAGAAGACTGACTCTTCTTACTGTCTATGATTTGAACCATTCCTGTGACACTAGTTGAAGATTACGATGCTTCACTTCAGGTTTACTGTATCCCTCTGACCTTCTTATTGCCGGTGAAACACAGAAATTGCATCGGAATTAAATACAAAAGGCAAAATGCCGACTTAAGTACAAGAAGACTGACTCTTCTTACTGACTATGTTTTGAACCATTCCTGTGACACTACTTATAGATTCCGATGCTTCACTTCAGGTTTACTGTGTCTCTTGGACCTTCTTATTGACGATGAAACACAGAAATTGCATCGGAATTAAATACAAAATGCACAATGCCTACTTAAGTACAAGAAGACTGACTCTTCCTACTGTCTATGTTTTGAACCATTCCTGTGACACTAGTATTTATTCCGATGCTTCACTTCAGGTTAACTGTATCCCTCTGAACTTCTTATTGTTGATGAAACACAGAAATTACATCGGGATTAAATACAAATGACACAATGCCGACTTAAGTACAAGAAGGCTGACTCTTCTTACTGTCTATGATTTGAACCATTCCTGTGACACTAGTTGAAGATTACGATGCTTCACTTCAGGTTTACTGTATCCCTCTGACCTTCTTATTGCCGGTGAAACACATAAATTGCATCGGAATTAAATACGAAAGGCACAATGCCGACTTAACTACAAGACGACTGACTCTTCTTACTGACTATGCTTTGAACCATTACTCTGACACTAGTTATAGAGTCCGATGCTTAACTTCAGGATTACTGTATCCCTCTGACCTTCTTAGTGACGATGAAACATAGAAATTGCATCGAAATTAAATAGAAAAAGCACAATGCCGAATTAAGTACAAGGAGACTGACTTTTCTTACTGTCTATTTTTGAACCATTCCTGTGACACTATTTATAGACTCCGATGCATCACTCCAGGTTTACTGTATCCCTTGGACCTTCTTATTGACGATGAAATCAGAAATTGCATCGGAATTAAATACAAAAGGCACATTGCTGTCTTAAGTAAGAGAAGTCTGACTCTTCTTACTGTCTATGATTTGAACCATTCCTGTGACCCTAGTTATAGATTGCGATGCTTCATTCCAGGTTTACTGTATCCCTCTGACCTTTTATTGACGATGAAGCACAAAAATTGCATCAGAATTAAATAGAAAATGCACAATGATGACTTAAGTACAAGAAGACTGACTCTTCTTACTGACTATGTTTTGAACCATTCCTGTGACACTAGTTATAATTTCCGATGCTTCACTTCAGGTTTACTGTATCCCTTGGACCTTCTTATTGACGATGAAGCACAGATATTGCATCATAATTAAATACAAAAGGCACAATGCAGAATTAAGTACATGACGACTGACTCTTCTTACTGTCTATGTTTTGAACCATTCCTGTGACACTAGTTATAGATTCCGATGCTTCACTCCAGGTTTACTGTATCCGTTGGGCTTTCTTATTGACGATTAAACGCAGAAATTGCATCCGAATTAAATACAAAAGGCACAATGCCGACTACAGTACAAGAAGACTGACTCTTCTTACAGTCTATGTTTTGAACCATTACAGTGACACTAGTTATAGATTCCGATGCTTCACTACAGGTTTACTGTATCACTTGGACCTTCTTATTGACGATGAAACACAGGAATTACATCAGAATGAAATAGAAAAGGCACAATGCCGAGTAAGTACAAGAAGACTGACGCTTCTTACTGACTATGTTTTGAACCATTCCTGTGACACTACTTAATGATTCCGATACTTCACTTCAGGTTTAGTGTATCCCTTGGACCTTCTTATTGACGATGAAACACAGATATTGCATCCGAATTAAATAGAAAAGGTACAATGCCGACTTAATTGCAAGAAGACTGACTCCTCTTACTGTTTATGTTTGGAACCATTCCAGTGACACTAGTTATAGATTCCGATGCTTCACTACTGGTTTACTGTATCCCTTGGACCTACTTATTGACGATGAAACACAGAAATTGCATCGGAATTAAATACAAAAGGCACAATGCCGACTAAAGTACAAGAAGACTGACTCTTCTTACAGTCTATATTTTGAACCATTCCTGTGACACTAGTTATAGATTCCGGTGCTTCACTTCAGGTTTACTGTATCCCTCTGAACTTTTTATTGACGATGAAACACAGAAATTGCATCGGAATTAAATACAAAAGGCACAATGCCGACTTAACTACAAGAAGACTGCCTCTTCTTACTGACTATGCTTTCAACCATTCTTGTGACACTAGTTATAGATTCCGATGCTTCACTCCAGGTTTACTGTATCCCTTGGACCTTCTTATTGATGATGAAACACAGAAATTACATCGGAATTAAATACAAAAGGCACAATGCCGACATAAGTACAAGAAGACTGACTCTTCCAACTGTCTATGTTTTGAACCATTCCTGTGACACTAGTTATAGATTCCGATGCTTCACTTCAGGTTTACTGTACCCCTCTGACCTTCTTATTGACGATGAAACACAGAAATTGCTTCGGAATATATTAGAAAAGGCACAATGCCGACTTAAGTACAAGAAGACTGACTCTTCTTACTGTCTATGATTTGAACCATTCCTGTGACACTAGTTGAAGATTACGATGCTTCACTTCAGGTTTACTGTATCCCTCTGACCTTCTTATTGCCGGTGAAACACAGAAATTGCATCGGAATTAAATACAAAAGGCAAAATGCCGACTTAAGTCCAAGAAGACTGACTCTTCTTACTGACTATGTTTTGAACCATTCCTGTGACACTACTTATAGATTCCGATGCTTCACTTCAGGTTTACTGTGTCTCTTGGACCTTCTTATTGACGATGAAACACAGAAATTGCATCGGAATTAAATACAAAATGCACAATGCCTACTTAAGTACAAGAAGACTGACTCTTCCTACTGTCTATGTTTTGAACCATTCCTGTGACACTAGTATTTATTCCGATGCTTCACTTCAGGTTAACTGTATCCCTCTGAACTTCTTATTGTTGATGAAACACAGAAATTACATCGGGATTAAATACAAATGACACAATGCCGACTTAAGTACAAGAAGGCTGACTCTTCTTACTGTCTATGATTTGAACCATTCCTGTGACACTAGTTGAAGATTACGATGCTTCACTTCAGGTTTACTGTATCCCTCTGACCTTCTTATTGCCGGTGAAACACATAAATTGCATCGGAATTAAATACGAAAGGCACAATGCCGACTTAACTACAAGAAGACTGACTCTTCTTACTGACTATGCTTTGAACCATTACTGTGACACTAGTTATAGAGTCCGATGCTTAACTTCAGGATTACTGTATCCCTCTGACCTTCTTAGTGACGATGAAACATAGAAATTGCATCGAAATTAAATAGAAAAAGCACAATGCCGAATTAAGTACAAGGAGACTGACTTTTCTTACTGTCTATTTTTGAACCATTCCTGTGACACTATTTATAGACTCCGATGCATCACTCCAGGTTTACTGTATCCCTTGGACCTTCTTATTGACGATGAAATCAGAAATTGCATCGGAATTAAATACAAAAGGCACATTGCTGTCTTAAGTAAGAGAAGTCTGACTCTTCTTACTGTCTATGATTTGAACCATTCCTGTGACCCTAGTTATAGATTGCGATGCTTCATTCCAGGTTTACTGTATCCCTCTGACCTTTTATTGACGATGAAGCACAAAAATTGCATCAGAATTAAATAGAAAATGCACAATGATGACTTAAGTACAAGAAGACTGACTCTTCTTACTGACTATGTTTTGAACCATTCCTGTGACACTAGTTATAATTTCCGATGCTTCACTTCAGGTTTACTGTATCCCTTGGACCTTCTTATTGACGATGAAGCACAGATATTGCATCATAATTAAATACAAAAGGCACAATGCAGAATTAAGTACATGACGACTGACTCTTCTTACTGTCTATGTTTTGAACCATTCCTGTGACACTAGTTATAGATTCCGATGCTTCACTCCAGGTTTACTGTATCCGTTGGGCTTTCTTATTGACGATTAAACGCAGAAATTGCATCCGAATTAAATACAAAAGGCACAATGCCGACTACAGTACAAGAAGACTGACTCTTCTTACAGTCTATGTTTTGAACCATTACAGTGACACTAGTTATAGATTCCGATGCTTCACTACAGGTTTACTGTATCACTTGGACCTTCTTATTGACGATGAAACACAGGAATTACATCAGAATGAAATAGAAAAGGCACAATGCCGAGTAAGTACAAGAAGACTGACGCTTCTTACTGACTATGTTTTGAACCATTCCTGTGACACTACTTAATGATTCCGATACTTCACTTCAGGTTTAGTGTATCCCTTGGACCTTCTTATTGACGATGAAACACAGATATTGCATCCGAATTAAATAGAAAAGGTACAATGCCGACTTAATTGCAAGAAGACTGACTCCTCTTACTGTTTATGTTTGGAACCATTCCAGTGACACTAGTTATAGATTCCGATGCTTCACTACTGGTTTACTGTATCCCTTGGACCTACTTATTGACGATGAAACACAGAAATTGCATCGGAATTAAATACAAAAGGCACAATGCCGACTAAAGTACAAGAAGACTGACTCTTCTTACAGTCTATATTTTGAACCATTCCTGTGACACTAGTTATAGATTCCGGTGCTTCACTTCAGGTTTACTGTATCCCTCTGAACTTTTTATTGACGATGAAACACAGAAATTGCATCGGAATTAAATACAAAAGGCACAATGCCGACTTAACTACAAGAAGACTGCCTCTTCTTACTGACTATGCTTTCAACCATTCTTGTGACACTAGTTATAGATTCCGATGCTTCACTCCAGGTTTACTGTATCCCTTGGGACTTCTTATTGACGAAGAAACACAGAAATTGCATCGGAATTAAATACAAAAAGCACAATGCCGACTTTAGTTCAAGAAGACTGACTCTTCTTACTGTCTACGTTTTGAACCATTCCTGTGACTCTAGTTAAAGATTCCGATGCTTCACTTCAGGTTTACTGTATCCCTCTGACCTTCTTATTGCCGATGAAGCACAGAAATTGCATCGGAATTAAATAAAAAAGGCACATTGCAGACATAAGTACAAGAAGACTGACTCTTCCGACTGTCTAAGCTTTGAACCATTCCTGTGACACTAGTTATAGATTCCGATGCTTGACTTCAGGATTACTGAATCCCTCTGACCTTCTTAGTGACGATGAAACACAGAAATTCCGTCGGAATTATATAGAAAAGGCACAATGCCGAATTAAGTACAAGGAGACTGACTCTTCTTACTGTCTATTTTTGAACCATTCCTGTGACACTAGTTATACACTCCGATGCATCACTCCAGGTTTACTGTATCCCTTGGACATTCTTATTGACGATGAAACACAGAAATTGCATCGGAATTAAATACAAAAGGCACAATGCTGACTTAAGTAAGAGAAGTCTGACTCTTCTTACTGTCTATGATTTGAACAACTCCTGTGACCCTAGTTATAGATTCCGATGCTTCACTCCAGGTTTACTGTATCCCTCTGACCTTCTTATTGACGATGAATCACAGAAATTTCATCAGAATTAAATAGAAAATGCACAATGATGACTTAAGTAGAAGAAGACTGACTCTTCTTACCGACTATGATTGAACCGTTCCTGTGACACTAGTTATAATTTCCGATGCTTCACTTCAGGTTTACTGTATCCCTTGGACGTTCTTATTGACGAAGAAACACAGAAATTGAATCGGAATTAAATACAAAAGGCACAATGCAGAATTAAGTACAAGACGACTGACACTTCTTACTGTCTATGTTTTGAACCATTACTGTGACACTAGTTATAGATTCCGGTGCTTCACTCCAGGTTTACTGTTTCCCTTGGACCTCCTTATTGGCGATGAAACACAGGAATTGCATCAGAATGAAATAGAAAATGCACAATGCCGACTTAAGTACAAGAAGACTGACGCCTCTTACTGACTATGTTTTGAACAATTCCTGTGACACTACTTAATGATTCCGATGCATCACTTCTGGTTTGCTGTTTCCCTTGGACCTTCTTATTGACGATGAAACACAGATATTGCATCGGAATTAAATAGAAAAGGAACAATGCCGACTTAATTGCAAGAAGACTGACTCTTCCTACTGTTTATGTTTTGAACCATTCCAGTGACACTAGTTATAGATTCCGATGCTTCACTACAGGTTTACTGTATCCCTTGGACCTACTTTTTGACGATGAAACACAGAAATTGCATCGGAATTAAATACAAAAGGCACAATGCCGACTAAAGTACAAGAAGACTGACACTTCTTACAGTCTATGTTTTGAACCATTCCTGTGACACAAGTTATAGATTCCGGTGCTTCACTTCAGGTTTACTGTATCCCTCTGAACTTTTTATTGACGATGAAACACAGAAATTGCAACGGAATTAAATACAAAAGGCACAATGCCGACTTAAGGGCAAGAAGACTGACTGTTCTTACTGGCTATGTTTTGAACCATTCCTGTGACACTAGTTATAGATTCCGATGCTTCACTTCAGGTTTACTGTATCCCTTGGACCACCTTATTGACGATGAAACACAGAAATTGCATCGGAATTAAATACAAAAGGCACAATCCGACTTAAGTACAAGAAGACTGATTCTTTTTACTGACTATGTTTTGAACCATTCCTGTGACAACAGTTATAGATTCGGATGCTTCACTTCAGGTTTGCTGTATCCCTCTGACCTTCTTATTCACGATGTAACACAGAAATTCCATCGGAATTAAATAGAAAAGGCACAATGCCGACTTAAGTACAAGACGACTGACTTTTCTTACTGTCTATGCTTTGAACCATTCCTGTGCCACTAGTTATAGATTCGGATGCTTCACTTCAGGTTTACTGTATCCCTCTGACCTTCTTATTCACGATGTAACACAGAAATTGCATCGGAATTAAATAGAAACGCCACTATGCCTACTTAACTACAAGATGATTGACTCTCCTTACTGGCTATGTATTGAACCATTCCTGTGACACTAGTTATAGATTCCGATGCTTCACTTCAGGTTTACTGTATCTCTTGGACCTTCTTATTGACGATGAAACACAGAAATTGCATCGGAATTAAATACATAAGTCACAATGAAGACCAAAATACAAGAAGAATGACTCATCTTACTGTCTATGTTTGAACGATTCCTGTGAGACCAGTTTATAATTCCGATGCTTCACTTCAGATTTACTGTATCCCTTGGACCTTCTTATTGACGATGAAACACAGATATTGCATCGGAATTAAATACAAATGCACAATGCTGACTTAAGTACAAGAAGACTGACTCATCTTACTGTCTATGTTTTGAACCATTCCTGTGACACTAGTTATAGATTCCGATGCTTCAGGTTTACTGTATCTCTTGGACCTTCTTATTGACGATGAAACACAGAAATTGCATCGGAATTAAACACAAAAGGCTCAATGCCGACTTAAGTACAAGAAGACTGACTCTTCTTACTGTCTATGTTTAAAACCATTCCTGTGACACTAGTTATAGATTCCGATGCTTCAATTCAGGTCACTGTATCCCATCGACCTTCTTATTCACGATGAAACACAGAAATTGCATCGGAAAGAGGTACAAAAGGCACAATGCCGACTTAAGTACAAGAAGACTGACTCTTCTTACTGTCTATGTTTAAAACCATTCCTGTGACACTAGTTATAGATTCCGATGCTTCACTTCAGGTTTACTGTAACCCTTGGACCTTCATATTGACGATGAATCACAGAAATTGCATCGGAATTAAATACAAAAGGCACAATGCCGACTACAGTACAAGAAGACTGACTCTTCTTACCGTCTATGTTTTGAACCATTACTGTGACACTAGTTATAAATTCCGATGCTACACTCCAGGTTTACTGTATCCCTTGGACCTTCTTATTGACGATGAAACACAGAAATTGCAACGGAATTAAATACAAAAGGCACAATGCCGACTTAAGGGCAAGAAGACTGACTGTTCTTACTGGCTATGTTTTGAACCATTCCTGTGACACTAGTTATAGATTCCGATGCTTCACTTCAGGATTACTGTATCCCTTGGACCACCTTATTGACGATGAAACACAGAAATTGCATCGGAATTAAATACAAAAGGCACAATCCGACTTAAGTACAAGAAGACTGATTCTTTTTACTGACTATGTTTTGAACCATCCCTGTGACAACAGTTATAGATTCGGATGCTTCACTTCAGGTTTGCTGTATCCCTCTGACCTTCTTATTCACGATGTAACACAGAAATTCCATCGGATTAAATAGAAAAGGCACAATGCCGACTTAAGTACAAGACGACTGACTTTTCTTACTGTCTATGCTTTGAACCATTCCTGTGCCACTAGTTATAGATTCGGATGCTTCACTTCAGGTTTACTGTATCCCTCTGACCTTCTTATTCACGATGTAACACAGAAATTGCATCGGAATTAAATAGAAACGCCACTATGCCTACTTAACTACAAGATGATTGACTCTCCTTACTGGCTATGTATTGAACCATTCCTGTGACACTAGTTATAGATTCCGATGCTTCACTTCAGGTTTACTGTATCTCTTGGACCTTCTTATTGACGATGAAACACAGAAATTGCATCGGAATTAAATACATAAGTCACAATGAAGACCAAAATACAAGAAGAATGACTCATCTTACTGTCTATGTTTGAACGATTCCTGTGAGGCCAGTTTATAATTCCGATGCTTCACTTCAGATTTACTGTATCCCTTGGACCTTCTTATTGACGATGAAACACAGATATTGCATCGGAATTAAATACAAATGCACAATGCCGACTTAAGTACAAGAAGACTGACTCATCTTACTGTCTATGTTTTGAACCATTCCTGTGACACTAGTTATAGATTCCGATGCTTCAGGTTTACTGTATCTCTTGGACCTTCTTATTGACGATGAAACACAGAAATTGCATCGGAATTAAACACAAAAGGCTCAATGCCGACTTAAGTACAAGAAGACTGACTCTTCTTACTGTCTATGTTTAAAACCATTCCTGTGACACTAGTTATAGATTCCGATGCTTCAATTCAGGTCACTGTATCCCATCGACCTTCTTATTCACGATGAAACACAGAAATTGCATCGGAAAGAAGTACAAAAGGCACAATGCCGACTTAAGTACAAGAAGACTGACTCTTCTTACTGTCTATGTTTAAAACCATTCCTGTGACACTAGTTATAGATTCCGATGCTTCACTTCAGGTTTACTGTAACCCTTGGACCTTCATATTGACGATGAATCACAGAAATTGCATCGGAATTAAATACAAAAGGCACAATGCCGACTACAGTACAAGAAGACTGACTCTTCTTACCGTCTATGTTTTGAACCATTACTGTGACACTAGTTATAGATTCCGGTGCTTCACTCCAGGTTTACTGTTTCTTTGGACCTTCTTATTGACGATGAAACACAGGAATTGCATCAGAATGAAATAGAAAAGGCACAATGCCGACTTAAGTACAAGAAGACTGACGCTTCTTACTGACTATGTTTTGAACCATTCCTGTGACACTACTTAATGATTCCGATGCTTCACTTCAGGTTTACTGTATCTCTTGGACCTTCTTATTGACGATGAAACACAGATATTGCATCGGAATTAAATAGAAAAGGAACAATGCCGACTTAATTGCAAGAAGACTGACTCTTCTTACTGTTTATGTTTTGAACCATTCCAGTGACACTAGTGATAGATTCCGATGCTTCACTACAGGTTTACTGTATCCCTTGGACCTACTTATTGACGATGACACACAGAAATTGCATCGGAATTAAATACAAAAGGCACAATGCCGACTAAAGTGCAAGAAGACTGACTCTTCTTACAGTCTATGTTTTGAACCATTCCTGTGACACTAGTTATAGATTCCGGTGCTTCACTTCAGGTTTACTATATTCCTCTGAACTTTTTATTGACGATGAAACACAGAAATTGCATCGGAATTAAATACAAAAGGCACAATGCCGACTTAACTACAAGAAGACTGCTTCTTCTTACTGACTATGTTTTGACCTTTCTTGTGACACTAGTTATAGAATCCGATGCTTCACTCCAGGTTTACTGTATCCCTAGGACCTTCTTATTGACGAAGAAACACAGATATTGCATCGGAATTAAAAACAAAAGGCACAATGCCGACTTCAGTTCATGAAGACTGACTCTTCTTACTGTCTATGTTTAGGACCAGTCCTGTGACTCTAGTTATAGATTCCGATGCTTCACTTCAGGTTTACGGTTCCCCTCTGACCTTCTTATTTACGATGAAACACAGAAATTGCATCGGAATTAAATACAAAAGGCACAATGCCGACTTAAGTACAAGAAGACTGACTCTTCTTACTGTCTATGCTTTGAACCATTCCTGTGACACTAGTTATAGATTCCGATGCTTCAATTCAGGTCTACTGTATCCCATCGACCTTCTTATTCATGATGAAACACAGAAATTGCAACGGAATGAAGTACAAAAGGCACAATGCCGACTTAAGTACAAGAAGACGGACTCTTCTTACTGACTATGTTTTGAACCATTCGTGTGACACTAGTCATAGATTCTGATGCTTCACTTCAGGTTTACTGTATCCCTTGGACCTTCTTATTGACGATGAAACGCATAAATTGCATCGGAATTAAATAGAAAAGGCACAATGCCGACTTAGGTACAGGAAGACTGACTCTTCTTACTGTCTACGTTTTGAACCATTCCTGTGACACTAGTTCTAGATTCCGATGCTACACTTCAGGTTTACTGTATCCCTCCGACCTTCTTATTGACGATGAAACACAGAAATTGCATCAGAATTAAATACAAAAGGCACAATACCGACTTAAGTACAAGAAGGCTGACTCTTCTTATGTTCTATGTTTTGAACCATTCCTGTGACACTAGTTATAGATTCCGATGCTTCACTTTAGGTTTACTGTATCCCTTAGACCTTCTTATTGACGATGAAACACAGAAATTGCATCGGAATTAAATACAAAAGGCACAATGCCGACATAAGTACAAGAAGACTGACTCTCCTTACTGTCTATGTTTTGAACCATTCCTCTGACACTAGTTATAGATTCCGATGCTTCAATCCAGGTTTACTGTATCCCTTGAACCTTCTTATTGACGATGAAACACAGAAATTGCATCGGAATTAAATACAAAAGGCACAATGCCGACTTAAGGACAAAAAGACTGACTCTTCTTACTGACTATGTTTTGAACCATTCCTGTGACACTAGCTATAGATTCCGATGCTTCACTTCAGGTTTACTGTATCCCTCTGACCTTCTTATTGACGATGAAACACAGAAATAGCATCGGAATTAAATAGAAAAGGCACAATGCCGACTTAAGTACAAGACGACTGACTCTTCTTACTGACTATGTTTTGAACTATTCCTGTGACACTAGTTATAGATTGCGATGCTTCACTTCAGGTTTACTGTATACCTTGGACCTTCTTATTGACGGTGAAACACACATATTGCATCGGAATCAAATACAAAAGGCTCAATATCGACTTAAGTACAAGAAGACTGAATATTCCTACTGTCTATGTTTTGAACCATTCCTGGGACACTAGCTTTGGATTCCGATGCTTCACTTCAGGTTTACTGTATCCCTCTGACCTTGTTTTCGTTGATGAAACACAGAAATTGCATCGGAATTAAATACAAAATCCACAATGCCGACTTCAGTACAAGAAGACTGACTCTTCCTACTATCTATGTTTTGAACCATTCCTGTGACACTAGTTATAGATTCCGATGCTACACTCCAGGTTTACTGTATCCCTTGGACCTTCTTATTGACGATGAACCACAGAAATTGCATCGGAATTAAATACAAAAGCACAATGCCGACTTAAGGCCAAGAAGACTGACTGTTCTTACTGACTATGTTTTGAACCATTCCTGTGACACTAGTTATAGATTCCGATGCTTCACTTCAGGTTTACTGTATCCCTTGGACCTCCTTATTGACGATGAAACACAGAAATTGCATCGGAATTAAATACAAAAGGCACAATCCGACTTAAGCACAAGAAGACTGATACCTTTTACTGACTATGTTTTGAACCATTCCTGTGACAACAGTTATAGATTCGGATGCTTCACTTCAGGTTTACTGTATCCCTCTGACCTTCTTATTCACGATGTAACACAGAAATTGCATCGGAATTAAATAAAAAAGGCACAATGCCGACTTAAGTATAAGACGACTGACTTTTCGTACTGCCTATGCTTTGAACCATTCCTGTGACACTAGTTATAGATTCCGATGCTTCACTTCAGGTTTACTGTATCCCTTGGACCTTCTTATCGACGATGAAACACAGAAATTGCATCGGAATTCAATACAAAAGGCACAATGCCGACTTAAGTACAAGAAGACTGACTCTTCTTACTGACTATGTTTTGAACCATTCCCTTGACTCTAGTTATAGATCCCGATGCTTCCCTTCAGGTTAACTGTATCCCTCTGACCTTCGTATTGACGAAGAAACACAGAAATTGCATCGGAATTAAATGAAAAAGGCACAACGCCGACTTAAGTACTAGAAGACTGACTCTTTTTACTGACTACGTTTTGAACTATTCCTGTGACACTAGTTATGGATTCGGATGCTTCACTTCAGGTTTACTGTATATCTCTGAGCTTCTTATTTGCGATGAAACACAGAAATTGCATCGGAATTAAATACAAAAGGCACAATGCCGACTTAAGTACAAGAAGTCTGACTCTTTTTACTGACTATGTTTTGTATCATTCCTGTGACACTACTTATTGATTCGGATGCTTCACTTCAGGTTTACTGTATCCCTCTGACCTTCTTATTCTCGATGAAACACAGAAATTGCATCGGAATTAAATGAAAAAGGCACAATGCCGACTTAAGCACAAGAAGACTGACTCTTTTTACTGACTACGTTTTGAACCATTCCTGTGACTCTAGTTACAGTTTCGGATGCTTCACTTCAGGTTTACTGTATCCCTCTGACCTTCCTATTCACGATGAAACACAGAAATTGCATCGGAATTAATTACAAAAGGCACAATGCCGACTTAAGTACAAGAAGACTGACTCTTTTTACTGACTATGTTTTGAATCATTCCTGTGACACTAGTTATAGATTCGGATGCTTCACATCAGGTTCACTGTATCCCTCTGACCTTCTTGTTCTCGATGAAACACAGAAATTGCATCGGAATCAAATACAAAAGGCACAATATCGACTTAAGTACAAGAAGACTGACTATTCCTACTGTCTATGTTTTGAACCATTCCTGTGACACTAGTTTTGGATTCCGATGCTTCACTTCAGGTTTACTGTATCCCTCTGACCTTGTTTTTGTTGATGAAACACAGAAATTGCATCAGAATTAAATACAAAATTCACAATGCCGATTTCAGTACAAGAAGACTGACTCTTCCTACTATCTATGCTTTGAACCATTCCTGTGACACTAGTTATAGATTCCGATGCTACACTCCAGGTTTACTGTATCCCTTGGACCTTCTTATTGACGATGAAACACAGAAATTGCATCGGAATTAAATACAAAAGGCACAATCCGACTTAAGTACAAGAAGACTGATTCTTTTTACTGACTATGTTTTGAACCAGTCCCTTGACTCTAGTTATAGATCCCGATGCTTCCCTTCAGGTTAACTGTATCCCTCTGACCTTCTTATTCACGATGTAACACAGAAATTGCATCGGAATTAAATAGAAAAGGCACAATGCCGACTTAAGTATAAGACGACTGACTTTTCTTACTGTCTATGCTTTGAACCATTCCTGTGACACTAGTTATAGATTCCGATGATTCACTTCAGGTTTACTGTATCCCCTGGACCTTCTAATTGACGATGAAACACAGAAATTGCATCGGAATTAAATACAAAAGGCACAATGCCGACTTAAGTACAAGAAGACTGACTCTTCTTACTGACTATGTTTTGAACCAGTCCCTTGACTCTAGTTATAGATCCCGATGCTTCCCTTCAGGTTAACTGTATCCCTCTGACCTTCTTATTGACGAAGAAACACAGAAATTGCATCGGAATTAAATGAAAGAGGCACAACGCCGACTTAAGTACATGAAGACTGACTCTTTTTACTGACTACGTTTTGAACTATTCCTGTGACACTAGTTATGGATTCGGATGCTTCACTTCAGGTTTACTGTATCCCTCTGACCTTCTTATTTTCGATGAAACACAGAAATTGCATCGGAATTAAATACAAAAGGCACAATGCCGACTTAAGTACAAGAAGACTGACTCTTTTTACTGACTATGTTTTGAATCATTCCTGTGACACTAGTTATTGATTCGGATGCTTCACTTGAGGTTTACTGTATCTCTCTGACCTTCTTATACTCGATGAAACACAGAAATTGCATCGGAATTAAATAGAAAAGGCACAATGCCGACTTAAGTACCAGACGACTGCCTTTTCTTACTGTCTATGCTTTGAACCATTCCCGTGACACTAGTTATAGATTCCGATGCTTCACTTCAGGTTTACTGTATCCCTCTGACCTTCTTATTGACGATGAAACACAGAAATTGTATCGGAATTAGTGCAAAAGGCACAATGCCGACTTAAATACAAGAAGACTGACTCTTCCTACTGTCTATGTTTTGAACCATTCCTGTGACACTAGTTATAGATTCCGATGCTTCACTTCAGGTTTACTGTATCCCTCTGATCCTCTTATTGACGATGAAACACAGAAATTGCATCGGAATTACATACAAAAGGCACAATGCCGACTTAAGTACAAGAAGACTGACTCATCTTACTGTCTATGTTTTGAACCATTCCTGTGAGACCAGTTTATAATTCCGATGCTTCACTTCAGGTTTACTGTATCCCTTGGACCTTCTTATTGACGATGAAACACAGAAATTGCATCGGAATTAAATACAAAAGGCACAATGCCGACTTAAGTACAAGAAGACTGTCTCTTCTTACTGTCTATGTTTTAAACCATTCCTGTGACACTAGTTATAGATTCCGATGCTTCACTTCAGGTTTACTGTATACCTCTGACCTTCTTATTGACGATGAAACACAGAAATTGCATCGGAATTAAATGAAAAAGGCACAATGCCGACTTAAGCACAAGAAGACTGACTCTTTTTACTGACTACGTTTTGAACCATTCCTGTGACACTAGTTATAGTTTCGGATGCTTCACTTCAGGTTTACTGTCTCCCTCTGACCTTCTTATTGACGATGAAACACAGAAATTGCATCGGAATTAAATACAAAAGGCACAATGCCGACTTAAGTACAAGAAGACTGACTCTTTTTACTGACTATGTTTTGAATCATTCCTGTGACACTAGTTATAGATTCGGATGCTTCACTTCAGGTTTACTGTATCCCTCTTACCTTCTTATTCTCGATGAAACACAGAGATTGCATCGGAATTAAATAGAAAAGGCACAATGCCGACTTAAGTACAAGACGACTGACTTTTCTTACTGGCAATGCTTTGAACCATTCCTGTGACACTAGTTATAGATTCCAATGCTTCACTTCAGGCTTACTCCATCCCTTGGACCTTCTTATTGACGATGAAACACAGAAATTGCATCGGAATTAGTACAAAAGGCACAATGAAGACTTAAGTACAAGAAGACTGACTCTTCTTACTAACTATGTTTGAACCTTTCCCGTGACTCTAGTTATAGATCCCGATGCTTCACTTCAGGTTTACTGTATCCCTCTGGCCTTCTTATTGACGATGAAACACACGAATTGCAACGGAATTAAATAGAAACGCCACAATGCCTACTTAAGAACAAGATGGCTGACTCTTCTTACTGGCTATGTTTTGAACCATTCCTGTGAAACTAGTTATATATTCCGATGCTTCACTTCAGGTTTACTGTATCTCTTGGACCTTCTTATTGACGAAGAAAAACAGAAATTGCGTCGGAATTAAACACAAAAGGCACAATGCCGACTTAAGTAAAAGAAGACTGACTCTTCTTACTGTCTATGTTTTGAATCTCTCCTGTGAGACCAGTTTTAGATTCCGATACTTCACCTCAGGTTTGCTGTACCCCTTGTACCTTCGTATTCACAATGAAACACAGGGATTGCATCGGAATCAAACACAAAAGGCACAATGCCGACTTTAGTACAATAAGGCTGACACTTCTTACTGTCTATGTTTTGAACGTTTCCTGTGAGAGGACTTTTAGATTCCGATGCTTCACTTCAGGTTTACTTTTTCCCTTGGACCTTCTTATTGACGATGAAACACAGAAATTGCATCGGAATTGAATACATAAGTCTCAATGAAGACCTGAATACAAGAAGACTGACTCATCTTACTGTCTATGTTTTGATCCATTCCTGTGAGACCAGTTCATAAATCCGATGCTTCACTTCAGGTTTAATGTATCCCTTGGACCTTCTTGTTGACGATGAAACACAGAAATTGCAGCGGAATTAAATACATAAGTCTCAGTGAAGACCTAAATACAAGAAGACTGTCTCATCTTACTGTCAATGTTTTGATCCATTCCTGTGAGACCAGTTCATAATTCCGATGCTTCACTTCAGGTTCACTGTATCCCTTGGACCTTCTTATTGACGATGAAACACAGAAGTTGCATCGGAATTAAATACAAAAGGCACAATGCCGACTTAAGTACAAGAAGACTGACTCTTCTTACTGTCTATGTTTTGAACCATTCCTGTGACACTAGTTATAGATTCCGATGCTTCACTTCAGGTTTACTGTATCCCTTGGACTTCTTATTGACGATGAAACACAGAAATTGCATCGGAATTAAATACAAAAGGCACAATGCCGACTTAAGTACATGAAGACTGACTCATCTTACTGTCTATGCTTTGAACCATTCCTGTGAGACCAGTTTATAATTCCGATGCTTCACTTCAGGTTTACTGTATCCCTTGGACCGTCTTATTGACGATGAAACACAGAAATTGCATCGGAATTAAATACAAAAGTCACAATGCCGACTTAAGTACAAGAAGACTGTCTCTTCTTACTGTCTATGTTTTAAACCATTCCTGTGACACTAGTTATAGATTCCGATGCTTCACTTCAGGTTTACTGTATCCCTCTGACCTTCTTATTGACAATGAAACTCAGAAATTGCAACGGAATTAAATGAAAAAGGCACAATGCCGACTTAAGCACAAGAAGACTGACTCTTTTTACTGACTACGTTTTGAACCATTCCTGTGACTCTAGTTACAGTTTCGGATGCTTCACTTCAGGTTTACTGTATCCCTCTGACCTTCCTATTCACGATGAAACACAGAAATTGCATCGGAATCAAATACAAAAGGCCCAATATCGACTTAAGTACAAGAAGACTGACTATTTCTACTGTCTATGTTTTGAACCATTCCTGTGACACTAGTTTTGGATTCCGATGCCTCACTTCAGGTTTACTGTATCCCTCTGTCCTTGTTTTTGTTGATGAAACACAGAAATTGCATCAGAATTAAATACAAAATTCACAATGCCGATTTCAGTACAAGAAGACTGACTCTTCCTACTATCTATGCTTTGAACCATTCCTGTGACACTAGTTATAGATTCCGATGCTACACTCCAGGTTTACTGTATCCCTTGGACCTTCTTATTGACGATGAAACACAGAAATTGCATCGGAATTAAATACAAAAGGCACAATGCCGACTTAAGGCCAAGAAGACTGACTGTTCTTACTGACTATGTTTTGAACCATTCCTGTGACACTAGTTATGGATTCCGATGCTTCACTTCAGGTTTACTGTCCCCTTGGACCTCCTTATTGACGATGAAACACAGAAATTACATCGGAATTAAATACAAAAGGCACAATCCGACTTAAGTACAAGAAGACTGATTCTTTTTACTGACTTGTTTTGAACCATTCCTGTGACAACAGTTATAGATTCGGATGCTTCACTTCAGGTTTACTGTATCCCTCTGACCTTCTTATTCACGATGTAACACAGAAATTGCATCGGAATTAAATAGAAAAGGCACAATGCCGACTTAAGTATAAGACGACTGACTTTTCTTACTGTCTATGCTTTGAACCATTCCTGTGACACTAGTTATAGATTCCGATGCTTCACTTCAGGTTTACTGTATCCCTTGGACCTTCTTATTGACGATGAAATACAGAAATTGCATCGGAATTAAATACAAAAGGCACAATGCCGACTTAAGTACAAGAAGACTGACTCTTCTTACTGACTATGTTTTGAACCATTCCCTTGACTCTAGTTATAGATCCCGATGCTTCCCTTCAGGTTAACTGTATCCCTCTGACCTTCTTATTGACGAAGAAACACAGAAATTGCATCGGAATTAACTGAAAGAGGCACAACGCCGACTTAAGTACATGAAGACTGACTCTTTTTACTGACTACGTTTTGAACTATTCCTGTGACACTAGTTATGGATTCGGATGCTTCACTTCAGGTTTACTGTATCCCTCTGACCTTCTTATTTTCGATGAAACACAGAAATTGCATCGGAATTAAATACAAAAGGCACAATGCCGACTTAAGTACAAGAAGACTGACTCTTTTTACTGACTACGTTTTGAACTATTCCTGTGACACTAGTTATGGATTCGGATGCTTCACTTGAGGTTTACTGTATCTCTCTGACCTTCTTATACTCGATGAAACACAGAAATTGCATCGGAATTAAATAGAAAAGGCACAATGCCGACTTAAGTACAAGACGACTGCCTTTTTTTACTGTCTATGCTTTGAACCATTCCCGTGACACTAGTTATAGATTCCGATGCTTCACTTCAGGTATACTGTATCCCTCTGGCCTTCTTATTGACGATGAAACACAGAAATTGTATCGGAATTAGTGCAAAAGGCACAATGCCGACTTAAATTCAAGAAGACTGACTCTTCCTACTGTCTATGTTTTGAACCATTCCTGTGACACTAGTTATAGATTCCGATGCTTCACTTCAGGTTTACTGTATCCCTCTGATCCTCTTATTGACGATGAAACACAGAAATTGCATCGGAATTACATACAAAAGGCACAATGCCGACTTAAGTACAAGAAGACTGACTCATCTTACTGTCTATGTTTTGAACCATTCCTGTGAGACCAGTTTATAATTCCGATGCTTCACTTCAGGTTTACTGTATCCCTTGGACCTTCTTATTGACGATGAAACACAGAAATTGCTTCGGAATTAAATACTAAAGGCACAATGCCGACTTAAGTACAAGAAGACTGTCTCTTCTTACTGTCTATGTTTTAAACCATTCCTGTGACACTAGTTATAGATTCCGATGCTTCACTTCAGGTTTACTGTATCCCTCTGACCTTCTTATTGACGATGAAACACAGAAATTGCATCGGAATTAAATGAAAAAGGCACAATGCCGACTTAAGCACAAGAAGACTGACTCTTTTTACTGACTACGTTTTGAACCATTCCTGTGACACTAGTTATAGTTTCGGATGCTTCACTTCAGGTTTACTGTCTCCCTCTGACCTTCTTATTGACGATGAAACACAGAAATTGCATCGGAATTAAATACAAAAGGCACAATGCCGACTTAAGTACAAGAAGACTGACTCTTTTTACTGACTATGTTTTGAATCATTCCTGTGACACTAGTTATAGTTTCGGATGCTTCACTTCAGGTTTACTGTATCCCTCTTGCCTTCTTATTCTCGATGAAACACAGAGATTGCATCGGAATTAAATAGAAAAGGCACAATGCCGACTTAAGTACAAGACGACTGACTTTTCTTACTGTCAATGCTTTGAACCATTCCTGTGACACTAGTTATAGATTCCAATGCTTCACTTCAGGCTTACTCCATCCCTTGGACCTTCTTATTCACGATGAAACACAGAAATTGCATCGGAATTAGTACAAAAGGCACAATGCCGACTTAAGTACAAGAAGACTGACTCTTCTTACTAACTATGTTTGAACCTTTCCCGAGACTCTAGTTATAGATCCCGATGCTTCACTTCAGGTTTACTGTATCCCTCTGGCCTTCTTATTGACGATGAAACACACGAAATGCAACGGAATTAAATAGAAACGCCACAATGCCTACTTAAGAACAAGATGGCTGACTCTTCTTACTGGCTATGTTTTGAACCATTCCTGTGAAACTAGTTATATATTCCGATGCTTCACTTCAGGTTTACTGTAACTCTTGGACCTTCTTATTGACGAAGAAAAACAGAAATTGCGTCGGAATTAAACACAAAAGGCACAATGCCGACTTAAGTAAAAGAAGACTGACTCTTCTTACTGTCTATGTTTTGAATCTCTCCTGTGAGAACAGTTTTAGATTCCGATACTTCACCTCAGGTTTGCTGTACCCTTTGTACCTTCGTATGCACAATGAAACACAGGGATTGCATCGGAATCAAACACAAAAGGCACAATGCCGACTTTAGTACAATAAGGCTGACACTTCTTACTGTCTATGTTTTGAACCTTTCCTGTGAGAGGACTTTTAGATTCCGATGCTTCACTTCAGGTTTACTTTTACCCTTGGACCTTCTTATTGACGATGAAACACAGAAATTGCATCGGAATTAAATACATAAGTCTCAATGAAGACCTGAATACAAGAAGACTGACTAATCTTACTGTCTATGTTTTGATCCATTCCTGTGAGACCAGTTCATAAATCCGATGCTTCACTTCAGGTTTAATGTATCCCTTGGACCTTCTTGTTGACGATGAAACACAGAAATTGCAGCGGAATTAAATACATAAGTCTCAGTGAAGACCTAAATACAAGAAGACTGACTCATCTTACTGTCTATGTTTTGATTAATTCCTGTGAGACCAGTTCATAATTCCGATGCTTCACTTCAGGTTCACTGTATCCCTTGGACCTTCTTATTGACGATGAAACACAGAAGTTGCATCGGAATTAAATACAAAAGGCACAATGCCGACTTAAGTACAAGAAGACTGACTCTTCTTACTGTCTATGTTTTGAACCATTCCTGTGACACTTGTTATAGATTCCGATGCTTCACTTCAGGTTTACTGTATCCCTTGGACTTCTTATTGACGATGAAACACAGAAATTGCATTGGTATTAAATACAAAAGGCACAATGCCGACTTAAGTACAAGAAGACATACTCTTCCTACTGTCTATGTTTTGAACCATTCCTGTGACACTAGTCATAGATTCCGATGCTTCACTTCAGGTTTACTGTATCCCTTTGATCTTCTTATTGACGATGAAACACAGAAATTGCATCGGAATTAAATACAAAAGACACAATGCCGAGTTAAGTACAAAACAACTGACTCTTCTTACTGTCTATGATTAGAACCATTCCTGTGACACTAGTTATAGATTCCGATTCTTCCCTTCAGGTTTACTGTATCCCTCTGACCTTCTTATTGACGATGAAACACAGAAATTGCATCGGAATTAAATGAAAAAGGCACAACGCCGACTTAAGTACAAGAAGACTGACTCTTTTTACTGACTACGTTTTGAACCATTCCTGTGACACTAGTTATGGTTTCGGATGCTTCACTTCAGGTTTACTGTTTTCCTCTGACCTTCTTATTCACGATGAAGCACAGAAATTGCATCGGAACTAAATACAAAAGGCACAATGTCGACTTAAGTACAAGAAGACTGACTCTTTTTACTGACTATGTTTTGAATCATTCCTGTGACACTAGTTATAGATTCGGATGCTTCACTTCTGGTTTACTGTATCCCTCTGACCTTCTTATTCTCGATGAAACACAGAAATTGCATCGGAATTAAATAGAAAAGGCACAATGCCGACTTAAGTACAAGACGACTGACTTTTCGTACTGTCTATGCTTTGAAACATTCCTGTGACACTAGTTATAGATTCCGATGCTTCACTTCAGGTTTACTGCATCCCTTGGACCTTCTTATTGACGATGAAACACAGAAATTGCATCGGAATTAGTACAAAAGGCACAATGCCGACTTAAGTACATGAAGACTGACTCTTCTTACTGACTATGTTTGAACCAATCCCGTGACTCTAGTTATAGATCCCGATGCTTCACTTCAGGTTTACTGTATCCCTCTGACCTTCTTATTGACGATGAAACACACGAATTGCAACGGAATTAAATAGAAACGCCACAATGCCTACTTAAGAGCAAGATGGCTGACTCTTCTTACTGGCTATGTTTTGAACCATTCCTGTGACACTAGTTATATATTCCGATGCTTCACTTCAGGTTTACTGTATCTCTTGGACCTTCTTATTGACGAAGATACACAGAAATTGCATCGCAATTAAACACAAAAAGCACAACGCCGACTTAAGTACAAAAAGACTGACTCTTCTTACTGACTATGATTAGAACCATACCTGTGACACTAGTTATAGATTCCGATGCTTCACTTCAGGTTTACTGTATCCCTCTGACCTTCTTATTGACGATGAAACACAAAATTGCATCGGAATTAAATACAAAAGGCACAATGCCGACTTAAGTAAAAGAAGACTGACTCTTCTTACTGTCTATGGTTTGAATCTCTCCTGTGAGACCAGTTTTAGATTCCGATACTTCACCTCGGGTTTACTGTACCCCTTGGACCTTCGTATTCACGATGAAACTCAGAGATTGCATCGGAATCAAACACAAAAGGCACAATGCCGACTTAAGTACAATAAGGCTGACACTTCTTACTGTCTATGTTTTGAACCTTTCCTGTGAGAGGACTTTTAGATTCCGATGCTTCACTTCAGGTTTACTTTTTCCCTTGGACCTTCTTATTGACGATGGAACACAGAAATTGCATCGGAATTAAATACATAAGTCTCAATGAAGACCTGAATACAAGAAGACTGACTCATCTTACTGTCTATGTTTTGATCCATTCCTGTGAGACCAGTTCATAAATCCGATGCTTCACTTCAAGTTTAACGTATCCCTTGGACCTTCTTGTTGACGATGAAACACAGAAATTGCATCGGAATTAAATACAAAAGGCACAATGCCGACTTAAGTACAAGAAGGCTGACTCTTCTTACTGTCTATGTTTGAACTATTCCTGTGACACTAGTTATAGATTCCGATGCTTCACTTCAGGTTTACTGTATCCCTTTGATCTTCTTATTGACGATGAAACACAGAAATTGCATCGGATTAAATACAAAAGGCACAATGCCAACATAAGTACAAGAAAAATGACTCATCTTACTGTCTATGTTTAGAACCATTCCTGTAACACTAGTTATTGATTCCGATGGTTCACTTCAGCTTTACTGTATCTCTTGGACCTTCTTATTGACGATGAAACACAGAAATTGCATCGGAATTAAACACAAAAGGCACAATGCCGACTTAAGTACTAAACGACTGACTCTTCTTACTGACTATGATTAGAACCATTCCTGTGACACTAGTTATAGATTCCGATGCCTCACTTCAGGTTTACTGTATCCCTCTGACCTTCTTATTGACGATGACACACAGAAATTGCAACGGAATTAAATGAAAAAGGCACAACGCCGACTTAAGTACAAGAGGACTGACTCTTTTTACTGACTACGTTTTGAACTATTCCTGTGACACTAGTTATGAATTCGGATGCTTCACTTTAGGTTTACTGTATCCCTCTGACCTTCTTATTCGCGATGAAACACAGAAATTGCATCGGAATTAAATACACAAGGCACAATGCCGTCTTAAGTACAAGGAGACTGACTCTTTTTACTGACTATGTTTTGAATCATTCCTGTGACACTAGTTATAGATTCGGATGCTTCACTTCAGGTTTACTGTATCCCTGTGACCTTCTTATTCTCGATGAAACACAGAAATTGCATCGGAATTAAATAGAAAAGGCACAATGCCTACTTAAGTACAAGACGACTGACTTTTCTTACTGTCTATGCTTTGAACCATTCCTGTGACACTAGTTATAGATTCCGATGCTTCACTTCAGGTTTACTGTATCCCTCTGACCTTCTTATTGACGATGAAACACAGAAATTGCATCGGAATTAGTACAAAAGGCACAATGCCGACTTAAATACAAGAAGACTGACTCTTCTTACTGACTATGTTTGAACCATTCCCGTGACTCTAGTTATAGATCCCGATGCTTCACTTCAGGTTTACTGTATCCCTTTGACCTTCTTATTGACGACGAAACACAGAAATTGCATCGGAATTAAATAAAAAAGGCACAATGCCGACTTAAGTACAAGAAGACTGACTCTTTTTACTGACTATGTTTTGAACCATTCCTGTGACACTAGTTATTGATTCGGATGCTTCACTTCAGGTTTACTGTATCCCTCTGACCTTCTTATTCACGATGAAACACAGAAATTGCATCCGAATTAAATAGAAAAGGCACAATGCCAACTTAAGTACAAGAAGACTGACTCTTCCTACTGTCTATGCTTTGAACCATTCCTGTGACACTAGTTATAGATTCCGATGCTTCACTTCAGGTTTACTGTATCCCTCTGACCTTCTTATTCACGACGAAACACACGAATTGCAACGGAATTAAATAGAAACGCCACAATGCCTACTTAAGTACAGGAAGACTAGCTCTTCTTACTGTCTATGTTTTGAACCATTCCTGTGACACTAGTTATAGATTCCGATGCTTCACTTCAGGTTTACTGTATCCCTTGGACCTTCTTATTGACGATGAAACACAGATATTGCATTAGTATTAAATACAAAAGGCACAATGCCGACTTAAGTACAAGAAGACTGACCCTTCCTACTGTCTACGTTTTGAACCATTCCTGTGACACTAGTTATAGATTCCGATGCTTCACTTCAGGTTTACTGTATCCCTTTGATCTTCTTATAGACGATGAAACACAGAAATTGCATCGGAATTAAATACAAAAGGCACAATGCCGACATAAGTACAAGAAGACTGACTCATCTTACTGTCTATGTCTTGAACCTTTCCTGTAACACTAGTTATTGATTCCGATGCTTCACTTCAGGTTTACTGTATCTCTTGGACCTTCTTATTGACGATGAAACACAGAAATTGCATCGGAATTAAACACAAAAGGCACAATGCCGACTTAAGTACAAAAAGACTGAATCTTCTTACTGACCATGATTAGAACCATTCCTGTGACACTAGTTATTGATTCGGATGCTTCACTTCAGGTTTACTGTATCCCTCTGACCTTCTTATTCACGATGAAACACAGAAATTGCATCCGAATTAAATAGAAAAGGCACAATGCCAACTTAAGTACAAGAAGACTGACTCTTCCTATTGTCTATGCTTTGAACCATTCCTGTGACACTAGTTATAGATTCCGATGCTTCACTTCAGGTTTACTGTATCCCTCTGACCTTCTTGTTCACGATGAAACACACGAATTGCAACGGAATTAAATAGAAACGCCACAATGCCTACTTAGGAACAAGATGGCTGACTCTTCTTACTGGCTATGTTTTGAACCATTCCTGTGACACTATTTATATATTCCGATGCTTCACTTCAGGTTTACTGTATCCCTTGGACCTTCTTATTGACGACGAAACACAGAAATTGCATCGGAATTAAATACATAAGGCACAATGCCGACTTAAGTACAAGAAGACTGACTCTTCTTACTGTCTATGTTTGAACTATTCCTGTGACACTAGTTATAGATTCCGATGCTTCACTTCAGGTTTACTGTATCCCTTTGATCTTCTTATTGACGATGAAACACAGAAATTGCATCGGATTAAATACAAAAGGCACAATGCCAACATAAGTACAAGAAAAATGACTCATCTTACTGTCTATGTTTAGAACCATTCCTGTAACACTAGTTATTGATTCCGATGGTTCACTTCAGCTTTACTGTATCTCTTGGACCTTCTTATTGACGATGAAACACAGAAATTGCATCGGAATTAAACACAAAAGGCACAATGCCGACTTAAGTACTAAACGACTGACTCTTCTTACTGACTATGATTAGAACCATTCCTGTGACACTAGTTATAGATTCCGATGCCTCACTTCAGGTTTACTGTATCCCTCTGACCTTCTTATTGACGATGACACACAGAAATTGCAACGGAATTAAATGAAAAAGGCACAACGCCGACTTAAGTACAAGAGGACTGACTCTTTTTACTGACTACGTTTTGAACTATTCCTGTGACACTAGTTATGAATTCGGATGCTTCACTTTAGGTTTACTGTATCCCTCTGACCTTCTTATTCGCGATGAAACACAGAAATTGCATCGGAATTAAATACACAAGGCACAATGCCGTCTTAAGTACAAGGAGACTGACTCTTTTTACTGACTATGTTTTGAATCATTCCTGTGACACTAGTTATAGATTCGGATGCTTCATTTCAGGTTTACTGTATCCCTGTGACCTTATTCTCGATGAAACACAGAAATTGCATCGGAATTAAATAGAAAAGGCACAATGCCTACTTAAGTACAAGACGACTGACTTTTCTTACTGTCTATGCTTTGAACCATTCCTGTGACACTAGTTATAGATTCCGATGCTTCACTTCAGGTTTACTGTATCCCTCTGACCTTCTTATTGACGATGAAACACAGAAATTGCATCGGAATTAGTACAAAAGGCACAATGCCGACTTAAATACAAGAAGACTGACTCTTCTTACTGACTATGTTTGAACCATTCCCGTGACTCTAGTTATAGATCCCGATGCTTCACTTCAGGTTTACTGTATCCCTTTGACCTTCTTATTGACGACGAAACACAGAAATTGCATCGGAATTAAATAAAAAAGGCACAATGCCGACTTAAGTACAAGAAGACTGACTCTTTTTACTGACTATGTTTTGAACCATTCCTGTGACACTAGTTATTGATTCGGATGCTTCACTTCAGGTTTACTGTATCCCTCTGACCTTCTTATTCACGATGAAACACAGAAATTGCATCCGAATTAAATAGAAAAGGCACAATGCCAACTTAAGTACAAGAAGACTGACTCTTCCTACTGTCTATGCTTTGAACCATTCCTGTGACACTAGTTATAGATTCCGATGCTTCACTTCAGGTTTACTGTATCCCTCTGACCTTCTTATTCACCACGAAACACACGAATTGCAACGGAATTAAATAGAAACGCCACAATGCCTACTTAAGTACATTAAGACTAGCTCTTCTTACTGTCTATGTTTTGAACCATTCCTGTGACACTAGTTATAGATTCCGATGCTTCACTTCAGGTTTACTGTATCCCTTGGACCTTCTTATTGACGATGAAACACAGATATTGCATTAGTATTAAATACAAAAGGCACAATGCCGACTTAAGTACAAGAAGACTGACCCTTCCTACTGTCTACGTTTTGAACCATTCCTGTGACACTAGTTATAGATTCCGATGCTTCACTTCAGGTTTACTGTATCCCTTTGATCTTCTTATAGACGATGAAACACAGAAATTGCATCGGAATTAAATACAAAAGGCACAATGCCGACATAAGTACAAGAAGACTGACTCATCTTACTGTCTATGTCTTGAACCTTTCCTGTAACACTAGTTATTGATTCCGATGCTTCACTTCAGGTTTACTGTATCTCTTGGACCTTCTTATTGACGATGAAACACAGAAATTGCATCGGAATTAAACACAAAAGGCACAATGCCGACTTAAGTACAAAAAGACTGAATCTTCTTACTGACCATGATTAGAACCATTCCTGTGACACTAGTTATTGATTCGGATGCTTCACTTCAGGTTTACTGTATCCCTCTGACCTTCTTATTCACGATGAAACACAGAAATTGCATCCGAATTAAATAGAAAAGGCACAATGCCAACTTAAGTACAAGAAGACTGACTCTTCCTATTGTCTATGCTTTGAACCATTCCTGTGACACTAGTTATAGATTCCGATGCTTCACTTCAGGTTTACTGTATCCCTCTGACCTTCTTGTTCACGATGAAACACACGAATTGCAACGGAATTAAATAGAAACGCCACAATGCCTACTTAGGAACAAGATGGCTGACTCTTCTTACTGGCTATGTTTTGAACCATTCCTGTGACACTAGTTATATATTCCGATGCTTCACTTCAGGTTTACTGTATCCCTTGGACCTTCTTATTGACGACGAAACACAGAAATTGCATCGGAATTAAATACATAGGGCACAATGCCGACTTAAGTACAAGAAGACTGACTCTTCTTACTGTCTATGTTTTGAACCATTCCTGTGACACTAGTTCTAGATTCCGATGCTTCACTTCAGGTTTACTGTATCCCTTGGACCTTCTTATTGACGATGAAACACAGAAATTGCATCGGAATTAAATAAAAAAGGCACAATGCCGACTTAAGTACAAGAAGAATGACTCTTTTTGCTGACTATGTTTTGAACCATTCCTGTGACATGAGTTATAGATTCGGATGCTTCACTTCAGGTTTACTGTATCCCTCTGACCTTCTTATTCACGATGAAACACAGAAATTGCATCCGAATTAAATAGAAAAGGCACAATGCCGACTTAAGTACAAGATGACTGATTTTTCTTACTGTCTATGTTCTGAGCCATTCCTATGACACTAGTTATAGATTCCGATGCTTCACTTCAGGTTTACTGTATCCCTTGGACCTTCTTATTGACGATGAAACACAGAAATTGCATCGGAATTAAATACAAAAGGCACAATGCCGACTTAAGTACAAGAAGACTGACTCTTCTTACTGACTATGTTTGAACCATTCCCGTGACTCTAGTTATAGATCCCGATGCTTCACTTCAGGTCTACTGTATCCCATCGACCTTCTTATTCACGATGAAACACAGAAATTGCATCGGAATGAAGTACAAAAGGCACAATGCCGACTTAAGTACAAGAAGACGGACTCTTCTTTCTGTCTATGTTTAAAATCATTCCTGTGACACTAGTTATAGATTCTGATGCCTCACTCCAGGTTAACTGTATCCCTCGGAAATTCTTATTGACGATGAAACACAGAAATTGCAACGGAATTAAATACAAAATGCACAATGCCGACTTAACTACAAGAAGACTGACTCTTCTTAGTGACTATGTTTTGAACCATTCCTGTGACACTAGTTATAGATTCAGATGCTTCATTTCAGGTTTACTCTATCCCTTGGACCTTCTTATTGACGATGAAACACATAAATTGCATCGGAATTAAATAGAAAAGGCAGAATGCCGACTTAAGTACATGAAGACTGACTCTTCTTACTGTCTATATTTTGAACCATTCCTGTGACACTAGTTCTAGATTCCGATGCTTCACTTCAGGTTTACTGTATCCCTTTGATCTTCTTATTGACGATGAAACACAGAAATTGCATCGGAATTAAATACAAAAGGCACAATGCCGAGTTAAGTACAAAACAACTGACTCTTCTTACTGTCTACGATTAGAACCATTCCTGTGACACTAGTTATAGATTCCGATTCTTCCCTTCAGGTTTACTGTATCCCTCTGACCTTCTTATTGACGATGAAACACAGAAATTGCATCGGAATTAAATGAAAAAGGCACAACGCCGACTTAAGTACAAGAAGACTGACTCTTTTTACTGACTACGTTTTGAACCATTCCTGTGACACTAGTTATGGTTTCGGATGCTTCACTTCAGGTTTACTGTTTTCCTCTGACCTTCTTATTCACGATGAAGCACAGAAATTGCATCGGAACTAAATACAAAAGGCACAATGCCGACTTAAGTACAAGAAGACTGACTCTTTTTACTGACTATGTTTTGAATCATTCCTGTGACACTAGTTATAGATTCGGATGCTTCACTTCAGGTTTACTGTATCCCTCTGACCTTCTTATTCTCGATGAAACACAGAAATTGCATCGGAATTAAATAGAAAAGGCACAATGCCGACTTAAGTACAAGACGACTGACTTTTCGTACTGTCTATGCTTTGAAACATTCCTGTGACACTAGTTATAGATTCCGATGCTTCACGTCAGGTTTACTGCATCCCTTGGACCTTCTTATTGACGATGAAACACAGAAATTGCATCGGAATTAGTACAAAAGGCACAATGCCGACTTAAGTACATGAAGACTGACTCTTCTTACTGACTATGTTTGAACCAATCCCGTGACTTTAGTTACAGATCTCGATGCTTCACTTCAGGTTTACTGTATCCCTCTGACCTTCTTATTGACGATGAAACACACGAATTGCAACGGAATTAAATAGAAACGCCACAATGCCTACTTAAGAGCAAGATGGCTGACTCTTCTTACTGGCTATGTTTTGAACCATTCCTGTGACACTAGTTATATATTCCGATGCTTCACTTCAGGTTTACTGTATCTCTTGGACCTTCTTATTGACGAAGATACACAGAAATTGCATCGCAATTAAACACAAAAAGCACAACGCCGACTTAAGTACAAAAAGACTGACTCTTCTTACTGACTATGATTAGAACCATACCTGTGACACTAGTTATAGACTCCGATGCTTCACTTCAGGTTTACTGTATCCCTCTGACCTTCTTATTGACGATGAAACACAAAATTGCATCGGAATTAAATACAAAAGGCACAATGCCGACTTAAGTAAAAGAAGACTGACTCTTCTTACTGTCTATGGTTTGAATCTCTCCTGTGAGACCAGTTTTAGATTCCGATACTTCACCTCGGGTTTACTGTACCCCTTGGACCTTCGTATTCACGATGAAACACAGAGATTGCATCGGAATCAAACACAAAAGGCACAATGCCGACTTAAGTACAATAAGGCTGACACTTCTTACTGTCTATGTTTTGAACCTTTCCTGTGAGAGGACTTTTAGATTCCGATGCTTCACTTCAGGTTTACTTTTTCCCTTGGACCTTCTTATTGACGATGAAACACAGAAATTGCATCGGAATTAAATACATAAGTCTCAATGAAGACCTGAATACAAGAAGACTGACTCATCTTACTGTCTATGTTTTGATCCATTCCTGTGAGACCAGTTCATAAATCCGATGCTTCACTTCAGGTTTAATGTATCCCTTGGACCTTCTTGTTGACGATGAAACACAGAAATTGCATCGGAATTAAATACAAAAGGCACAATGCCGACTTAAGTACAAGAAGGCTGACTCTTCTTACTGTCTATGTTTGAACTATTCCTGTGACACTAGTTATAGATTCCGATGCTTCACTTCAGGTTTACTGTATCCCTTTGATCTTCTTATTGACGATGAAACACAGAAATTGCATCGGATTAAATACAAAAGGCACAATGTCAACATAAGTACAAGAAAAATGACTCATCTTACTGTCTATGTTTAGAACCATTCCTGTAACACTAGTTATTGATTCCGATGGTTCACTTCAGCTAAACTGTATCTCTTGGACCTTCTTATTGACGATGAAACACAGAAATTGCATCGGAATTAAACACAAACGGCACAATGCCGACTTAAGTACTAAACGACTGACTCTTCTTACTGACTATGATTAGAACCATTCCTGTGACACTAGTTATAGATTCCGATGCCTCACTTCAGGTTTACTGTATCCCTCTGACCTTCTTATTGACGATGATACACAGAAATTGCAACGGAATTAAATGAAAAAGGCACAACGCCGACTTAAGTACAAGAGGACTGACACTTTTTACTGACTACGTTTTGAACTATTCCTGTGACACTAGTTATGAATTCGGATGCTTCACTTTAGGTTTACTGTATCCCTCTGACCTTCTTATTCGCGATGAAACACAGAAATTGCATCGGAATTAAATACACAAGGCACAATGCCGTCTTAAGTACAAGGAGACTGACTCTTTTTACTGACTATGTTTTGAATCATTCCTGTGACACTAGTTATAGATTCGGATGCTTCACTTCAGGTTTACTGTATCCCTGTGACCTTCTTATTCTCGATGAAACACAGAAATTGCATCGGAATTAAATAGAAAAGGCACAATGCCTACTTAAGTACAAGACGACTGACTTTTCTTACTGTCTATGCTTTGAACCATTCCTGTGACACTAGTTATAGATTCCGATGCTTCACTTCAGGTTTACTGTATCCCTCTGACCTTCTTATTGACGATGAAACACAGAAATTGCATCGGAATTAGTACAAAAGGCACAATGCCGACTTAAATACAAGAAGACTGACTCTTCTTACTGACTATGTTTGAACCATTCCCGTGACTCTAGTTATAGATCCCGATGCTTCACTTCAGGTTTACTGTATCCCTTTGACCTTCTTATTGACGACGAAACACAGAAATTGCATCGGAATTAAATAAAAAAGGCACAATGCCGACTTAAGTACAAGAAGACTGACTCTTTTTACTGACTATGTTTTGAACCATTCCTGTGACACTAGTTATTGATTCGGATGCTTCACTTCAGGTTTACTGTATCCCTCTGACCTTCTTATTCACGATGAAACACAGGAATTGCATCCGAATTAAATAGAAAAGGCACAATGCCAACTTAAGTACAAGAAGACTGACTCTTCCTACTGTCTATGCTTTGAACCATTCCTGTGACACTAGTTATAGATTCCGATGCTTCACTTCAGGTTTACTGTATCCCTCTGACCTTCTTATTCACGACGAAACACATGAATTGCAACGGAATTAAATAGAAACGCCACAATGCCTACTTAAGTACAGGAAGACTAGCTCTTCTTACTGTCTATGTTTCGAACCATTCCTGTGACACTAGTTATAGATTCCGATGCTTCACTTCAGGTTTACTGTATCCCTTGGACCTTCTTATTGACGATGAAACACAGATATTGCATTAGTATTAAATACAAAAGGCACAATGCCGACTTAAGTACAAGAAGACTGACCCTTCCTACTGTCTACGTTTTGAACCATTCCTGTGACACTAGTTATAGATTCCGATGCTTCACTTCAGGTTTACTGTATCCCTTTGATCTTCTTATAGACGATGAAACACAGAAATTGCATCGGAATTAAATACAAAAGGCACAATGCCGACATAAGTACAAGAAGACTGACTCATCTTACTGTCTATGTCTTGAACCTTTCCTGTAACACTAGTTATTGATTCCGATGCTTCACTTCAGGTTTACTGTATCGCTTGGACCTTCTTATTGACGATGAAACAAAGAAATTGCATCGGAAGTAAACACAAAAGGCACAATGCCGACTTAAGTACAAAAAGACTGAATCTTCTTACTGACCATGATTAGAACCATTCCTGTGACACTAGTTATTGATTCGGATGCCTCACTTCAGGTTTACTGTATCCCTCTGACCTTCTTATTCACGATGAAACACAGAAATTGCATCCGAATTAAATAGAAAAGGCACAATGCCAACTTAAGTACAAGAAGACTGACTCTTCCTATTGTCTATGCTTTGAACCATTCCTGTGACACTAGTTATAGATTCCGATGCTTCACTTCAGGTTTACTGTATCCCTCTGACCTTCTTGTTCAAGATGAAACACACGAATTGCAACGGAATTAAATAGAAACGCCACAATGCCTACTTAGGAACAAGATGGCTGACTCTTCTTACTGGCTATGTTTTGAACCATTCCTGTGACACTAGTTATATATTCCGATGCTTCACTTCAGGTTTACTGTATCCCTTGGACCTTCTTATTGACGACGAAACACAGAAATTGCATCGGAATTAAATACATAAGGCACAATGCCGACTTAAGTACAAGAAGACTGACTCTTCTTACTGTCTATGTTTTGAACCATTCCTGTGACACTAGTTATAGATTCCGATGCTTCACTTCAGGTTAACTGTATCCCTTGGACCTTCTTATTGACGATGAAACACAGAAATTGCATCGGAATTAAATAAAAAAGGCACAATGCCGACTTAAGTACAAGAAGAATGACTCTTTTTGCTGACTATGTTTTGAACCATTCCTGTGACATGAGTTATAGATTCGGATGCTTCACTTCAGGTTTACTGTATCCCTCTGACCTTCTTATTCACGATGAAACACAGAAATTGCATCCGAATTAAATAGAAAAGGCACAATGCCGACTTAAGTACAAGATGACTGACTTTTCTTACTGTCTATGTTCTGAGCCATTCCTATGACACTAGTTATAGATTCCGATGCTTCACTTCAGGTTTACTGTATCCCTTGGACCTTCTTATTGACGATGAAACACAGAAATTGCATCGGAATTAAATACAAAAGGCACAATGCCGACTTAAGTACAAGAAGACTGACTCTTCTTACTGACTATGTTTGAACCATTCCCGTGACTCTAGTTATAGATCCCGATGCTTCACTTCAGGTCTACTGTATCCCATCGACCTTCTTATTCACGATGAAACACAGAAATTGCATCGGAATGAAGTACAAAAGGCACAATGCCGACTTAAGTACAAGAAGACGGACTCTTCTTTCTGTCTATGTTTAAAATCATTCCTGTGACACTAGTTATAGATTCTGATGCCTCACTCCAGGTTAACTGTATCCCTCGGAAATTCTTATTGACGATGAAACACAGAAATTGCAACGGAATTAAATACAAAATGCACAATGCCGACTTAACTACAAGAAGACTGACTCTTCTTAGTGACTATGTTTTGAACCATTCCTGTGACACTAGTTATAGATTCAGATGCTTCATTTCAGGTTTACTCTATCCCTTGGACCTTCTTATTGACGATGAAACACATAAATTGCATCGGAATTAAATAGAAAACGCAGAATGCCGACTTAAGTACATGAAGACTGACTCTTCTTACTGTCTATATTTTGAACCATTCCTGTGACACTAGTTCTAGATTCCGATGCTACACTTAAGGTTTACTGTATCCCTCTGACCTTCTTATTGACGATGAAACACAGAAATTGCATCAGAATTAAATACAAAAGGCACAATACCGACTTAAGTACACGAAGGCTGACTCTTCTTAGTGACTATGCTTTGAACCATTCCTGTGACACTAGTTATAGATTCTGATGCTTCACTTCAGGTTCACTGTATCCCTTGGACCTTCTTATTGACAATGAAACACATAAATTGCATCGGAGTTAAATAGAAAAGGCACAATGCCGACATAAGTACAAGAAGACTGACTCTCCTTACTGTCTATGCTTTGAACCATTCCTGTGACACTAGTTATAGATTCCGATGCTTCACTCCAGGTTTACCGTATCCCTTGAACCTTCTTATTGACGATGAAACACAGTAATTGCATCGGAATTAAATACAAAAGGCACAATGCCGACTTAAGGACAAAAAGACTGACTCTTCTTACTGACTATGTTTTGAACCATTCCTGTGACACTAGTTATAGATTCAGATGCTTCACTTCAGGTTTACTGTATCCCTTTGATCTTCTTATTGACGATGAAACACAGAAATTGCATCGGAATTAAATACAAAAGGCACAATGCCAACTTAAGTACAAGAAGACTTACTCATCTTACTGTCTATGTTTTGATCCATTCCTGTGACACTAGTTATTGATTCCGATGCTTCACTTCAGCTTTACTGTATCTCTTGGACCTTCTTATTGACGATGAAACACAGAAATTGCATCGGAATTAAACACAAAAGGCACAATGCCGACTTAAGTACAAAAAGACTGACTCTTCTTATTGACTATGATTAGAACCATTCCTGTGACACTAGTTATAGATTCCGATGCTTCACTTCAGGTTTACTGTATCCCTCTGACCTTCTTATTGACGATGAAACACAGAAATTGCAACGGAATTAAATGAAAAAGGCACAACGCCGACTTAAGTACAAGAAGACTGACTCTTTTTACTGACTATGTTTTGAATCATTCCTGTGACACTAGTTATAGAATCGGATGCTTCACTACAGGTTTACTGTATCCCTGTGACCTTCTTATTCTCGATGAAACACAGAAATTGCATCGGAATTAAATAGAAAAGGCACAATTCCGTCTTAAGTACAAGACGACTGACTTTTCTTACTGTCTATGCTTTGAACCATTCCTGTGACACTAGTTATAGATTCCGATGCTTCACTTCAGGTTTACTGTATCCCTCTGACCTTCTTATTGACGATGAAACACAGAAATTGCATCGGAATTAGTACAAAAGGCACAAGGCCGACTTAAATACAAGAAGACTGACTCTTCTTACTGACTATGTTTGAACCATTCCCGTGACTCTAGTTATAGATCCCGATGCTTCACTTCAGGTTTACTATATCCCTCTGACCTTCTTATTGACGATGAAACACAGAAATTGCATCGGAATTAAAAAAAAAAGGCACAATGCCGACTTAAGTACAAGAAGACTGACTCTTTTTACTGACTATGTTTTGAACCATTGCTGTGACA
Organism: Schistocerca piceifrons; assembly: GCF_021461385.2. NCBI lineage: Eukaryota > Metazoa > Arthropoda > Insecta > Orthoptera > Acrididae > Schistocerca > Schistocerca piceifrons. The sequence goes on from NW_025728055.1 coordinate 215,844, forward strand.
CTAGTTATAGATTCGGATGCTTCACTTCAGGTTTACTGTATCCCTCTGACCTTCTTATTCACGATGAAACACAGAAATTGCATCCGAATTAAATAGAAAAGGCACAATGCCAACTTAAGTACAAGAAGACTGACTCTTCCTACTGTCTATGCTTTGAACCATTTATGTGACACTAGTTATAGATTCCGATGCTTCACTTCAGGTTTACTGTATCCCTCTGACCTTCTTATTCACGATGAAACACACGAATTGCAACGGAATTAAATAGAAACGCCACAATGCCTACTTAAGAACAAGATGGCTGACTCTTCTTACTGGCTATGTTTTGAACCATTCCTGTGACACTAGTTATATATTCCGATGCTTCACATCAGGTTCACTGTATCCCTTGGACCTTCTTATTGACGATGAAACACAGAAATTGCATCGGAATTAAATACAAAAGGCACAATGCCGACTTAAGTACAAGAAGACTGACTCTTCTTACTGTCTATGTTTAAAACCATTCCTGTGACACAAGTTATAGATTCCGATGCTTCACTTCAGGTTTACTGCATCCCTTGGACCTTCTTATTGACGATGAAACACAGATATTGCATCGGTATTAAATACAAAAGGCACAATGCCGACTTAAGTACAAGAAGACTGACTCATCTTACTGTCTATGTTTTGCACCTTTCATGTGACACTAGTTCTTGATTCCGATGCTTCACTTCAGGTTTACTGTATCTCTTGGAACTTCTTATTGACGATGAGACACAGAAATTGCATCGGAATTAAACACAAAAGGCACAATGCCGTCTTAAGTACAAAAAGACTGACTCTTCTTACTGACCATGATTAGAACCATTCCTGTGACACTAGTTATAGATTCCGATGTGTCACTTCAGGTTTACTGTATCCCTCTGACCTTCTTATTCGCGATGAAACACAGAAATTGCATCGGAATTATATACAAAAGGCACAATGCCGACTTAAGTACAAGAAGACTGACTCTTTTTACTGACTATGTTTTGAATCATTCGTGTGACACTAGTTATAGATTCGGATGCTTCACTTCAGGTTTACTGTATCCCTCTGACCTTCTTATTCTCGATGAAACACAGAAATTGCATCGAAATTAAATAAAAAAGGCACAATGCCGACTTAAGTACAAGACGACTGACACTCCTTACTGTGTATGTTTTGAACCATTGCTGTGACACTAGTTATAGATTCCGATGCTCACTTCAAGTTTACTGTATCCCTCTGACCTTCTTATTGACGATGAAACACATAAATTGCATCGGAATGAAATAGAAAATGCACAATGCCGACTTAAGTACAAGGACACTGACATATCTTACTGTCCATGTTTTGAACCATTCCTGTGACATTAGTCATAGATTCCGATGGTTCACTTCAGGTTTACTGTATCCCTTGGATCTTCTTATTGACGATGAAACACAGAAATTACATCGGAATTAAATATAAAAGGCACAATGCCGACTTAAGTACAAGAAGACTGACTCTTCCTACTGTCTATGTTTTGAACCATTCCTGTGACACTAGTTATAGATTCCGATGCTTCACTTCAGGTTTACTGTATCCCTTGCACCTTCTTATTGACGATGAAGCACAGAAATTGCATCGGAATTAAATACAAAAGGCACAATGCCGACTTAAGTACAAGAAGATTGACTCTTCTTACTGTCTATGTTTTGAACCATTCCTGTGACCCTAGTTATAGCTTCCGATGCTTCACTTCAGGTTTACTGTATCCCTTGGACCTTCTTATTGACGATGAAACACAGAAATTGCATCGGAATTAAATACAAAAGGCACAATGCCGACTTAAGTACAAGAAGACTGTCTCTTCCTACTGCCTATGTTTTGAACCATTCCTGTGACACTTGTTATAGATTACGATGCTTCATTTCAGGTTTACTGTGTCCCTTGCACCTTCTTATTGACGATGAAACACAGATATTGCATCGGAATTAAATGCAAAAGGCACAATGCTGACTTAAGTACAAGAAGACTGACTCTTTTCACTGACTATGTTTTGAACCATTCCTGTGACACTAGTTATAGATTCGGATGCTTCACTTCAGGTTTACTGTATCCCTCTCACCTTCTTATTGACGATGAAACACATAAATTGCATCGGAATGAAATAGAAAATGCACAATGCCGACTTAAGTACAAGGAGACTGACATATCTTACTGTCTATGTTTTGAACCATTCCTGTGACATTAGTTATAGATTCCGATGCTTCACTTCAGGTTTACTGTATCCCTTGGACCTTCTTATTGACGATGAAACACAGAGATTACATCGGAATTAAATAGAAAAGGCACAATGCCGACTAAAGTACAAGAAGACTGACTCCTCTTACTGTCTATCTTTGAACCATTCCTGTGAAACTAGTTATAGATTCCGATGCTTCACTTCAGGTTTACTGTAACCCTTGGACCTTCTTATTGACGATGAAACACAGAAATTGCATCGGAATTAAACACAAAGGGCACAATGCCGACTTAAGTACAAGGACACTGACATATCTTACTGTCCATGTTTTGAACCATTCCTGTGACATTACTCATAGATTCCGATGGTTCACTTCAGGTTTACTGTATCCCTTGGATCTTCTTATTGACGATGAAACACAGAAATTACATCGGAATTAAATAGAAAAGGCACAATGCCGACTTAAGTACAAGAAGACTGACTTTTCCTACTGTCTATGTTTTGAACCATTCCTGTGACAGTAGTTATAGATTCCGATGCTTCACTTCAGGTTTACTGTATCCCTTGCACCTTCGTATTGACGATGAAGCACAGAAATTGCATCGGAATTAAATACAAAAGGCACAATGCCGACTTGAGTACAAGAAGATTGACTCTTCTTACTGTCTATGTTTTGAACCATTCCTGTGACCCTAGTTATAGCTTCCGATGCTTCACTTCAGGTTTACTGTATCCCTTGGACCTTCTTATTGACGATGAAACACAGAAATTGCATCGGAATTAAATACAAAAGGCACAATGCCGACTTAAGTACAAGAAGACTGTCTCTTCCTACTGCCTATGTTTTGAACCATTCCTGTGACACTTGTTATAGATTACGATGCTTCATTTCAGGTTTACTGTATCCTTTGCACCTTCTTATTGACGATGAAACGCAGATATTGCATCGGAATTAAATGCAAAAGGCACAATGCTGACTTAAGTACAAGAAGACTGACTCTTTTCACTGACTATGTTTTGAACCATTCCTGTGACACAAGTTATAGATTCGGATGCTTCACTTCAGGTTTACTGTATCCCTCTCACCTTCTTATTGACGATGAAACACATAAATTGCATCGGAATGAAATAGAAAATGCACAATGCCGACTTAAGTACAAGGAGACTGACATATCTTACTGTCTATGTTTTGAACCATTCCTGTGACATTAGTTATAGATTCCGATGCTTCACTTCAGGTTTACTGTATCCCTTGGACCTTCTTATTGACGATGAAACACAGAGATTACATCGGAATTAAATAGAAAAGGCACAATGCCGACTAAAGTACAAGAAGACTGACTCCTCTTACTGTCTATCTTTTGGACCATTCCTGTGAAACTAGTTATAGATTCCGATGCTTCACTTCAGGTTTACTGTAACCCTTGGACCTTCTTATTGACGAAGAAACACAGAAATTGCATCGGAATTAAACACAAAGGGCACAATGCCGACTTAAGTACAAGAAGACTGACTCTTCTTACTGACTAAGTTTTGAACCATTCTTGTGACACTAGTTATAGATTCCGATGCTCACTTCAAGTTTACTCTATCCCTCTGACCTTCTTATTGACGATGAAACACAGAAATTGCATCGGGATTAAATACAAAAGGCACAATGCTGACTTAAGTACAAGAAGACTGACTCTTTTTACTGACTATGCTTTGAACCATTCCTGTGACACTAGTTATAGATTCGGATGCTTCACTTCAGGTTTACTGTATCCCTCTGACCTTCTTATTGACGATAAAACACATAAATTGCATCGGAATTAAATAGAAAATGCACAATGCCTACTTAAGTACAAGGCGACTGACATATCTTACTGACTATGTTTGAACCATTCCTGTGACATTAGTTATAGATTCCGATGCTTCACTTCAGGTTTACTGTATCCCTTGGACCTTCTTATTGACGATGAAACACAGAAATTGCATCGGAATTAAATACAAAAGGCACAATGCCGACTTTAGCACAAGAAGACTAACTCTTCCTACTGTCTATGCTTTGAACCATTCCTGTGACACTAGTTATAGATTCCGATGCTTCACTTGAGGTTTACTGTATCCCTTGGACCTTCTTATTGACGAAGAAACACAGAAATTGCAACGGAATTAAATATAAAAGGCCCAATGCTGACTTAAGTGCATGAAGACCGTCTCTTCCTACTGACAATGTTTTGAACCATTCCTGTGACACTAGTTATAGATTATTGCGATGCTTCACTTCAGGTTTACTGTATCCCTTGGACCTTCTTATTGACGATAAAATACAGAAATTGCATCGGAATTAAATACAAAAGGCACAATGCCGACTTAAGTACAAGATGACTGACTCTTCCTACTGTCTATGTTTAGAACCATTCCTGTGACACTAGTTATAGATTCCGATGCTGCACTTCAGGTTTACTGTATCCCTTGCACCTTCTTATTGACGATGAAACACAGAAATTGCATCGGAATTAAATACAAAAGGCACAATGCCGACTTAAGTGCAAGAAGATTGACTCTTCTTACTGTCTATGTTTTGAACCATTCCTGTGACCCTAGTTATAGCTTCCGATGCATCACTCCAGGTTTACTGTATCCATTGGACCTTCTTATTGACGATGAAACACAGAAATTGCATCAGAAATTAATACAAAAGGCACAATGCTGACTTAAGTAAAAGAAGTCTGACTCTTCTTACTGTCTATGATTTGAAGCATTCCTGTGACACTAGTTATAGATTCCGATGCTTCACTCCAGGTTTACTGTATCCCTCTGACTTTCTTATTGACGATGAAACACAGAAATTGCATCAGAATTAAATAGAAAATGCACAATGATGACTTAAGTACAAGAAGATTGACTCTTCTTACTGACTATGATTTGAACCATTCCTGTGACACTAGTTATAATTTCCGATGCTTCACTTCAGGTTTACTGTATCCCTTGGACATTCTTATTGACGATGAAACACAGAAATTGCATCGGAATTAAATACAAAAGGCACAATGCAGAATTAAGTACAAGACGACTGACTCTTATTACTGTCTATGTTTTGAACCATTCGTGTGACACTAGTTATAGATTCCGATGCTGCACTCCAGGTTTACTGTATCCGTTGGACCTTCTTATTGACGATGAAACGCAGAAATTGCATCGGAATTAAATACAAAAGGCACAATGCCGACTACAGTACAAGAAGACTGACTCTTCTTACAGTCTATGTTTTTGAACCATTACTGTGACACTAGTTATAGATTCCGGTGCTTCACTCCAGGTTTACTGTTTCCCTTGGACCTTCTTATTGACGATGAAGCACAGGAATTGCATCAGAATGAAATAGAAAAGGCACAATGCCAACTTAAATACAAGAAGACTGACGTTTCTTAGTAACTATGTTTTGAACCAATCCTGTGACACTACTTGAAGATTCCAATGCTTCACTTCAGGTTTACTGTATCCCTTGGACCTTCTTATTGACGATGAAACACAGAAATTTTGTCGGAATTAAATAGAAAAGGCACAATGCCGACTTAAGTACAAGAAGACTGTCTCTTCCTACTGTCTATGTTTTGAACCATTCCTGTGACACTAGTTATAGATTACGATGCTTCATTTCAGGTTTACTGTATCCCATGCACCTTCTTATTGACGATGAAACACAGAAATTGCATCGGAATTAAACACAAAGGGCACAATGCCGACTTAAGTACAAGGACACTGACATATCTTACTGTCCATGTTTTGAACCATTCCTGTGACATTAGTCATAGATTCCGATGGTTCACTTCAGGTTTACTGTATCCCTTGGATCTTCTTATTGACGATGAAACACAGAAATTACATCGGAATTAAATAGAAAAGGCACAATGCCGACTTAAGTACAAGAAGACTGACTTTTCCTACTGTCTATGTTTTGAACCATTCCTGTGACAGTAGTTATAGATTCCGATGCTTCACTTCAGGTTTACTGTATCCCTTGCACCTTCTTATTGACGATGAAGCACAGAAATTGCATCGGAATTAAATACAAAAGGCACAATGCCGACTTAAGTACAAGAAGATTGACTCTTCTTACTGTCTATGTTTTGAACCATTCCTGTGACCCTAGTTATAGCTTCCGATGCTTCACTTCAGGTTTACTGTATCCCTTGGACCTTCTTATTGACGATGAAACACAGAAATTGCATCGGAATTAAATACAAAAGGCACAATGCCGACTTAAGTACAAGAAGACTGTCTCTTCCTACTGCCTATGTTTTGAACCATTCCTGTGACACTTGTTATAGATTACGATGCTTTATTTCAGGTTTACTGTATCCCATGCACCTTCTTATTGACGATGAAACACAGATATTGCATCGGAATTAAATGCAAAAGGCACAATGCTGACTTAAGTACAAGAAGACTGACTCTTTTCACTGACTATGTTTTGAACCATTCCTGTGACACTAGTTATAGATTCGGATGCTTCACTTCAGGTTTACTGTATCCCTCTCACCTTCTTATTGACGATGAAACACATAAATTGCATCGGAATGAAATAGAAAATGCACAATGCCGACTTAAGTACAAGGAGACTGACATATCTTACTGTCTATGTTTTGAACCATTCCTGTGACATTAGTTATAGATTCCGATGCTTCACTTCAGGTTTACTGTATCCCTTGGACCTTCTTATTGACGATGAAACACAGAGATTACATCGGAATTAAATAGAAAAGGCACAATGCCGACTAAAGTACAAGAAGACTAACTCCTCTTACTGTCTATCTTTTGGACCATTCCTGTGAAACTAGTTATAGATTCCGATGCTTCACTTCAGGTTTACTGTAACCCTTGGACCTTCTTATTGACGAAGAAACACAGAAATTGCATCGGAATTAAACACAAAGGGCACAATGCCGACTTAAGTACAAGAAGACTGACTCTTCTTACTGACTAAGTTTTGAACCATTCTTGTGACACTAGTTATAGATTCCGATGCTCACTTCAAGTTTACTGTATCCCTCTGACCTTCTTATTGACGATGAAACACAGAAATTGCATCGGGATTTAATACAAAAGGCACAATGCTGACTTAAGTACAAGAAGACTGACTCTTTTTACTGACTATGCTTTGAACCATTCCTGTGACACTAGTTATAGATTCGGATGCTTCACTTCAGGTTTACTGTATCCCTCTGACCTTCTTATTGACGATAAAACACATAAATTGCATCGGAATTAAATAGAAAATGCACAATGCCTACTTAAGTACAAGGCGACTGACATATCTTACTGACTATGTTTGAACCATTCCTGTGACATTAGTTATAGATTCCGATGCTTCACTTCAGGTTTACTGTATCCCTTGGACCTTCTTATTGACGATGAAACACAGAAATTGCATCGGAATTAAATACAAAAGGCACAATGCCGACTTTAGTACAAGAAGACTAACTCTTCCTACTGTCTATGCTTTGAACCATTCCTGTGACACTAGTTATAGATTCCGATGCTTCACTTGAGGTTTACTGTATCCCTTGGACCTTCTTATTGACGATGAAACACAGAAATTGCATCGGAATTAAATACAAAAGGCACAATGCCGACTTAAGTGCAAGAAGATTGACTCTTCTTACTGACTATGTTTTGAACCATTCCTGTGACACTAGTTATAATTTCCGATGCTTCACTTCAGGTTTACTGTATCCCTTGGACATTCTTATTGACGATGAAACACAGAAATTGCATCGGAATTAAATACAAAAGGCACAATGCAGAATTAAGTACAAGACGACTGACTCTTATTACTGTCTATGTTTTGAACCATTCGTGTGACACTAGTTATAGATTCCGATGCTGCACTCCAGGTTTACTGTATCCGTTGGACCTTCTTATTGACGATGAAACGCAGAAATTGCATCGGAATTAAATACAAAAGGCACAATGCCGACTACTGTACAAGAAGACTGACTCTTCTTACAGTCTATGTTTATGAACCATTACTGTGACACTAGTTATAGATTCCGGTGCTTCACTTGGACCTTCTTATTGACGATGAAGCACAGGAATTGCATCAGAATGAAATAGAAAAGGCACAATGCCAACTTAAATACAAGAAGACTGACGCTTCTTAGTAACTATGTTTTGAACCAATCCTGTGACACTACTTGAAGATTCCAATGCTTCACTTCAGGTTTACTGTATCCCTTGGACCTTCTTATTGACGATGAAACACAGAAATTGCATCGGAATGAAATAGAAAAGGCACAATGCCGACTTAAGCACAAGAAGACTGTCTCTTCCTACTGTCAATGTTTTGAACAATTCCTGTGACACTAGTTATTGATTCTGTTGCTTCACTTCAGGTTTACTGCATCCCTCTGATTTTCTTATTGACAATGAAACACAGAAAGTATACCGGAATTAAATACAAAAGGCACAATGGCGACTTAAGTACACGAAGACTGACTCCTCTTACTGTCTATCTTTTGAAGCATTCCTGTGAAACTAGTTATAGATTCCGATGCTTCACTTCAGGTTTACTGTATCCCTTGGACCTTCTTATTGACGATGAAACACAGAAATTGCATCGGAATTAAACACAAAGGGCACAATGCCGACTTAAGTACAAGAAGACTGATTCTTCTTACTGACTAAGTTTTGAACCATTCCAGTGACACTAGTTTTAGATTCCGATGCTCACTTCAAGTTTACTGTATCCCTCTGACCTTCTTATTGACGATGAAACACAGAATTTGCATCGGGATTAAATACAAAAGGCACAATGCTGACTTCAGTACAAGAAGACTGACTCTTTATACTGACTATGCTTTGAACCATTCCTGTGACACTAGTTATAGATTCGGATGCTTCACTTCAGGTTTACTGTATCCCTCTGACCTTCTTATTGACGATGAAACACATAAATTGCATCGGAATTAAATAGAAAATGCACAATGCCTACTTAAGTACAAGGCGACTGACATATCTTACTGACTATGTTTGAACCATTCCTGTGACATTAGTTATAGATTCCGATGCTTCACTTCAGGTTTACTGTATCCCTTGGACCTTCTTATTGACGATGAAACACAGAAATTGCATCGGAATTAAATACAAAAGGCACAATGCCGACTTTAGTACAAGAAGACTAACTTTTCCTACTGTCTATGCTTTGAACCATTCCTGTGACACTAGTTATAGATTCCGATGCTTCACTTGAGGTTTACTGTATCCCTTGGACCTTATTATTGACGAAGAAACACAGAAATTGTAACGGAATTAAATATAAAAGGCCCAATGCCGACTTAAGTGCATGAAGACCGTCTCTTCCTACTGACAATGTTTTGAACCATTCCTGTGACACTAGTTATAGATTATTGCGATGCTTCACTTCAGGTTTACTGTATCCCTTGCACCTTCTTATTGACGATGAAACACAGAAATTGCATCGGAGTTAAATACAAAAGGCACAATGCCGACTTAAGTACAAGAAGATTGACTCTTCTTACAGTCTATGTTTTTGAACCATTACTGTGACACTAGTTATAGATTCCGGTGCTTCACTCCAGGTTTACTGTTTCCCTTGGACCTTCTTATTGACGATGAAGCACAGGAATTGCATCAGAATGAAATAGAAAAGGCACAATGCCAACTTAAATACAAGAAGACTGACGCTTCTTAGTAACTATGGTTTGAACCAATCCTGTGACACTACTTGAAGATTCCAATGCTTCACTTCAGGTTAACTGTATCCCTTGGACCTTCTTATTGACGATGAAACACAGATATTGCATCGGAATTAAATAGAAAAGGAACAATGCCTAATTAATTGCAAGAAGACTGACTCTTCTAACTGTTTATGTTTTGAACCATTCCTGTGACACTAGTTATAGATTCCGATGCTTCACTACAGGTTTACTGTATCCCTTGGACCTTCTTATTGACGATGAAACACAGACATTGCATCAGAATTAAATAGAAAAGGCACAATGCCGACTTAAGTACAGGAAGACTAACGCTTCTTAATGTCTATGTTTTGAAATATTCCTGTGACCCTAGTTATAGCTTCCGATGCTTCACTTCAGGTTTACTGTATCCCTTGGACCTTCTTATTGACGATGAAACACAGAAATTGCACCGGAATTAAATAGAAAAGGCACAATGCCGACTTAAGTACAAGAAGACTGTCTCTTCCTACTGTCTATGTTTTGAACCATTCCTGTGACACTAGTTATAGATTACGATGCTTCATTTCAGGTTTACTGTATCCCATGCACCTTCTTATTGACGATGAAACACAGAAATTGCATCGGAATTAAATGCAAAAGGCACAATGCTGACTTAAGTACAAGAAGACTGACTCTTTTCACTGACTATGTGACTATGTGACTATGTGACACTAGTTATAGATTCGGATGCTTCACTTCAGGTTTACTGTATCCCTCTCACCTTCTTATTGACGATGAAACACATAAATTGCATCGGAATGAAATAGAAAATGCACAATGCCGACTTAAGTACAAGGAGACTGACATATCTTACTGTCTATGTTTTGAACCAATCCTGTGACATTAGTTATAGATTCCGATGCTTCACTTCAGGTTTACTGTATCCCTTGGACCTTCTTATTGACGATGAAACACAGAAATTACATTGGAATTAAATAGAAAAGGCACAATGCCGACTAAAGTACAAGAAGACTGACTCTTCCTACTGTCAATGTTTTGAACAATTCCTTTGACACTAGTTATAGATTCTGTTGCTTCACTTCAGGTTTACTGCATCCCTCTGATTTCCTTATTGACAATGAAACACAGAAAGTATACCAGAATTAAATACAAAAGGCACAATGGCGACTTAAGTACAAGAAGACTGACTCTTTTCACTGACTATGTTTTGAACCATTCCTGTGACACTAGTTATAGATTCGGATGCTTCACTTCAGGTTTACTGTATCCCTCTCACCTTCTTATTGACGATGAAACACATAAATTGCATCGGAATGAAATAGAAAATGCACAATGCCGACTTAAGTACAAGGAGACTGACATATCTTACTGTCTATGTTTTGAACCATTCCTGTGACATTAGTTATAGATTCCGATGCTTCACTTCAGGTTTACTGTATCCCTTGGACCTTCTTATTGACGATGAAACACAGAGATTACATCGGAATTAAATAGAAAAGGCACAATGCCGACTAAAGTACAAGAAGACTAACTCCTCTTACTGTCTATCTTTTGGACCATTCCTGTGAAACTAGTTATAGATTCCGATGCTTCACTTCAGGTTTACTGTAACCCTTGGACCTTCTTATTGACGAAGAAACACAGAAATTGCATCGGAATTAAACACAAAGGGCACAATGCCGACTTAAGTACAAGAAGACTGACTCTTCTTACTGACTAAGTTTTGAACCATTCTTGTGACACTAGTTATAGATTCCGATGCTCACTTCAAGTTTACTGTATCCCTCTGACCTTCTTATTGACGATGAAACACAGAAATTGCATCGGGATTTAATACAAAAGGCACAATGCTGACTTAAGTACAAGAAGACTGACTCTTTTTACTGACTATGTTTTGAACCATTCCTGTGACACTAGTTATAGATTCGGATGCTTCACTTCAGGTTTACTGTATCCCTCTGACCTCCTTATTGACGATAAAACACATAAATTGCATCGGAATTAAATAGAAAATGCACAATGCCTACTTAAGTACAAGGCGACTGACATATCTTACTGACTATGTTTGAACCATTCCTGTGACATTAGTTATAGATTCCGATGCTTCACTTCAGGTTTACTGTATCCCTTGGACCTTCTTATTGACGATGAAACACAGAAATTGCATCGGAATTAAATACAAAAGGCACAATGCCGACTTTAGTACAAGAAGATTAACTCTTCCTACTGTCTATGCTTTGAACCATTCCTGTGACACTAGTTATAGATTCCGATGCTTCACTTGAGGTTTACTGTATCCCTTGGACCTTCTTATTGACGAAGAAACACAGAAATTGCAACGGAATTAAATATAAAAGGCCCAATGCTGACTTAAGTGCATGAAGACCGTCTCTTCCTACTGACAATGTTTTGAACCATTCCTGTGACACTAGTTATAGATTATTGCGATGCTTTACTTCAGGTTTACTGTATCCCTTGGACCTTCTTATTGACGATAAAATACAGAAATTGCATCGGATTTAAATACAAAAGGCACAATGCCGACTTAAGTACAAGATGACTGACTCTTCTTACTGACTATGTTTTGAACCATTCCTGTGACACTAGTTATAATTTCCGATGCTTCACTTCAGGTTTACTGTATCCCTTGGACATTCTTATTGACGATGAAACACAGAAATTGCATCGGAATTAAATACAAAAGGCACAATGCAGAATTAAGTACAAGACGACGGACTCTTTTTACTGTCTATGTTTTGAACCATTCGTGTGACACTAGTTATAGATTCCGATGCTGCACTCCAGGTTTACTGTATCCGTTGGACCTTCTTATTGACGATGAAACGCAGAAATTGCATCGGAATTAAATACAAAAGGCACAATGCCGACTACAGTACAAGAAGACTGACTCTTCTTACAGTCTATGTTTATGAACCATTACTGTGACACTAGTTATAGATTCCGGTGCTTCACTTGGACCTTCTTATTGACGATGAAGCACAGGAATTGCATCAGAATGAAATAGAAAAGGCACAATGCCAACTTAAATACAAGAAGACTGACGCTTCTTAGTAACTATGTTTTGAACCAATCCTGTGACACTACTTGAAGATTCCAATGCTTCACTTCAGGTTTACTGTATCCCTTGGACCTTCTTATTGACGATGAAACACAGAAATTGCATCGGAATTAAATAGAAAAGGCACAATGCCGACTTAAGTACAAGAAGACTGTCTCTTCCTACTGTCTATGTTTTTGAACCATTCCTGTGACACTAGTTATAGATTACGATGCTTCATTTCAGGTTTACTGTATCCCATGCACCTTCTTATTGACGATGAAACACAGAAATTGCATCGGAATTAAATGCAAAAGGCACAATGCTGACTTAAGTACAAGAAGACTGACTCTTTTCACTGACTATGTTTTGAACCATTCCTGTGACACTAGTTATGGATTCGTATGCTTCACTTCAGGTTTACTGTATCCCTCTCACCTTCTTATTGACGATGAAACACATAAATTGCATCGGAATGAAATAGAGAATGCACAATGCCGACTTAAGTACAAGGAGACTGACATATCTTACTGTCTATGTTTTGAACCATTCCTGTGACATTAGTTATAGATTCCGATGCTTCACTTCAGGTTTACTGTATCCCTTGGACCTTCTTATTGACGATGAAACACAGAAATTACATTGGAATTAAATAGAAAAGGGCCAATGCCGACTAAAGTACAAGAAGACTGACTCTTCCTACTGTCAATGTTTTGAACAATTCCTGTGACACTAGTTATAGATTCTGTTGCTTCACTTCAGGTTTACTGCATCCCTCTGATTTTCTTATTGACAATGAAACACAGAAAGTATACCGGAATTAAATACAAAAGGCACAATGGCGACTTAAGTACACGAAGACTGACTCCTCTTACTGTCTATCTTTTGAAGCATTCCTGTGAAACTAGTTATAGATTCCGATGCTTCACTTCAGGTTTACTGTATCCCTTGGACCTTCTTATTGACGATGAAACACAGAAATTGCATCGGAATTAAACACAAAGGGCACAATGCCGACTTAAGTACAAGAAGACTGATTCTTCTTACTGACTAAGTTTTGAACCATTCCAGTGACACTAGTTTTAGATTCCGATGCTCACTTCAAGTTTACTGTATCCCTCTGACCTTCTTATTGACGATGAAACACAGAATTTGCATCGGGATTAAATACAAAAGGCACAATGCTGACTTCAGTACAAGAAGACTGACTCTTTATACTGACTATGCTTTGAACCATTCCTGTGACACTAGTTATAGATTCGGATGCTTCACTTCAGGTTTACTGTATCCCTCTGACCTTCTTATTGACGATGAAACACATAAATTGCATCGGAATTAAATAGAAAATGCACAATGCCTACTTAAGTACAAGGCGACTGACATATCTTACTGACTATGTTTGAACCATTCCTGTGACATTAGTTATAGATGCCGATGCTTCACTTCAGGTTTACTGTATCCCTTGGACCTTCTTATTGACGATGAAACACAGAAATTGCATCGGAATTAAATACAAAAGGCACAATGCCGACTTTAGTACAAGAAGACTAACTTTTCCTACTGTCTATGCTTTGAACCATTCCTGTGACACTAGTTATAGATTCCGATGCTTCACTTGAGGTTTACTGTATCCCTTGGACCTTATTATTGACGAAGAAACACAGAAATTGTAACGGAATTAAATATAAAAGGCCCAATGCCGACTTAAGTGCATGAAGACCGTCTCTTCCTACTGACAATGTTTTGAACCATTCCTGTGACACTAGTTATAGATTATTGCGATGCTTCACTTCAGGTTTACTGTATCCCTTGCACCTTCTTATTGACGATGAAACACAGAAATTGCATCGGAGTTAAATACAAAAGGCACAATGCCGACTTAAGTACAAGAAGATTGACTCTTCTTACAGTCTATGTTTTTGAACCATTACTGTGACACTAGTTATAGATTCCGGTGCTTCACTCCAGGTTTACTGTTTCCCTTGGACCTTCTTATTGACGATGAAGCACAGGAATTGCATCAGAATGAAATAGAAAAGGCACAATGCCAACTTAAATACAAGAAGACTGACGCTTCTTAGTAACTATGGTTTGAACCAATCCTGTGACACTACTTGAAGATTCCAATGCTTCACTTCAGGTTAACTGTATCCCTTGGACCTTCTTATTGACGATGAAACACAGATATTGCATCGGAATTAAATAGAAAAGGAACAATGCCTAATTAATTGCAAGAAGACTGACTCTTCTAACTGTTTATGTTTTGAACCATTCCTGTGACACTAGTTATAGATTCCGATGCTTCACTACAGGTTTACTGTATCCCTTGGACCTTCTTATTGACGATGAAACACAGTCATTGCATCAGAATTAAATAGAAAAGGCACAATGCCGACTTAAGTACAGGAAGACTAACGCTTCTTAATGTCTATGTTTTGAAATATTCCTGTGACCCTAGTTATAGCTTCCGATGCTTCACTTCAGGTTTACTGTATCCCTTGGACCTTCTTATTGACGATGAAACACAGAAATTGCACCGGAATTAAATAGAAAAGGCACAATGCCGACTTAAGTACAAGAAGACTGTCTCTTCCTACTGTCTATGTTTTGAACCATTCCTGTGACACTAGTTATAGATTACGATGCTTCATTTCAGGTTTACTGTATCCCATGCACCTTCTTATTGACGATGAAACACAGAAATTGCATCGGAATTAAATGCAAAAGGCACAATGCTGACTTAAGTACAAGAAGACTGACTCTTTTCACTGACTATGTTTTGAACCATTCCTGTGACACTAGTTATAGATTCGGATGCTTCACCTCAGGTTTACTGTGTCCCTCTCACCTTCTTATTGACGATGAAACACATAAATTGCATCGGAATGAAATAGAAAATGCACAATGCCGACTTAAGTACAAGGAGACTGACATATCTTACTGTCTATGTTTTGAACCATTCCTGTGACATTAGTTATAGATTCCGATGCTTCACTTCAGGTTTACTGTATCCCTTGGACCTTCTTATTGACGATGAAACACAAAAATTACATTGGAATTAAATAGAAAAGGCACAATGCCGACTAAAGTACAAGAAGACTGACTCTTCCTACTGTCAATGTTTTGAACAATTCCTTTGACACTAGTTATAGATTCTGTTGCTTCACTTCAGGTTTACTGCATCCCTCTGATTTTCTTATTGACAATGAAACACAGAAAGTATACCAGAATTAAATACAAAAGGCACAATGGCGACTTAAGTACAAGAAGACTGACTCCTCTTACTGTCTATCTTTTGAACCATTCCTGTGAAACTAGTTATAGATTCCGATGCTTCACTTCAGGTTTACTGTATCCCTTGGACCTTCTTATTGACGATGAAACACAGAAATTGCATCGGAATTAAACACAAAGGGCACAATGCTGACTTAAGTACAAGAAGACTGACTCTTCTTACTGACTAAGTTTTGAACCATTCCTGTGACACTAGTTATAGATTCCGATGCTCACTTCAAGTTTACTGTATCCCTCTGACCTTCTCATTGACGATGAAACACAGAATTTGCATCGGGATTAAATACAAAAGGCACAATGCTGACTTCAGTACAAGAAGACTGACTCTTTATACTGACTATGCTTTGAACCATTCCTGTGACACTAGTTATAGATTCGGATGCTTCACTTCAGGTTTACTGTATCCCTCTGACCTTCTTATTGACGATGAAACACATAAATTGCATCGGAATTAAATAGAAAATGCACAATGCCTACTTAAGTACAAGGCGACTGACATATCTTACTGACTATGTTTGAACCATTCCTGTGACATTAGTTATAGATTCCGATGCTTCACTTCAGGTTTACTGTATCCATTGGACCTTCTTATTGACGATGAAACACAGAAATTGCATCGGAATTAAATACAAAAGGCACAATGCCGACTTTAGTACAAGAAGACTAACTCTTCCTACTGTCTATGCTCTGAACCATTCCTGTGACACTAGTTATAGATTCCGATGCTTCACTTGAGGTTTACTGTATCCCTTGGACCTTCTTATTGACGAAGAAACACAGAAATTGCAACGGAATTAAATATAAAAGGCCCAATGCCGACTTAAGTGCATGAAGACCGTCTCTTCCTACTGACAATGTTTTGAACCATTCCTGTGACACTAGTTATAGATTATTGCGATGCTTCACTTCAGGTTTACTGTATCCCTTGGACCTTCTTATTGACGATAAAATACAGAAATTGCATCGGAATTAAATACAAAAGGCACAATGCCGACTTAAGTACAAGATGACTGACTCTTCCTACTGTCTATGTTTAGAACCATTCCTGTGACACTAGTTATAGATTCCGATGCTGCACTTCAGGTTTACTGTATCCCTTGCACCTTCTTATTGACGATGAAACACAGAAATTGCATCGGAATTAAATACAAAAGGCACAATGCCGACTTAAGTACAAGAAGATTGACTCTTCTTACAGTCTGTGTTTTTGAACCATTACTGTGACACTAGTTATAGATTCAGGTGCTTCACTCCAGGTTTACTGTTTCCCTTGGACCTTCTTATTGACGATGAAGCACAGGAATTGCATCAGAATGAAATAGAAAAGGCACAATGCCAACTTAAATACAAGAAGACTGACGCTTCTTAGTAACTGTGTTTTGAACCAATCCTGTGACACTACTTGAAGATTCCAATGCTTCACTTCATGTTAACTGTATCCCTTGGACCTTCTTATTGACAATGAAACACAGATATTGCATCGGAATTAAATAGAAAAGGAACAATGCCTAATTAATTGCAAGAAGACTGACTCTTCTAACTGTTTATGTTTTGAACCATTCCTGTGACACTAGTTATAGATTCCGATGCATCACTACAGGTTTACTGTATCCCTTGGACCTTCTTATTGACGATGAAACACAGACATTGCATCAGAATTAAATAGAAAAGGCACAATGCCGACTTAAGTACAGGAAGACTAACGCTTCTTACTGTCTATGTTTTGAACCATTCCTGTGACCCTAGTTATAGCTTCCGATGCTTCACTTCAGGTTTACTGTATCCCTTGGACCTTCTTATTGACGATGAAACACAGAAATTGCATCGGAATTAAATAGAAAAGGCACAATGCCGACTTAAGTACAAGAAGACTGTCTCTTCCTACTGTCTATGTTTTGAACCATTCCTGTGACACTAGTTATAGATTACGATGCTTCATTTCAGGTTTACTGTATCCCATGCACCTTATTATTGACGATGAAACACAGAAATTGCATCGGAATTAAATGCAAAAGGCACAATGCTGACATAAGTACAAGAAGACTGACTCTTTTCACCGACTATGTTTTGAACCATTCCTGTGACACTAGTTATAGATTCGGATGCTTCACTTCAGGTTTACTGTATCCCTCTCACCTTCTTATTGACGATGAAACACATAAATTGCATCGGAATGAAATAGAAAATGCACAATGCCGACTTAAGTACAAGGAGACTGACATATCTTACTGTCTATGCTTTGAACCATTCCTGTGACATTAGTTATAGATTCCGATGCTTCACTTCAGGTTTACTGTATCCCTTGGACCTTCTTATTGACGATGAAACACAGAAATTACATTGGAATTAAATACAAAAGGCACAATGCCGACTAAAGTACAAGAAGACTGACTCTTCCTACTGTCAATGTTTGAACCATTTCTGTGACACTAGTTATAGATTCTGTTGCTTCACTTCAGGTTTACTGCATCCCTCTGATTTTCTTATTGACAATGAAACACAGAAAGTATACCGGAATTAAATACAAAAGGCACAATGGCGACTTAAGTACAAGAAGACTGACTCCTCTTACTGTCTATCTTTTGAACCATTCCTGTGAATCTAGCTATAGATTCCGATGCTTCACTTCAGGTTTACTGTATCCCTTGGACCTTCTTATTGACGATGAAACACAGAAATTGCATCATAATTAAATACAAAAGGCACAATGCCGACTTAAGTACAAGAAGATTGACTCTTCTTACTGTCTATGTTTTGACCCATTCCTGTGACACTAGTTATAGATTCCGATGCTCACTTCAAGTTTACTGTATCCCTCTGACCTTCATATTGACGATGAAACACAGAAATTGCATCAAAATTAAATACAAAATGCACAATGCCGACTCAAGTACGAGAAGACTGACTCTTCCTACTGTCTATGATTTGACCATTCCTGTTTCACTAGTTATAGATTTCGATGCTTCACGTCAGGTTAACTGCATCCCTCTGACCTTCTTATTGACGATGAAACACATAAATTGCATCGGAATTAAATAGAAAATGCACAATGCCGACTTAAGTACAAGGCGACTGACATATCTTACTGTCTATGTTTTGAACCATTCCTGTGACATTAGTTATAGATTCCGATGCTTCACTTCAGGTTTACTGTATCCCTTGGACCTTCTTAGTGACGATGAAACACAGAAATTGCATCGGAAATAAATACAAAAGGCACAATGCCGACTTACGTTTAAGAAGACTGACTCTTCCTACTGTCTATGTTTTGAACCATTCCTGTGACACTAGTTATAGATTCCGATGCTTCACTTGAGATTTTCTGTATCCCTTGGACGTTCTTATTAACGATGAAACACAGAAATTGCAACGGAATTAAATATAAAAGGCCCAGTGCCGACTTAAGTACATAAAGACCATCTCTTCCTACTGACAATGTTTTGAACCATTCCTGTGACACTGGTTATAGATTATTCCGATGCTTCACTTCAGGTTTACTGTATCCCTTGGACCTTCTTATTGACGATGAAACACAGAAATTGCATCGGAATTAAATACAAAAGGCACAATGCCGACTTACGTACAAGAAGACTGACTCTTCCTACTGTCTATGATTTGACCATTCCTGTGACACTAGTTATAGATTTCGATGCTTCACTTCAGGTTTACTGCATCCCTCTGACCTTCTTATTGACGATGAAACACAGAAATTGCATCGGAATTAAATACAAAAGGCACAATGCCGACTTAAGTACAAGAAGACTGACACATCTTACTGTCTATGTTTTGAACCTTTCCTGTGACACTAGTTATTGATTCCGATGCTTCACTTCAGGTTTACTGTATCTCTCGGACCTTCTTATTGACGATGAAACACAGAAATTGCATCGGAATTAAACACAAATGGCACAATGCCGTCTTAAGTACAAAAAGACTGACTCTTCTTACTGACTATGATTAGAACCATTCCTGTGACACTAGTTATAGATTCCGTTGCTTCACTTCAGGTTTACTGTATCCCTCTGACCTTCTTATTGACGATGAAACACAGAAATTGCAACGGAATTAAATGAAAAAGGCACAACGCCGACTTAAGTACAAGAAGACTTACTCTTTTTACTGACTACGTTTTGAACCATTCTGTGACACTAGTTATAGATTCCGATGCTTCACTTGATGTTTACTGTATCCCTCTGACCTTCTTATTGACGATGAAACACAGAAATTGCATCGGAATTAGTACAAAAGGCACAATGCCGGCTTAAATACAAGAAGACTTTCTTACTGACTATGTTTGAACCATTCCCGTGACTCTAGTTATAGATCCCGATGCTTCACTTCAGGTTTACTATATCCCTCTGACCTTCTTATTGACGATGAAACACAGATATTGCATCGGAATTAAATAAAAAAGGCACAATGCCGACTTAAGTACAAGAAGACTGACTCTTTTTACTGACTATGTTTTGAACCATTCCTGTGACACTAGTTATAGATTCGGATGCTTCACTTCAGGTTTACTGTATCCCTCCGACCTTCTTATTGACGATGAAACACAGAAATTGCATCCGAATTAAATAGAAAAGGCACAATGCCAACTTAAGTACAAGAAGACCGACTCTTCCTACTGTCTATGCTTTGAACCATTCCTGTGACACTAGTTATAGAATCCGATGCTTCCCTTCAGGTTTACTGTATCCCTCTGACCTTCTTATTCACGATGAAACACACGAATTGCAACGGAATTAAATAGAAACGCCACAATGCCTACTTAAGAACAAGATGGCTCACTCTTCTTACTGGCTATGTTTTGAACCATTCCTGTGACACTAGTTATATATTCCGATGCTTCACTTCAGGTTTACTGTATCCCTTGGACCTTCTTATTGACGATGAAACACAGAAATTGCGTCGGAATTAAATACAAAAGGCACAATGCCGACTTAAGTACAAGAAGACTGACTCTTCTTACTGTCTATGTTTTGAACCTTTCCTGTGACACTAGTTATAGATTCCGATGCTTCACTTCAGGTTTACTGTATCCCTTGGACCTTCTTATTGACGATGAAACACAGATATTGCATCGGTATTAAATACAAAGGGCACAATGCCGACTTAAGTACAAGAAGACTGACTCTTCCTACTGTCTATGTCTTGAACCATTCCTGTGAAACTAGTTATAGATTCCGATGCTTCACTTCAGGTTTACTGTATCCCTTTGATCTTCTTATTGACGATGAAACACAGAAATTGCATCGGAATTAAATACAAAAGGCACAATGCCGACTTACGTTTAAGAAGACTGACTCTTCCTACTGTCTATGTTTGAACCATTCCTGTGACACTAGTTATAGATTCCGATGCTTCACTTGAGATTTTCTGTATCCCTTGGACGTTCTTATTAACGATGAAACACAGAAATTGCAACGGAATTAAATATAAAAGGCCCAATGCCGACTTAAGTACATAAAGACCGTCTCTTCCTACTGACAATGTTTTGAACCATTCCTGTGACACTGGTTATAGATTATTCCGATGCTTCACTTCAGGTTTACTGTATCCCTTGGACCTTCTTATTGACGATGAAACACAGAAATTGCATAGGAATTAAACACAAAAGGCACAATGCCGACTTACGTACAAGAAGACTGACTCTTCCTACTGTCTATGATTTGACCATTCCTGTGACACTAGTTATAGATTTCGATGCTTCACTTCAGGTTTACTGTATCCCTCTGACCTTCTTATTGACGATGAAACACAGAAATTGCATCGGAATTAGATACAATAGGCACAATGCCGACTTAAGTACAAGAAGACTGACTCATCTTACTGTCTATGTTTTGAACCTTTCCTGTGACACTAGTTACTGATTCCGATGCTTCACTTCAGGTTTACTGTATCTCTTGGACCTTCATATTGACGATGAAACACAGATATTGCATCGGAATTAAACACAAAAGGCACAATGCCATCTTAAGTACAAAAAGACTAACTCTTCTTACTGACTATGATTAGAACCATTCCTGTGACACTAGTTATAGATTCCGATGCTTCACTTCAGGTTTACTGTATCCCTCTGACCTTCTTGTTGACGATGAAACACAGAAATTGCAACGGAATTAAATGAAAAAGGCACAACGCCGACTTAAGTACATGAAGACATACTCTTTTTACTGACTACGTTTTGAACCATTCCTGTGACACTAGTTATGGATTCGGATGCTTCAGTTCAGTTTTACTGTATCCCTCTGACCTTCTTATTCGCGATGAAACACAGAAATGGCTTCGGAATTATATACAAAAGGCACAATGCCGACTTAAGTACAAGAAGACTGACTCTTTTTACTGACTATGTTTTGAATCATTCCTGTGACACTAGTTATAGATTCGGATGCTTCACTTCAGGTTTACCGTATCCCTTGGACCTCCTTATTGACGATGAAACACAGATATTGCATCGGTATTAAATACAAAAGGCACAATGCCGACTTAAGTACTAGAAGACTGACTCTTCCTACTGTCTATGTCTTGAACCATTCCTGTGACACTAGTTATAGATTCCGATGCTTCACTTCAGGTTTACTGTATCCCTTTGATCTTCTTATTGACGATGAAACACAGAAATTGCATCGGAATTAAATACAAAAGGCACAATGCCGACTTAAGTACAAGAAGACTGACTCATCTTACTGTCTATGTTTTGAACCTTTCCTGTGACACTAGTTATTGATTCCGATGCTTCACTTCAGGTTTACTGTATCTCTTGGACCTTCGTATTGACGATGAAACACAGAAATTGCATCGGAATTAAATACAAAAGGCACAATGCCGTCTTACGTTTAAGAAGACTGACTCTTCCTACTGCCTATGTTTTGAACCATTCCTGTGACACTAGTTATAGATTCCGATGCTTCACTTGAGATTTTCTGTATCCCTTGGACGTTCTTATTAACGATGAAACACAGAAATTGCAACGGAATTAAATATAAAAGGCCCAATGCCGACTTAAGTACATAAAGACCGTCTCTTCCTGCTGACAATGTTTTGAACCATTCCTGTGACACTGGTTATAGATTATTCCGATGCTTCACTTCAGGCTTACTGTATCCCTTGGACCTTCTTATTGACGATGAAACACAGAAATTGCATCGGAATTAAATACAAAAGGCACAATGCCGACTTACGTACAAGAAGACTGACTCTTCCTACTGTCTATGATTTGACCATTCCTGTGACACTAGTTATAGATTTCGATGCTTCACTTCAGGATTACTGTATCCCTCTGACCTTCTTATTGACGATGAAACACAGAAATTGCATCGGAATTAGATACAAAAGGCACAATGCCGACTTAAGTACAAGAAGACTGACTCATCTTACTGTCTATGTTTTGAACCTTTCCTGTGACACTAGTTACTGATTCCGATGCTTCACTTCAGGTTTACTGTATCTCTTGGACCTTCTTATTGACGATGAAACACAGATATTACATCGGAATTAAACACAAAAGGCACAATGCCGTCTTAAGTACAAAAAGACTGACTCTTCTTACTGACTATGATTAGAACCATTCCTGTGACACTAGTTATAGATTCCGATGCTTCACTTCAGGTTTACTGTATCCCTCTGACCTTCTTATTGACGATGAAACACAGAAATTGCAACGGAATTAAATGAAAAAGGCACAACGCCGACTTAAGTACATGAAGACTTACTCTGTTTACTGACTATGTTTTGAATCATTCCTGTGACACTAGTTATAGATTCGGATGCTTCACTTCAGGTTTACTGTATCCCTGTGACCTTCTTATTCTCGATGAAACACAGAAATTGCATCGGAATTAAATAGAAAAGGCACAATGCCGACTTAAGTACAAGACGACTGACTTTTCTTACTGTCTATGCTTTGAACCATTCCTGGGACACTAGTTATAGATTCCGATGCTTCACTTGATGTTTACTGTATCCCTCTGACCTTCTTATTGACGATGAAACACAGAAATTGCATCGGAATTAGTACAAAAGGCACAATGCCGACTTAAATACAAGAAGACTGACTCTTCTTACTGACTATGTTTGAACCATTCCCGTGACTCTTGTTATAGATCCCGATGCTTCACTTCAGGTTTACTATATCCCTCTGACCTTCTTATTGACGATGAAACACAGAAATTGCATCGGAATTAAATAAAAAAGGCACAATGCCGACTTAAGTACAAGAAGACTGACTCTTTTTACTGACAATGTTTTGAACCATTCCTGTGACTCTAGTTATAGATTCGGATGCTTCACTTCAGGTTTACTGTATCCCTCTGACCTTCTTATTCACGATGAAACACAGAAATTGCATCCGAATTAAATAGAAAAGGCACAATGCCAACTTAAGTACAAGAAGACTGACTCTTCCTACTGTCTATGCTTTGAACCATTCCTGTGACACTAGTTATAGAATCCGATGCTTCCCTTCAGGTTTACTGTATCCCTCTGACCTCCTTATTCACGATGAAACACACGAATTGCAACGGAATTAAATAGAAACGCCACAAAGCCTACTTAAGAACAAGATGGCTGACTCTTCTTACTGGCTATGTTTTGAACCATTCCTGTGACACTAGTTATATATTCCGATGCTTCACTTCAGGTTTACTGTATCCCTTGGACCTTCTTATTGACGATGAAACACAGAAATTACATCGGAATTAAATAGAAAAGGCACAATGCCGACTTAAGTACAAGAAGACTGACTCTTTCCACTGTCTATGTTTTGAACCATTCCTGTGACACTAGTTATAGATTCCGATGCTTCACTTCAGGTTTACTTTATCCCTTGCACCTCCGTATTGACGGTGAAGCACAGAAATTGCATCGGAATTAAATACAAAAAGCACAATGCGACTTAAGTACAAGAAGATTGACTCTTCTTACTGTCTATGTTTTGAACCATTCCTGTGACCCTAGTTATAGCTTCCGATGCTTCACTTCAGGTTTAATGTATCCCTTGGACCTTCTTACTGACGATGAAACACAGAAATTGCATCGGAATTAAATACAAAAGGCACAATGCCGACTTAAGTACAAGAAGACTGTCTCTTCCTACTGTCTATGTTTTGAACCATTCCTGTGACACTAGTTATAGAATACGATGCTTCATTTCAGGTTTACTGTATCCCTTGCACCTTCTTATTGACGATGAAACACAGATATTGCCTCGGAATTAAATGCAAAAGGCACAATGCTGACTTAAGAACAAGAAGACTGACTCTTTTCACTGACTATGTTTTGAACCATTCCTGTGACACTAGTTATAGATTCGTATGCTTCACTTCAGGTTTACTGTATCCGTCTCACCTTCTTATTGACGATGAAACACATAAATTGCATCGGAATTAAATAGAACATGCACAATGCCTACTTAAGTACAAGGCGACTGACATATCTTACTGACTATGTTTGAACCATTCCTGTGACATTAGTTATAGATTCCGATGCTTCACTTCAGGTTTACTGTATCCCTTGGACCTTCTTATTGACGAAGAAACACAGAAATTGCAACGGAATTAAATATAAAAGGCCCAATGCCGACTTAAGTGCATGAAGACCGTCTCTTCCTACTGACAATGTTTTGAACCATTCCTGTGACACTAGTTATAGATTATTGCAATGTTTCACTTCAGGTTTACTGTATCCCTTGGACCTACTTATTGACGATGAAGTACAGATATTGCATCGGAATTAAATACAAAAAGCACAAAGCCGACTTAAGTACAAGAAGACTGACTCTTCTTACTGTCTATGTTTAGAACCATTCCTGTGACACTAGTTATAGATTCCGATGTTTCACTTCAGGTTTACTGTATCCCTTGCACCTTTTTATTGACGATTAAACACAGAAATTGCATCGGAATTAAATACAAAAGGCACAATGCCGACTTAAGTACAAGAAGATTGACTCTTCTTACTGTCTATGTTATGAACCATTCCTGTGACCCTAGTTATAGCTTCCGATGCATCACTCCAGGTTTACTGTATCCCTTGGACCTTCTTATTGACGATGAAACACAGAAATTGCATCAGAATTAAATACAAAAGGCACAATGCTGACTTAAGTAAAAGAAGTCTGACTCTTCTTACTGTCTATGATTTGAACCATTCCTGTGACACTAGTTATAGATTCCGATGCTTCACTCCAGGTTTACTGTATCCCTCTGACCTTCTTATTGACGATGAAACACCGAAATTGCATCAGAATTAAATAGAAAATGCACAATGATGACTTAAGTACAAGAAGACTGACTCTTCTTACTGACTATGTTTTGAACCATTCCTGTGACACTAGTTATAATTTCCGATGCTTCACTTCAGGTTTACTGTATCCCTTGGACCTTCTTATTGACGATGAAACACAGAAATTGCATCAGAATTAAATACAAAAGGCACAATGCTGACTTAAGTAAAAGAAGTCTGACTCTTATTACTGTCTATGTTTTGAACCATTACTGTGACACTAGTTATAGATTCCGGTGCTTCACTCCAGGTTTACTGTTTCCCTTGGACCTTCTTATTGACGATGAAGCACAGGAATAGCATCAGAATGAAATAGGAAAGGCACAATGCCGACTTAAATACAAGAAGACCGACGCTTCTTACTAACTATGTTTTGAACCAATCCTGTGACACTACTTAAAGATTCCAATGCTTCACTTCAGGTTTACTGTATCCCTTGGACCTTCTTATTGACGATGAAACACAGATATTACATCGGAATTAAATAGAAAAGGAACAATGCCTAATTAATTGCAAGAAGACTGACTCTTCTTACTGTTTATGTTTTGAACCATTCCTGTGACACTAGTTATAGATTCCGATGCTTCACTACAGGTCTACTGTATCCCTTGGACCTTCTTATTGACGATGAAACACAGACATTGCATCAGAATTAAATAGAAAAGGCACAATGCCGACTTAAGTACAAGAAGACTGACTCTTCCTACTGTCTATGATTTGACCATTCCTGTGACACTAGTTATAGATTTAGATGCTTCAATTCAGGTTTACTGTATCCCTCTGAACTTCTTATTGACGATGAAACACATAAATTACATCGGAATTAAATAGAAAATGCACAATGCCGACTTAAGAACAAGGCGACTGACATATCTTACTGTCTATGTTTTGAACCATTCCTGTGACTCTAGTTATAGATTCGGATGCTTCACTTCAGGTTTACTGTATCCCTCTGACCTTCTTATTCACGATGAAACACAGAAATTGCATCCGAATTAAATAGAAAAGGCACAATGCCAATTTAAGTACAAGAAGACTGACTCTTCCTACTGTCTATGCTTTGATCCATTCCTGTGACACTAGTTATAGAATCCGATGCTTCCCTTCAGGTTTACTGTATCCCTCTGACCTTCTTATTCACGATGAAACACACGAATTGCAACGGAATTAAATAGAAACGCCACAAAGCCTACTTAAGAACAAGATGGCTGACTCTTCTTACTGGCTATGTTTTGAACCATTCCTGTGACACTAGTTAAATATTCCGATGCTTCACTTCAGGTTTACTGTATCCCTTGGACCTTCTTATTGACGATGAAACACAGAAATTACATCGGAATTAAATAGAAAAGGCACAATGCCGACTTAAGTACAAGAAGACTGACTCTTCCTACTGTCTATGTTTTGAACCATTCCTGTGACACTAGTTACAGATTCTGATGCTTCACTTCAGGTTTACTTTATCCCTTGCACCTCCTTATTGACGATGAAGCACAGAAATTGCATCGGAATTAAATACAAAAAGCACAATGCCGACTTAAGTACAAGAAGATTGACTCTTCTTACTGTCTATGTTTTGAACCATTCCTGTGACCCTAGTTATAGCTTCCGATGCTTCACTTCAGGTTTACTGTATCCCTTGGACCTTCTTATTGACGATGAAACACAGAAATTGCATCGGAATTAAATACAAAAGGCACAATGCCGACTTAAGTACAAGAAGACTGTCTCTTCCTACTGTCTATGTTTTGAACCATTCCTGTGACACTAGTTATAGATTACGATGCTTCACTTCAGGTTTACTGTATCCCATGGACCTTCTTATTGACGATGAAACACAGAAATTACATCGGAATTAAATAGAAAAGGCACAATGCCGACTAAAGTACAAGAAGACTGACTCTTCCTACTGTCAATGTTTTGAACCATTCCTGTGACACTAGTTATAGATTCTGTTGCTTCACTTCAGTTTTACTGCATCCCTCTGATTTTCTTATTGACAATGAAACACAGAAAGTATACCGGAATTAAATACAAAAGGCACAATGGCGACTTAAGTACAAGAAGACTGACTCCTCTTACTGTCTATCATTTGAACCATTCCTGTGAAACTAGTTATAGATTCCGATGCTTCACTTCAGGTTTACTGTATCCCTTGGACCTTCTTATTGACGATGAAAGACAGAAATTGCTTCGGAATTAAACACAAAGGGCACAATGCCGACTTAAGTACAAGTAGACTGACCGTTCTTACTAACTATGCTTTGAACTATTCCTGTGACACTACTTATAGATTCGGATGCTTCACTTCAGGTTTACTGTATCCCTCTGACCTTCTTATTGACGATGAAACACATAAATTGCATCGGAATTAAATAGAACATGCACAATGCCTACTTAAGTACAAGGCGACTGATATATCTTACTGACTATGTTTGAACCATTCCTGTGACATTAGTTATAGATTCCGATGCTTCACTTCAGGTTTACTGTATCCCTTGGACCTTCTTATTGACGAAGAAACACAGAAATTGCAACGGAATTAAATATAAAAGGCCCAATGCCGACTTAAGTGCATGAAGACCGTCTCTTCCTACTGACAATGTTTTGAACCATTCCTGTGACACTAGTTATAGATTATTGCGATGTTTCACTTCAGGTTTACTGTATCCCTTGGACCTTCTTATTGACGATGAAATACAGATATTGCATCGGAATTAAATACAAAAGGCACAATGCCGACTTAAGTACAAGAAGACTGACTCTTCTTACTGTCTATGTTTAGAACCATTCCTGTGACACTAGTTATAGATTCCGATGCTTCACTTCAGGTTTACTGTATCCCTTGCACCTTTTTATTGACGATGAAACCCAGAAATTGCATTGGAATTAAACACAAAAGGCACAATGCCGACTTAAGTACAAGAAGATTGACTCTTCTTACTGTCTATGTTTTGAACCATTCCTGTGACCCTAGTTATAGCTTCCGATGCATCACTCCAGGTTTACTGTATCCCTTGGACCTTCTTATTGACGATGAAACACAGAAATTGCATCAGAATTAAATACAAAAGGCACAATGCTGACTTAAGTAAAAGAAGTCTGACTCTTCTTACTGTCTATGATTTGAACCATTCCTGTGACACTAGTTATAGATTCCGATGCTTCACTCCAGGTTTACTGTATCCCTCTGACCTTCTTATTGACGATGAAACACAGAAATTGCATCAGAATTAAATTGAAAATGCACAATGATGACTTAAGTACAAGAAGACTGACTCTTCTTACTGACTATGTTTTGAACCATTCCTGTGACACTAGTTATAATTTCCGATGCTTCACTTCAGGTTTACTGTATCCCTTGGACCTTCTTATTGACGATGAAACACAGAAATTGCATCAGAATTAAATACAAAAGGCACAATGCTTACTTGAGTAAAAGAAGTCTGACTCTTATTACTGTCTATGTTTTGAACCATTACTATGACACTAGTTATAGATTCCGGTGCTTCACTCCAGGTTTACTGTTTCCCTTGGACCTTCTTATTGACGATGAAGCACAGGAATAGCATCAGAATGAAATAGAAAAGGCACAATGCCGACTTAAATACAAGAAGACTGACGCTTCTTACTAACTATGTTTTGAACCAACCCTGTGACACTACTTAAAGATTCCAATGCTTCACTTCAGGTTTACTGTAACCCTTGGATCTTCTTATTGACGATGAAACACAGATATTGCATCGGAATTAAATAGAAAAGGAACAATGCCTAATTAATTGCAAGAAGACTGACTCTTCTTACTGTTTATGTTTTGAACCATTCCTGTGACACTAGTTATAGATTCCGATGCTTCACTACAGGTTTACTGTATCCCTTGGACCTTCTTATTGACGATGAAACACAGACATTGCATCAGAATTAAATAGAAAAGGCACAATGCCGACTTAAGTACAAGAAGACTGACTCTTCCTACTGTCTATGATTTGACCATTCCTGTGACACTAGTTATAGATTTAGATGCTTCACTTCAGGTTTACTGTATCCCTCTGACCTTCTTATTGACGATGAAACACATAAATTGCATCGGAATTAAATAGAAAATGCACAATGCCGACTTAAGTACAAGGCGACTGACATATCTTACTG
Source organism: Schistocerca piceifrons (assembly GCF_021461385.2). Classification (NCBI taxonomy): domain Eukaryota; kingdom Metazoa; phylum Arthropoda; class Insecta; order Orthoptera; family Acrididae; genus Schistocerca; species Schistocerca piceifrons. The sequence continues at coordinate 246,568 of NW_025728055.1, forward strand.
TCTATGTTTTGAACCATTCCTGTGACATTAGTTATAGATTCCGATGCTTCACTTCAGGTTTACTGTATCCCTTGGACCTTCTTATTGACGATGAAACACAGAAATTGCATCGGAATTAAATACAAAAGGCACAATGCCGACTTACGTTTAAGACGACTGACTCTTCCTACTGTCTATGTTTTGAACCATTCCTGTGACACTAGTTATAGATTCCGATGCTTCACTTGAGATTTTCTGTATCCCTTGGACGTTCTTATTAACGATGAAACACAGAAATTGCAACGGAATTAAATATAAAAGGCCCAATGCCGACTTAAGTACATAAAGACCGTCTCTTCCTACTGACAATGTTTTGAACCATTCCTGTGACACCGGTTATAGATTATTCCGATGCTTCACTTCAGGTTTACTGTATCCCTTGGACCTTCTTATTGACGATGAAACACAGAAATTGCATCGGAATTAAATACAAAAGGCACAATGCCGACTTACGTACTAGAAGACTGACTCTTCCTACTGTCTACGATTTGACCATTCCTGTGACACTAGTTATAGATTTCGATGCTTCACTTCAGGTTTACTGTATCTCTTCGACCTTCTTATTGACGATGAAACACAGAAATTGCATCGGAAATAAACACAAAAGGCACAATGCCGTCTTAAGTACAAAAAGACTGACTCTTCTTACTGACTATGATTAGAACCATTCCTGTGACACTAGTTATAGATTCCGATGCTTCACTTCAGGTTTACTCTATCCCTCTGACCTTCTTATTGACGATGAAACACAGAAATTGCAACGGAATTAAATGAAAAAGGCACAACGGCGACTTAAGTATAAGAAGAGTTACTCTTTTTACTGACTACGTTTTGAACCATTCCTGTGACACTAGTTATGGATTCAGATGCTTCACTTCAGTTTTACTGTATCCCTCTGACCTTCTCATTCGCGATGAAACACAGAAATTGCATCGGAATTATATACAAAAGGCACAATGCCGACTTAAGTAGAAGAAGACTGACTCTTTTTACTGACTATGTTTTGAATCATTCCTGTGACACTAGTTATAGATTCGGATGCTTCACTTCAGGTTTGCTGTATCCCTCTGACCTTCTTATTCTCGATGAAACACAGAAATTGTATCGAAATTAAATAAAAAAGGCACAATGCCGACTTAAGTACAAGACGACTGACACTTCTTACTGTCTATGTTTTGAACCATTCCTGTGACACTAGTTATAGATTCCGATGCTCACTTCAAGTTTACTGTATCCCTCTGACCTTCTTATTGACGATGAAACACATAAATTGCATCGGAATGAAATAGAAAATGCACAATGCCGACTTAAGTACAAGGACACTGACATATCTTACTGTCTATGTTTAGAACCATTCCTGTGACATTAGTTATAGATTCCGATGCTTCACTTCCGATTTACTGTATCTTTTGGACCTTCTTATTGACGATGGAACACTGAAATTACATCGGAATTAAATAGAAAAAGCACAATGCCGACTAAAGTACAAGAAGACTGACTCTTCCTACTGTCAATGTTTTGAACCATTCCTGTGACACTAGTTATAGATTCCGATGCTTCACTTGATGTTTACTGTATCCCTCTGACCCTCTTATTGACGATGAAACTCAGAAATTGCATCGGAATTAGTACAAAAGGCACAATGCCGACTTAAATACAAGAAGACTGACTCTTCTTACTGACTATGTTTGAACCATTCCCGTGACTCTAGTTATAGATCCCGATGCTTCACTTCAGGTTTACTATTTCCCTCTGACCTTCTTATTAACGATGAAACACAGAAATTGCATCGGAATTAAATAAAAAAAGGCACAATGCCGACTTTAGTACAAGAAGACTGACTCTTTTTACTGACTATGTTTTGAACCATTCCTGTGACACTAGTTATAGATTCGGATGCTTCACTTCAGGTTTACTGTATCCCTCTGACCTTCTTATTCACGATGAAACACAGAAATTGCATCCGAATTAAATAGAAAAGGCACAATGCCAACTTAAGTACAAGAAGACTGACTCTTCCTACTGTCTATGCTTTGAACCATTCCTGTGACACTAGTTATAGAATCCGATGCTTCCCTTCAGGTTTACTGTATCCCTCTCACCTTCTTATTCACGATGAAACACACGAATTGCAACGGAATTAAATAGAAACGCCACAATGCCTACTTAAGAACAAGAAGGCTGACTCTTCTTACTGGCTATGTTTTGAACCATTCCTGTGACACTAGTTATATATTCCGATGCTTCACTTCAGGTTACTGTATCCCTTGGACCTTCTTATTGACGATGAAGTACAGATATTGCATCGGAATTAAATACAAAAGGCACAAAGCCGACCTAAGTACAAGAAGACTGACTCTTCTTACTGTCTATGTTTAGAACCATTCCTGTGACACTAGTTATAGATTCCGATGTTTCACTTCAGGTTTACTGTATCCCTTGCACCTTTTTATTGACGATGAAACACAGAAATTGCATCGGAATTAAATACAAAAGGCACAATGCCGACTTACGTTGAAGACGACTGACTCTTCCTACTGTCTATGTTTTGAACCATTCCTGTGACACTAGTTATAGATTCCGATGCTTCACTTGAGATTTTCTGTATCCCTTGGACGTTCTTATTAACGATGAAACACAGAAATTGCAACGGAATTAAATATAAAAGGCCCAATGCCGACTTAAGTACATAAAGACCGTCTCTTCCTACTGACAATGTTTTGAACCATTCCTGTGACACCGGTTATAGATTATTCCAATGCTTCACTTCAGGTTTACTGTATCCCTTGGACCTTCTTATTGACGATGAAACACAGAAATTGCATCGGAATTAAATACAAAAGGCACAATGCCGACTTACGTACTAGAAGACTGACTCTTCCTACTGTCTACGATTTGACCATTCCTGTGACACTAGTTATAGATTTCGATGCTTCACTTCAGGTTTACTGTATCTCTTCGACCTTCTTATTGACGATGAAACACAGAAATTGCATCGGAAATAAACACAAAAGGCACAATGCCGTCTTAAGTACAAAAAGACTGACTCTTCTTACTGACTATGATTAGAACCATTCCTGTGACACTAGTTATAGATTCCGATGCTTCACTTCAGGTTTACTGTATCCCTCTGACCTTCTTATTGACGATGAAACACAGAAATTGCAACGGAATTAAATGAAAAAGGCACAACGGCGACTTAAGTATAAGAAGAGTTACTCTTTTTACTGACTACGTTTTGAACCATTCCTGTGACACTAGTTATGGATTCAGATGCTTCACTTCAGTTTTACTGTATCCCTCTGACCTTCTCATTCGCGATGAAACACAGAAATTGCATCGGAATTATATACAAAAGGCACAATGCCGACTTAAGTAGAAGAAGACTGACTCTTTTTACTGACTATGTTTTGAATCATTCCTGTGACACTAGTTATAGATTCGGATGCTTCACTTCAGGTTTGCTGTATCCCTCTGATTTTCTTATTCTCGATGAAACACAGAAATTGTATCGAAATTAAATAAAAAAGGCACAATGCCGACTTAAGTACAAGACGACTGACACTTCTTACTGTCTATGTTTTGAACCATTCCTGTGACACTAGTTATAGATTCCGATGCTCACTTCAAGTTTACTGTATCCCTCTGACCTTCTTATTGACGATGAAACACATAAATTGCATCGGAATGAAATAGAAAATGCACAATGCCGACTTAAGTACAAGGACACTGACATATCTTACTGTCTATGTTTAGAACCATTCCTGTGACATTAGTTATAGATTCCGATGCTTCACTTCCGATTTACTGTATCTTTTGGACCTTCTTATTGACGATGGAACACTGAAATTACATCGGAATTAAATAGAAAAAGCACAATGCCGACTAAAGTACAAGAAGACTGACTCTTCCTACTGTCAATGTTTTGAACCATTCCTGTGACACTAGTTATAGATTCCGATGCTTCACTTGATGTTTACTGTATCCCTCTGACCCTCTTATTGACGATGAAACTCAGAAATTGCATCGGAATTAGTACAAAAGGCACAATGCCGACTTAAATACAAGAAGACTGACTCTTCTTACTGACTATGTTTGAACCATTCCCGTGACTCTAGTTATAGATCCCGATGCTTCACTTCAGGTTTACTATTTCCCTCTGACCTTCTTATTAACGATGAAACACAGAAATTGCATCGGAATTAAATAAAAAAAGGCACAATGCCGACTTTAGTACAAGAAGACTGACTCTTTTTACTGACTATGTTTTGAACCATTCCTGTGACACTAGTTATAGATTCGGATGCTTCACTTCAGGTTTACTGTATCCCTCTGACCTTCTTATTCACGATGAAACACAGAAATTGCATCCGAATTAAATAGAAAAGGCACAATGCCAACTTAAGTACAAGAAGACTGACTCTTCCTACTGTCTATGCTTTGAACCATTCCTGTGACACTAGTTATAGAATCCGATGCTTCCCTTCAGGTTTACTGTATCCCTCTCACCTTCTTATTCACGATGAAACACACGAATTGCAACGGAATTAAATAGAAACGCCACAATGCCTACTTAAGAACAAGAAGGCTGACTCTTCTTACTGGCTATGTTTTGAACCATTCCTGTGACACTAGTTATATATTCCGATGCTTCACTTCAGGTTACTGTATCCCTTGGACCTTCTTATTGACGATGAAGTACAGATATTGCATCGGAATTAAATACAAAAGGCACAAAGCCGACTTAAGTACAAGAAGACTGACTCTTCTTACTGTCTATGTTTAGAACCATTCCTGTGACACTAGTTATAGATTCCGATGTTTCACTTCAGGTTTACTGTATCCCTTGCACCTTTTTATTGACGATGAAACACAGAAATTGCATCGGAATTAAATACAAAAGGCACAATGCCGACTTAAGTACAAGAAGATTGACTCTTCTTACTGTCTATGTTATGAACCATTCCTGTGACCCTAGTTATAGCTTCCGATGCATCACTCCAGGTTTACTGTATCCCTCTGACCTTCTTATTGACGATGAAACACCGAAATTGCATCAGAATTAAATAGAAAATGCACAATGATGACTTAAGTACAAGAAGACTGACTCTTCTTACTGACTATGTTTTGAACCATTCCTGTGACACTAGTTATAATTTCCGATGCTTCACTTCAGGTTTACTGTATCCCTTGGACCTTCTTATTGACGATGAAACACAGAAATTGCATCAGAATTAAATACAAAAGGCACAATGCTGACTTAAGTAAAAGAAGTCTGACTCTTATTACTGTCTATGTTTTGAACCATTACTGTGACACTAGTTATAGATTCCGGTGCTTCACTCCAGGTTTACTGTTTCCCTTGGACCTTCTTATTGACGATGAAACACCGAAATTGCATCAGAATTAAATAGAAAATGCACAATGATGACTTAAGTACAAGAAGACTGACTCTTCTTACTGACTATGTTTTGAACCATTCCTGTGACACTAGTTATAATTTCCGATGCTTCACTTCAGGTTTACTGTATCCCTTGGACCTTCTTATTGACGATGAAACACAGAAATTGCATCAGAATTAAATACAAAAGGCACAATGCTGACTTAAGTAAAAGAAGTCTGACTCTTATTACTGTCTATGTTTTGAACCATTACTGTGACACTAGTTATAGATTCCGGTGCTTCACTCCAGGTTTACTGTTTCCCTTGGACCTTCTTATTGACGATGAAACACCGAAATTGCATCAGAATTAAATAGAAAATGCACAATGATGACTTAAGTACAAGAAGACTGACTCTTCTTACTGACTATGTTTTGAACCATTCCTGTGACACTAGTTATAATTTCCGATGCTTCACTTCAGGTTTACTGTATCCCTTGGACCTTCTTATTGACGATGAAACACAGAAATTGCATCAGAATTAAATATAAAAGGCACAATGCTGACTTAAGTAAAAGAAGTCTGACTCTTCTTACTGTCTATGATTTGAACCATTCCTGTGACACTAGTTATAGATTCCGATGCTTCACTCCAGGTTTACTGTATCCCTCTGACCTTCTTATTGACGATGAAACACCGAAATTGCATCAGAATTAAATAGAAAATGCACAATGATGACTTAAGTACAAGAAGACTGACTCTTCTTACTGACTATGTTTTGAACCATTCCTGTGACACTAGTTATAATTTCCGATGCTTCACTTCAGGTTTACTGTATCCCTTGGACCTTCTTATTGACGATGAAACACAGAAATTGCATCAGAATTAAATACAAAAGGCACAATGCTGACTTAAGTAAAAGAAGTCTGACTCTTATTACTGTCTATGTTTTGAACCATTACTGTGACACTAGTTATAGATTCCGGTGCTTCACTCCAGGTTTACTGTTTCCCTTGGACCTTCTTATTGACGATGAAGCACAGGAATAGCATCAGAATGAAATAGGAAAGGCACAATGCCGACTTAAATACAAGAAGACTGACGCTTCTTACTAACTATGTTTTGAACCAATCCTGTGACACTACTTAAAGATTCCAATGCTTCACTTCAGGTTTACTGTATCCCTTGGACTTTCTTATTGACGATGAAACACAGATATTACATCGGAATTAAATAGAAAAGGAACAATGCCTAATTAATTGCAAGAAGACTGACTCTTCTTACTGTTTATGTTTTGAACCATTCCTGTGACACTAGTTATAGATTCCGATGCTTCACTACAGGTTTACTGTATCCCTTGGACCTTCTTATTGACGATGAAACACAGACATTGCATCAGAATTAAATAGAAAAGGCACAATGCCGACTTAAGTACAAGAAGACTGACTCTTCCTACTGTCTATGATTTGACCATTCCTGTGACACTAGTTATAGATTTAGATGCTTCACTTCAGGTTTACTGTATCCCTCTGAACTTCTTATTGACGATGAAACACATAAATTACATCGGAATTAAATAGAAAATGCACAATGCCGACTTAAGTACAAGGCGACTGACATATCTTACTGTCTATGTTTTGAACCATTCCTGTGACTCTAGTTATAGATTCGGATGCTTCACTTCAGGTTTACTGTATCCCTCTGACCTTCTTATTCACGATGAAACACAGAAATTGCATCCGAATTAAATAGAAAAGGCACAATGCCAATTTAAGTACAAGAAGACTGACTCTACCTACTGTCTATGCTTTGATCCATTCCTGTGACACTAGTTATAGAATCCGATGCTTCCCTTCAGGTTTACTGTATCCCTCTGACCTTCTTATTCACGATGAAACACACGAATTGCAACGGAATTAAATAGAAACGCCACAAAGCCTACTTAAGAACAAGATGGCTGACTCTTCTTACTGGCTATGTTTTGAACCATTCCTGTGACACTAGTTAAATATTCCGATGCTTCACTTCAGGTTTACTGTATCCCTTGGACCTTCTTATTGACGATGAAACACAGAAATTACATCGGAATTAAATAGAAAAGGCACAATGCCGACTTAAGTACAAGAAGACTGACTCTTCCTACTGTCTATGTTTTGAACCATTCCTGTGACACTAGTTATAGATTCTGATGCTTCACTTCAGGTTTACTTTATCCCTTGCACCTCCTTATTGACGATGAAGCACAGAAATTGCATCGGAATTAAATACAAAAAGCACAATGCCGACTTAAGTACAAGAAGATTGACTCTTCTTACTGTCTATGTTTTGAACCATTCCTGTGACCCTAGTTATAGCTTCCGATGCTTCACTTCAGGTTTACTGTATCCCTTGGACCTTCTTATTGACGATGAAACACAGAAATTGCATCGGAATTAAATACAAAAGGCACAATGCCGACTTAAGTACAAGAAGACTGTCTCTTCCTACTGTCTATGTTTTGAACCATTCCTGTGACACTAGTTATAGATTACGATGCTTCACTTCAGGTTTACTGTATCCCATGGACCTTCTTATTGACGATGAAACACAGAAATTACATCGGAATTAAATAGAAAAGGCACAATGCCGACTAAAGTACAAGAAGACTGACTCTTCCTACTGTCAATGTTTTGAACCATTCCTGTGACACTAGTTATAGATTCTGTTGCTTCACTTCAGTTTTACTGCATCCCTCTGATTTTCTAATTGACAATGAAACACAGAAAGTATACCGGAATTAAATACAAAAGGCACAATGGCGACTTAAGTACAAGAAGACTGACTCCTCTTACTGTCTATCATTTGAACCATTCCTGTGAAACTAGTTATAGATTCCGATGCTTCACTTCAGGTTTACTGTATCCCTTGGACCTTCATATTGACGATGAAAGACAGAAATTGCTTCGGAATTAAACACAAAGGGCACAATGCCGACTTAAGTACAAGTAGACTGACCGTTCTTACTAACTATGCTTTGAACTATTCCTGTGACACTACTTATAGATTCGGATGCTTCACTTCAGGTTTACTGTATCCCTCTGACCTTCTTATTGACGATGAAACACATAAATTGCATCGGAATTAAATAGAACATGCACAATGCCTACTTAAGTACAAGGCGACTGATATATCTTACTGACTATGTTTGAACCATTCCTGTGACATTAGTTATAGATTCCGATGCTTCACTTCAGGTTTACTGTATCCCTTGGACCTTCTTATTGACGAAGAAACACAGGAATTGCAACGGAATTAAATATAAAAGGCCCAATGCCGACTTAAGTGCATGAAGACCGTCTCTTCCTACTGACAATGTTTTGAACCATTCCTGTGACACTAGTTATAGATTATTGCGATGTTTCACTTCAGGTTTACTGTATCCCTTGGACCTTCTTATTGACGATGAAATACAGATATTGCATCGGAATTAAATACAAAAGGCACAATGCCGACTTAAGTACAAGAAGACTGACTCTTCTTACTGTCTATGTTTAGAACCATTCCTGTGACACTAGTTATAGATTCCGATTCTTCACTTCAGGTTTACTGTATCCCTTGCACCTTTTTATTGACGATGAAACCCAGAAATTGCATTGGAATTAAACACAAAAGGCACAATGCCGACTTAAGTACAAGAAGATTGACTCTTCTTACTGTCTATGTTTTGAACCATTCCTGTGACCCTAGTTATAGCTTCCGATGCATCACTCCAGGTTTACTGTATCCCTTGGACCTTCTTATTGACGATGAAACACAGAAATTGCATCAGAATTAAATACAAAAGGCACAATGCTGACTTAAGTAAAAGAAGTCTGACTCTTCTTACTGTCTATGATTTGAACCATTCCTGTGACACTAGTTATAGATTCCGATGCTTCACTCCAGGTTTACTGTATCCCTCTGACCTTCTTATTGACGATGAAACACAGAAATTGCATCAGAATTAAATTGAAAATGCACAATGATGACTTAAGTACAAGAAGACTGACTCTTCTTACTGACTATGTTTTGAACCATTCCTGTGACACTAGTTATAATTTCCGATGCTTCACTTCAGGTTTACTGTATCCCTTGGACCTTCTTATTGACGATGAAACACAGAAATTGCATCAGAATTAAATACAAAAGGCACAATGCTTACTTGAGTAAAAGAAGTCTGACTCTTATTACTGTCTATGTTTGAACCATTACTATGACACTAGTTATAGATTCCGGTGCTTCACTCCAGGTTTACTGTTTCCCTTGGACCTTCTTATTGACGATGAAGCACAGGAATAGCATCAGAATGAAATAGAAAAGGCAAAATGCCGACTTAAATACAAGAAGACTGACGCTTCTTACTAACTATGTTTTGAACCAACCCTGTGACACTACTTAAAGATTCCAATGCTTCACTTCAGGTTTACTGTATCCCTCTGACCTTCTTATTCGCGATGAAACACAGAAATTGCATCGGAATTATATACAAAAGGCACAATGCCGACTTAAGTACAAGAAGACTGACTCTTTTTACTGACTATGTTTTGAATCATTCCTTTGACACTAGTTATAGATTCGGATGCTTCACTTCAGGTTTACTGTATCCCTCTGTCCTTCTTATTGACGATGAAACACATAAATTGCATCGGAATGAAATAGAAAATGCACAATGCCGACTTAAGTACAAGGACACTGACATATCTTACTGTCTATGTTTTGAACCATTCCTGTGACATTAGTTATAGATTCCGATGCTTCACTTCCGGTTTACTGTATCCCTCTGACCTTCTGATTGACGATCAAATACAGAAATTGCATCAGAATTAAATAGAAAATGCACAATGATGACTTAAATACAAGAAGACTGACTCTTCTTACTGACTATGTTTTGAACCATTCCTGTGACACTAGTTATAATTACCGATGCTTCACTTCAGGTTTACTGTATCCCTTGGACCTTCTTACTGACGATGAAACACAGAAATTGCATCGGAATTAAATACAAAAGGCACAATGCAGAATTAAGTACAAGACGACTGACTCTTATTACTGTCTATGTTTTGAACCATTACTGTGACACTAGTTATAGATTCCGGTGCTTCACTCCAGGTTTACTGTTTCCCTTGGACCTTCTTTTTGACGATGAAGCACAGGAATTGCATCAGAATGAAATAGAAAGGGCACAATGCCGACTTAAATACAAGAAGACTGACGCTTCTTACTAACTATGATTTGAACCAATCCTGTGACGCTACTTAAAGATTCCAATGCTTCACTTCAGGTTTACTGTATCCCTTGGACCTTCTTATTGACGATGAAACACAGATATTGCATCGGAATTAAATAGAAAAGGAACAATGCCTAATTAATTGCTAGAAGACTGACTCTTCTTATTGTTTATGTTTTCAACCATTCCTGTGACACTAGTTATAGATTCCGATGCTTCACTACAGGTTTACTGTATCCCTTGGACCTTCTTATTGACGATGAAACACAGACATTGCATCAGAAATAAATAGAAAAGGCACAATGCCGACTTAAGTACAAGAAGACTAACGCTTCTTACTGACTATGGTTAGAACCATTCCTGTGACACTAGTTATAGATTCCGATGCTCACTTCAAGTTTACTGTATCCCTCTGACCTTCATATTGACGATGAAACACAGAAATTGCATCAAAATTAAATACAAAATGCACAATGCCGACTCAAGTACGAGAAGACTGACTATTCCTACTGTCTATGATTTGACCATTCCTGTGACACTAGTTATAGATTTCGATGCTTCACTTCAGGTTTACTGTATCCCTCTGACCTTCTTATTGACGATGAAACACATAAATTGCATCGGAATTAAATAGAAAATGCACAATGCCGACTTAAGTACAAGGCGACTGAAATTTCTTACTGTCTATGTTTTGAACCATTCCTGTGACATTAGTTATAGATTCCGATGCTTCACTTGAGGTTTTCTGAATCCCTTGGACGTTCTTATTGACGATGAAACACAGAAATTGCAACGGAATTAAATATAAAAGGCCCAATGCCGACTTAAGTACATAAAGACCGTCTCTTCCTACTGACAATTATTGAACCATTCCTGTGACACTGGTTATAAATTATTCCGATGCTTCAGTTCAGGTTTACTGTATCCCTTGGACCTTCTTATTGACGATGAAACACAAAATTGCATCGGAATTAAATACAAAAGGCACAATGCCGACTTACGTACAAGAAGACTGACTCTTCCTACTGTCTATGTTTTGAACCATTCCTGTGACACTAGTTATAGATTCCGATGCTTCACTTGAGGTTTTCTGTATCCCTTGGACGTTCTTATTGACGATCAAACACAGAAATTGCAACGGAATTAAATATAAAAGGCCCAATGCCGACTTAAGTACATAAAGACCGTCTCTTCCTACTGACAATGTTCTGAAACATTCCTGTGACACTGGTTATAGATTGTTCCGATGCTTCACTTCAGGTTTACTGTATCCCTTGGACCTTCTTATTGACGATGAAACACAGAAATTGCATCGGAATTAAATACAAAAGGCACAATGCCGACTTACGAACAAGAAGACTGACTCTTCCTACTGTCTATGATTTGACCATTCCTGTGACACTAGTTATAGATTTCGATGCTTCACTTCAGGTTTACTGTATCCCTCTGACCATCTTATTGACGATGAAACGCAGAAATTGCATCGGAATTAAATACAAAAGGCACAATGCCGACTTAAGTACAAGAAGACTGACTCATCTGACTGTCTATGTTTTGAACCTTTCCTGTGACACTAGTTATTGATTCCGATGCTTCACTTCAGGTTTACTGTATCTCTTGGACCTTCTTATTGACGATGAAACACAGAAATTGCATCGGAATTAAACACAAAAGGCACAATGCCGTCTTAAGTACAAAAAGACTGACTCTTCTTACTGACTATGATTAGAACCATTCCTGGGACACTAGTTATAGATTCCGATGCTTCACTTCAGGTTTACTGTATCCCTCGAACCTTCTAATTGACGATGAAACACAGAAATTGCAACGGAATTAAATGAAAAAGGCACAACGCCGACATAAGTACAAGAAGACTGACTCTTTTTACTGACTACGTTTTGAACCATTCCTGTGACACTAGTTATGGATTCGGTTGCTTCACTTCAGTTTTACTGTATCCCTTGCACCTTCTTATTGACGATGAAACACAGAAATTGCATCGGAATTAAATGCAAAAGGCACAATGCTGACTTAAGTACAAGAAGACTGACTCTTTTCAATGACTATGTTTTGAACCATTCCTGTGACACTAGTTATAGATTCCGATGCTTCACTTCAGGTTTACTGTATCCTTCTCACCTTCTTATTGACGATGAAACACATAAATTGCATCGGAATGAAATAGAAAATGCACAATGCCGACTTAAGTACAAGCAGACTGACATATCTTACTGTCTATGTTTGAACCATTCCTGTGACATTAGTTATAGATTCCGATTCTTCACTTCAGGTTTACTGTATCTTTTGGACCTTCTTATTGACGATGAAACACAGAAATTACATCGGAATTAAATAGAAAAGGCACAATGCAGACTAAAGTACAAGAAGACTGACTCTTCCTACTGTCAATGATTTGAACCATTCCTGTGACACTAGTTATAGATTCTGTTGCTTCACTTCAGGTTTACTGCATCCCTCTGATTTTCTTATTGACAATGAAACACAGAAAGTATACCGGAATTAAATACAAAAGGCACAATGGCGACTTAAGTACAAGAAGACTGACTCCTCTTACTGTCTATCTTTTGAACCATTCCTGTGAAACTAGTTATAGATTCCGATGCTTCACTTCAGGTTTACTGTATCCCTTGGACCTTCATATTGACGATGAAACACAGAAATTGCATCGGAATAAAATACAAAAGGCACAATGCCGACTTAAGTACAAGAAGACTAACTCTTCCTACTGTCTATGCTTTAATCCATTCCTGTGACACTAGTTATAGATTCCGATCCTTCACTTGAGGTTTACTGTATCCCTTGGACCTTCTTAATGACGAAGAAACACAGAAATTGCAACGGAATTAAATATAAAAGGCCCAATGCCGACTTAAGTGCATGATGACCGTCTATTCCTACTGACAATGTTTTGAACAATTCCTGTGACACAAGTTATAGATTATTGCGATGCTTCACTTCAGGTTTACTGTATCCCTTGGACCTTCTTATTGACGTTGAAATACAGAAATTGCATCGGAATTATTTACAAAAGGCACAATGCCGACTTAAGTACAAGATGACTGACTCTTCCTACTGTCCATGTTTAGAACCATTCCTGTGACACTAGTTATAGATTCTGATGCTTCACTTCAGGTTTACTGTATCCCTTGCACCTTCTTATTGACGATGAAACACAGAAATTGCATCGGAATTAAATACAAAAGGCACAATGCCGACTTAAGTACAAGAAGATTGACTCTTCTTACTGTCTATGTTTTGAACCATTCCTGTGACCCTAGTTATAGCTTCCGATGCTTCACTCCAGGTTTACTGTATCCCTTGGACCTTCTTATTGACGATGAAACACAGAAATTGAATCAGAATTAAATACAAAAGGCACAATGCTGACTTAAGTAAAAGAAGTCTGACTCTTCTTACTGTCTATGATTTGAACCATTCCTGTGACACTAGTTATAGATTCCGATGCTTCACTCCAGGCTTACTGTATCCCTCTGACCTTCTTATTGACGATGAAACACAGAAATTGCATCAGAATTAAATAGAAAATGCACAATGATGACTTAAGTACAAGAAGACTGATTCTTCTTACTGACTATGTTTTGAACCATTCCTGTGACACTAGTTATAATTTCCGATGCTCCACTTCAGGTTTACTGTATCCCTTGGACCTACTTATTGACGATGAAACACAGAAATTGCATCGGAATTAAATACAAAAGGCACAATGCAGAATTAAGTACAAGACGACTGACTCTTATTACTGTCTATGTTTTGAACCATTCCTGTGACACTAGTTATAGACTCCGATGCTTCACTCTAGGTTTACTGTATCCGTTGGACCTTCTTATTGACGATGAAACGCAGAAATTGCATCGGAATTAAATACAAAAGGCACAATGCCGACTACAGTACAAGAAGACTGACTCTTCTTACAGTCTATGTTTTTGAACCATTACTGTGACACTAGTTATAGATTCCGGTGCTTCACTCCAGGTTTACTGTTTCCCTTGGACCTACTTATTGACGATGAAGCACAGGAATTGCATCAGAATGAAATAGAAAAGGCACAATGCCGACTTAAGTACAAGAAGACTAACGCTTCTTACTGACTATGGTTAGAACCATTCCTGTGACACTAGTTATAGATTCCGATGCTCACTTCAAGTTTACTGTATCCCTCTGACCTTCATATTGACGATGAAACACAGAAATTGCATCAAAATTAAATACAAAATGCACAATGCCGACTCAAGTACGAGAAGACTGACTCTTCCTACTGGCTATGATTTGTCCATTCCTGTGACACTAGTTATAGATTTCGATGCTTCACTTCAGGTTTACTGTATCCCTCTGACCTTCTTATAGACGATGATACACATAAATTGCATCGGAATTAAATAGAAAATGCACAATGCCGACTTAAGTAGAAGGCGACTGACATATCTTACTGTCTATGTTTTGAACCAATCCTGTGACATTAGTTATAGATTCCGATGCTTCACTTCAGGTTTACTGTATCCCTTGGACCTTCTTATTGACGATGAATTACAGAAATTGCATCGGAATTAAATACAAAGGGCACAATGCCGACTTACGTACAAGAAGACTGACTCTTCCAACTGCCTATGTTTTGAACCATTCCTGTGACACTAGTTATAGATTCCGATGCTTCACTTGAGGTTTTCTGTATCCCTTGGACGTTGTTATTGACGATGAAACACAGAAATTGCAACGGAATTAAATATAAAAGGCCCAATGCCGACTTAAGTACATAAAGACCGTCTCTTCGTACTGACAATGTTTTGAACCATTCCTGTGACACTGGTTATAGATTATTCTGATGCTTCACTTCAGGTTTATTGTATCCCTTGGACCTTCTTTTTGACGATGAAACACAGAAATTGCATCGGAATTAGATACAAAAGGCACAATCCCGACTTACGTACAAGAAGACTGACTCTTCCTACTGTCTATGATTTGACCATTCCTGTGACACTAGTTATAGATTTCGATGCTTCACATCAGGTTTACTGTATCCCTCTGACCTTCTTATTGACGATGAAACACAGAAATTGCATCGGAATTAAATACAAAAGGCACAATGCTGACTTAAGTACAAGAAGACTGACTCTTTTCGCTGACTATGATTTGAACCATTCCTGTGACACTAGTTATAGATTCGGATGCTTCACTTCAGGTTTACTGTATCCCTCTCACCTTCTTATT
This sequence comes from Schistocerca piceifrons, assembly GCF_021461385.2. Classification (NCBI taxonomy): domain Eukaryota; kingdom Metazoa; phylum Arthropoda; class Insecta; order Orthoptera; family Acrididae; genus Schistocerca; species Schistocerca piceifrons. Next base: position 262,480 of record NW_025728055.1, read on the forward strand.
GACGATGAAACACATAAATTGCATCGGAATGAAATAGAAAATGCACAATGCCGACTTAAGTACAAGGAGACTGACATATCTTACTGTCTATGTTTTGAACTATTCCTGTGACATTAGTTATAGATTCCGATGCTTCACTTCAGGTTTACTGTATCCCTTGGACCTTCTTATTGACGATGAAACACAGAAATTGCATCGGAATTAAATACAAAAGGCACAATGCCGACTTAAGTACAAGAAGACTAACTCTTCCTACTGTCTATGTTTAGAACCATTCCTGTGACACTAGTTATAGATCTTACGATGCTTCACTTCAGGATTACTGTGTCCCTTGGACCTTCTTATTGACGATGATATACAGAAATTGCATCGGAATTAAATACAAAAGGCACAATGCCGACTTAACTACAAGATGACTGACTCTTCCTACTGTCTATGTTTAGAACCATTCCTGTGACACTAGTTATAGATTCCGATGCTTCACTTCAGGTTTACTGTATCCCTTGGACCTTCTTATTGACGATGAAACACAGAAATTGCATCAGAATTAAATACAAAAGGCACAATGCTGACTTAAGTAAAAGAAGTCTGACTCTTCTTTCTGTCTATGATTTGAACCATTCCTGTGACACTAGTTATAGATTCCGATGCTTCACTCCAGGTTTACTGTATCCCTCTGACCTTCTTATTGACGATGAAACACAGAAATTGCATCAGAATTAAATAGAAAATGCACAATGATGACTTAAGTACAAGAAGACTGACTCTTCTTACTGTCTATGTTTTGAACCATTCCTGTGACATTAGTTATAGATTCCGATGCTTCACTCCAGGTTTACTGTATCCGTTGGACCTTCTTATTGACGATGAAACGCAGAAATTGCATCGGAATTAAATACAAAAGGCACAATGCCGACTACAGTACAAGAAGACTGACTCTTCTTACAGTCTATGTTTTTGGACCATTACTGTGACACTAGTTATAGATTCCGGTGCTTCACTCCAGGTTTACTGTTTCCCTTGGACCTTCTTATTGACGATGAAGCACAGGAATTGCATCAGAATGAAATAGAAAAGGCACAATGCCGACTTAAATACAAGAAGACTGACGCTTCTTACTAACTATGTTTTGAACCAATCCTGTGACACTACTTAAAGATTCCAATGCTTCACTTCAGGTTTACTGTATCCCTTGGTCCTTCTTATTGACGATGAAACACAGATATTGCATCGGAATTAAATAGAAAAGGAACAATGCGTAATTATTTGCAAGAAGACTGACTCTTCTTACTGTTTATGTTTTGAACCATTCCTGTGACACTAGTTATAGATTACGATGCTTCGCTACAGGTTTACTGTATCCCTTGGACCTTATTATTGACGATGAAACACAGACATTGCATCAGAATTAAATAGAAAAGGCACAATGCCGACTTAAGTACAAGAAGACTAACGCTTCTTACTGACTATGGTCAGAACCATTCCTGTGACACTAGTTATAGATTCCGATGCTTCACTTGAGGTTTACTGTATCCCTTGGACCTTCTTATTGACGAAGAAACACAGAAATTGCAACGGAATTAAATATAAAAGGCCCAATGCCGACTTAAGTGCATGAAGACCGTCTCTTCTTACTGACTATGTTTTGAACCATTCCTGTGACACTTGTTATAGATTCGGATGCTTCACTTCAGGTTTACTGTATCCCTCTGACCTTCTTATTGACGATGAAACACAGAAATTGCATCGGAATTAAATAGAAAATGCACAATGCCGACTTAAGTACAAGACGACTGACTTTTCTTACTGTCTATGCTTTGAACCATTCCTGTTACACTAGTAATAGATTCCGATGCTCACTTCAAGTTTACTGTATCCCTCTGACCTTCATATTGACGATGAAACACAGAAATTGCATCAAAAATATTACAAAATGCACAATGCCGACTCAAGTACGAGAAGACTGACTCTTCCTACTGTCTATGATTTGACCATTCCTGTGACACTAGTTATAGTTTTAGATGCTTCACTTTAGGTTTACTGTATCCCTCTGACCTTCTTATTGACGATGAAACACAAAAATTGCATCGGAATTAAATAGAAAATGCACAATGCCGACTTAAGTACAAGGCGACTGACATATCTTACTGTCTATGTTTTGAACCATTCCTGTGACATTAGTTATAGATTCCGATGCTTCACTACTGGTTTACTGTATCCCTTGGACCTTCTTATTGACGATGAAACACAGAAATTGCATCGGAATTAAATAGAAAAGGCACAATGCCGACATAAGTACAAGAAGACTGACTCTTCCTACTGTCAATGTTTTGAACCATTCCTGTGACAATAGTTATAGATTCTGTTGCTTTACTTCAGGTTTACTGCATCCCTCTGATTTTCTTATTGACAATGAAACACAGAAATTATACCGGAATTAAATACAAAAGGCACAATGGCGACTTAAGTACAAGAAGACTGACTCCTCTTACTGTCTATCTTTTGAACCATTCCTGTGACACTAGTTATAGATTACCAAGCTTCATTTCAGGTTTACTGTATCCCTTGCGCCTTCTTATTGACGATGAAACACAGAAATTGCATCGGAATTAAATACAAAAGGCACAATGTCGACTTAAGTACAAGAAGACTAACACTTCCTACTGTCTATGTTTTGAACCATTCCTGTGACACTAGTTATAGATTCCGATGCTTCACTTGAGGTTTACTGTATCCCTTGGACCTTCTTATTGACGAAGAAACACAGAAATTGCAACGGAATTAAATATAAAAGGCCCAATGCCGACTTAAGTGCATGAAGACCGTCTCTTCTTACTGACTATGTTTTGAACCATTCCTGTGACACTTGTTATAGATTCGGATGCTTCAGTTCAAGTTTTCTGTATCCCTCTGACCTTCTTATTGACGATGAAACACAGAAATTGCATCGGACTTAAATAGAAAATGCACAATGCCGACTTAAGTACAAGGCGACTGACTTTTCTTACTGTCTATGCTTTGAACCATTCCTGTGACACTAGTAATAGATTCCGATGCTTCACTTCAGGTTTACTGAATCCCTTGAACCTTCTTATTCACGATGAAACGCAGAAATTCCATCGGAATTAAATACAAAAGGCACAATGCCGACTTAAGTACTAGAAGACTGACTCTTTTTACTGACTATGATTTGAACCATTCCTGTGACACTAGTTATAGATTCATATGCTACACTCCAGGTTTACTGTATCCCTTGGTCCTTGTTATTGACGATGAAGCACAGAATTTGCATCGGAATTAAATGCAAAAGGCACAATGCCAACATAAGGAAAAGAAGTCTGACTCTTCTTACTGACTTTGTTTTAAACCATTCCTGTGACACTAGTTATAGATTGTGATGCTTCACTTCAGGTTCACTGTATCCCTTGGATCTTCTTATTGACGATGAAATACAGAAATTGCATCGGAAATAAATACAAAAGGCACAATGCCGTCTTAAGTACAAGACGACTGACCCTTCCTACTGTCTATGTTTGAACCATTCCTGTGACACTAGTTATAGATTCTGATGCTTCACTTCAGGTTTACTGTATCCCTTGGACCTCCTTATTGACGACGAAACACAGAAATTGCATCGGAATTAAATACAAAAGGCACAATGCCGACATAAGGACAAGAAGACTGACTCTTCTTACTGACTTTGCTTTGAAAAATTAGCGTGACCCTTGTTATAAATTCCGATGCTTCACTTCAGGTTTACCGTATCGCTTGGACCTGCTTATTGACGATGAAACACAGAAATTGCATCGGAATTAAATACAAAAGGCACAATGCCGACTTAAGTACAAGAAAACTGCCTCTTCCTACTGTCTATGTTTTGAACCATTCCTGTGACACTAGTTATAGATTCCGATGCTTCACTTCATGTTTACTGTATCCCTTGGACCTTCTTATTGACGATGAAACATAGAAATTGCATCGGAATTAAATACAAAAGGCACAATGCCGACTTAAGTACATGAAGACCGACTCTTCCTACTGACTATGATTTGAACCATTCCTGTGACACTAGTTACAGATTCCGATGCTTCACTTGAGGTTTACTGTATCCCTTGGACATTCTTATTAACGATGAAACACAGAAATTGCATCGGAATTAAATACAAAAGGCACAATGCAGACTTAAGTACAAGAAGACTGACTCTTCTTAATGTCTAGGTTTTGAACCATTCGTGCGACATTAGTTATAGATTCCGATGCTTCACTCCAGGTTTACTGTATCCCTTGGACCTTCTTATTGACGATGAAACACAGAAATTGCATCGGAATTAAATACAAAAGGCACAATGTCGACTTAAGGACAAGAAGACTGACACTTCGTACTGAATATGTTTTGAACCATTCCTGTGACACTAGCTATAGATTCCGATGCTTCACTTCAGGTTCACTGTATCCCTCTGACCTTCTTATTGACGATGAAACACAGATATTGCATCGCAATTAAATACAAAAGGCACAATGCCGACTTAAGTACAAGAAGACTGACTCTTCTTACTGTCTATGTTTTGAACCATTCCATTGACACTAGTTATAGATTCCGATGCATCACTCCTGGTTTACCGTATCCCTTGGACCTTGTTATTGACGATGAAACACAGGAATTGCATCGGAATTAAATAGAAAATTTATACTGCCGACTTAAGTACAAGAAGACTGACTCTTCTTACTGACTATGCTTTGAACCATACCTGTGACACTAGTTATAGATTCCGATGCTTCACCTCAGGTTTACTGTATCCCTTGGACCTTCTTATTGACGATGAAACACAGAAATTGAATCGGAGTTAAATACAAAAGGCAAAATGCCGACTTAAGTACACGAAAACTGACTCTTCTTACTGTCTATGTTTTGAACCATTCCTGTGACACTAGTTATAGATTCCGATGCTTCACTTCAGGTTTACTGTATACCGTGGACGTTCTTATTGACGATAAAACACAGAAATTGCATCGGAATTAAATACAAAAGGCACAATGCCGACTTATGTACAAGTAGACTGATTCTTCCTACTGTCTATGTTTTGAACCATTCCTGTGACACTAGTTTAGGATTCCGATGCTTCACTTCAGGTTTACTGTATCCCTCTGACCTTCTTATTGACGATGAAACACAGAAATTGCATCGGAATTAAATACAAAAGGCACAATGCCGACTTAAGTACAAAAAGACTGGCTCTTCCATGTGTCTATGTTTTGAACGATTCCTGTGACACTAGTTATAGTTTCTGATGCTTCACTCCAGGCTTTCTGTATCCCTTGGGCCTTCTTGTTGACGATGAAACACAGAAATTGCATCGGAATTAAATACAAAGGCACAATGCCGACTTAGTACAACTAGACTGACTCTTCTTACTGACTATGATTTGAACCATTCCTGTGACACTAGTTATAGATTCCGATGCTTGACTTCAGGTTTACTGTATCCCTTGGACCTTCTTATTGACGATGAAACACAGAAATTGCATCGGAATTAAATGCAAAAGGCACAATGCTGACTTAAGTACAAGAAGACTGACTCTTTTCAATGACTATGTTTTGAACCATTCCTGTGACACTAGTTATAGATTCCGATGCTTCACTTCAGGTTTACTGTATCCTTCTCACCTTCTTATTGACGATGAAACACATAAATTGCATCGGAATGAAATAGAAAATGCACAATGCCGACTTAAGTACAAGCAGACTGACATATCTTACTGTCTATGTTTGAACCATTCCTGTGACATTAGTTATAGATTCCGATTCTTCACTTCAGGTTTACTGTATCTTTTGGACCTTCTTATTGACGATGAAACACAGAAATTACATCGGAATTAAATAGAAAAGGCACAATGCAGACTAAAGTACAAGAAGACTGACTCTTCCTACTGTCAATGATTTGAACCATTCCTGTGACACTAGTTATAGATTCTGTTGCTTCACTTCAGGTTTACTGCATCCCTCCGATTTTCTTATTGACAATGAAACACAGAAAGTATACCGGAATTAAATACAAAAGGCACAATGGCGACTTAAGTACAAGAAGACTGACTCCTCTTACTGTCTATCATTTGAACCATTCCTGTGAAACTAGTTATAGATTCCGATGCTTCACTTCAGGTTTACTGTATCCCTTGGACCTTCATATTGACGATGAAACACATCAATTGCATCGGAATAAAATACAAAAGGCACAATGCCGACTTAAGTACAAGAAGACTAACTCTTCCTACTGTCTATGCTTTAATCCATTCCTGTGACACTAGTTATAGATTCCGATCCTTCACTTGAGGTTTACTGTATCCCTTGGACCTTCTTAATGACGAAGAAACACAGAAATTGCAACGGAATTAAATATAAAAGGCCCAATGCCGACTTAAGTGCATGAAGACCGTCTATTCCTACTGACAATGTTTTGAACAATTCCTGTGACACAAGTTATAGATTATTGCGATGCTTCACTTCAGGTTTACTGTATCCCTTGGACCTTCTTATTGACGTTGAAATACAGAAATTGCATCGGAATTAAATACAAAAGGCACAATGCCGACTTAAGTACAAGATGACTGACTCATCCTACTGTCTATGTTTAGAACCATTCCTGTGACACTAGTTATAGATTCTGATGCTTCACTTCAGGTTTACTGTATCCCTTGCACCTTCTTATTGACGATGAAACACAGAAATTGCATCGGAATTAAATACAAAAGGCACAATGCCGACTTAAGTACAAGAAGATTGACTCTTCTTACTGTCTATGTTTTGAACCATTCCTGTGACCCTAGTTATAGCTTCCGATGCTTCACTCCAGGTTTACTGTATCCCTTGGACCTTCTTATTGACGATGAAACACAGAAATTGAATCAGAATTAAATACAAAAGGCACAATGCTGACTTAAGTAAAAGAAGTCTGACTCTTCTTACTGTCTATGATTTGAACCATTCCTGTGACACTAGTTATAGATTCCGATGCTTCACTCCAGGCTTACTGTATCCCTCTGACCTTCTTATTGACGATGAAACACAGAAATTGCATCAGAATTAAATAGAAAATGCACAATGATGACTTAAGTACAACAAGACTGACTCTTCTTACTGACTATGTTTTGAACCATTCCTGTGACACTAGTTATAATTTCCGATGCTCCACTTCAGGTTTACTGTATCCCTTGGACCTTCTTATTGACGATGAAACACAGAAATTGCATCGGAATTAAATACAAAAGGCACAATGCAGAATTAAGTACAAGACGACTGACTCTTATTACTGTCTATGTTTTGAACCATTCCTGTGACACTAGTTATAGACTCCGATGCTTCACTCTAGGTTTACTGTATCCGTTGGACCTTCTTATTGACGATGAAACGCAGAAATTGCATCGGAATTAAATACAAAAGGCACAATGCCGACTACAGTACAAGAAGACTGACTCTTCTTACAGTCTATGTTTTTGAACCATTACTGTGACACTAGTTATAGATTCCGGTGCTTCACTCCAGGTTTACTGTTTCCCTTGGACCTACTTATTGACGATGAAGCACAGGAATTGCATCAGAATGAAATAGAAAAGGCACAATGCCGACTTAAGTACAAGAAGACTAACTCTTCTTACTGACTATGGTTAGAACCATTCCTGTGACACTAGTTATAGATTCCGATGCTCACTTCAAGTTTACTGTATCCCTCTGACCTTCATATTGACGATGAAACACAGAAATTGCATCAAAATTTAATACAAAATGCACAATGCCGACTCAAGTACGAGAAGACTGACTCTTCCTACTGTCTATGATTTGTCCATTCCTGTGACACTAGTTATAGATTTCGATGCTTCACTTCAGGTTTACTGCATCCCTCCGATTTTCTTATTGACAATGAAACACAGAAAGTATACCGGAATTAAATACAAAAGGCACAATGGCGACTTAAGTACAAGAAGACTGACTCCTCTTACTGTCTATCATTTGAACCATTCCTGTGAAACTAGTTATAGATTCCGATGCTTCACTTCAGGTTTACTGTATCCCTTGGACCTTCATATTGACGATGAAACACATCAATTGCATCGGAATAAAATACAAAAGGCACAATGCCGACTTAAGTACAAGAAGACTAACTCTTCCTACTGTCTATGCTTTAATCCATTCCTGTGACACTAGTTATAGATTCCGATCCTTCACTTGAGGTTTACTGTATCCCTTGGACCTTCTTAATGACGAAGAAACACAGAAATTGCAACGGAATTAAATATAAAAGGCCCAATGCCGACTTAAGTGCATGAAGACCGTCTATTCCTACTGACAATGTTTTGAACAATTCCTGTGACACAAGTTATAGATTATTGCGATGCTTCACTTCAGGTTTACTGTATCCCTTGGACCTTCTTATTGACGTTGAAATACAGAAATTGCATCGGAATTAAATACAAAAGGCACAATGCCGACTTAAGTACAAGATGACTGACTCATCCTACTGTCTATGATTAGAACCATTCCTGTGACACTAGTTATAGATTCTGATGCTTCACTTCAGGTTTACTGTATCCCTTGCACCTTCTTATTGACGATGAAACACAGAAATTGCATCGGAATTAAATACAAAAGGCACAATGCCGACTTAAGTACAAGAAGATTGACTCTTCTTACTGTCTATGTTTTGAACCATTCCTGTGACCCTAGTTATAGCTTCCGATGCTTCACTCCAGGTTTACTGTATCTCTTGGACCTTCTTATTGACGATGAAACACAGAAATTGAATCAGAATTAAATACAAAAGGCACAATGCTGACTTAAGTAAAAGAAGTCTGACTCTTCTTACTGTCTATGATTTGAACCATTCCTGTGACACTAGTTATAGATTCCGATGCTTCACTCCAGGCTTACTGTATCCCTCTGACCTTCTTATTGACGATGAAACACAGAAATTGCATCAGAATTAAATAGAAAATGCACAATGATGACTTAAGTACAACAAGACTGACTCTTCTTACTGACTATGTTTTGAACCATTCCTGTGACACTAGTTATAATTTCCGATGCTCCACTTCAGGTTTACTGTATCCCTTGGACCTTCTTATTGACGATGAAACACAGAAATTGCATCGGAATTAAATACAAAAGGCACAATGCAGAATTAAGTACAAGACGACTGACTCTTATTACTGTCTATGTTTTGAACCATTCCTGTGACACTAGTTATAGACTCCGATGCTTCACTCTAGGTTTACTGTATCCGTTGGACCTTCTTATTGACGATGAAACGCAGAAATTGCATCGGAATTAAATACAAAAGGCACAATGCCGACTACAGTACAAGAAGACTGACTCTTCTTACAGTCTATGTTTTTGAACCATTACTGTGACACTAGTTATAGATTCCGGTGCTTCACTCCAGGTTTACTGTTTCCCTTGGACCTACTTATTGACGATGAAGCACAGGAATTGCATCAGAATGAAATAGAAAAGGCACAATGCCGACTTAAGTACAAGAAGACTAACGCTTCTTACTGACTATGGTTAGAACCATTCCTGTGACACTAGTTATAGATTCCGATGCTCACTTCAAGTTTACTGTATCCCTCTGACCTTCATATTGACGATGAAACACAGAAATTGCATCAAAATTTAATACAAAATGCACAATGCCGACTCAAGTACGAGAAGACTGACTCTTCCTACTGTCTATGATTTGTCCATTCCTGTGACACTAGTTATAGATTTCGATGCTTCACTTCAGGTTTACTGTATCCCTCTGACCTTCTTATTGACGATGATACACATAAATTGCATCGGAATTAAATAGAAAATGCACAATGCCGACTTAAGTACAAGGCGACTGACATATCTTACTGTCTATGTTTTGAACCAATCCTGTGACATTAGTTATAGATTCCGATGCTTCACTTCAGGTTTACTGTATCCCTTGGACCTTCTTATTGACGATGAATTACAGAAATTGCATCGGAATTAAATACAAAGGGCACAATGCCGACTTACGTACAAGAAGACTGACTCTTCCAACTGCCTATGTTTTGAACCATTCCTGTGACACTAGTTATAGATTCCGATGCTTCACTTGAGGTTTTCTGTATCCCTTGGACGTTCTTATTGACGATGAAACACAGAAATTGCAACGGAATTAAATATAAAAGGCCCAATGCCGACTTAAGTACATAAAGACCGTCTCTTCGTACTGACAATGTTTTGAACCATTCCTGTGACACTGGTTATAGATTATTCCGATGCTTCACTTCAGGTTTACTGTATCCCTTGGACCTTCTTTTTGACGATGAAACACAGAAATTGCATCGGAATTAAATACAAAAGGCACAATCCCGACTTACGTACAAGAAGACTGACTCTTCCTACTGTCTATGATTTGACCATTCCTGTGACACTAGTTATAGATTTCGATGCTTCACATCAGGTTTACTGTATCCCTCTGACCTTCTTATTGACGATGAAACACAGAAATTGCATCGGAATTAAATACAAAAGGCACAATGCTGACTTAAGTACAAGAAGACTGACTCTTTTCGCTGACTATGATTTGAACCATTCCTGTGACACTAGTTATAGATTCGGATGCTTCACTTCAGGTTTACTGTATCCCTCTCACCTTCTTATTGACGATGAAACACATAAATTGCATCGGAATGAAATAGAAAATGCACAATGCCGACTTAAGTACAAGGAGACTGACATATCTTACTGTCTATGTTATGAACTATTCCTGTGACATTAGTTATAGATTCCGATGCTTCACTTCAGGTTTACTGTATCCCTTGGACCTTCTTATTGACGATGAAACACAGAAATTGCATCGGAATTAAATACAAAAGGCACAATGCCGACTTAAGTACAAGAAGACTAACTCTTCCTACTGTCTATGTTTAGAACCATTCCTGTGACACTAGTTATAGATTATTACGATTCTTCACTTCAGGATTACTGTATCCCTTGGACCTTCTTATTGACGATGATATACAGAAATTGCATCGGAATTAAATACAAAAGGCACAATGCCGACTTAACTACAAGATGACTGACTCTTCCTACTGTCTATGTTTAGAACCATTCCTGTGACACTAGTTATAGATTCCGATGCTTCACTTCAGGTTTACTGTATCCCTTGCACCTTCTTATTGAAGATGAAACACAGAAATTGCATCGGAATTAAATACAAAAGTCACAATGCCGACTTAAGTACAAGAAGATTGACTCATCTTACTGTCTATGTTTTGAACCATTCCTGTGACCCTAGTTATAGCTTCCGATGCATCACTCCAGGTTTACTGTATCCCTTGGACCTTCTTATTGACGATGAAACACAGAAATTGCATCAGAATTAAATACAAAAGGCACAATGCTGACTTAAGTAAAAGAAGTCTGACTCTTCTTTCTGTCTATGATTTGAACCATTCCTGTGACACTAGTTATAGATTCCGATGCTTCACTCCAGGTTTACTGTATCCCTCTGACCTTCTTATTGACGATGAAACACAGAAATTGCATCAGAATTAAATAGAAAATGCACAATGATGACTTAAGTACAAGAAGACTGACTCTTCTTACTGTCTATGTTTTGAACCATTCCTGTGACATTAGTTATAGATTCCGATGCTTCACTCCAGGTTTACTGTATCCGTTGGACCTTCTTATTGACGATGAAACGCAGAAATTGCATCGGAATTAAATACAAAAGGCACAATGCCGACTACAGTACAAGAAGACTGACTCTTCTTACAGTCTATGTTTTTGGACCATTACTGTGACACTAGTTATAGATTCCGGTGCTTCACTCCAGGTTTACTGTTTCCCTTGGACCTTCTTATTGACGATGAAGCACAGGAATTGCATCAGAATGAAATAGAAAAGGCACAATGCCGACTTAAATACAAGAAGACTGACGCTTCTTACTAACTATGTTTTGAACCAATCCTGTGACACTACTTAAAGATTCCAATGCTTCACTTCAGGTTTACTGTATCCCTTGGTCCTTCTTATTGACGATGAAACACAGATATTGCATCGGAATTAAATAGAAAAGGAACAATGCGTAATTATTTGCAAGAAGACTGACTCTTCTTACTGTTTATGTTTTGAACCATTCCTGTGACACTAGTTATAGATTACGATGCTTCGCTACAGGTTTACTGTATCCCTTGGACCTTATTATTGACGATGAAACACAGACATTGCATCAGAATTAAATAGAAAAGGCACAATGCCGACTTAAGTACAAGAAGACTAACGCTTCTTACTGACTATGGTCAGAACCATTCCTGTGACACTAGTTATAGATTCCGATGCTTCACTTGAGGTTTACTGTATCCCTTGGACCTTCTTATTGACGAAGAAACACAGAAATTGCAACGGAATTAAATATAAAAGGCCCAATGCCGACTTAAGTGCATGAAGACCGTCTCTTCTTACTGACTATGTTTTGAACCATTCCTGTGACACTTGTTATAGATTCGGATGCTTCACTTCAGGTTTACTGTATCCCTCTGACCTTCTTATTGACGATGAAACACAGAAATTGCATCGGAATTAAATAGGAAATGCACAATGCCGACTTAAGTACAAGACGACTGACTTTTCTTACTGTCTATGCTTTGAACCCTTCCTGTTACACTAGTAATAGATTCCGATGCTCACTTCAAGTTTACTGTATCCCTCTGACCTTCATATTGACGATGAAACACAGAAATTGCATCAAAAATATTACAAAATGCACAATGCCGACTCAAGTACGAGAAGACTGACTCTTCCTACTGTCTATGATTTGACCATTCCTGTGACACTAGTTATAGTTTTAGATGCTTCACTTCAGGTTTACTGTATCCCTCTGACCTTCTTATTGACGATGAAACACAAAAATTGCATCGGAATTAAATAGAAAATGCACAATGCCGACTTAAGTACAAGGCGACTGACATATCTTACTGTCTATGTTTTGAACCATTCCTGTGACATTAGTTATAGATTCCGATGCTTCACTACTGGTTTACTGTATCCCTTGGACCTTCTTATTGACGATGAAACACAGAAATTGCATCGGAATTAAATAGAAAAGGCACAATGCCGACATAAGTACAAGAAGACTGACTCTTCCTACTGTCAATGTTTTGAACCATTCCTGTGACACTAGTTATAGATTCTGTTGCTTTACTTCAGGTTTACTGCATCCCTCTGATTTTCTTATTGACAATGAAACACAGAAATTATACCGGAATTAAATACAAAAGGCACAATGGCGACTTAAGTACAAGAAGACTGACTCCTCTTACTGTCTATCTTTTGAACCATTCCTGTGACACTAGTTATGGATTACCAAGCTTCATTTCAGGTTTACTGTATCCCTTGCGCCTTCTTATTGACGATGAAACACAGAAATTGCATCGGAATTAAATACAAAAGGCACAATGTCGACTTAAGTACAAGAAGACTAACACTTCCTATTGTCTATGTTTTGAACCATTCCTGTGACACTAGTTACAGATTCCGATGCTTCACTTGAGGTTTACTGTATCCCTTGGACCTTCTTATTGACGAAGAAACACAGAAATTGCAACGGAATTAAATATAAAAGGCCCAATGCCGACTTAAGTGCATGAAGACCGTCTCTTCTTACTGACTATGTTTTGAACCATTCCTGTGACACTTGTTATAGATTCGGATGCTTCAGTTCAAGTTTTCTGTATCCCTCTGACCTTCTTATTGACGATGAAACACAGAAATTGCATCGGACTTAAATAGAAAATGCACAATGCCGACTTAAGTACAAGACGACTGACTTTTCTTACTGTCTATGCTTTGAACCATTCCTGTGACACTAGTAATAGATTCCGATGCTTCACTTCAGGTTTACTGAATCCCTTGAACCTTCTTATTCACGATGAAACGCAGAAATTCCATCGGAATTAAATACAAAAGGCACAATGCCGACTTAAGTACTAGAAGACTGACTCTTTTCACTGACTATGATTTGAACCATTCCTGTGACACTAGTTATAGATTCATATGCTACACTCCAGGTTTACTGTATCCCTTGGTCCTTGTTATTGACGATGAAGCACAGAATTTGCATCGGAATTAAATGCAAAAGGCACAATGCCGACATAAGGAAAAGAAGTCTGACTCTTCTTACTGACTTTGTTTTAAACCATTCCTGTGACACTAGTTATAGATTGTGATGCTTCACTTCAGGTTCACTGTATCCCTTGGATCTTCTTATTGACGATGAAATACAGAAATTGCATCGGAAATAAATACAAAAGGCACAATGCCGTCTTAAGTACAAGACGACTGACCCTTCCTACTGTCTATGTTTGAACCATTCCTGTGACACTAGTTATAGATTCTGATGCTTCACTTCAGGTTTACTGTATCCCTTGGACCTCCTTATTGACGACGAAACACAGAAATTGCATCGGAATTAAATACAAAAGGCACAATGCCGACATAAGGACAAGAAGACTGACTCTTCTTACTGACTTTGCTTTGAAAAATTAGCGTGACCCTAGTTATAAATTCCGATGCTTCACTTCAGGTTTACCGTATCGCTTGGACCTGCTTATTGACGATGAAACACAGAAATTGCATCGGAATTAAATACAAAAGGCACAATGCCGACTTAAGTACAAGAAAACTGCCTCTTCCTACTGTCTATGTTTTGAACCATTCCTGTGACACTAGTTATAGATTCCGATGCTTCACTTCATGTTTACTGTATCCCTTGGACCTTCTTATTGACGATGAAACATAGAAATTGCATCGGAATTAAATACAAAAGGCACAATGCCGACTTAAGTACATGAAGACCGACTCTTCCTACTGACTATGATTTGAACCATTCCTGTGACACTAGTTACAGATTCCGATGCTTCACTTGAGGTTTACTGTATCCCTTGGACATTCTTATTAACGATGAAACACAGAAATTGCATCGGAATTAAATACAAAAGGCACAATGCAGACTTAAGTACAAGAAGACTGACTCTTCTTAATGTCTAGGTTTTGAACCATTCGTGCGACATTAGTTATAGATTCCGATGCTTCACTCCAGGTTTACTGTATCCCTTGGACCTTCTTATTGACGATGAAACACAGAAATTGCATCGGAATTAAATACAAAAGGCACAATGTCGACTTAAGGACAAGAAGACTGACACTTCGTACTGAATATGTTTTGAACCATTCCTGTGACACTAGCTATAGATTCCGATGCTTCACTTCAGGTTCACTGTATCCCTCTGACCTTCTTATTGACGATGAAACACAGATATTGCATCGCAATTAAATACAAAAGGCACAATGCCGACTTAAGTACAAGAAGACTGACTCTTCTTACTGTCTATGTTTTGAACCATTCCATTGACACTAGTTATAGATTCCGATGCATCACTCCTGGTTTACCGTATCCCTTGGACCTTGTTATTGACGATGAAACACAGGAATTGCATCGGAATTAAATAGAAAATTTATACTGCCGACTTAAGTACAAGAAGACTGACTCTTCTTACTGACTATGCTTTGAAACATACCTGTGACACTAGTTATAGATTCCGATGCTTCACCTCAGGTTTACTGTATCCCTTGGACCTTCTTATTGACGATGAAACACAGAAATTGAATCGGAGTTAAATACAAAAGGCAAAATGCCGACTTAAGTACACGAAGACTGACTCTTCTTACTGTCTATGTTTTGAACCATTCCTGTGACACTAGTTATAGATTCCGATGCTTCACTTCAGGTTTACTGTATACCGTGGACGTTCTTATTGACGATAAAACACAGAAATTGCATCGGAATTAAATACAAAAGGCACAATGCCGACTTATGTACAAGTAGACTGATTCTTCCTACTGTCTATGTTTTGAACCATTCCTGTGACACTAGTTTAGGATTCCGATGCTTCACTTCAGGTTTACTGTATCCCTCTGACCTTCTTATTGACGATGAAACACAGAAATTGCATCGGAATTAAATACAACAGGCACAATGCCGACTTAAGTACAAAAAGACTGGCTCTTCCATGTGTCTATGTTTTGAACGATTCCTGTGACACTAGTTATAGTTTCTGATGCTTCACTCCAGGCTTTCTGTATCCCTTGGGCCTTCTTGTTGACGATGAAACACAGAAATTGCATCGGAATTAAATACAAAGGCACAATGCCGACTTAGTACAACTAGGCTGACTCTTCTTACTGACTATGATTTGAACCATTCCTGTGACACTAGTTATAGATTCCGATGCTTGACTTCAGGTTTACAGTATCCCTTGGACCTTCTTATTGACGATGAAACACAGAAATTGCATCGGAATTAAATAGAAAAGGCACAATGCCGACTTAAGTACAAGAAGACTGACTCTTCTTACTGTCTATGTTTTGAACCATTCCTGTGACACTAGTTATAGATTCCGATGCTTCACTTAAGGTTTGCTGTATCCCTTGGACCTTCTTATTGACGATGAAACACAGAAATTGCATCGGAATTAAATACAAAGCGCACAATACCGACTTAAGTACAAGAAGACTGACTCTTCTTACTGTCTATGTTTTGAACCATTCCTGTGACACTAGTTATAGATACCGATGCTTCACTTCAGGTTTACATTATGCCTTGGACCTTCTTATTGACGATGAAACACAGAAATTGCATCGGAATTAAACACAAAAGGCACAATGCCGACTTAAGTTCAAAAAGACTGACTCTTCTTACAGACTATGTTTGGAACCATTCCTGTGACACTAATTATAGATTCCGATGCTTCACTTCAGGTTTACTGTATCCCTCTGACCTTCTTGTTGACGATGAAACACAGAAATTGCATCGGAATTAAATACAAAAGGCACAATGCCGACTTAAGTACTAGACGACTGACTTTTCTTACTGTCTATGTTTTGAACCATTCCTGTGACACTAGTTATAGATTCCGATGATTCACTTCAGGTTTACTGTATCCCTTGGACCTTCTTATTGACGATGAAACACAGAAATTGCATCGGAATTAAATACAGAAGGCACAATGCCGACTCAAGTACAAGAAGGCTGACTCTTCCTACTGTCTATGTTTTGAACCAATCCTGCGACACTAGTTACAGATTCCGAAGCTTTACTTGAGGTTTACTGTATCCCTTGGACCTTCTTATTGCCGATGAAACACAGAATTCGTATCGGAATTAAATACAAAAGGCACAATGCCGACTTAAGTACATGAAGACCGACTCTTCCTACTGACTATGATTTGAACCATTCCTGTGACACTAGTTTTAGATTCCGATGCTTCACTTGAGGTTTACTGTATCCCTTGGACGTTCTTAATGACGATGAAACACAGAAATTGCATCGGAATTAAATACAAAAGGCACATTGCCGACTTAAGTACAAGAACACTGATTCTTCTTACTGACTATGTTTTGAACCGTTCCTGTGACACTAACTATAGATTCCGATACTTCACTTCAGGTTTACTGTATCGCTCTGACCTTCTTAATGACGATGAAACACTGAAATTGCATCGGAATTAAATACAAAAGGCACAATGCCGTCTTAAATACAAGAAGACTGACTCTTCTTACTGTCTATGTTTTGAACCATTCCTATGACACTAGTTATAGATTCCGATGCATCACTCCAGGTTTACTGTATCCCTTTGACCTTGTTATTGACGATGAATCTCCGAAATTGCATCGGAACTAAATTGAAAATGCACAATGCCGACTTAAGTACAAGAAGACTGACTCTTCCTACTGTCTATGTTTTGAACCAATCCTGTGACACTAGTTATAGCTTCCGATGCTTCACTTCAGGTTTACTGTATCCCTTGGACCTTCTTGTTGACGATGAAACAAAGAAATTGCATCGGAATTAAATACAAAAGGCACAATGCCGACTTATGTACAAGTAGACTGATTCTTCCTACTGTCTATCTTTTGAACCATTCCTGTGACACTAGTTTAGGATTCCGATGCTTCACTTCAGGTTTACTGTATCCCTCTGACCTTCTTATTGACGATGAAACACAGAAATTGCATCGGAATTAAATACAAAAGGCACAATGCCGACTAACTACAAAAAGACTGACTCTTCGATCTGTCTATGTTTTGAACCATTCCTGTGGCACTAGTTATAGTTTATGATGCTTCACTCCAGGCTTTCAGTATCCCTTGGGCCTTCTTGGTGACGATGAAACACAGAAATTGCATCGGAATTAAATACAAAAGGCACAATGCCGACTTAGTACAAGAAGCCTGACTCTTCTTACTGACTATGTTTTGAACCATTCCTGTGACACTAGTTATAGATTCCGATGATTCACTTCAGGTTTACTGTATCCCTTGGTCCTTCTTATTGACGATGAAACACAGAAATTGCATCGGAATTAAATACAAAAAGCAAAATGCCGACTTAAGTACACGAAGACTGACTCTTCTTACTGTCTATGTTTTGAACCATTCCTATGACTCTAGTTATAGATTCCGATGCATCACTCCAGTTTTACTGTATCCCTTTGACCTTGTTATTGACGATGACACACAGAAATTGCATCGGAACTAAATAGAAAATGCACAATGCCGACTTAAGTACAAGAGGACTGACTCTTCCTACTGTCTATGTTTTGAACCATTCCTGTGACACTAGTTATAGCTTCCGATGCTTCACTTCAGGTTTACTGTATCCCTTGGACCTTCTTATTGAAGATGAAACACAGAAATTGCATCGGAATTAAATACATAAGGCACAATGCCGACTTAAGTACATGAAGACCGACTCTTCCTACTGACTATGTTTTGAACCATTCCTGTGAGACTAGTTATAGATTCCGATGCTTCACTTGAGGTTTACTGTATCCCTCTGACCTTCTTATTGACGAGGAACACAGATATTGAATCGGAATTAAATTGAAACGCCACAATGCCTACTTAAGTACAAGAAGACTGCTCTTCTTACTGTCTATATTTTGCACCATTCCTGTGACACTAGTTATAGATCCCGATGCATGACTTCAGTTTTACTGTATCCCTTGGACTTTCTTATTGACGATGAAACACAGAAACTGCATCGGATTTAAATACAAAAGGCACAATGCCGACTTAAGTACATGAAGACCGACTCTCCCTACTGACTATGTTTTGAACCATTCCTGTGACAGTAGTTATAGATTCCGACGCTTCACTTGAGTTTTACTGTATCCCATGGACCTTCTTATTGACGATGAAACACAGATATTGCATCGGAATTAAATACAAAATGTACAATGCCGACTTAAGTACAAGAAGACTGACTCCTCTTACTGTCTATGTTTTGAACCATTCCTGTGACACTAGTTATAGATTCCGATGCTTCACTTGAGGTTTACTGTATCCCTCTGACCTTCTTATTGACAAGGAAACACAGAAATTGAATCGGAATTAAATAGAATCGCCACAATGCCTACTTAAGTACAAGAAGACTGACTCTTCTTACAGTCTACGTTTTGAACCATTCCTGTGACACTAGTTATAGATTCCGATACATGACTTCAGTTTTACTTTATCCCTTTGACCTTGTTATTGACTATGAAACACAAAAATTTCATCGGAATTAAATACAAAAGGCACAATGCCTACTTAAGGACAAGCAGACTGACTATTCTTACTGACTATGTTTTGAACCATTCCTGTGACACTAGCTATAGATTCCGATGCTTCACTTCAGGTTTACTATATCCCTCTGGCCTTCTTATTGACGATAAAACACAGAAAATGCATCGGAATTAAATACAAAAGGCACAATGCCGACTTAAGTATAAGAAGACTGACTCTTCTTACTGTCGATGCTTTGAACCTTTCCATTGACACTAGTTATAGATTCCGATGCTCACTTCAGGTTTACAGTATCCCTCTGACCTTCTTATTGACGATGAAACACATAAATTGCATCGGAATTAAATACAAAAGGCACAATGCCGACATAAGGACAAGAAGACTGACTCTTCTTACTGACTTTGCTTTGAACCATTCCTGTGGCACTAGTAATAGATTCCGATGCTTCAATTCAGGTATACTGCATCCCTTGGACCTTCTTATTGACGATGAAGCACAGAAATTGCATCGGAATTAAATACAAAAGGCACAATGTCGACTTAAGTACAAGAAGACTGACTCTTCCCTCTGTCTATGTTTTGAAACATTCCTGTGACACTAGTTATAGATTCCGATGCTTCACTTCAGGTTTACTGTATCCCTTGGACCTTCTTATTGACGATGAAACACAGAAATTGCATCGGAATTTAATACAAAAGGCACAATGCCGACTTAAGTACAAGAAGACTGACTATTCTTACTGTCTATGATTTGAACCATTCCATTGACTCTAGTTATAGATTCCGATGGTTCACTCCAGGTTTACTGTATCACTTTGACCTTGTTATTGACGATGAAACACAGAAATTGCATCGGAGTTAAATAGAAAAGGCACAATGCCGACATAAGTACAAGAAGACTGACTCTTCTTACTGACTATGTTCTGAACCATTCCTGTGACACTAGTTATAGATTCCGATGATTCACTTCAGGTTTACTGTATCCCTTGGTCCTTCTTATTGACGATGAAACACAGAAATAGCATCGGAATTAAATACAAAAGGCAAAATGCCGACTTAAGTACACGAAGACTGACTCTTCTTACTGTCAATGCTTTGAACCTATTCTGTGACTTTAGTTATAGATTTCGATGCTCCATTCCGGGTTTCCTGTACACCTTGGACCTTCTTATTGACGATGAAACACAGAAATTGCATCGGAATTAAATACAAAGGGCACAATGCCGACATAAGGACAAGAAGACTGACTCTTCTTACTGACTTTGCTTTGAAAAATTAGCGTGACCCTAGTTATTGATTCCGATGCTTCACTTCAGGTTTACTGTATCCCTTGGACCTTCTTATTGACGATGAAACACCGAAGTTGCATCGGAATTAAATACAAAAGGCAAAATGCCGACTTAAGTACACGAAGACTGACTCTTCTTACTGTCTATGTTTTGTACCGTTCCTGTGACACTAGTTATAGTTTCCGATGCTTCACTTCAGGTTTACTGTATACCGTGGACCTTCTTATTGACGATGAAACACAGAAAATGCATCGGAATTAAATACAAAAGGCACAATGCCGACTTAAGTACAAAAAGACTGACTCTTCCATCTGTCTATGTTTTGAACCATTCCTGTGGCACTAGTTATAGTTTCTGATGCTTCACTCCAGGCTTTCTGTATCCCTTGGGCCTTCTTGTTGACGATGAAACACAGAAATTGCATCGGAATTAAATACAAAAGGCACAATGCCGACTTAGTACAAGAAGCCTGACTCTTCTTTCTGACTATGTTTTGAACCATTCCTGTGACACTAGTTATAGATTCCGATGATTCACTTCAGGTTTACTGTATCCCTTGGACATTCTTATTGACGATGAAACACAGAAATTGCATCGGAATTAAATACAAAAGGCACAATGCAGACTTAAGTACAAGAAGACTGACTCTTCTTAATGTCTAGGATTTGAACCATTCCTGCGACATTAGTTATAGATTCCGATGCTTCACTCCAGGTTTACTGTATCCCTTGGACCTTGTTATTGACGATGAAAGACAGAAATTGCATCGGAATTAAATACAAAGGGCACAATGCCGACTTAAGAACAAGAAGACTCACACTTCTTACTGACTATGTTTTGAACCATTCCTGTGACACTAGCTATATATTCCGACGCTTCACTTCAGGTTCACTGTATCCCTCTGACCTTCTTATTGACGAAGAAACACAGATATTGCATCGGAATTAAATACAAAAGGCACAAAATTCCAAAATATAACACAGAAACGTTAAAAAATGAAGAAATTAAACAACGGTTTCAAAGAGCATTGCACAAAGATAGCGATGGCATATCCACAATAAATAAGGAAGCGGGATGGGAGGAGATCAAAAACGAAATAGTTGAAATAGCAAAAGAAAATTGTCTCGTGAAAAGAGTAAGAAGACATCCATGGTGGGACAATGAATGTGATGAGAACCTGGAGAAGAGACAGAAATTGTGGCAGAAATGGAACTCCACAAAAGATCCTCAAGATCTTGACAATTTTAAAATCCAGAGAAGAGAAACAGCTAAGCTTTTCCGTAATAAAAAAAAGAAGACAATTTCAGGATAACCTAGAACAGATTGAGGAAGACTTTAAAAGAAATAATTCTAGAGATTTCTACAAAACTTTTAGAAAACAGCTAACCAAATACCAATCCCCAAATTTATGTTTTAAAGATGAAGAGAACAAGCTGGGTTTGACAAACAAGACTAATTGTGAAATATTAGCAAAATATTTCGAGAATCTACTAAATTGTGAACCACCCAAAGATAAAATGAGTTTTGAAAACCACCGAAATACTAATACCGAGTCAAAACCTCCAGACGCTGAAGAAATAAAACACATAATACACAGTCTAAAAAACAATAAAGCCCCAGGTGAAGACTCCATAGTACCAGAAATCCTAAAA
Source organism: Schistocerca piceifrons (assembly GCF_021461385.2). NCBI lineage: Eukaryota > Metazoa > Arthropoda > Insecta > Orthoptera > Acrididae > Schistocerca > Schistocerca piceifrons. The sequence continues at coordinate 285,055 of NW_025728055.1, forward strand.
ATAATGGATACCAACCTCCCACAAGTTTTGGAACATATGTTTAAGAAGATCTGGGACGAAGAAAGAATTCCTGAAGACTGGCAGTGTGCCCTGATACACCCACTACACAAAAAGGGGGATAAGATGAATGTTAATAATTATAGAGGGATCTCGCTACTACCAGTAGGATACAAAATTTTGTCAAGGAAATTACTTCAAATCGTGGAGCCAGTTCTGGATAAAAAAATAGGTGAATATCAAGCAGGTTTTAGACAAGGTAGATCCTGTGTTGAACAAATATTTAACCTGAAAACACTAATTCGTTACAGAATCTCAAGAGGCCAGAGATTTGCAATAGTATTTGTAGATTTCAAAGAAGCATACGACTCGGTAGATAGAGAAACATTACTGAAAGTATTGGAAGAATTTGGGGTCGATACGAAAACAATTCAAATTATGAAACAGACGCTAACAAACAGTAAGGCCAAAGTTAAATTTATGGGTGAAATTTCAAGGAAGTTCGAAATTAAAACAGGTGTTAGACAAGGTGATGGTTTATCCCCAATCCTCTTCAACTGCGTACTGGAAAAGATATTGAGAATATGGAAAGGAGAACTCAAAGGCACCAAAAATGACATCAGAATTGGAACAAAAAAAGAAAAAATAAAAGTGGACTGTTTAGCTTTTGCAGACGATCTGGCAATAATTACAGAAAACGAAGAAATAGCTCAGAACTACCTGGAGAAACTACAAGAAGTTTCGGCCAGAGCTGGACTGCAGATTTCATTTGAAAAAACCGTGTATATGTCTAATCATAGAAATAACAAGAAAAATCTTATTACTAAATATGGCAATATTAAGAGAGTAGAAAAATTTAAGTATTTAGGTGAAATAATTCAAGTGAATGGTTTAGACAAGAGTGCAAACCAGGCGAGAGCAAGGAAAATGGAATTTGCTTTTCAAAAAACCAAAGACATATATAACAAAAAAAACATTTCGATTCAAGCTAAATTAAGGCATTATAAAACTGTCATTAGACCAGAATGCCTGTATGCATTGGAGTGCCTAACTCTTAACAAAAAGGGGGAAATAGAAAACATGGAAAAGAAAGAAAGGAAAATTTTGAGAAAAATATTAGGACCGAGAAAGATTGGAGAAGAGTACAAGCTAAAGAGTAATAAGGAAATATACAAAACTATTGAGAAAGTGAGTGAGGCAATGCGTAAACGCAGACTAACGTTTTATGGTCACCTGTCGAGGATGGATGGAAACAGACTAACAAGAAAAGTGTTTGAACATAGTAACAGGAACGAAAAAACCAACAATAAATGGATACAGATGGTGAAAAAGGATTTGGCCCATTTAATGTCACCCGTGAGGCAATCAGGGACAGGGAAAAGTTTAGACAAATAGTGAACGAAATCAAGTGTTTTCCAGAAGAAACGAAACTAAAGAATAATAACAGGAAATGGTCGGAAGAGCGGAGGAGGAACCACTCGAAAATGATGAGGAAAGATTGGGAAGAGAGAAAAAAAGATCAAAAAGCCGGGCAAGTGAATTGTTGAACGTGGTCCGAAGATGGCCGAAATCGAAAGAAGAAGAAGAAAAGGCACAATGCCGACTTAAGTACAAGAAGACTGACTCTTCTTACTGTCTATGTTTTGAACCATTCCATTGACACTAGTTATAGATTCCGATGCTTCACTCCAGGTTTACTGTATCCCTTGGACCTTGTTATTGACGATGAAACACAGAAATTGCATCGGAATTAAATAGAAAATTTATATTGCCGACTTAAGTACAAGAAGAGTGACTCTTCTTACTGACTATGCTTTGAACCATGCCTGTGACACTTATTATAGATTCCGATGCTTCACCTCAGGTTTACTGTATCCCTTGGACCTTCTTATTGACGATGAAACACAGAAATTGCATCGGAATTAAATACAAAAGGCACAATGCCGACTTAAGTACAAGAAGACTGACTCTTCTTACTGAATATGTTTTGAACCATTCCTGTGACACTAGTTGTAGATTGCTATGCTTCACTTCAGGTTTACTGTATCCCTCTGACCATCTTATTGACGATGAAACACAGAAATTGCATCGGAATTAAATACAAAAGGCATATTGCCGACTTAAGTACAAGAAGACTGACTCTTCTTACTGTCTATGTTTTGAACCATTCCTGTGACACTAGTAATATTCCGATGCTTCACTTCAGGTTTACTGTATCCCTTGGAACTTCTTATTGACGATGAAACACAGAAATTGCATCGGAGTTAAATACAAAAGGCAAAATGCCGACTTAAGTACACGAAGAATGACTCTTCTTACTGTCTATGTTTTGTACCATTCCTGTGACACTAGTTATAGATTCCGATGCTTCACTTCAGGTTTACTGTATACCGTGGACCTTCTTATTGACGATGAAACACAGAAATTGCATCGGAATTAAATACAAAAGGCACAATGCCGACTTAAGTACAAAAAGACTGACTCTTCAATCTGTCTATGTTTTGAACCATTCCTGTGGCACTAGTTATAGTTTCTGATGCTTCACTCCAGGCTTTCTGTATCCCTTGGGCCTTCTTGTTGACGATGAAACACAGAAATTGCATCGGAATTAAATACAAAAGGCACAGTGCCGACTTAGTACAAGAAGCCTGACTCTTCTTACTGACTATGTTTTGAACCATTCCTGTGACACTAGTTATAGATTCCGATGCTTCACTTCAGGTTTACTGTATCCCTCTGACCATCTTATTGACGATGAAACACAGAAATTGCATCGGAATTAAATACAAAGGCACAATGCCGACTTAGTACAAGAAGGCTGACTCTTGTTACTGACTATGTTTTGAACCATTCCTGTGACACTAGTTATAGATTCCGATGCTTCACTTCAGGTTTACTGTATCCCTTGGACCTTCTTATTGACGATGAAACACAGAAATTGCATCGGAATTAAATAGAAAAGGCACAATGCCGACTTAAGTACAAGAAGACTGACTCTTCTTACTGTCTATGTTTTGAACCATTCCTGTGACACTAGTTATAGATTCCGATGCTTCACTTCAGGTTTGCTGTATCCCTTGGACCTTCTTATTGACGATGAAACACAGAAATTGCATCGGAATTAAATACAAAGCGCACAATACCGACTTAAGTACAAGAAGACTGACTCTTCTTACTGTCTATGTTTTGAACCATTCCTGTGACACTAGTTATAGATACCGATGCTTCACTTCAGGTTTACTTTATGCCTTGGACCTTCTTATTGACGATGAAACACAGAAATTGCATCGGAATTAAACACAAAAGGCACAATGCCGACTTAAGTTCAAAAAGACTGACTCTTCTTACAGACTATGTTTGGAACCATTCCTGTGACACTAATTATAGATTCCGATGCTTCACTTCAGGTTTACTGTATCCCTCTCACCTTCTTGTTGACGATGAAACACAGAAATTGCATCGGAATTAAATACAGAAGGCACAATGCCGACTCAAGTACAAGAAGACTGACTCTTCCTACTGTCTATGTTTGGAGCCAATCCTGTGACACTAGTTACAGATTCCGAAGCTTAACTTGAGGTTTACTGTATCCCTTGGACCTTCTTATTGCCGATGAAACACAGAATTTGTATCGGAATTAAATACAAAAGGCACAATGCCGGCTTAAGTACATGAAGACCGACTCTTCCGACTGACTATGATTTGAACCATTCCTGTGACACTAGTTTTAGATTCCGATGCTTCACTTGAGGTTTACTGTATCCCTTGGACGTTCTTAATGACGATGAAACACTGAAATTGCATCGGAATTAAATACAAAAGGCACAATGCCGTCTTAAATACAAGAAGACTGACTCTTCTTACTGTCTATGTTTTGAACCATTCCTATGACACTAGTTATAGATTCCGATGCATTACTCCAGGTTTACTGTATCCCTTTGACGTTGTTATTGACGATGAAACACAGAAATTGCATCGGAACTAAATTGAAAATGCACAATGCCGACTTAAGTACAAGAAGACTGACTCTTCCTACTGTCTATGTTTTGAGCCATTCCTGTGACACTAGTTATAGCTTCCGATGCTTCACTTCAGGTTTACTGTATCCCTTGGACCTTCTTATTGAAGATGAAACACAGAAATTGCATCGGAATTAAATACATAAGGCACAATGCCGACTTAAGTACATGAAGACCGACTCTTCCTACTGACTATGTTTTGAACCATTCCTGTGACACAAGTTATAGATTCCGATGCTTCACTTGAGGTTTACTGTATCCCTCTGACCTTCTTATTGACGAGGAACACAGAAATTGAATCGGAATTAAATTGAAACGCCACAATGCCTACTTAAGTACAAGAAGACTGCTCTTCTTACTGTCTATGTTTTGAACCATTCCTGTGACACTAGTTATAGATTCCGATGCATGACTTCAGTTTCACTGTATCCCTTGGACTTTCTTATTGACGACGAAACACAGAAACTGCATCGGATTTAAATACAAAAGGCACAATGCCGACTTAAGTACATGAAGACCGACTCTTCCTACTGACTATGTTTTGAACCATTCCTGTGACACTAGTTATAGATTCCGATGCTTCACTTGAGGTTTACTGTATCCCTCTGACCTTCTTATTGACGAGGAAACACAGAAATTGAATCGGATTTAAATAGAATCGCCACAATGCCTACTTAAGTACAAGAAGACTGACTCTTCTTACTGTCTACGTTTTGAACCATTCCTGTGACACTAGTTATAGATTCCGATACATGACTTTAGTTTTACTGTATCCCTTGGACCTTGTTATTGACAATGAAACACAGAAATTGCATCGGAATTAAATACGAAAGCCACAATGCCTACTTAAGGACAAGAAGACTGACTATTCATACTGACTATGTTTTGAACCATTCCTGTGACACTAGCTATAGATTCCGATGCTTCACTTCAGGTTTACTATATCCCTCTGATCTTCTTATTGACGATAAAACACTGAAAATGCATCGGAATTAAATACCAAAGGCACAATACCGACTTAAGAACAAGAAGACTGACTCTTCTTACTGTCGATGTTTTGAACCTTTCCATTGACACTAGTTATAGATTCCGATGCTCACTTCAGGTTTGCAGTATCCCTCTGACCTTCTTATTGACGATGAAACACAGAAATTGCATCGGAATTAAATACACAAGGCACAATGCCGTCTTAAGTACAAGACGACTGACCCTTCCTACTTACTATGTTTTGAACCATTCCTGTGACACTAGTTATAGATTCCGATGTTTCACTTCAGGTTTACTGTATCCCTTGGACCTCCTTATTGACGATGAAACACAGAAATTGCATCGGAATTAAATACAAAAGGCACAATGCCGACATAAGGACAAGAAGACTGACTCTTCTTACTGACTTTGTTTTGAACCATTCCTGTGACACTAGTAATAGATTCCGATGCTTCAATTCAGGTACACTGCATCCCGTGGACCTTCTTATTGACGATGAAACACAGAAATTGCATCGGAATTAAATACAAAAGGCACAATGCCGACTTAAGTACAAGAAGACTGACTCTTCCTACTGCCTATGATTTGAAACTTTCCTGTGACATTAGTTATAGATTCCGATGATTCACTTCAGGTTTACTGTATCCCTTGGTCCTTCTTATTGACGATGCAACACAGAAATTGCATCGGAATGAAATACAAATGGCAAAATGCCGACTTAAGTACACGAAGACTGACTCTTCTTAGTGTCTATGCTTTGAACCATTTCTGTGACTTTAGTTATAGATTTCGATGCTCCATTCCGGGTTTCCTGTATACCTTGGACCTTCTTATTGACGAAGAAACACAGAAATTGCATCGGAATTAAATACAAAGGGCACAATGCCTACATAAGGACAAGAAGACTGACTCTTCTTACTGACTTTGCTTTGAAAAATTAGCGTGACCCTAGTTATAGATTCCGATGCTTCACTTTAGGTTTACTGTGTCCCTTGGACCTTCTTATTGACGATGAAACACAGAAGTTGCATCGGAATTAAATACAAAAGGCAAAATGCCGACGTAAGTACACGAAGACTGACTCTTCTTACTGTCTATGCTTTGTACCATTCCTGTGACACTAGTTATAGTTTCCGATGCTTCACTTCAGGTTTACTGTATACCGTTGACCTTCTTGTTGACGATGAAACAAAGAAATTGCATCGGAATAAATACAAAAGGCACAATGCCGACTTATGTACAAGTAGACTGATTCTTCCTACTGTCTATCTTTTGAACCATTCCTGTGACACTAGTTTAGGATTCCGATGCTTCACTTCGGGTTTACTGTATCCCTCTGACCTTCTTATTGACGATGAAACACAGAAATTGCATCGGAATTAAATACAAAAGGCACAATGCCGACTTAAGTACAAAAAGACTGACTCTTCCATCTGTCTATGTTTTGAACCATTCCTGTGGCACTAGTTATAGTTTCTGATACTTCACTCCAGGCTTTCTGTATCCCTTGGGCCTTCTTGTTGACGATGAAACACAGAAATTGCATCGGAATTAAATACAAAAGGCACAATGCCGACTTAGTACAAGAAGCCTGACTCTTCTTACTGACTATGTTTTGAACCATTCCTGTGACACTAGTTATAGATTCCGATGATTCACTTCAGGTTTACTGTATCCCTTGGTCCTTCTTATTGACGATGAAACACAGAAATTGCATCGGAATTAAATACAAAAGGCAAAATGCCGACTTAAGTACACGAAGACTGACTCTTCTTACTGTCTATGTTTTGAACCATTCCTTTGACACTAGTTATAGATTCCGATGCATCACTACAGTTTTACTCTATCCCTTTGACCTTGTTATTGACGATGACACACAGAAATTGCATCGGAACTAAATAGAAAATGCACAATGCCGACTTAAGTACAAGAGGACTGACTCTTCCTACTGTCTATGATTTGAACCATTCCTGTGACACTAGTTATAGCTTCCGATGCTTCACTTCAGGTTTACTGTATCCCTTGGACCTTCTTATTGAAGATGAAACACAGAAATTGCATCGGAATTAAATACATAAGGCACAATGCCGACTTAAGTACATGAAGACCGACTCTTCCTACTGACTATGTTTTGAACCATTCCTGTGAGACTAGTTATAGATTCCGATGCTTCACTTGAGGTTTACTGTATCCCTCTGACCTTCTTATTGACGAGGAACACAGATATTGAATCGGAATTAAATTGAAACGCCACAATGCCTACTTAAGTACAAGAAGACTGCTCTTCTTACTGTCTATATTTTGCACCATTCCTGTGACACTAGTTATAGATTCCGATGCATGACTTCAGTTTTACTGTATCCCTTGGACTTTCTTATTGACGATGAAACACAGAAACTGCATCGGATTTAAATACAAAAGGCACAATGCCGACTTAAGTACATGAAGACCGACTCTTCCTACTGACTATGTTTTGAACCATTCCTGTGACACTAGTTATAGATTCCGATGCTTCACTTGAGTTTTACTGTATCCCATGGACCTTCTTATTGACGATGAAACACAGATATTGCATCGGAATTAAATACAAAAGGTACAATGCCGACTTAAGTACAAGAAGACTGACTCCTCTTACTGTCTATGTTTTGAACCATTCCTGTGACACTAGTTATTGATTCCGATGCTTCACTTGAGGTTTACTGTATCCCTCTGACCTTCTTATTGACGAGCAAACACAGAAATTGAATCGGAATTAATTAGAATCGCCACAATGCCTACTTAAGTACAAGAAGACTGACTCTTCTTACTGTCTACGTTTTGAACCATTCCTGTGACACTAGTTATAGATTCCGATACATGACTTCAGTTTTACTTTATCCCTTTGACCTTGTTATTGACGATGAAACACAGAAATTGCATCGGAATTAAATACAAAAGGCACAATGCCTACTTAAGGACAAGAAGACTGACTATTCTTACTGACTATGTTATGAACCATTCCTGTGACACTAGCTATAGAATCCGATGCTTCACTTCAGGTTTACTATATCCCTCTGACCTTCTTATTGACGATAAAACACAGAAAATGCATCGGAATTAATTACAAAAGGCACAATGCCGACTTAAGTACAAGAAGACTGACTCTTCTTACTGTCGATGCTTTGAACCTTTCCATTGACACTGGTTATAGATTCCGATGCTCACTTCAGGTTTACAGTATCCCTCTGACCTTCTTATTGACGATGAAACACATAAATTGCATCGGAATTAAATACAAAAGGCACAATGCCGACATAAGGACAAGAAGACTGACTCTGCTTACTGACTTTGCTTTGAACCATTCCTGTGGCACTAGTAATAGATTCCGATGCTTCAAATCAGGTATACTGCATCCCTTGGACCTTCTTATTGACGATGAAACACAGAAATTGCATCGGAATTAAATACAAAAGGCACAATCCCGACTTAAGTACAAGAAGACTGACTCTTCCTACTGTCTATGTTTTGAACCATTCCTGTGACACTAGTTATAGATTCCGATGGTTCACTTCAGGTTTACTGTATCCCTTGGACCTTCTTATTCACGATGAAACACAGAAATTGCATCGGAATTTAATACAAAAGGCACAATGCCGAATTAAGTACAAGAAGACTGACTATTCTTACTGTCTATGATTTGAACCATTCCATTGACTCTAGTTATAGATTCCGATGGTTCACTCCAGGTTTACTGTATCGCTTTGACGTTGTTATTGACGATGAAACACAGAAATTGCATCGGAGTTAAATAGAAAAGGCACAATGCCGACATAAGTACAAGAAGACTGACTCTTCTTACTGACTATGCTCTGAACCATTCCTGTGACACTAGTTATAGATTCCGATGATTCACTTCAGGTTTACTGTATCCCTTGGTCCTTCTTATTGACGATGAAACACAGAAATAGCATCGGAATTAAATACAAGAGGCAAAATGCCGACTTAAGTACACGAAGACTGACTCTTCTTACTGTCTATGTTTTGTACCGTTCCTGTGACACTAGTTATAGTTTCCGATGCTTCACTTCAGGTTTACTGTATACCGTGGACCTTCTTATTGACGATGAAACACAGAAATTGCATCGGAATTAAATACAAAAGGCACAATGCCGACTTAAGTACAAAAAGACTGACTCTTCCATCTGTCTATGTTTTGAACCATTCCTGTGGCTTTAGTTATAGATTTCGATGCTCCATTCCGGGTTTCCTGTATACCTTGGACCTTCTTATTGACGATGAAACACAGAAATTGCAACGGAATTAAATACAAAAGGCACAATGCCGACATAAGGACAAGAAGACTGACTCTTCTTACTGACTTTGCTTTGAAAAATTAGCGTGACCCTAGTTATTGATTCCGATGCTTCACTTCAGGTTTACTGTATCCCTTGGACCTTCTTATTGACGATGAAACACAGAAGTTGCATCGGAATTAAATACAAAAGGCAAAATGCCGACTTAAGTACACGAAGACTGACTCTTCTCACTGTCTATGTTTTGTACCGTTCCTGTGACACTAGTTATAGTTTCCGATGCTTCACTTCAGGTTTACTGTATACCGTGGACCTTCTTATTGACGATGAAACACAGAAATTGCATCGGAATTAAATACAAAAGGCACAATGCCGACTTAAGTACAAAAAGACTGACTCTTCCATCTGTCTATGTTTTGAACCATTCCTGTGGCACTAGTTATAGTTTCTGATGCTTCACTCCAGGCTTTCTGTATCCCTTGGGCCTTCTTGTTGACGATGAAACACAGAAATTGCATCGGAATTAAATACAAAAGGCACAATGCCGACTTAGTACAAGAAGCCTGACTCTTCTTTCTGACTATGTTTTGAACCATTCCTGTGACACTAGTTATAGATTCCGATGATTCACTTCAGGTTTACTGTATCCCTTGGACATTCTTATTGACGATGAAACACAGAAATTGCATCGGAATTAAATACAAAAGGCACAATGCAGACTTAAGTACAAGAAGACTGACTCTTCTTAATGTATAGGATTTGAACCATTCCTGCGACATTAGTTATAGATTTCGATGCTTCACTCCAGGTTTACTGTATCCCTTGGACCTTGTTATTGACGATGAAAGACAGAAATTGCATCGGAATTAAATACAAAAGGCAAATTGCCGACTTAAGTACACGAAGACTGACTCTTCTTACTGTCTATGTTTTGAACCATTCCTATGACACTAGTCATAGATTCCGATGCATCACTCCAGTTTTACTGTATCCCTTTGACCTTGTTATTGACGATGACACACAGAAATTGCATCGGAACTAAATAGAAAATGCACAATGCCGACTTAAGTACAAGAGGACTGACTCTTCCTACTGTCTATGTTTTGAACCATTCCTGTGACACTAGTTATAGCTTCCGATGCTTCACTTCAGGTTTACTGTATCCCTTGGACCTTCTCATTGAAGATGAAACACAGATATTGCATCGGAATTAAATACATAAGGCACAATGCCGACTTAAGTACATGAAGACCGACTCTTCCTACTGACTATGTTTTGAACCATTCCTGTGAGACTAGTTATAGATTCCGATGCTTCACTTGAGGTTTACTGTATCCCTCTGACCTTCTTATTGACGAGGAACACAGATATTGAATCGGAATTAAATTGAAGCGCCACAATGCCTACTTAAGTACAAGAAGACTTCTCTTCTTACTGTCTATATTTTGCACCATTCCTGTGACACTAGTTATAGATTCCGATGCATGACTTCAGTTTTACTGTATCCCTTGGACTTTCTTATTGACGATGAAACACAGAAACTGCATCGGATTTAAATACAAAAGGCACAATGCCGACTTAAGTACATGAAGACCGACTCTTCCTACTGACTATGTTTTGAACCATTCCTGTGACAGTAGTTATAGATTCCGATGCTTCACTTGAGTTTTACTGTATCCCATGGACCTTCTTATTGACGATGAAACACAGATATTGCATCGGAATTAAATACAGAAGGTACAATGCCGACTTAAGTACAAGAAGACTGACTCCTCTTACTGTCTATGTTTTGAACCATTCCTGTGACACTAGTTATAGATTCCGATGCTTCACTTGAGGTTTACTGTATCCCTCTGACCTTCTTATTGACGAGGAAACACAGAAATTGAATCGGAATTAAATAGAATCGCCACAATGCCTACTTAAGTACAAGAAGACTGACTCTTCTTACTGTCTACGTTTTGAACCATTCCTGTGACACTAGTTATAGATTCCGATACATGACTTCAGTTTTACTTTATCCCTTTGACCTTGTTATTGACGATGAAACACAGAAATTGCATCGGAATTAAATACAAAAGGCACAATGCCTACTTAAGGACAAGAAGACTGACTATTCTTACTGACTATGTTTTGAACCATTCCTGTGACACTAGCTATAGATTCCGATGCTTCACTTCAGGTTTACTATATCCCTCTGACCTTCTTATTGACGATAAAACACAGAAAATGCATCGGAATTAAATACAAAAGGCACAATGCCGACTTAAGTACAAGAAGACTGACTCTTCTTACTGTCGATGTTTTGAACCTTTCCATTGACACTAGTTATAGATTCCGATGCTGACTTCAGGTTTACAGTATCCCTCTGACCTTCTTATTGACGATGAAACACATAAATTGCATCGAAATTAAATACAAAAGGCACAATGCCGACATAAGGACAAGAAGACTGACTCTTCTTACTGACTTTGCTTTGAACCATTCCTGTGGCACTAGTAATAGATTCCGATGCTTCAATTCAGGTATACTGCATCCCTTGGACCTTCATATTGACGATGAAACACAGAAATTGCATCGGAATTAAATACAAAAGGCACAATGCCGACTTAAGTACAAGAAGACTGACTCTTCCTACTGTCTATGTTTTGAACTATTCCTGTGACACTAGTTATAGATTCCGATGCTTCACTTCAGGTTTACTGTATCCCTTGGACCTTCTTATTGACGATGAAACACAGAAATTGCATCGGAATTTAATACAAAAGGCACAATGCCGACTTAAGTACAAGAAGACTGACTATTCTTACTGTCTATGATTTGAACCATTCCATTGACTCTAGTTATAGATTCCGATGGTTCACTCCAGGTTTACTGTATCACTTTGACCTTGTTATTGACGATGAAACACAGAAATTGCATCGGAGTTAAATAGAAAAGGCACAATGCCGACATAAGTACAAGAAGACTGACTCTTCTTACTGACTATGTTCTGAACCATTCCTGTGACACTAGTTATAGATTCCGATGATTCACTTCAGGTTTACTGTATCCCTTGGTCCTTCTTATTGACGATGAAACACAGAAATAGCATCGGAATTAAATACAAAATGCAAAATGCCGACTTAAGTACACGAAGACTGACTCTTCTAACTGTCTATGCTTTGAACCATTTCTGTGACTTTAGTTATAGATTTCGATGCTCCATTCCGGGTTTCCTGTATACCTTGGACCTTCTTATTGACGATGAAACACAGAAATTGCATCGGAATTAAATACAAAGGGCACAATGCCGACATAAGGACAAGAAGACTGACTCTTCTTACTGACTATGCTTTGAAAAATTAGCGTGACCCTAGTTATAGATTCCGATTCTTCACTTCAGGTTTACTGTATCCCTTGGACCTTCTTATTGACGATGAAACACAGAAGTTGCATCGGAATTAAATACAAATGGCAAAATGCCGACTTAAGTACACGAAGACTGACTCTTCTTACTGTCTATGTTTTGTACCGTTCCTGTGACACTAGTTATAGTTTCCGATGCTTCACTTCAGGTTTACTGTATACCGTGGACCTTTTTATTGACGATGAAACACAGAAATTGCATCGGAATTAAATACAAAAGGCACAATGCCGACTTAAGTACAAAAAGACTGACTCTTCCATCTGTCTATGTTTTGAACCATTCCTGTGGCACTAGTTATAGTTTCTGATGCTTCACTCCAGGCTTTCTGTATCCCTTGGGCCTTCTTGTTGACGATGAAACACAGAAATTGCATCGGAATTAAATACAAAATGCACAATGCCGACTTAGTACAAGAAGCCTGACTCTTCTTTCTGACTATGTTTTGAACCATTCCTGTGACACTAGTTATAGATTCCGATGATTCACTTCAGGTTTACTGTATCCCTTGGACATTCTTATTGACGATGAAACACAGAAATTGCATCGGAATTAAATACAAAAGGCACAATGCAGACTTAAGTACAAGAAGACTGACTCTTCTTAATGTCTAGGATTTGAACCGTTCCTGCGACATTAGTTATAGATTCCGATGCTTCACTCCAGGTTTACTGTATCCCTTGGACCTTGTTATTGACGATGAAAGACAGAAATTGCATCGGAATGAAATACAAAGGGCACAATGCCGACTTAAGGACAAGAAGACTCACACTTCTTACTGACTATGTTTTGAACCATTCCTGTGACACTAGCTATAGATTCCGACGCTTCACTTCAGGTTCACTGTATCCCTCTGACCTTCTTATTGACGAAGAAACACAGATATTGCATCGGAATTAAATACAAAAGGCACAAAATTCCAAAATATAACACAGAAACGTTAAAAAATGAAGAAATTAAACAACGGTTTCAAAGAGCATTGCACAAAGATAGCGATGGCATATCCACAATAAATAAGGAAGCGGGATGGGAGGAGATCAAAAACGAAATAGTTGAAATAGCAAAAGAAAATTGTCTCGTGAAAAGAGTAAGAAGACATCCATGGTGGGACAATGAATGTGATGAGAACCTGGAGAAGAGACAGAAATTGTGGCAGAAATGGAACTCCACAAAAGATCCTCAAGATCTTGACAATTTTAAAATCCAGAGAAGAGAAACAGCTAAGCTTTTCCGTAATAAAAAAAGAAGACAATTTCAGGATAACCTAGAACAGATTGAGGAAGACTTTAAAAGAAATAATTCTAGAGATTTCTACAAAACTTTTAGAAAACAGCTAACCAAATACCAATCCCCAAATTTATGTTTTAAAGATGAAGAGAACAAGCTGGGTTTGACAAACAAGACTAATTGTGAAATATTAGCAAAATATTTCGAGAATCTACTAAATTGTGAACCACCCAAAGATAAAATGAGTTTTGAAAACCACCGAAATACTAATACCGAGTCAAAACCTCCAGACGCTGAAGAAATAAAACACATAATACACAGTCTAAAAAACAATAAAGCCCCAGGTGAAGACTCCATAGTACCAGAAATCCTAAAAATAATGGATACCAACCTCCCACAAGTTTTGGAACATATGTTTAAGAAGATCTGGGACGAAGAAAGAATTCCTGAAGACTGGCAGTGTGCCCTGATACACCCACTACACAAAAAGGGGGATAAGATGAATGTTAATAATTATAGAGGGATCTCGCTACTACCAGTAGGATACAAAATTTTGTCAAGGAAATTACTTCAAATCGTGGAGCCAGTTCTGGATAAAAAAATAGGTGAATATCAAGCAGGTTTTAGACAAGGTAGATCCTGTGTTGAACAAATATTTAACCTGAAAACACTAATTCGTTACAGAATCTCAAGAGGCCAGAGATTTGCAATAGTATTTGTAGATTTCAAAGAAGCATACGACTCGGTAGATAGAGAAACATTACTGAAAGTATTGGAAGAATTTGGGGTCGATACGAAAACAATTCAAATTATGAAACAGACGCTAACAAACAGTAAGGCCAAAGTTAAATTTATGGGTGAAATTTCAAGGAAGTTCGAAATTAAAACAGGTGTTAGACAAGGTGATGGTTTATCCCCAATCCTCTTCAACTGCGTACTGGAAAAGATATTGAGAATATGGAAAGGAGAACTCAAAGGCACCAAAAATGACATCAGAATTGGAACAAAAAAAGAAAAAATAAAAGTGGACTGTTTAGCTTTTGCAGACGATCTGGCAATAATTACAGAAAACGAAGAAATAGCTCAGAACTACCTGGAGAAACTACAAGAAGTTTCGGCCAGAGCTGGACTGCAGATTTCATTTGAAAAAACCGTGTATATGTCTAATCATAGAAATAACAAGAAAAAACTTATTACTAAATACGGCAATATTAAGAGAGTAGAAAAATTTAAGTATTTAGGTGAAATAATTCAATTGAATGGTTTAGACAAGAGTGCAAACCAGGCGAGAGCAAGGAAAATGGAATTTGCTTTTCAAAAAACCAAAGACATATATAACAAAAAAAACATTTCGATTCAAGCTAAATTAAGGCATTATAAAACTGTCATTAGACCAGAATGCCTGTATGCATCGGAGTGCCTAACTCTTAACAAAAAGGGGGAAATAGAAAACATGGAAAAGAAAGAAAGGAAAATTTTAAGAAAAATATTAGGACCGAGAAAGATTGGAGAAGAGTACAAGCTAAAGAGTAATAAGGAAATATACAAAACTATTGAGAAAGTGAGTGAGGCAATGCGTAAACGCAGACTAACGTCTTATGGTCACCTGTCGAGGATGGATGGAAACAGACTAACAAGAAAAGTGTTTGAACATAGTAACAGGAACGAAAAAACCAACAATAAATGGATACAGATGGTGAAAAAGGATTTGGCCTATTTTAATGTCACCCGTCAGACAATCAGGGACAGGGAAAAGTTTAGACAAATAGTGAACGAAATTAAGTGTTTTCCAGAAGAAACGAAACTAAAGAATAATAACAGGAAATGGTCGGAAGAGCGGAGGAGGAACCACTCGAAAATGATGAGGAAAGATTGGGAAGAGAGAAAAAAAGATCAAAAAGCCGGGCAAGTGAATTGTTGAACGTGGTCCAAAGATGGCCGAAATCGAAAGAAGAAGAAGAAAAGGCACAATGCCGACTTAAGTACAAGAAGACTGACTCTTCTTACTGTCTATGTTTTGAACCATTCCATTGACACTAGTTATAGATTCCGATGCTTCACTCCAGGTTTACTGTATCCCTTGGACCTTGTTATTGACGATGAAACACAGAAATTGCATCGGAATTAAATAGAAAATTTATATTGCAGACTTAAGTACAAGAAGACTGACTCTTCTTACTGACTATGCTTTGAACCGTTCCTGTGACACTAGTTATAGATTCCGATGCTTCACCTCAGGTTTACTGTATCCCTTGGACCTTTTATTGACGATGAAACACAGAAATTGCATCGGAATTAAATACAAAAGGCACAATGCCGACTTAAGTACAAGAAGACTGACTCTTCTTACTGACTATGTTTTGAACCATTCCTGTGACACTAGTTGTAGATTGCTATGCTTCACTTCAGGTTTACTGTATCCCTCTGACCATCTTATTGACGATGAAACACAGAAATTGCATCGGAATTAAATACAAAAGGCATAATGCCGACTTAAGTACAAGAAGACTGACTCTTCCTACTGTCTATGTTTTGAACCATTCCTGTGACACTAGTAATATTCCGATGCTTCACTTCAGGTTTACTGTATCCCTTGGACCTTCTTATTGACGATGAAACACAGAAATTGCATCGGAGTTAAATACAAAAGGCAAAATGCCGACTTAAGTACACGAAGAATGACTCTTCTTACTGTCTATGCTTTGTACTATTCCTGTGACACTAGTTATAGATTCCGATGCTTCACTTCAGGTTTACTGTATACCGTGGACCTTCTTATTGACGATGAAACACAGAAATTGCATCGGAATTAAATACAAAAGGCACAATGCCGACTTAAGTACAAAAAGACTGACTCTTCAATCTGTCTATGTTTTGAACCATTCCTGTGGCACTGGTTATAGTTTCTGATGCTTCACTCCAGGCTTTCTGTATCCCGTGGGCCTTCTTGTTGACGATGAAACACAGAAATTGCATCGGAATTAAATACAAAAGGCACAGTGCCGACTTAGTACAAGAAGCCTGACTCTTCTTACTGACTATGTTTTGAACCATTCCTGTGACACTAGTTATAGATTCCGATGCTTCACTTCAGATTTACTGTATCGCTTGGACCGTCCTATTGACGATGAAACACAGAAATTGCATCGGAATTAAACACAAAAGGCACAATGCCGCCTTAAGTTCAAAAAGACTGACTCTTCTTACAGACTATGTTTTGAACCATTCCTGTGACACTAGTTATAGATTCCGATGCTTCACTTCATGTTTACTGTATCCCTCTGACCCTCTTATTGACGATGGAACGCAGAAATTTGCATCGGGATTAAATACAAAAGGCACAATGCCGACTTAAGTACTAGACGACTGACTTTTCTTAGTGTCTATGTTTTGAACCATTCCTGTGACACTAGTTATAGATTCCGATGATTCACTTCAGGTTTACTGTATCCCTTGGACCTTCTTATTGACGATGAAACACAGAAATTGCATCGGATTTAAATACAAAAGGCACAATGCCGACTCAAGTACAAGAAGACTGACTCTTCCTACTGCCTATGCTTTGAACCATTCCTGTGACACTAGTTATAGATTCCGAAGCTTCACTTGAGGTTTACTGTATCCCTTGGACCTTCTTATTGACGATGAAACACAGAATTTGCATCGGAATTAAATACAAAAGGCACAATGCCGACTTAAGTACATGAAGACCGACTCTTCCTACTGACTATGTATTGAACCATTCCTGTGACACTAGTTTTAGATTCCGATGCTTCACTTGAGGTTTACTGTATCCCATGGACCTTCTTAATGACGATGAAACACAGAAATTGCATCGGAATTAAATACAAAAGGCACAATGCCGACTTAAGTACAAGAATACTGATTCTTCTTACTGACTATGTTTTGAACCGTTCCTGTGACACTAGCTATAGATTCCGATGCTTCACTTCAGGTTTACTGTATCCCTCTGACCTTCTTAATGACGATGAAACACGGAAATTGCATCGGAATTAAATACAAAAGGCACAATGCCGACTCAAGTACAAGAAGGCTGACTCTTCTTACTGTCTATGTTTTGAACCATTCCTATGACACTAGTTATAGATTCAGATGCATCACTCCAGGTTTACTGTATCCCTTGGACCTTGTTATTGACGATGAAACACAGAAATTGCATCGGAACTAAATAGAAAAGGCACAATGCCTACTTAAGTACAAGAGGACTGACTCTTCCTACTCTCTATGCTTTGAACCATTCCTGTGACACTAGTTATAGATTCCGATGCTTCACTTCAGGTTTACTGTATACCTTGGACCTTCTTATTGAAGATGAAACTTAGAAATTGCATCGGAATTAAATACATAAGGCACAATGCCGGCTTAAGTACATGAAGACCGACTCTTCCTACTGACTATGTTCTGAACCATTCCTGTGACACTAGTTATAGATTCCGATGCTTCACTTGAGGTTTACTGTATCCCTCTGACTTTCTTGTTGACGAGAAACACAGATATTGAATCGGAATTAAATTGAAACGCCACAATGCCTACTTAAGTACAAGAAGACTGCTCTTCTTACTGTCTATGTTTTGAACCATTCCTGTGACACTAGTTGTAGATTCCGATGCATGGCTTCAGTTTTACTGTATCCCATGGACTTTCTTATTGACGATGAAACACAGAAATTGCATCGGATTTAAATACAAAAGGCACAATGCTTACTTAAGGACAAGAAGACTGACTATTCTTACTGACTATGTTTTGAACCTTTCCTGTGACACTAGCTATAGATTCTGATGCTTCACTTCAGGTTTACTATATCCCTCTGACCTTCTTATTGACGATAAAACACAGAAAATGCATCGGAATCAAATACAAAAGGCACAATGCCGACTTAAGTACAAGAAGACTGACTCTTATTACTGTCGATGTTTTGAACCTTTCCTGTGACACAAGTTATAGATTGCGATGCTACAGTCCAGGTTTACTGTATCCCTTGGACCTTCTTATTGACGATGAAACACAGAAATTGCATCGGAATTAAATACAAAAGTCACAATGTCGACATAAGTACAAGAAGACTGACTCTTATTACTATGTTTTGAACCATTCCTGTGACACCAGTTATAGATTCCGATGCTTCACTTCAGGTTTACTGTATCCCTTGGACATTCCTATTGACGATGAAACACAAAATTGCATCAGAATTAAATACAAAAGGCAAAATGCCGACTTAAGTACACGAAGACTGACTCTTCTTACTGTCTATGTTTTGAACCATTCCTGTGACACAAGTTATAGATTGCGATGCTACAGTCCAGGTTTACTGTATCCCTTGGACCATCTTATTGACGATGAAACACAGAAATTGCATCGGAATTAAATACAAAAGTCACAATGTCGACATAAGTACAAGAAGACTGACTCTTCTTACTGTCTATATTTTGAACCATTCCAGTGACACTAGTTATAGATTCCGATGCTTCACTTCAGGTTTACTGCAATCCCTTGGACCTTCTTATTGACGATGAAACACAGAAATTGCATCGGAATTAAATACAAAAGGCACAATGCCGGCTTCAGTACAAGACGTCTGACTCTTCTTACTGTCTATGTTTGAATTATTACTGTGACACTAGTTATAGATTCCGATGCTTCACTCCAGGTTTACAGTATCCCTTTGACCTTCTTATTGACGATGAAACACAAAAATTGCAGCGGAATTAAGTACAAAAGGCACATTGCCGACTTAAGGACAAGAAGACTGACTCTTCATACTGACTATGATTTAAACCATTCCTGTGACACTAGTTATGGATTCCGATGCTTCACTTCAGGTTTACTGTTTCCCTCTGACCTTCCTATTGACGATGAAACACAGAAATTGCATCAGAATTAAATACAAAAGGCAAAATGCCGACTTAAGTACACGAAGACTGACTCTTCTTACTGTCTATGTTTTGAACCATTCCTGTGACACAAGTTATAGATTGCGATGCTACAGTCCAGGTTTACTGTATCCCTTGGACCATCTTATTGACGATGAAACACAGAAATTGCATCGGAATTAAATACAAAAGTCACAATGTCGACATAAGTACAAGAAGACTGACTCTTCTTACTGTCTATATTTTGAACCATTCCAGTGACACTAGTTATAGATTCCGATGCTTCACTTCAGGTTTACTGCATCCCTTGGACCTTCTTATTGACGATGAAACACAGTAATTGCATCGGAATTAAATACAAAAGGTACAATGCCGCCTTAAGTACAAGAAGACTGACTCTTCCTACTGTCTATGTTTTAAATCATTTCTGTGACACTAGTTATGGATTCCGATGCTTCACTTCAGGTTTACTGTTTCCCTCTGACCTTCCTATTGACGATGAAACACAGAAATTGCATCGGAATTAAATACAAAAGGCACAATGCCGACTTAAGTACAAGAAGACTGAGTCTTCTACTGTCTATGCTTGAACCATTTCTGTGACACTAGTTACAGTGTCCGATGCTTCACTTCAGGTTTACTGTATCCCTTGGGCCTTCTTATTGACGACGAATCACAGAAATTGCAACGGAATTAATTACGAAAGGCACAATGCCGACTTAAGTACAAGAAGACTGACTCTTCTTACTGTCTATACTTTGAACCATTCCTGTGACACTAGTTATAGATTCCGATGCTTCACTTCAGGTTTACTGTTTCCCTCTGACCTTCCTATTGACGATGAAACACAGATATTGCATCGGAATTGAATACAAGAGGCACAATGCCGACTTAAGGACAAGAAGACTGACTCTTCTTACTGTCTATGTTTGAACCATTCCTGTGACACTAGTTATAGATTCTGATGCTTCACTTCTGGTTTCCTGTATCCCTTTGACCTTCTTATTGCCGGTGAAACACAGAAATTGTATCGGTATTAAATACGAAAGGCACAATGCCAACTTATGTACAAGAAGACTGACTCTTCTTACTGACTGTGATTTGAACGATTCCTGTGACACTAGTTATAGATTCCTATGCTTCACTTCAGGTTTACTGTATCCCTCTGACCTTCTTATTGACGATGAAACATAGATATTGCATCGGAATTAAATAGATAAGGCACAATGCCGACTTAAGTACAAGAAGGCTGACCATTCTTACTGTCTATGTTTTGAACCATTCCTATGACACTAGTTGTACATTCCGATGCTTCACTTCAGGTTCACTGTATCCCTTGGACCTTCTTATTGACGATGAAACACAGTAATTGCATCAGAATTAAATACAAAAGGCACAATGTCGACTTAAGGACAAGAAGACTGACTCTTCTTACTGACTATGTTTTGAACCATTCCTGTGACACTAGCTATAGATTCCGATGCTTAACATCTGGTATACTATAACCCTCAGACCTTCTTATTGACGTTGAAACACAGAAATTGCATCGGAATTAAATACAAAAGGCACAATGCCGACTTAAGTACAAGAAGACTGACTCTTCTTACTGTCTATGTTGTGAACCATTCCATTGACACTAGTTATAGATTTCGATGCTTCACTATAGGTTTACTGTATCCCTTGGACCTTCTTATTGACGATGAAACACAGAAATTGCATCGGAATTAAATAGAAAAGGCACAATGAAGACTTAAGTACAAGAAGACTGACTCTTCTTACTGACTATGTTTGAACCATTCCTGTGACACCGGTTATAGATTATAATGCTTCACTTCAGGTTTACTGCATCCCTTGGACCTTCTTATTGACGATGAAACACAGAAATTGCATCGGAATTAAATACAAATGGCACAATGTCGACATAAGTACAAGAAGACTGACTCTTCTTACTGTCTATATTTTGAACCATTCCAGTGACACTAGTTATAGATTCCGATGCTTCACTTCGGGTTTACTGCATCCCTTGGACCTTCTTATTGACGATGAAACACAGAAATTGCATCGGAATTAAACACAAAAGGCACAATGCAGACTTAGGTACATAAAGACTGACTCTTCTTACTATCTATGTTTGAACCATTCCTGTGAAGCTAGTTATAGATTCCGATGCTTCACTTCAAGCTTTTTGCATCCCTCTGACCTTCTTATTGCCGGTGAAACACCGAAATTGCATCGGAATTAAATACGAAATGCACAATGCCACCTTAAGTACAAGAAGATTGACTCTTCTTACTGACTATGCTTTGAACCATTCCTGTTACACTAGTTATAGATTCCGATGCTTCACTTCAGGATTACTGTATCCCTCTGACCTTCTTATTGATGATGAAACATAGAAATTGCATTGGAATGACATACAAAAGGCACAGTGCCGACTTAAGTACAGGAAGACTGACCCTTCTCACTGTCTATGTTTAAACCATTCGTGTGACACTAGTTATAGATGCCGATGCTTCACTTCAGGTTTACTGTGTCCCTTAGACCTTCTTATTGACGATGAAACACAGGAATTGCTTCGGAATTAAATTCAAAAGGCAAATGCCAACTAAAGTACACGAAGACTGACTCTTCTTACTGTCTATGTTTTGAACCATTCCTGTGACACAAGTTATAGATTCCGATGCTACACTCCAGGTTTACTGTATCCGTTGGACCTTCACATTGACGATGAAACACAGAAATTGCATCGGAATTAAATACAAAATGCACAATGCCGACTTAAGGACAAGAAGACTAACTGTTCTTTCTGACTATGTTTTGAACCATTCCTGTGACACTAGTTATAGATTCCGATGCTTCACTTCAGGTTTACTGTATCCCTTGGACCTTCCTATTGACGATGAAACACAAAATTGCATCAGAATTAAATACAAAAGGCAAAATGCCGACTTAAGTACACGAAGAGTGACTCTTCTTACTGTCTATGTTTTGAACCATTCCTGTGACACAAGTTATAGATTGCGATGCTACAGTCCAGGTTTACTGTATCCCTTGGACCATCTTATTGACGATGAAACACAGAAATTGCATCGGAATTAAATACAAAAGTCACAATGTCGACATAAGTACAAGAAGACTGACTCTTCTTACTGTCTATATTTTGAACCATTCCAGTGACACTAGTTATAGATTCCGATGCTTCACTTCAGGTTTACTGCATCCCTTGGACCTTCTTATTG
Organism: Schistocerca piceifrons; assembly: GCF_021461385.2. Taxonomy (NCBI): domain Eukaryota; kingdom Metazoa; phylum Arthropoda; class Insecta; order Orthoptera; family Acrididae; genus Schistocerca; species Schistocerca piceifrons. Next base: position 308,113 of record NW_025728055.1, read on the forward strand.
ACGATGAAACACAGAAATTGCATCGGAATTAAATACAAAAGGCACAATGCCGGCTTCAGTACAAGACGTCTGACTCTTCTTACTGTCTATGTTTGAATTATTACTGTGACACTAGTTATAGATTCCGATGCTTCACTCCAGGTTTACAGTATCCCTTGGAACTTCTTATTGACGATGAAACACAGAAATTGTATCGGAATTAAATACAAGAGGCACAATGCCGACTTAAGGACAAGAAGATAGACTCTTCTTACTGACTATGTCTTGAACCATTCCTGTGACACTAGTTATAGATTCCGATGCTTCACTTCAGGTTTACTGTATACCTTGGAACTTCTCATTGACGAAGAAACACAGAAATTGCATCGGATTTAAATACAAAAGGCACAATGCCAACTTAAGTACAAGAAGACTGACTCTTCCTACTGTCTATGTTTTAAATCATTCCTGTGACACTAGTTTTGGATTCCGATGCTTCACTTCAGGTTTACTGTATCCACTGACCTTCTTATTGACGATGAAACACAGAAATTGCAGCGGAATTAAGTACAAAAGGCACATTGCCGACTTAAGTAGAAGAAGGCTGACCATTCTTACTGTCTATGTTTTGAACCATTCCTATGACACTAGTTGTACATTCCGATGCTTCACTTCAGTTCACTGTATCCCTTGGACCTTCGTATTGACGATGAAACACAGTAATTGCATCAGAATTAAATACAAAAGGCACAATGTCGACTTAAGGACAAGATGACTGACTCTTCTTACTGACTATGTTTTGAACCATTCCTGTGACACTAGCTATAGATTCCGATGCTTCACATCTGGTATACTATAACCCTCAGACCTTCTTATTGACGTTGAAACACAGAAATTGCATCGGAATTAAATACAAAAGGCACAATGCCGACTTAAGTACAAGAAGACTGACTCTTCTTACTGTCTATGTTGTGAACCATTCCATTGACACTAGTTATAGATTTCGATGCTTCACTATAGGTTTACTGTATCCCTTGGACCTTCTTATTGACGATGAAACACAGAAATTGCATCGGAATTAAATAGAAAAGGCACAATGAAGACTTAAGTACAAGAAGACTGACTCTTCTTACTGACTATGTTTTGAACCATTCCTGTGACACCAGTTATAGATTATAATGCTTCACTTCAGGTTTACTGTATCCCTTGGACCTTCTTATTGACGATGAAACACAGAAATTGCATCGGAATTAAATACAGATGGCACAATGTCGACATAAGTACAAGAAGACTGACTCTTCTTACTGTCTATATTTTGAACCATTCCAGTGACACTAGTTATAGATTCCGATGCTTCACTTCGGGTTTACTGCATCCCTTGGACCTTCTTATTGACGATGAAACACAGAAATGGCATCGGAAATAGATACAAAAGGCACAATGCCGACTTAAGTACAAGAAGACTGACTCTTCCTACTCTCTATGTTTTGAACCATTCCATTGACACTAGTTATAGATTCCGATGCTTCACTTCAGGTTTACTGTATCCCTTGGACCTTCTTATTGACGATGAAACACAGAAATTGCATCGGAATTAAACACAAAAGGCACAATGCAGACTTAGGTACATAAAGACTGACTCTTCTTACTATCTATGTTTGAACCATTCCTGTGAAGCTAGTTATAGATTCCGATGCTTCACATCAGGCTTCCTGCATCCCTCTGACATTCTTATAGCCGGTGAAACACCGAAATTGCATCGGAATTAAATACGAAATGCACAATGCCAACTTAAGTACAAGAAGATTGACTCTTCTTACTGACTATGCTTTGAACCATTCCTGTGACACTAGTTATAGATTCCGTTGCTTCACTTCAGGATTACTGTATCCCTCTGACATTCTTATTGATGATGAAACATAGAAATTGCATCGGAATGAGATACAAAAGGCACAGTGCCGACTTAAGTACAGGAAGACTGACTCCTCTCACTGTCTATGTTTGAACCATTCGTGTGACACTAGTTATAGATTTCGATGCTTCACTTCAGGTTTACTGTGTCCCTTAGACCTTCTTATTGACGATGAAACACAGGAATTGCGTCGGAATTAAATTCAAAAGGCAAATGCCAACTAAAGTACACGAAGACTTACTCTTCTTACTGTCTATGTTTTGAACCATTCCTGTGACACAAGTTATAGATTCCGATGCTACACTCCAGGTTTACTGTATCCGTTGGACCTTCACATTGACGATGAAACACAGAAATTGCATCGGAATTAAATACAAAATGCACAATGCCGACTTAAGGACAAGAAGACTAACTGTTCTTTCTGACTTTGTTTTGAACCATTCCTGTGACACTAGTTATAGATTCCGATGCTTCACTTTAGGTTTTCTGTATACCTTGGGCCTTCTTATTGACGATGAAACACAGAAATTGCATCGGAATTAAATAGAAAAGGCACAATGAAGACTTAAGTACAAGAAGACTGACTCTTCTTACTGACTATGTTTTAAACCATTCCTGTGACACCAGTTATAGATTATAATGCTCACTTCAGGTTTACTGTATTCCTTGGACCTTCTTATTGACGATGAAACACAGAAATTGCGTCGGAATTAAATACAAAAGGCAGAATGCCGACTTAAGGACAAGAAGACTAACTGTTCTTACTGACTATGTTTTGAACCATTCCATTGACACTAGTTATAGATTCCGATGCTTCACTTCAGGTTTACTGTATACCTTGGACCTTCTTATTGACGATGAAACACAGAAATTGCATCGGAATTAAACACAAAAGGCACAATGCAGACTTAGGTACATAAAGACTGACTCATCTTACTATCTATGTTTGAACCATTCCTGTGAAGCTAGTTATAGATTCCGATGCTTCACTTCAGGCTTCCTGCATCCCTCTGACCTTCTTATTGCCAGTGAAACACCGAAATTGCATCGGAATTAAATACGAAATGCACAATGCCAACTTAAGTACAAGAAGATTGACTCTTCTTACTGACTATGCTTTGAACCATTCCTGTGACACTAGTTATAGATTCCGTTGCTTCACTTCAGGATTACTGTATCCTTCTGACCTTCTTATTGATGATGAAACATAGAAATTGCATCGGAATGAGATACAAAAGGCACAGTGCCGACTTAAGTACAGGAAGACTGACTCTTCTCACTGTCTATGTTTGAACCATTCGTGTGACACTAGTTATAGATTCCGATGCTTCACTTCAGGTTTACTGTGTCCCTTAGACCTTCTTATTGACGATGAAACACAGGAATTGCGTCGGAATTAAATTCAAAAGGCAAATGCCCACTAAAGTACACGAAGACTGACTCTTCTTACTGTCTATGTTTTGAACCATTCCTGTGACACAAGTTATAGATTCCGATGCTACACTCCAGGTTTACTGTATCCGTTGGACCTTCACATTGACGATGAAACACAGAAATTGCATCGGAATTAAATACAAAAGGCACAGTGCCGACTTAAATACAAGAAGACTGACTCCTCTTACTGACTACGCTTTGAACCATTCCTGTGACACTTGTTATAGATTCCGATGCTTCACTTCAGGTTTATTGTATCCCTCTGACCTTCTTATTGACGATGAAACACAGAAATTGCATCGGAATTAAATAGAAAAGGCACAATGTCGACTTAAGTACAAGAAGACTGACTCTTCCTACTGTCTATGTTTGAATCATTCCTGTGACACTAGTTTTGGATTCCGATGCTTCACTTCAGGTTTACTGTATCCCTCTGACCTTCTTATTGACGATGAAACACAGAAATTGCATCGGAATGAAATACAAAAGGCACAATGCCGACTTAAGTACAAGAAGACTGACTCTTCCTACTGTCTATGTTTTGAACCATTCCTGTGACAATAGTTATAGATTCCGATGCTTCACTTCAGGTTTACTGTATCCCTCTGACCGTATTGCTGAGGAAACTCAGAATTTGCATCGGAATTAAATACAAAAGGCACAATGCCGACTTAGGGACAAGAAGACTGACTCTAATACTGACTATGTTTTGAACCATTCCTGTGACACTTGTTATAGATTCCGATGCTTCACTTGAGGTTTACTGTTTCCCTTGGACCTTCTTATTGACGATGAAATACAGAAATTGCATCGGAATTAAATACAAAAGAAACAATGCCGACTTAAGTACAAGAAGACTGACTCTTTAACTGTCTATGATTTGAACATTTTCTGTGACACTATTTATGGAGTCCGATGCTTCACTTCAGGTTTACTGTATCCCTTCGGCCTTCTTAATGCCGGTGAAACACAGAAGTAGCATCGGAATTAAATACGAAATGCACAATGCCAACTTAAGTACAAGAAGATTGACTCTTCTTACTGACTATGTTTTAACCATTCCTGTGACACTAGCTATAGATTCCGATTCTTCACTTCAGGATTACTGTATCCCTCTGACCATCTTATTAACGAGGAAACACAGAAATTGAATCGGAATTAAATTGAAACGCCACAATGCCTACTTAAGTACAAGAAGACTGACTTTTCTTACTGTCTACGGTTTGAACCATTCCTGTGACACTAGTTATAGATTCCGATGCATGACTTCAGTTTTACTGTATCCCTTGGACATTGTTATTGACGATGAAACACAGAAATTGCATCGGAATTAAATACAAAAGGCACAATGCCTACATAAAGGAGAAGAAGACTGACTCTTCTTACTGACTATGTTTTGAACCATTCCTGTGACACTAGCTATAGATTCCGATGCTTCACTTCAGGTTTACTATATCCCTCTGACCTTCTTATTGACGATGAAACACAGAAATTGCATCGGAATTAAATAGAAAAGGCACAATGAAGACTTAAGTACAAGAAGACTGACTCTTCTTACTGACTATGTTTTGAACCATTCCTGTGACACCAGTTATAGATTATAATGCTTCACTTCAGGTTTACTGTATCCCTTGGACCTTCTTATTGACGATGAAACACAGAAATGGCATCGGAATTAAATACAAAAGGCACAATGCCGACTAATGTACAAGAAGACTGACTCTTTCTACTGTCTATATTTTGAACCATTCCTGTGACACTAATTATGGATTCCGATGCATCACTTCAGGTTTACTGTATCCCTTGGACCATCGTATTGACGATGAAACCCAGAAATTGCATCGGAATTAAATACATAAGGCACAATGCCAACTTAAGTACATGAAGACCGACTCTTCCTACTGACTATGTTTTGAACCATTCCTGTGACACTAGTTATAGATTCCGATGCTGCACTTGAGGTTTACTGTATCCCTCTGACCTTCTTATTAACGAGGAAACACAGAAATTGAATCGGAATTAAATTGAAACGCCACAATGCCTACTTAAGTACAAGAAGACTGACTTTTCTTACTGTCTACGGTTTGAACCATTCCTGTGACACTAGTTATAGATTCCGATGCATGACTTCAGTTTTACTGTATCCCTTGGGCATTGTTATTGACGATGAAACACAGAAATTGCATCGGAATTAAATACAAAAGGCACAATGCCTACATAAAGGAGAAGAAGACTGACTCTTCTTACTGACTATGTTTTGAACCATTCCTGTGACACTAGCTATAGATTCCGATGCTTCACTTCAGGTTTACTATATCCCTCTGACCTTCTTATTGACGATAAAACACAGAAAATGCATCGGAATTAAATACAAAAGGCACAATGCCGACTTAAGTACAAGAAGACTGACTCTTCTTACTGTCTATGTTTTGAACCATTCCATTGACACTAGTAATAGATTCCGATGCTTCACTCCAGGTTTACTGTATCCCTTGGACCTTGTTATTGACGATGAAACACAAAAATTGCATCGGCATTAAATAGAAAAGGCACAATGCCGACTTAAGTACAAGAAGACTGACTCTTCTTACTGTCTATGTTTTGAACCATTCCTGTGACACTAGTTATAGATTCCGATGCATCACTTCAGGTTTACTGTATCCCTTGGACCTTCTTATTGACGATGAAACACAGAAATTGCATCAGAATTAAATACAAAAGGGAAAATGTCGACTTAAGTATACGAAGACTGAGTCTTCATACTGTCTATGCTTTGAACCATTCCTGTGACACAAGTTATAGATTCCGAAGCTACAGTCCAGGGTTACTGTATCTCTTGGACCTTCTTATTGATGATGAAACACAGAAATTGCATCGGAATTAAATACAAAAGGCACAATGCCGACTTAAGTACAAGAAGACTGACTCTTCTTACTGTCTATATTTTGAAACATTCCAGTGACACTAGCTATAGATTCTGATGCTTCACTTCAGGTTTATTGTAACCCTTGGACTTTCTTATTGACGATGAAACACAAAAATTGCATCGGAATTAGATACAAAACGCACAATGCCAACATCAGTACAAGAAGTCTGACTCTTCTTACTGTCTATGTTTTGAACCATTACTGTGACATTAGTTATAGATTCCGATGCCTTACTCTAGGTTTACAGTATCCCTTGGACCTTCTCATTGACGATGAAACACAGAAAATGGATCGGAATTAAATACAAGAGGCACAATGCCGACTTAAGGACAAGAAGATTGACTCTTCTTACTGACTGTGATTTTGAACCATTCCTGTGACACTAGTTATAGATTCCGATGCTTCACTTCAGGATTACCGTTTCCCTCTGACCTTCCTATTGACGATGAAAAACAGAAATTGCATCGGAATTAAATACAAAAGGCACAATGCCGACTTAAGTACAAGAAGACTGACTCTTCCTACTGTCTATGTTTGAACCATTCCTGTGACACTAGTTATACATTCCGATGCTTCACTTCAGGTTTCCTGCATCCCTCTGACCTTCTTGTTGCCGGTGAAACACAGAAATTGCATCGGAATTAAATACGAAATGCACAATGCCAACTTAAGTACAAGAAGATTGACTCTTCTTACTGACTATGTTTTGAACCACTCCTGTGACACTAGTTATAGATTCCGACGCTTCAATTCAGGATTACTGTATCCCTCCGACCTTCTTATTGATGATGAAACATAGAAATTGCATCGGAATAAGATACTAAAGGCACAATGCCGACTTAAGTACAAGAAAACTGACTCTTCTTACTGTCTATGTTTTGAACCATTCGTGTGACACTAGTTATAGATTCCGATGCTTCACTTCAGGTTTACTGTTTCCCTCTGACCTTCCTATTAAAGATGAAACACAGAAATTGCATCGGAATTAATTACAAAAGGCACAATGCCGACTTAAGTACAAGACGTCTGACTCTTCTTACTGTCTATGTTTTGAACCATTACTGTGACACTAGTTATAGATTCCGATGCTTCACTCCAGGTTTACAGTATCCCTTGGACCCTCTTATTGACGATGAAACACAGAAATTGCATCAGAATTAAATACAAGAGGCACAATGCCAACTTAAGTACAAGAAGACTGACTCTCCTTACTGACTATGTTTTGAACCATTCCTGTGACACTAGCTATAGATTCCGATGCTTCACATCTGGTATACTGTATCCCTCAGACATTCTTATTGACGATGAAACACAGAAATTGCATCGGAATTAAATAAAAAAGGCGCAATGCCGACTTAAGTACAAGAACACTGACTCTTCTTACTGTCTATGTTGTGAACCATTCCATTTACACTAGTTATAGATTCCGATGCTTCATTCCAGGTTTACTGTATCCCTTGGACCTTCTTATTGACTATGAAACACAGAAATTGCATCGGAATGAAATAGAAAAGGCACAATGAAGACTTAAGTACAAGAAGACTGACTCTTCTTACTGACTATGTTTTGAACCATTCCTGTGACACTAGTTATAGATTATAATGCTTCACTTCAGGTTTACTGTATCTCTTGGACCTTCTTATTGACGATGAAGCACCGAAATTGCATCGGAATTAAATACAAAAGGCGAAATGTCGGCTTTAGTACACGAAGACTGACTCTTCTTACTGTCTATGTTTTGAACCATTCCTGTGACACTAGTTATAGATTCCCATGCTACACTCCAGGTTTTCTCTATCCCTTGGACCTTCTTATTGTCGATGAAACACAGAAAGTGCATCGGAATTAAATACAAAAGGCACAATGCCGACTTAAGTACAAGAAGACTGACTCTTCTTACTGTCTATGTTTGAACCATTCCTGTGACACTAGTTATAGATTCCGATGCTTCACTTCAGGTTTCCTGCATCCCTCTGACCTTCTTGTTGCCGGTCAAACACAGAAATTGCATCGGAATTAAATACGAAATGCACAATGCCAACTTAAGTACAAGAAGATTGACTCTTCTTACTGACTATGTTTTGAACCATTCCTGTGACACTAGCTATAGATTCCGATGCTTCACATCTGGTATACTGTATCCCTCTGACCTTCTTATTGACGATGAAACACAGAAATTGCATCGGAATTAAATATAAAAGGCGCAATGCCGACTTAAGTACAAGAAGACTGACTCTTCTTACTGTCTATGTTGTGAACCATTCCATTGACACTAGTTATAGATTCCGATGCTTCACTCCAGGTTTACTGTATCCCTTAGACCTTCTTAATGACGATGAAACACAGAAATTGCGTCGGAATTAAATACAAAAGGCAAATGCCGACTAAAGTACACGAAGACTGACTCTTCTTACTGTCTGTGTTTTGAACCATTCCTCTGACACAAGTTATAGATTCCGATGCTACACTCCAGGTTTACTGTATCCCTTGGACCTTCTTATTGACGATGAAGCACAGAAATTGCATCGGAAATAAATACAAAATGCACAATGCCGACTTAAGGACAAGAAGACTAACTGTTCTTACTGACTATGTTTTGAACTATTCCTGAGACACTTGTTATAGATTCCGATGCTTCACTTCAGGTTCATTTTATCCCTCTGACCTTCCTATTGACGACGAAACACAGAAATTGCATCGGAATTAGATACAAAAGGCACAATGCTGACTTAAGTACAAGAAGACTGACTCCTCTTACTGTCTATAATTTGAACCATTCCTGTGACACTAGTTTTAGATTCCGATGATTCACTCCAGGTTTACTGTATCCCTTGGACCTTCTTATTGACGATGAAACACAATAATTGCATCCGAATTAAATAGAAAAGACACAATGCCGTCTTAAGTACAAAAAGACTGACTCTTCTTACTGACTATGTTTTGAACCATTCCTGTGACACTAGTTATAGATTCCGATGCTTCACTTAAGGTTTTCTGTATACCGTGGACCTTCTTATTGACGATGAAACACAGAAATTGCATCGGAATTAAATAGAAAAGGCACAATGAAGACTTAAGTATAAGAAGAGTGACTCTTCATACTGACTAAGTTTTGAACCATTCCTGTGACACCAGATATAGATTATAATGCTTCACTTCACGTTTACTGTATCCCTTGGACCCTCTTATTGACGATGAAACACAGAAATTGCGTCGGAATTAAATACAAAAGGCACAATGCCGACTTAAAGACAAGAAGACTGACTGTTCTTACTGACTATGTTTGAACCATTCCTGTGACACTAGTTATAGATTCCGATGCTTCACTTCAGGTTCATTGTATCACTCTGACCTTCTTATTGACGATGAAACACAGAAATTGCATCGGAATTAAATAGAAAAGGCACAATGTCGACTTAAGCACAAGAAGACTGACTCTTCATACTGTCTATGTTTTGAACCATTCCAGTGACACTAATTATAGATTCCGATGCTTCACTTCAGGCTTACTGCGTCCCTTGGACCTTCTTATTGACGATGAAACACAGAAATTGCATCGGAATTAAATACAAAAGGCACAATGCCGGCTTCAGTACAAGACGTCTGACTCTTCTTACTGTGTATGTTTTGAACCATTCCTGTGACACCAGTTATAGATTATAATGCTTCACTTCAGGTTTACTGTACCCTTGGACCTTCTTATTGACGATGAAACACAGAAATTCAATCAGAATTAAATACAAGAGGCACAATGCCGACTTAAGGATAAGAAGACAGACTCTTCTTACTGACTATGTTTTGAACCATTCCTGTGACACTAGCTATAGATTCCGATGCTTCACATCTGGTATACTGTATCCCTCAGAACTTCTTATTGACGATGAAACACAGAAATTGCATCGGAATTAAATAAAAAAGGCGCAATGCCGACTTAAGTACAAGAAGACTGACTCTTCTTACTGTCTATGTTGTGAACCATTCCATTGACACAAGTTATAGATTCCGATGCTTCACTCCAGGTTTACTGTATCCCTTGGACCTTCTTATTGACGATGAAACACAGAAATTGCAACGGAATTAAATAGACAAGGCACAATGAAGACTTAAGTACAGGAAGACTGACTCTTCTTACTGACTATGCTTTGAACCATTCCTGTGACACTAGTTATGGATTATAATGCTTCACGTCAGGTTTACTGTATATCTTGGACCTTCTTATTGACGATGCAGCACCGAAAATGCATCGGAATTAAATACAAAAGGCGAAATGCCGACTTTAGCACACGAAGACTGACTCCTCTTACTGTCTATGTTTTGAACCATTCCTGTGACACTAGTTATAGATTCCCATGCTGCACTCCAGGTTTTCTCTTTCCCTTGGACCTTCTTATTGTCAACAAAACACAGAAATTGCATCGGAATTAAATACAAGAGGCACAATGCCGACATAAGGACAAGAAGATTGACTCTTCTTACTGGCTGTGATTTTGAACCATTCCTGTGACACTAGTTATAGATTCCGATGCTTCACTTCAGGATTACCGTTTCCCTCTGACCTTCCTATTGACGATGAAAAACAGAAATTGCATCGGAATTAAATACAAAAGGCACAATGCCGACTCAAGTACAAGAAGACTGACTCTTCTTACTGTCTATGTTTGAACCATTCCTGTGACACTAGTTATAGATTCCGATGCTTCACTTCAGGTTTCCTGCATCCCTCTGACCTTCTTGTTGCCGGTGAAACACAGAAATTGCATCGGAATTAAATACGAAATGCACAATGCCAACTTAAGTACAAGAAGATTGACTCTTCTTACTGACTATGTTTTGAACCATTCCTGTGACACTAGCTATAGATTCCGATGCTTCACATCTGTTATACTGTATCCCCCAGACCTTCTTATTGACGATGAAACACACAAATTGCATCGGAATTAAATAAAAAAGGCGCAATGCCCACTTAAGTACAAGAAGACTGACTCTTCTTACTGTCTATGTTGTGAACCATTCCATTGACACTAGTTATTTATTCCGATGCTTCACTCCAGGTTTACTGTATCCCTTAGACCTTCTTATTGACGATGAAACACAGAAATTGCGTCGGAATTAAATAAAAAAGGCAAATGCCGACTAAGGTACACGAAGACTGACTCTTCTTACTGTGTATGTTTTGAACCATTCCTGTGACACTAGTTTTAGATTCCGATGATTCACTCCAGGTTTACTGTATCCCTTGGACCTTCTTATTGACGATGAAACACAAAAATTGCATCCGAATTGAATAGAAAAGTCACAATGCCGTCTTAAGTACAAGAAGACTGACTCTTCTTACTGACTATGTTTTGAACCATTCCTGTAACACTAGTTATAGATTCCTAGGCTTCAGTTCAGGTTTACTGTATACCTTGGACCTTGTTATTGACGATGAAACACAGAAATTGCATCGGAATTAAATAGAAAAGGCACAATGAAGACTTAAGTAGAAGAAGACTGACTCCTCTTACTGACTATGTTATGAACCATTCCTGTCACACCAGTTATAGATTATAATGCTACACTTCAGGTTTACTGTATCCCTTTGACCTTCTTATTGACGATGAAACACAGAAATTGCGTCGGAATGAAATACAAAAGGCACAATGCCGACATAAAGACAAGAAGACTGACTGTTCTTACTGACTATGTTTGAACCATTCCTGTGACACTAGTTATAGTTTCCGATGCTTCACTTCAGGTTCATTGTATCCCTCTGACCTTCTTATTGACGATGAAACACAGAAATTTCATCGGAATTAAATAGAAAAGGCACAATGTCGACTTAAATACAAGAAGACTGACTCTTCTTACTGTCTATGTTTTGAACCATTCATGTGACACTAGTTATAGATTCCGATGCTTCACTCCAGGTTTACAGAATCCCTTGGACCTTCTTATTGACGATGAAACACAGAAATTGCATCGGAATTAAATACAAGAGGCACAATGCCGACTTAAGGACAAGAAGATTGACTCTTCCTACTGACTATGTTTTGAACCATTCCTGTGACACTAGTTATAGATTCCGATGCTTCACTTCAGGTTTACTGTATCTCTCTGACCGTATTGCCGAAGAAACTCAGAAATTGCATCGGAATTAAATACAAAAGGCACAATGCCGACTTAGGGACAAGAAGACTGACTCTTATACTGACTATGTTTTGAACCATTCCTGTGACACTTGTTATAGATTCCGATGCTTCACTTGAGGTTTACTGTTTCCCTTGGACCTTGTTGTTAACGATGAAACTCAGAAATTGCATCGGAATTAAATACAAAAGAAACAATGCCGACTTAAGTACAAGCAGACTGACTCTTTTACTGTCCATGTTTTGAACCTTTTCTGTGACACTATTTATGGAGTCCGATGCTTCACTTCAGGTTTACTGTATCCCTTCGGCCTTCTTAATGCCGGTGAAACACAGAAGTAGCATCGGAATTAAATACGAAATGCACAATGCCAACTTAAGTACAAGAAGATTGACTCTTCTTACTGACTATGTTTTGAACCATTCCTGTGACACTAGTTATAGATTCCGATTCTTCACTTCAGGATTACTGTATCCCTCTGACCATCTTATTGATGATGAAACACAGAAATTGCATCCGAATATGATACAAGAGGCACAATGCCGACTTATGTACAAGAAGACTGACTCTTTCTACTGTCTATGTTTTGAACCATTCCTGTGACACTAATTATGGATTCCGATGCTTCACTTCAGGTTTACTGTATCCCTTGGACCTTCGTATTGACGATGAAACACAGAAATTGCATCGGAATTAAATACATAAGGCACAATGCCGACTTAAGTACATGAAGACCGACTCTTCCTACTGACTATGTTTTGAACCATTCCTGTGACACTAGTTATAGATTCCGATGCTGCACTTGAGGTTTACTGTATCCCTCTGACCTTCTTATTGAGGAGGAAACACAGAAATTGAATCGGAATTAAATTGAAACGCCACAATGCCTACTTAAGTACAAGGAGACTGACTCTTCTTACAGTCTACGTTTTGAACCATTCCTGTGACACTAGTTATAGATTCCGATGCATGACTTCAGTTTTACTGTATCCCTTGGACCTTGTTATTGACGATGAAACACAGAAATTGCATCGGAATTAAATACAAAAGGCCCAATGCCTACATAAAGAACAAGAAGACTGACTCTTCTTACTGACTATGTTTTGAACCATTCCCGTGACACTAGCTATAGATTCCGATGCTTCACTTCAGGTTTACTATATCCCTCTGACCTTCATATTGACGATAAAACACAGAAAATGCATCGGAATTAAATACAAAAGCGCAATGCCGACTTAAGTACAAGAAGACTGACTCTTCTTACTGTCTATGTTTTGAACCATTCCATTGACACTAGTAATAGATTCCGATGTTTCACTCCAGGTTTACTGTATCCCTTGGACTTGTTATTGACGATGAAACACAAAAATTGCATCGGAATTAAATAGAAAAGGCACAATGCCGACTTAAGTACAAGAAGATTGACTCTTCTTACTGTCTATGTTTTGAACCATTCCTGTGACACTACTTATAGATTCCGATGCATCACTTCAGGTTTACTGTATCCCTCTGACCGTATTGCCGAAGAAACTCAGAAATTGCATCGGAATTAAATACAAAAGGCACAATGCCGACTTAGGGACAAGAAGACTGACTCTTATACTGACTATGTTTTGAACCATTCCTGTGACACTTGTTATAGATTCCGATGCTTCACTTGAGGTTTACTGATTCCCTTGGACCTTCTTATTAACGATGAAACACAGAAATTGCATCGGAATTAAATGCAAAAGAAACAATGCCGACTTAAGTACAAGAAGACTGACTATTTTACTGTCCATGTTTTGAACCTTTTCTGTGACACTATTTATGGAGTCCGATGCTTCACTTCAGGTTTACTGTATCCCTTCGGCCTTCTTAATGCCGGTGAAACACAGAAGTAGCATTGGAATTAAATACGAAATGCACAATGCCAACTTAAGTACAAGAAGACTGACTCTTCTTACTGACTATGTTTTGAAACATTCCTGTGACACCAGTTACAGATTATAATGCTTCACTTCAGGTTTACTGTATCCCTTGGACCTTCTTATTCACGATGAAACACAGAAATTGCATCGGAATTAAATAGAAAAGGCACAATGCCGACTTAAGTACAAGAAGACTGACTCTTCTTACTGTCTATGTTTTGAACCATTCCTGTGACACTACTTATAGATTCCGATGCATCACTTCAGGTCTACTGTATCCCTCTGACCGTATTGCCGATAAACTCAGAAATTGCATCGGAATAAGATACAAAAGGCACAATGCCGACTTATGTACAAGAAGACAGACTCTTTCTACTGTCTATGTTTTGAACCATTCCTGTGACACTAATAATGGATTCCGATGCTGCACTTGAGGTTTACTGTATCCCTCTGACCTTCTTATTGACGAGGAAACACAGAAATTGAATCGGAATTAAATTGAAACGCCACAATGCCTACTTAAGTACAAGAAGACTGACTCTTCTTACTGTCTACGTTTTGAACCATTCCTGTGACACTAGTTATAGATTCCGATGCATGACTTCAGTTTTACTGTATCCCTAGGACCTTGTTATTGACGGTGAAACACAGAAATTGCATCGGAATTAAATACAAAAGGCACAATGCCGACTTAAGTACAGGAAGACTGACTCTTCTTACTGTCTATGTTTTGAACCATTCCATTGACACTAGTAATAGATTCCGATGCTTCACTCCAGGTTTACTGTATCCCTTGGACCTTGTTATTGACGATGAAACACAAAAATTGCATCGGAATTAAATAGAAAAGGCACAATGATGACTTAGGTACAAGAAGATTGATTCTTCTTACTGTCTATGTTTTGAACCATTCCTGTGACAGTAGTTATTGATTCCGATGCTTCACTTCAGGTTTTCTGTATCCCTCTGACCGTATTGCCGAAGAAACTCAGAAATTGCATCGGAATTAAATACAAAAGGCACAATGCCGACTTAGGGACAAGAAGACTGACTCTTATACGGACTATGTTTTGAACCATTCCTGTGACACTTGCTATAGATTCCGATGCTTCACTTGAGGTTTACTGTTTCCCTTGGACCTTCTTATTGACGATGAAACACAGAAATTGCATGGGAATTAAATACAAAAGAAACAATGCCGACTTAAGTACAAGAAGACTGACTCTTTTACTGTCCATGTTTTGAACCTTTTCTGTGACACTATTTATGGAGTCCGATGCTTCACTTCAGGTTTACTGTATCCCTTCGGCCTTCTTAATGCCGGTGAAACACAGTAGTAGCATTGGAATTAAATACGAAATGCACAGTGCCAACTTAAGTACAAGAAGATTGACTCTTCTTACTGACTATGTTTTGAACCATTCCTGTGACACTAGTTATAGATTCCGATGCTTCACTTCAGGTTTACTGTTTCCCTCTGACCTTCCTATTAAAGATGAAACACAGAAATTGCATCGGAATTAATTACAAAAGGCACAATGCCGACTTAAGTACAAGAAGACCGACTGTTCTACTGTCTATGTTTTGAACCATTTCTGTGACACTAGTTATAGAGTCCGATGCTTCACTTCAGGTTTTCTGTATCCCTTGGGCCTTCTTATTGACGATGATTCACAGAAATTGCATCGCAATTAACTACAAATGGCACAATGCCGACTTAAGTACAAGAAGATTGACTCTTTTTACTGACTATGTTTTGAACCATTACTGTCACACTAGTTATAGATTCCGATGCTTCACTCCAGGTTTACAGTATCCCTTGGACCCTCTTATTGACGATGAAACACAGAAATTGCGTCGGAATAAATACAAGAGGCACAATGCCAACTTAAGTACAAGAAGACTGACTCTTCTTACTGTTTATGTTTGAACCATTCCTGTGACACTAGTTATAGATTCCGATGCTTCACTTCTGGTTTCCTGTATCCCTTTGACCTTCATATTGCCGGTGAAACACAGAAATTGTATCGGAATTAGATACGAAAGGCACAATGCCAACTTATGTACAAGAAGACTGACTCTTCTTACTGACTATGTTTTGAACGATTCCCCTGTGACACTAGTTATAGATTCCGATGCTTCACTTCAGCTTTACTGTATCCCTCTGAGTTTCTTATTGACGATGAAACACAGAAATTGCATCGGAATTAAATAGAAAAGGCACAATGCCGACTTAAGTACAAGAAGGCTGTTTCTTCTTAGTGTCTATGTTTTGAACCGTTCCTATGACACTAGTTGTACATTCCGATGCTTCACTTCAGGTTCACTGTATCCCTTGGACCTTCTTATTGACGATGAAACACAGAAATTGCATCATAATTAAATACAAGAGGCACAATGCCGACTTAAGGACAAGAAGACTCACTCTTCTTACTGACTATGTTTTGAACCATTCCTGTGACACTAGCTATAGATTCCGATGCTTCACATCTGGTATACTGTTTCCCTCAGACCTTCTTATTGACGATGAAACACAGAAATTGCATCGGAATTAAATAAAAAAGGCGCAATGCCAACTTAAGTACAAGAAGACTGACTCTTCTTACTGTCTATGTTTGAACCATTCCTGTGACACTAGTTATAGATTCCCATGCTACACTCCAGGTTTTCTCTATCCCTTGGACCTTCTTATTGTCGATGAAACTCAGAAATTGCATCGGAATTAAATACAAGAGGCACAATGCCGACTTAAGGACAAGAAGATTGACTCTTCTTACTGACTATGATTTTGAACCATTCCTGTGACACTAGTTTTAGATTCCGATGCTTCACTTCAGGATTACCGTTTCCCTCTGACCTTCCTATTGACGATGAAAAACAGAAATTGCATCGGAATGAAATACAAAAGGCACAATGCCGACTTAAGTACAAGAAGACTGACTCTTCTTTCTGTCTATGTTTGAACCATTCCTGTGACACTAGTTATTGATTCCGATGCTTCACTTCCGGTTTCCTGCATCCCTCTGACCTTCTTGTTGCCGGTGAAACACAGAAATTGCATCGGAATTAAATACGAAATGCACAATGCCAACTTAAGTACAAGAAGATTGACTCTTCTTACTGACTATGTTTCGAACCATTCCTGTGACACTAGCTATAGATTCCGATGCTTCACATCTGGTATACTGTATCCCTCAGACCTTCTTATTGACGATGAAACACAGAAATTGCATCGGAATTAAATAAAAAAGGCGCAATGCCGACTTAAGTACAAGAAGACTGACTCTTCTTACTGTCTATGTTGTGAACCATTCGATTGACAGTAGTTATAGATCCCGATGCTTCACTCCTGGTTTACTGTATCCCTTAGCCCTTCTTATTGACGATGAAACACAGAAATTGCGTCGGAATCAAATACAAAAGGCAAATGCCGACTAAAGTACACGAAGACTGACTCTTCTTACTGTCTATGTTTTGAACCATTCCTCTGACATAAGTTATAGATTCCGATGCTACACTCCAGGTTTACTGTATCCCTTGGACCTTCTTATTGACGATGAAACACAGAATTTGCATCGGAATTAAATACAAAATGCACAATGCCGACTTAAGGACAAGCAGACTAACTGTTCTTACTGACTATGGTTTGAACCATTCCTGTGACACTAGTTATAGATTCCGATGCTTCACTTCAGGTTTATTGTATCCCTCTGACCTGCCTATTGACGACGAAACACAGAAATAGCATCGGAATTAAATACAAAAGGCACAATGCAGACTTAAGTACAAGAAGACTGACTCCTCTTACTGTCTATGATTTGAACCATTCCTGTGACACTAGTTTTAGATTCCGATGATTCACTCCAGGTTTACTGTATCCCTTGGACCTTCTTATTGACGATGAAACACAAAAATTGCATCCGAATTAAATAGAAAAGTCACAATGCCGTCTTAAGTACAAGAAGACTGACTCTTCTTACTGACTATGTTTTGAACCATTCCTGTGACACTAGTTATAGATTCCGATGCTTCACTTCAGGTTTTCTGTATACCTTGGACCTTCTTATTGACGATGAAACACAGAAATTGCATCGGAATTAAATAGAAAAGGCACAATGAAGACTTAAGTACACGAAGACTGACTCTTCTTACTGACTATGTTTTGAACCATTCCTGTGACACCAGTTATAGATTATAATGCTTCATTTCAGGTTTACTGTATCCATTGGACCTTCTTATTGACGATGAAACACAGAAATTGCGTCGGAATTAAATACAAAAGGCACAATGCCGACTTAAAGACAAGAAGACTGACTGTTCTTACTGACTATGTTTGAACCATTCCTGTGACACTAGTTATAGATTCCGATGGTTCACTTCAGGTTCATTGTATCCCTCTGACCTTCTTATTGACGATGAAACACAGAAATTGCATCGGAATTAAATAGAAAAGGCACAATGTCGACTTAAGTACAAGAAGACTGACTCTTCTTACTGTCTATGTTTTGAACCATTCCTGTGACACAAGTTATAGATTCCGATGCTACAGTCTAGGTTTACTGTATCCCTTGGACCTTCTTATTGACGATGAAACACAGAAATTGCACCGGATGTAAATACAAAAGGCACAATGTCGACTTAAGCACAATAAGACTGACTCTTCTTACTGTCTATGTTTTGAACCATTCCTGTGACACAAGTTATAGATTCCGATGCTACAGTCTAGGTTTACTGTATCCCTTGGACCTTCTTATTGACGATGAAACACAGAAATTGCATCGGAATTAAATAGAAAAGGCACAATGAAGACTTAAGTACACGAAGACTGACTCTTCTTACTGACTATGTTTTGAACCATTCCTGTGACACCAGTTATAGATTATAATGCTTCATTTCAGGTTTACTGTATCCATTGGACCTTCTTATTGACGATGAAACACAGAAATTTCGTCGGAATTAAATACAAAAGGCACAATGCCGACTTAAAGACAAGAAGACTGACTGTTCTTACTGACTATGTTTGAACCATTCCTGTGACACTAGTTATAGATTCCGATGGTTCACTTCAGGTTCATTGTATCCCTCTGACCTTCTTATTGACGATGAAACACAGAAATTGCATCGGAATTAAATAGAAAAGGCACAATGTCGACTTAAGTACAAGAAGATTGACTCTTCTTACTGACTATGTTTTGAACCATTCCTGTGACACTAGTTATAGATTCCGATGCTTCACTTCAGGTTTACTGTTTCCCTCTGACCTTCCTATTAAAGATGAAACACAGAAATTGCATCGGAATTAATTACAAAAGGCACAATGCCGACTTAAGTACAAGAAGACCGACTGTTCTACTGTCTATGTTTTGAACCATTTCTGTGACACTAGTTATAGAGTCCGATGCTTCACTTCAGGTTTTCTGTATCCCTTGGGCCTTCTTATTGACGATGATTCACAGAAATTGCATCGGAATTAACTACAAATGGCACAATGCCGACTTAAGTACAAGAAGATTGACTCTTTTTACTGACTATGTTTTGAACCATTACTGTCACACTAGTTATAGATTCCGATGCTTCACTCCAGGTTTACAGTATCCCTTGGACCCTCTTATTGACGATGAAACACAGAAATTGCGTCGGAATAAATACAAGAGGCACAATGCCAACTTAAGTACAAGAAGACTGACTCTTCTTACTGTTTATGTTTGAACCATTCCTGTGACACTAGTTATAGATTCCGATGCTTCACTTCTGGTTTCCTGTATCCCTTTGACCTTCATATTGCCGGTGAAACACAGAAATTGTATCGGAATTAGATACGAAAGGCACAATGCCAACTTATGTACAAGAAGACTGACTCTTCTTACTGACTATGTTTTGAACGATTCCCCTGTGACACTAGTTATAGATTCCGATGCTTCACTTCAGCTTTACTGTATCCCTCTGAGTTTCTTATTGACGATGAAACACAGAAATTGCATCGGAATTAAATAGAAAAGGCA
This sequence comes from Schistocerca piceifrons, assembly GCF_021461385.2. Lineage (NCBI taxonomy): Eukaryota > Metazoa > Arthropoda > Insecta > Orthoptera > Acrididae > Schistocerca > Schistocerca piceifrons. The sequence goes on from NW_025728055.1 coordinate 328,406, forward strand.
CAATGCCGACTTAAGTACAAGAAGGCTGTTTCTTCTTAGTGTCTATGTTTTGAACCGTTCCTATGACACTAGTTGTACATTCCGATGCTTCACTTCAGGTTCACTGTATCCCTTGGACCTTCTTATTGACAATGAAACACAGAAATTGCATCATAATTAAATACAAGAGGCACAATGCCGACTTAAGGACAAGAAGACTCACTCTTCTTACTGACTATGTTTTGAACCATTCCTGTGACACTAGCTATAGATTCCGATGCTTCACATCTGGTATACTGTTTCCCTCAGACCTTCTTATTGACGATGAAACACAGAAATTGCATCGGAATTAAATAAAAAAGGCGCAATGCCGACTTAAGTACAAGAAGACTGACTCTTCTTACTGTCTATGTTTGAACCATTCCTGTGACACTAGTTATAGATTCCCATGCTACACTCCAGGTTTTCTCTATCCCTTGGACCTTCTTATTGTCGATGAAACTCAGAAATTGCATCGGAATTAAATACAAGAGGCACAATGCCGACTTAAGGACAAGAAGATTGACTCTTCTTACTGACTATGATTTTGAACCATTCCTGTGACACTAGTTTTAGATTCCGATGCTTCACTTCAGGATTACCGTTTCCCTCTGACCTTCCTATTGACGATGAAAAACAGAAATTGCATCGGAATGAAATACAAAAGGCACAATGCCGACTTAAGTACAAGAAGACTGACTCTTCTTTCTGTCTATGTTTGAACCATTCCTGTGACACTAGTTATTGATTCCGATGCTTCACTTCCGGTTTCCTGCATCCCTCTGACCTTCTTGTTGCCGGTGAAACACAGAAATTGCATCGGAATTAAATACGAAATGCACAATGCCAACTTAAGTACAAGAAGATTGACTCTTCTTACTGACTATGTTTCGAACCATTCCTGTGACACTAGCTATAGATTCCGATGCTTCACATCTGGTATACTGTATCCCTCAGACCTTCTTATTGACGATGAAACACAGAAATTGCATCGGAATTAAATAAAAAAGGCGCAATGCCGACTTAAGTACAAGAAGACTGACTCTTCTTACTGTCTATGTTGTGAACCATTCGATTGACAGTAGTTATAGATCCCGATGCTTCACTCCTGGTTTACTGTATCCCTTAGCCCTTCTTATTGACGATGAAACACAGAAATTGCGTCGGAATCAAATACAAAAGGCAAATGCCGACTAAAGTACACGAAGACTGACTCTTCTTACTGTCTATGTTTTGAACCATTCCTCTGACATAAGTTATAGATTCCGATGCTACACTCCAGGTTTACTGTATCCCTTGGACCTTCTTATTGACGATGAAACACAGAATTTGCATCGGAATTAAATACAAAATGCACAATGCCGACTTAAGGACAAGCAGACTAACTGTTCTTACTGACTATGGTTTGAACCATTCCTGTGACACTAGTTATAGATTCCGATGCTTCACTTCAGGTTTATTGTATCCCTCTGACCTGCCTATTGACGACGAAACACAGAAATAGCATCGGAATTAAATACAAAAGGCACAATGCAGACTTAAGTACAAGAAGACTGACTCCTCTTACTGTCTATGATTTGAACCATTCCTGTGACACTAGTTTTAGATTCCGATGATTCACTCCAGGTTTACTGTATCCCTTGGACCTTCTTATTGACGATGAAACACAAAAATTGCATCCGAATCAAATAGAAAAGTCACAATGCCGTCTTAAGTACAAGAAGACTGACTCTTCTTACTGACTATGTTTTGAACCATTCCTGTGACACTAGTTATAGATTCCGATGCTTCACTTCAGGTTTTCTGTATACCTTGGACCTTCTTATTGACGATGAAACACAGAAATTGCATCGGAATTAAATAGAAAAGGCACAATGAAGACTTAAGTACACGAAGACTGACTCTTCTTACTGACTATGTTTTGAACCATTCCTGTGACACCAGTTATAGATTATAATGCTTCATTTCAGGTTTACTGTATCCATTGGACCTTCTTATTGACGATGAAACACAGAAATTGCGTCGGAATTAAATACAAAAGGCACAATGCCGACTTAAAGACAAGAAGACTGACTGTTCTTACTGACTATGTTTGAACCATTCCTGTGACACTAGTTATAGATTCCGATGGTTCACTTCAGGTTCATTGTATCCCTCTGACCTTCTTATTGACGATGAAACACAGAAATTGCATCGGAATTAAATAGAAAAGGCACAATGTCGACTTAAGTACAAGAAGACTGACTCTTCTTACTGTCTATGTTTTGAACCATTCCTGTGACACAAGTTATAGATTCCGATGCTACAGTCTAGGTTTACTGTATCCCTTGGACCTTCTTATTGACGATGAAACACAGAAATTGCACCGGATGTAAATACAAAAGGCACAATGTCGACTTAAGCACAATAAGACTGACTCTTCTTACTGTCTATATTTTGAACCATTCCAGTGACACTGATTATAGATTCCGATGCTTCACTTCAGGCTTACTGCATCCCTTGGACCTTCTTATTGACGATGAAACACAGAAATTGCATCGGAATTAAATACAAAAGGCACAATGCCGGCTTCAGTACAAGACGTCTGACTCTTCTTACTGTCTATGTTTTGAACCATTACTGTGACACTACTTGTAGATTCCGATGCTTCACTCCAGGTTTACAGTATCCCTTGGACCTTCTTATTGACGATGAAACACAGAAATTGCATCGGAATTAAATACAAGAGGCACAATGCCGACTTAAGGACAAGAAGATTGACTCTTCTTACTGACTATGATTTGAACCATTCCTGTGACACTAGTTATAGATTCCGATGCTTCACTACAGGTTTACTGTTTCCCTCGTACCATCCTATTGACGATGAAAAACAGAAATTGCATCGGAATTAAATACAAAAGGCACAATGACGACTTAAGTACAAGAAGACCGACTCTTCTTACTCTCTATGTTTGAACCATTCCTGTGACACTAGATATAAATTCCGATGCTTCACTTGAGGTTCATTGCATCCCTCTGACCTTCTTATTGACGATGAAACACAGAAATTGCACCGGATGTAAATACAAAAGGCACAATGTCGACTTAAGTACAAGAAGACTGACTCTTCTTACTGTCTATGTTTTGAACCATTCCTGTGACACAAGTTATAGATTCCGATGCTACAGTCCAGGTTTACTGTATCCGTTGGACCTTCTTATTGACGATGAAACACAGAAATTGCATCGAAAATAAATACAAAAGGCACAAAGCCGACTTAAGGACAAGAAGACTAACTGTTCTTACTGACTATGTTTTGAACCATTCCAGTGACACTAATTATAGATTCCGATGCTTCACTTCAGGTTTACTGCATCCCTTAGACCTTCTTTTTGACGATGAAACACAGAAATTGCGTCGGAATTAAATACAAAAGGCAAATGCCGACTAAAGTACACGAAGACTGACTCTTCTTACTGTCTATGTTTTGAACCATTCCTGTGACAATAGTTATAGATTCCGATGCTACACTCCAGGTTTACTGTATCCCTTGGACCTCCTCATTGACGATGAAACACAGAAATTGCATCGGAATTAAATACAATAGGCACAATGCCGACTTAAGGACAAGAAGACTAACTGTTCTTACTGACTATGTTTTGAACCATTCCTGTGACACTAGTTGTAGATTCCGATGCTTCACTTCAGGTTTACTGTATACCTTGGAGCTGCTTGTTGACTATAAAACACAGAAATTGCATCGGATTTAAATACAAAAGGCACAATGCCGACTTAAGTACAAGAAGACTGACTCTTCCTACTGTCTATGTTTTGAATCATTCCTGTGACACTAGTTTTGGATTCCGATGCTTCCCTTCAGGTTTACTGTATCCCACTGACCTTCTTATTGACGATGAAACACAGAAATTGCATCGGAATTAAATACAAAAGGCACAATGCCGACTTAAGGACAAGAAGACTGAATCTTCATACTGACTATGTTTTGAACCATTCCTGTGACACTAGTTATAGATTCCGATGCTTCACTTCAGGTTTCCTGTATCACTTTGACCTTCTTATTGCCGGTGAAACACAGAAATTGTATCGGAATTAAGTACGAAAGGCACAATGCCAACTTATGTACAAGAAGACTGACTCTTCTTACTGAGTATGTTTTGAACGATTCCTGTGACACTAGCTATAGATTCCGATGCTTCACTTCAGGATTACTGTATCCCTCTGACCTTCTTATTGATGATGAAACACAGAAATTGCATCGGAATTAGATACAAAAGGCACAATGCCGACATAAGTACAAGAAGACTGACTCTTCTTACTGACTATGTTTTGAACCATTCCTGTGACACTAGTTATAGATTCCGATTCTTCACTTCAGGATTACTGTATCCCTCTGACCATCTTATTGATGATGAAGCACAGAAATTGCATCGGAATTAAATACATAAGGCACAATGCCGACTTAAGTACATGAAGACCGACTCTTCCTACTGAATATGTTTTGAACCATTCCTGTGACACTAGTTATAGATTCCGATGCTGCACTTGAGGTTTACTGTATCCCTCTGACCTTCTTATTGACGAGGAAACACAGAAATTGAATCGGAATTAAATTGAAACGCCACAATGCCTACATAAGTACAAGAAGACTGACTCTTCTTACTGTCTACGTTTTGAACCATTCCTGTGACACTAGTTATAGATTCCGATGCATGACTTCAGTTTTACTGTATACCTTGGACCTTGTTATTGACAATGAAACACAGTAATTGCATCGGAATTAAATACAAATGGCACAATGCCTACATAAAGGACAAGAAGACTGACTCTTCTTACTGACTATGTTTTGAACCATTCCTGTGACACTAGCTATAGATTCCGATGCTTCACTTCAGGTTTACTATATCCCTCTGACCTTCTTATTGACGATAAAACACAGAAAATGCATCGGAATTAAATAAAAAAGGCACAATGCCGACTTAAGTACAAGAAGACTGACTCTTCTTACTGTCTATGATTTGAACCATTCCATTGACACTAGTAATAGATTCCGATGCTTCACTCCAGGTTTACTGTATCCCTTGGACCTGGTTATTGACGATGAAACACAAAAATTGCATCGGAATTAAATAGAAAAGGCACAATGCCGACTTAAGTACAAGAAGACTGACTATTCTTACTGTCTATGTTTTGAACTATTCCTGTGACACTAGTTATAGATTCCGATGCTTCACTTCAGGTTTACTGTATCCCTTGGACCTTCTTATTGACGATGAAACACAGAAATTGCATCAGAATTAAATACAAAAGGCAAAATGCCGACTTAAGTACACGAAGACTGATTCTTCTTACTGTCTATGTTTTGAACCATTCCTGTGACACAAGTTATAGATTCCGATGCTACAGTCCAGGTTTACTGTATCCCTTGGACCTTCTTATTGACGATGAAACACAGAAATTGCATCGGAATTAATTACAAAAGGCACAATGCCGACTTAAGTACAAGAAGACTGACTCTTCTTACTGTCTATATTTTAAAACATTCCAGTGACACGAGTTATAGATTCCGATGCTTCACTTCAGGTTTATTGTAACCCTTGGACCTTCTTATTGACGATGAAACACAGAAATTGCATCGGAATTAAAAACAAAACGCACAATGCCAACATCAGTACAAGACGTCTGACTCTTCTTACTGTCTATGTTTTGAACCATTACTGTGACACTAGTTATAGATTTTGATGCTTCACTCTAGGTTTACAGTATCCCTTGGACCTTCTCATTGACGATGAAACACAGAAATTGCATCGGAATTAAATACAAGAGGCACAATGCCGACTTAAGGACAAGAAGATTGACTCTTCTTACTGACTGTGATTTTGAACCATTCCTGTGACACTAGTTATAGATTCCGATGCTTCACTTCAGGATTACCGTTTCCCTCTGACCTTCCTATTGACGATGAAAAACAGAAATTGCATCGGAATTAAATACAAAAGGCACAATGACGACTTAAGTACAAGAAGACTGACTCTTCTTACTGTCTATGTTTGAACCATTCCTGTGACACTAGTTATAGATTCCGATGCTTCACTTCAGGTTTCCTGCATCCCTCTGACCTTATTGTTGCCGGTGAAACACAGAAATTGCATCGGAATTAAATACGAAATGCACAAAGCCAACGTAAGTACAAGAAGATTGACTCTTCTTACTGACTATGTTTTGAACCACTCCTGTGACACTAGTTATAGATTCCGATGCTTCAATTCAGGATTTACTGTATCCCTCTCACCTTCTTATTGATGATGAAACATAGAAATTGCATCGGAATAAGATACAAAAGGCACAATGCCGACTTAAGTACAAGAAGACTGACTCTTCTTACTGTCTATGTTTTGAACCATTTGTGTGACACTAGTTATAGATTCCGATGCTTCACTTCAGGTTTACTGTATCCCTTGGACCTTCTTATTGACGATGAAACACAGAAATTGCATCGGAATTAAACACAAAGGGCACAATGCCGACTTAAGTACAAGAAGACTGACTCTTCTTACTGACTAAGTTTTGAACCATTCCTGTGACACTAGTTATAGATTCCGATGCTCACTTCAAGTTTACTGTATCCCTCTGACCTTCTTATTGACGATGAAACACAGAAACTGCATCGGGATTAAATACAAAAGGCACAATGCTGACTTAAGTACAAGAAGACTGACTCTTTATACTGACTATGCTTTGAACCATTCCTGTGACACTAGTAATAGATTCGGATGCTTCACTTCAGGTTTACTGTATCCCTCTGACCGTCTTATTGACGACGAAACACATAAATTGCATCGGAATTAAATAGAAAATGCACAATGCCTACTTAAGTACAAGGCGACTGACATATCTTACTGACTATGTTTGAACCATTCCTGTGGCATTAGTTATAGATTCCGATGCATCACTTCAGGTTTACTGTATCCCTTGGACCTTCTTATTGACGATGAAACACAGAAATTGCATCGGAATTAAATACAAAAGGCACAATGCCGACTTAAGTACAAGAAGATTGACTCTTCTTACTGTCTATGTTTTGAACCATTCCTGTGACACTAGTTATAGATTCCGATGCTCACTTCAAGTTTACTGTATCCCTCTGACCTTCATATTGACGATGAAACACAGAAATTGCATCAAAATTAAATACAAAATTCACAATGCCGACTCAAGTACGAGAAGACTGACTCTTCTTACTGTCTATGATTTGACCATTCCTGTGACACTAGTTATAGATTTCGATGCTTCACGTCAGGTTTACTGTATCCCTCTGACCTTCTTATTGACGATGAAACACATAAATTGCATCGGAATTAAATAGAAAATGCACAATGCCGACTTAAGTACAAGGCGACTGACATATCTTACTGTCTATGTTTTGAACCATTCCTGTGACATTAGTTATAGATTCCGATGCTTCACTTCAGGTTTACTGTATCCCTTGGACCTTCTTAGTGACGATGAAACACAGAAATTGCATCGGAATTAAATACAAAAGGCACAATGCCGACTTACGTTTAAGAAGACTGACTCTTCCTACTGTCTATGTTTTGAACCATTCCTGTGACACTAGTTATAGATTCCGATGCTTCCCTTGAGATTTTCTGTATCCCTTGGACGTTCTTATTAACGATGAAACACAGAAATTGCAACGGAATTAAATGTAAAAGGCCCAATGCCGACTTAAGTACATAAAGACCATCTCTTCCTACTGACAATGTTTTGAACCATTCCTGTGACACTGGTTATAGATTATTCCGATGCTTCACTTCAGGTTTACTGTATCCCTTGGACCTTCTTATTGACGATGAAACACAGAAATTGCATCGGAATTAAATACAAAAGGCACAATGCCGACTTACGTACAAGAAGACTGACTCTTCCTACTGTCTATGATTTGACCATTCCTGTGACGCTAGTTATAGATTTCGATGCTTCACTTCAGGTTTACTGTATCCCTCTGACCTTCTTATTGACGATGAAACACAGAAATTGCATCGGAATTAAATACAAAAGGCACAATGCCGACTTACGTACAAGAAGACTGACTCATCTTACTGTCTATGTTTTGAACCTTTCCTGTGACACTAGTTATTGATTCCGATGCTTCACTTCAGGTTTACCGTATCTCTTGGACCTTCTTATTGACTATGAAACACAGAAATTGCATCAGAAATAAATACAAAAGGCAAAATGCCGACTTAAGTACACGAAGACTGATTCTTCTTACTGTCTATGTTTTGAACCATTCCTGTGACACAAGTTATAGATTCCGATGCTACAGTCCAGGTTTACTGTATCCCTTGGACCTTCTTATTGACGATGAAACACAGAAATTGCATCGGAATTAATTACAAAAGGCACAATGCCGACTTAAGTACAAGAAGACTGACTCTTCTTACTGTCTATATTTTAAAACATTCCAGTGACACGAGTTATAGATTCCGATGCTTCACTTCAGGTTTATTGTAACCCTTGGACCTTCTTATTGACGATGAAACACAGAAATTGCATCGGAATTAAAAACAAAACGCACAATGCCAACATCAGTACAAGACGTCTGACTCTTCTTACTGTCTATGTTTTGAACCATTACTGTGACACTAGTTATAGATTCCGATGCTTCACTCTAGGTTTACAGTATCCCTTGGACCTTCTCATTGACGATGAAACACACAAATTGCATCGGAATTAAATACAAGAGGCACAATGCCGACTTAAGGACAAGAAGATTGACTCTTCTTACTGACTGTGATTTTGAACCATTCCTGTGACACTAGTTATAGATTCCGATGCTTCACTTCAGGATTACCGTTTCCCTCTGACCTTCCTATTGACGATGAAAAACAGAAATTGCATCGGAATTAAATACAAAAGGCACAATGACGACTTAAGTACAAGAAGACTGACTCTTCTTACTGTCTATGTTTGAACCATTCCTGTGACACTAGTTATAGATTCCGATGCTTCACTTCAGGTTTACTGAATCCCTTGGACCTTCTTATTGACGATGAAACACAGAAATTGCATCGGAATTAAATACAAAAGGCAAAATGCCGACTTAAGTACAAGAAGATTGACTCTTCTTACTGTCTATGTTTTGAACCATTCCTGTGACACTAGTTATAGATTCCGATGCTCACTTCAAGTTTACTGTATCCCTCTGACCTTCATATTGACGATGAAACACAGAAATTGCATCAAAATTAAATACAAAATGCACAATGCCGACTCAAGTACGAGAAGACTGACTCTTCCTACTGTCTATGATTTGACCATTCCTGTGACACTAGTTATAGATTTCGATGCTTCACGTCAGGTTTACTGTATCCCTCTGACCTTCTTATTGACGATGAAACACATAAATTGCATCGGAATTAAATAGAAAATGCACAATGCCGACTTAAGTACAAGGCGACTGACATATCTTACTGTCTATGTTTTGAACCATTCCTGTGACATTAGTTATAGATTCCGATGCTTCACTTCAGGTTTACTGTATCCCTTGGACCTTCTTAGTGACGATGAAACACAGAAATTGCATCGGAATTAAATACAAAAGGCACAATGCCGACTTACGTTCAAGAAGACTGACTCTTCCTACTGTCTATGTTTTGAACCATTCCTGTGACACTAGTTATAGATTCCGATGCTTCACTTGAGATTTTCTGTATCCCTTGGACGTTCTTATTAACGATGAAACACAGAAATTGCAACGGAATTAAATGTAAAAGGCCCAATGCCGACTTAAGTACATAAAGACCATCTCTTCCTACTGACAATGTTTTGAACCATTCCTGTGACACTGGTTATAGATTATTCCGATGCTTCACTTCAGGTTTACTGTATCCCTTGGACCTTCTTATTGACGATGAAACACAGAAATTACATCGGAATTAAATACAAAAGGCACAATGCCGACTTACGTACAAGAAGACTGACTCTTCCTACTGTCTATGATTTGACCATTCCTGTGACGCTAGTTATAGATTTCGATGCTTCACTTCAGGTTTACTGCATCCCTCTGACCTTCTTATTGACAATGAAACAGAGAAATTGCATCGGAATTAAATACAAAAGGCACAATGCCGACTTAAGTACAAGAAGACTGACTCATCTTACTGTCTATGTTTTGAACCTTTCCTGTGGCACTAGTTATTGATTCCGATGCTTCATTTCAGGTTTACCGTATCTCTTGGACCTTCTTATTGACGATGAAACACAGAAATTGCATCGGAATTAAACACAAAAGGCACAATGCCGTCTTAAGTACAAAAAGACTGACTCTTCTTACTGACTATGATTAGAACCATTCCTGTGACACTAGTTATAGATTCCGATGCTTCACTTCAGGTTTACTGTATCCCTCTGACCTTCTTATTGACGATGAAACACAGAAATTGCTACGGAATTAAATGAAAAAGGCACAACGCCGACTTAAGTACAAGAAGACTTACTCTTTTTACTGACTACGTTTTGAACCATTCTGTGACACTAGTTATAGATTCCGATGCTTCACTTGATGTTTACTGTATCCCTCTGACTTTCGTATTGACGATGAAACACAGAAATTGCATGGGAATTAGTACAAAAGGCACAATGCCGACTTAAATACAAGAAGACTGACTCTTCTTACTGACTATGTTTGAACCATTCCCGTGACTCTAGTTATAGTTCCCGATGCTTCACTTCAGGTTTACTATATCCCTCTGACCTTCTTATTGACGATGAAACACAGAAATTGCATCGGAATTAAATAAAAAAGGCACAATGCCGACTTAAGTACAAGAAGACTGACTCTTTTTACTGACTATGTTTTGAACCATTCCTGTGACTCTAGTTATAGATTCGGATGCTTCACTTCAGGTTTACTGTATCCCTCTGACCCTCTTATTCACGATGAAACACAGAAATTGCATCCGAATTAAATAGAAAAGGCACAATGCCAACTTAAGTACAAGAAGACTGACTCTTCCTACTGTCTATGCTTTGAACCATTCCTGTGACACTAGTTATAGAATCCGATGCTTCCCTTCAGGTTTACTGTATCCCTCTGACCTTCTTATTCACGATGAAACACACGAATTGCAACGGAATTAAATAGAAACGCCACAATGCCTACTTAAGAACAAGATGGCTGACTCTTCTTACTGGCTATGCTTTGAACCATTCCTGTGACACTAGTTATATATTCCGATGCTTCACTTCAGGTTTACTGTATCCCTTGGACCTTCTTATTGACGATGAAACACAGAAATTGCATCGGAATTAAATACAAAAGGCACAATGCCGACTTAAGTACAAGAAGTCTGACTCTTCTTACTGTCTATGTTTTGAACCATTCCTGTGACACTAGTTATAGATTCCGATGCTTCACTTCAGGTTTACTGTATCCCTTGGACCTTCTTATTGACGATGAAACACAGATATTGCATCGGTATTAAGTACAAAAGGCACAATGCCGACTTAAGTACAAGAAGACTGACTCTTCCTACTGTCTATGTCTTGAACCATTCCTGTGACACTAGTTATAGATTCCGATGCTTCACTTCAGGTTTACTGTATCCCTTTGATCTTCTTATTGACGATGAAACACAGAAATTGCATCGGAATTAAATACAAAAGGCACAATGCCGACTTAAGTACAAGAAGACTCTTACTGTCTATGTTTTGAACCTTTCCTGTGACACTAGTTATTGATTCCGATGCTTCACTTCAGGTTTACTGTATCTCTTGGACCTTCTTATTGACGATGAAACACAGAAATTGCATCGGAATTAAATACAAAAGGCACAATGCCGACTTACGTTTAAGAAGACTGACTCTTCCTACTGTCTATGTTTTGAACCATTCCTGTGACACTAGTCATAGATTCCGATGCTTCACTTGAGATTTTCTGTATCCCTTGGACGTTCTTATTAACGATGAAACACAGAAATTGCAACGGAATTAAATATAAAAGGCCCAATGCCGACTTAAGTACATAAAGACCGTCTCTTATTACTGACAATGTTTTGAACCATTCCTGTGACACTGGGTATAGATTATTCCGATGCTTCACTTCAGGTTTACTGTATCCCTTGGACCTTCTTATTGACGATGAAACACAGAAATTGCATCGGAATTAAACACAAAAGGCACAATGCCGACTTACGTACAAGAAGACTGACTCTTCCTACTGTCTATGATTTGACCATTCCTGTGACACTAGTTATAGATTTCGATGCTTCACTTCAGGTTTACTGTATCCCTCTGACCTTCTTATTGACGATGAAACACAGAAATTGCATCGGAATTAGATACAAAAGGCACAATGCCGACTTAAGTACAAGAAGACGGACTCATCTTACTGTCTATGTTTTGAACCTTTCCTGTGACACTAGTTACTGATTCCGATGCTTCACTTCAGGTTTACTGTATCCCTCTGACCGTCTTATTGTCGATGAATCACAGAAATTGCATCGGAATTAAATATAAAATGCGCAATGCCGTCTTAAGTACAAGAAAACTGACTCTTCTTACTGTCTATTTTTGAACCAGTCCTGTGACACTAGTTATAGACTCCGATGCTTCACTCCAGGTTTACTGTATCCCTTGGTCCTTCTTATAGACAATGAAACACAGAAATTGCATCGGAATTAAATACAAAATGCACAGTGCAGTATTTAGTACAAGGAGACTGACTCTTCTTACTGTCTATGTTTTGAACCATTCCATTGACACTAGTTATAGATTCCGAAGCTTCACCTCAGGTTTACTGTATCCCTTAGGCCTTCTTATTGACGATGAAACACAGAAATTGCATCGGAATTAAATACAAAAGGCACAATGCCGACTTAAGTGCAAGAAGACTGACTCTCCTTTCTGACTGTGATTTGAACCATTCCTGTGACACTAGTTATGAATTCCGATGCTTCACTTCAGGTTTAATGTATCCCTTGGACCTGCTTATTGACGATGAAACACTGAAATTGCATCGGAAGTAAATAGAAAAGGCACAATGCCGACTTAAGTACAAGTAGACTGACTCTTCTTACTGACTATGTTTTAAACCATTCCTGTGACACTAGTTATAGATTCCGATGCTTCACTTCAGGATTACTGTATCCCTCCGACCTTCTTATTGACGATGAAACACTGAACTTGCATCGGAATTAAATAGTAAAGGTACAATGCCGACTTAAGTACAAGAAGACTGACTCTTCTTACTGTTTATATTTTGAACCATCCCTGTGACACTAGTTATAAATTCCGATGCTTCACTTCAGGTTTACTGTATCCCTTGGACCTTCGTATTGACGATGAAACACAGAAATTCCATCGGAATTAAATACAAAAGGCACAATGCCGACTTAAGAATCAAGAAGACTGACTCTTCTTATTGTCTATGTTTTGAACCATCCCTGTGACACTAGTTATAAATTCCGGTGCTTCACTTCAGGTTTACTGTATCCCTTGGACCTTCTTATTGACTATGAAACACAAAAATTGCATCGGAATTAAATACAAAAGGCAAAATGCCGACTGAAGTGCACGAAGACTGACTCCTCTTACAGTCTAAGATTTGAACCATTCCTGTGACACTAGTTACAGATTCCGAAGCTTCACTCCAGTTTTAGTGTATCCCTTGGACCTTCTTATTGACGATTAAACACAGAAATTGCATCGGAGTTGAATACATAAGGCACACTGCCGACTTAAGTAAAAGAAGTCTGACTATTCTTACTGTCTATGTTTTTAACCATTCCTGTGACACTAGTTATAGATTCCGATGCTTCACTCCAGGTTTACTGTATCCCTTGGACCTTCTTATTGACGATGAAACACAGAAATTGCATCAGAATTAAATAGAAAAGGCACAATGATGACTTAAGTACAAGAAGACTGACTCTTCTTACTGACTATGTTTTGAACCATACCTGTGACACTAATCATAGATTCCGATGCTTCACTTCAGGATTACTGTATCCCTCTGAGCTTCATATTGACGATGAAACACAGAAATTGCATCGGAATTAAATACAAAAGGCACAATGCCGACTTAAGTACTAGAAGACTGACTCTTTTTACTGTCTATGTTTTGAACCATCCCTGAGACACTTGTTATAGATTCCGATGCTTCACTCGAGGTTTACTGTATCCCTTGGACCTTCTTATTGACGATGAAACACAGAAATTGCATCGGAATTAAATACAATAGGCAAACTGCCGACTTAAGTACAAGAAGACTGACCCTTCCTACTGTCTATGTTTTGAACTATTCCTGTGACACTAGTCACAGATTCCGATGCTTCACTTCAGGTTTACTGTATCCCTTGGACCTTCTTATTGACGATGAAACACAGAAATTGCACCGGATTTAAATACAAAAGGCACAATACCGACTTAAGTACAAGAAGACTGACTCATCTTACTGACTATGTTTTGAACCATCCCTGTAACACTAGTTATAGATTCTGATGCTTCACGTCAGGTTTACTGTATCCCTCTGACCTTCTTATTGACGATGAAACACAGAAATTGCATCAGAATTAAATGCAAAAAGCAGAATGCCGAATTAAGTACAAGAACACTGACTCTTCTTACTGTCTATGTTTTGAACCATTCCTGTGACACTAGTTATATACTCCGATGCTTCACTCCAGGTTTACTGTATCCCTTGGACCTTCTTATTGACGATGAAACACAGTAATGGCATCGCAATTAAATACAAAAGGCACAATGCTGATTTAAGTAAAAGAAGTCTGACCCTTGTTACTGTCTATAGTTGGAACCATTCCTGTGACACTAGTTATAGATTCCGATGCTTCACTCCAGATTTACTGTTTACCTTGGACCTTCTTATTGACGATGAAACACAGAAATTGCATCAGAATTAAATAGAAAAGGCACAATGATGTCTTAAGTACAAGAAGACTGACTCTTCTTACTGACTATGTTTTGAACCATTCCTGGGACACTAGTCATAGATTCCGATGCTTCACTTTAGGATTACTGTATCCCTCTGATCTTCATAATGACGATGAAACACAGAAATTGCATCGGAATTAAATCCAAAAGCACAATGTCGACTTAAGTACAAGAAGACTGACCCTTCTTACTCTCTATGTTTTGAAACATCCCTGGGACACTAGTTATGGATTCCGATGCTTCACTCCATGTTTATTGTGTCCCTTGGACCTTCTTATTGACGATGAAACACAGAAATTGCATCGGAATTAAATACAATAGGCTCTATGCCTACTTAAGTACAAGAAGAACGACTCTTCCTACTGTCTCTGTTTTGAACCATTCCTGTGACTTTAGTCATAGATTCCGATGCTTCAGTTCAGGTTTACTTTATCCCTTAGACCTTCTTATTGACGATGAAACACAGAAATTGCATCGGAATTAAATACAAAAGGCACAATACCGACTTAAGTACAAGAAGACTGACTCTTCTTACTGACTATGATTTCTACCATTTCTGTGACACTAGGCATAGATTCCGATGCTTCACTTCAGGTTCACTGTATCCCTCTGACCGTCTAATTGACGATGCAACACAGAAATTGCATCGGAATTAAATAGAAAACGCACAATGCCGTCATAAGTACTAGAAGACTGAAGCTTCCAACTCTCTATGTTTTGAACCATTCCTGTGACACTAGTTATAGATTCCGATGCTTCACTTCAGGTTTACTGTATCCCTCTGACCTTCTTATTGACGATGAAACACAGAAATTGCATCGGAATTAAACAGAAAACGCACAATAACGACTTAAGTACAAGAAGACTGACTCTTCCTACTGTCTATGTTTTCAACCATTCCTGTGACACTAGTTTTTTATTCAGATGCTTCACTTGAGGTTTACTGTATCCCTCGGACATTCTTATGGACGATGAAACACAGAAATTGCGTCGGAATGAAATACAAAAGGCACAATGCCGTCTTAAGTCTAAGAAGACTGAAGCTTCCAACTCTCTATGATTTGAACCATTCCTGTGACACTAGTTATAGAATCCGATGCTTCACTTCAGGTTTACTGTATCCCTCTGACCTTCTTATTGACGATGAAACACGGAAATTGCATCAGAATTAAATACAAAAGGCACAATTCCGAATTAAGTACAAGAAGACTGACTCTTCTTACTGTCCATGTTTTGAACCATTCCTGTGACACTAGTTATAGACATCGATGCTTCACTCCAGGTATTCTGTGTCCCTTGGACCTTCTTATTGACGATGAAACACAGAAATTGCATCAGAATTAAATACAAATGGCACAATGCCGAATTAAGTAAAAGAAGTCTGACTCTTCTAACTGTCTATGTTTTGAACCATTCCTGTGACACTAGTTATAGATTCCGATGCTACACTCCAGGTTTACTGTATCCCTTGGACCTTCTTATTGACGTTGAAACACAGAAAATGCATCGCAATTAAATAGAAAAGGCACAATGCCGACATAAGTACAAGAAGACTGAATCTTCCAACTCTCTATGTTTTGAACAATTCCTGTGACACTAGTCATATATTCCGCTGCTTCACTTCAGGTTTGCTGTATCCTCCGACCGTATTATTGGCGATGAAACACAGAAATTGCATCGGAATTAAATAGAAAAGGCACAAAGCCGACTTAAGTACAAGAAGACTGAATCTTCCAACTCTCTATGCTTTGAACCTTCCTGTGACACTAGTTATAGATTCCGATGCTTCACTTCAGGGATATACTGTATCCCTCTGAACGCCTTATTGACGATGAAGCACAGAAATTGCATCGGAATTGAATTGGAAAGGCACAATACCGACTTAAGTACAAGAAGACTGACTCTTCCTACTGTCTATGTTTTGAACCATTCCTGTGACACTAGTTATTTATTCCGATGCTTCACTTCAGGTTCACTGAATCCCTTGGCCCTTCTTATTGACGATGATACACAGAAATTGCATCGGAATTAAATAGCTAAAGCAGAATGTCGACTTAAGTACAAGATTACTGACTCATCTTACTGTCTATGATTTGAACCGTCCCTGTGAGAATAGTTACAGATTCCGATGCTTTACTCCAGGTTTACTGTATCCCTTGGACCTTCTTATTGACGATGAAACACCGAAATTGCATCGGAATTAAATACAAAGTGCTCAATGCCGACTTAAGTACAAGAAGACTGACTCTTCTAACTGACTATGATTTGAACCATTCCTGTAACACTAGTTATAGATTCCGTTGCTTCACTTCAGGTTTACTGTATCCCTCTGACCTTCTTATTGACGATGAAACACAGAAATTGTATCAGAATTAAATGCAAAAGGCACAATGCCGAATTAATTACAAGAAGACTGACTCTTCTTACTGTCTATGTTTTGAACCATTCCTACGACACTAGTTATAGATTCCGGTGCTTCACTCCAGGTTTACTGTATCCCTTGGACCTTCATATTGACGATTGAACACAGAAATTGCATCGGAATTAAATAGAAAAGGCACGATGCCGACTTAAGTACAAGAAGACTGACTCTTCTTACTGACTATGTTTTGAACCATTCCTGTGACACTAGTTATAGATTCCGATGCTTCACTTCAGGTTTACTGTATCCCTCTGACCTTCTTATGAGACGATAAAACACAGAAATTATATCGGAATTAATTACAGCTGGCACAATGCCGACTTAAGTACAAGAAGACTGACTCTTCTTACTGTCTATGTTTTGAACCATTCCTGTGACACTAGTTATAGATTCCGATGCTTCACTTCAGATTTACTGTACCCCTCTGACATTCTTATTGACGATGAAACACAGAAATTGCGTCGGAATTAAATATAAAAGGCACAATGCCGAATTAAGTACAAGAAGACTGACTCTTCTTACTGTCTATGTTTTGAACCATTCCTGCGGCACTAGTTATAGATTCCGATGCTTCACTCTAGGTTTACTGTTTCCCATGGACCTTCTTATTGACGATGAAACACAGATATTGCATCGGAATTAAATAAAAAAGGCACAATGCCGACTTAAGTACAATAAGACTGACTCTTCTTACTGTCTATGTTTTGCACCATTCCTGTGACACTAGTTACAGATTCCGATGCTTCACTCCAGGTTTACTGTATCCCTTGGACCTTCTTATTGACGATGAAACACAGAAATTGCATCGGAATTAAATACAAAAAGCACAATGCCGACTTAAGTACAAGAAGTCTGGCTCTTCTTACTGACTATGCTCTGAACCATTCCTGTGACACTAGTTATAGATTCCGATGCTTCACTTCAGGTTCACTGTATCCCTTGGACCTTCTTATTGACGATAAAACACAGAAATTGCATCGGAATTAAATAGAAAAGGCGCAATGCCGACTTAAGTACAGAAGACTGATTCTTCCTACTGTCTGTCTTTCTAAGCATTCTTGTGACACTAGTTATAGATTCCGATGCTTCACTTCAGGTTTACTGTATCCCTCTGCCCTTCTTATTGACGATGAAACACAGAAATTGCATCAGAATTAAGTACAAAAGGCACAATGCCGACTTAAGTACAAGAAGACTGACTCTGCTTACTGTCTATGTTTTGAACCATTTCTGTGATACTAGTTATAGATTTCGATGGCGTCACTTCAGGTTTATTGTATCCCTTGGACCTTCTTATTGACGTTGAAATACAGAAATTGCATCGGAATTAAGTACAAAAGGCACAATGCCGACTTAAGTACTAGAAGACTGGCTCTTCTTACTGACTAAGCTTTGTACCATTCCTGTGACACTAGTTATAGATTCCGATGCTTCCCTTCAGATTTACTGTATCCCTCTGACCGTCTAATTGACGATGAATCACCGAAATTGCATCGGAATTAAATAGAAAAGGCACAATGCCGACTTAAGTACTAGAAGACTGACTCTTCCAACTGTCTATGTTTTGAACCATTCCTGTGACACTAGTTATAGACTCCGATGCTTCACTGCAGGTTTACTGTATCCCTTGGACCTTCTTATTGACGATGAAACACAGAAATTGCATCGGAATTAAATACAAAAGGCACAATGCCGAATTAAGTACAAGAAGACTGACTCTTCTTACTGTCTATGTTTTGAACCATTCCAGTGACACTAGTTATGGATTCCGATCGTTCATTTCAGGTTTACTGTATCCCTTGGACCTTCTTATTGACGATGAAGCACAGAAATTGCATCGGAATTAAATACAAAAGGCACAATGCCGACTAATGTACAAGAAGACTGACTCTTCCGACATTCTATGTTGTAAACCATTCCTGTGACACTAGTTATAGATTCCGGTGCTTCACTCCAGGTTTACTGTATCCCTTGGACCTTCTTATTGACGATGAAACACAGAAATTGCATCGGAATTAAATATAAAATGCACAATGCTGTCTTAAGTACAACAAAACTGACTCTTCTTACTGTCTATGCTTTGAACCATTTGTGTGACTGTAGTTATAGATTCCGATGCTTCACTTCAGGTTTACTGTCTCCCTCTGAATTTCTTATTGACGACGAAACACAGAAATTGCATCGGAATTAAATACAAAAGGCACAATGCCGACTTAAGTACAAGAAGACTGACTCTTCTTACTGTCTACGCTTTGAACCTTTCCTGTGACACAAGTTATAGATTCCGATGCTTCAATTCAGGTCTACTGTATCCCTTGGTCCTTCTTAATGACGATGAAACACAGAAATTGCATCAGAATTAAATACAAAAAGCACAATGCCGAATTAAGTACAAGAGGACTGACTCTTCTTACTGTCTATGTTTTGAACCATTCCTGTGACACTAGTTATGGATTCCGATGCTTCAATTCAGGTTTACTGTATCCCTTGGACCTTCTTATTGACGATGAAACACAGTGCCGTCTTTAGCACAACAAAACTGACTCTTCTTACTGTCTATCCTTTGAACCATTCGTGTGACTCTAGTTATATATTCCGATGCTTCACTTCAGGTTTACTGTATCTCTTGGACCTTCTTATTGACGATGAAACACAGAAATTGCATCAGAATTAAATACAAAAGGCACAATGCCGAATTAAGTACAAGAAGACTGACTCTTCTTACTGCCTATGTTTTGAACCATTCCTGTGACGCTAGTTATGGATTCCGATCGTTCTTTTCAGGTTTACTGTATCCCTTGGACCTTCTTGTTGACGATGAAACACAGATATTGCATCGGAATTAAATACAAAAGGCACAATGCCGATTTAAGTACAAGAAGACTGACTCTTCCAACTGTCTATGTTTGAACCATTCCTGTGCCACTAGTAATAGATTCCGATGTTGCTCTTCAGGTGTACTGTATCCCTCTGACCGTCTTATTGACGATGAAACACAGAAATTGCATCGGAATTAAATAGAAAAGGCACAATGCCGACTTATGTACTAGAAGACTGACTCTACCTACTGTCTATGTTTTGAACCATTTCTGTGACACTAGTTATAGATTCCGGTGCTTCAATCCAGGTTTACTGTATCCCTTGGACCTTCTTATTGACGATGAAACACAGAAATTGCATCGGAATTAAATATAAAATGCACAATGCCGCCTTAAGTACAAGAAAACTGACACATCTTACTGTCTACGCTTTGATCCATTCGTGTGACTCTAGTTATAGATTCCGATGCTTCACTTCAGGTTTACTGTATCCCTCTGACCGTCTTATTGACGATGAAACACAGAAATTGCATCGGAATTAAATACAAAAGGCACAATGCCGACTTAAGTACAAGAAGACTGACTCTTCTTACTGACTATGTTTTGAACTATGCCTGTGACACTAGTTATAGTTTCCGATGCTTCACATCAGACTTACTGTATCCCTTGGACCTTCTTATTGACGATAATACACAGAAATTGCATCGGAATTAAATACAATAGGCACAATGCCGACTTAAGTACAAGAAGTATGACTCTTCTTACGTTCTATGTTTTGAACCATTCCTGTGACACTAGTTATAGATTCCGATGCTTTACTCCAGGTTTACCGTATCCCTTGGACCCTCGTAATGACGATGAAACACAGAAATTGCATCGGAATTAAATACAGAAGGCACAATGCCGACTTAAGGACAAGAAGACTGACTTTCCTTACTGACTTTGCTTTGATCCATTCCTGTGACACTAGTTATAGATTCCGATGCTTCACTTCAGGTTTATTGTGTCCCTCTGACCTTCTTATTGACGATGAAACACAGAAATTGCATCAAAATTAAATAGAAAAGGCACAATGTCGACTTAAGTACAAGAAGACTGAATCATCTTACTGTCTATGATTTGAGCCATACCTGTCACACTAGTTATAGATTCCGATTCTTCACTCAAGATTTACTGTATCCCTTGGACCTTCTTATTGACGATGAAACACAGAAATTGCATCGGAATTTAATACAAAAGGCACAATGCCGACTTAAGTATATGAAGACCGACTCCTCCTACTGACTATAATTTGAACCATTCCTGTGACACTAGTTATAGATTCCGATGCTTCACTTGAGGTTTACTGTATCCCTTGGACCTTCTTATTGACGATGAAGCACAGAAATTGCATCGGAATTAAATACAATAGGCACAATGCCGACTTAAGAACAAGAAGACTGACTCTTCTTACTGTCTATGTTTCGAACCATTCCTGTGACACTAGTTATAGATTCCGATGCTTCACTCCAGATTTTATGTATCCCTTGGACCTTCTTATTGACGATGAAGCACAGAAATTGCATCGGAATTATATACAAAAATCACAGCGCCGTCTTAAGTACAAGACGACTGACTTTTCTTACTGTCTATGCTATGAACCATTCCTGTGACACTAGTAACAGATTCTGATGCTTCACTTCAGGTTTACTGTATCCCTTGGACCTTCTTATTGATGATGAAACACAGAAATTGCATCGGAATTAAATACAATCGGCACAATGCCCACTTAAGTACAAGAAGACTGACTCTTCTTACTGTCAATGTTTTGAACCATTCCTGTGACACTAGTTATAGATTCCGATGCTTCACTTCAGGTTTACTGTATCCCTTGGACCTTCTTATTGACGATGAAACACAGAAATTGCATCGGAATTTAATACAAAAGGCACAATGCCGACTTAAGTATATGAAGACCGACTCCTCCTACTGACTATAATTTGAACCATTCCTGTGACACTAGTTATAGATTCCGATGCTTCACTTGAGGTTTACTCTATCCCTTGGACCTTTTTATTGGCGATGAAAAACAGAAATTGCATCGGAATTAAATACAAAAGGCACAATGCCGACTTTAGAACAAGAAGACTGACTCTTCTTTCTGACTATGTTTTGAACCATTCCTGTGACACTAGTTATAGATTGCGATGCTTCACTTCAGGTTTATTGTATCCCTCTGACCTTCTTATTGACGACGAAACACAGAAATTGCATCGGAAATAAATCCAAAAGGCACAATTTCGACTTAAGTACAAGTAGACTAACTCTTCTTACTGACTATGTTTTGAACCATTCCTGCGACACTAGTTAGGGATTCCGATGCTTTACTTCAGGTTTACTGTATCCCTCTGACCTTCTTATTGACGATGAAACACAGAAATTGCATCGGAATTGAATACAAAAGGCACAATGCCGACTTAAGTACAAGAAGAATGACTCTTCTTACAGACTATGCTTTGAACCTTTAATGTGACACTAATTATACATTCCGATGCTTCACTTCAGGTGCAATGTATCCCTTGGACCTTCTTATTGACGATGGAACACAGAAATTGCATCGGAATTAAATACAAAAGGAACAATGCCGACTTAAGTACAAGACGACTCACTCTTCTTACTGTCTATGTTTTGAACCATTCCTGTGACACTAGTTATAGATTCCGATGCTTCACTTCAGATTTTCTCTATCCCTCTGACGTTCTTATTGACGATGAAACACAGAAATTGCGTCGGAATTAAATACAAAAGGTACAATGCCAACATAAGTACAAGAAGACTGACTCTTCTTACTGACTATGGTTTGAACCATTCCTGTGACACTAGTTATAGATTCCGATGCTTCACTTCAGGTTTACTGTATCCCTTGGACCTTCCTATTGACGATGAGACACAGAAATCTCATCGGAATTAAATAAAAAAAGCACAATGCCGTTTTAAGTACAAGAAGACTGACTCTTCCTACTCTCTATGTTTGAACCATTCCTGTGACACTAGTTACAGATTCCGATGCTTCACTCCAGATTTTCTGTATCCCTTGGACCTTCTTATTGACGATGAAACACAGAAATTGCATCGGAATTAAATACAAAAGGCACAATGCCGTCTTAAGTACTAGAAGACTGTCTCTTCTTACTGACTATGCTTTGAACCATTCCTGTGACACTAGTTATAGATTCCGATGCTTCATTTCAGGTTCAATGTATCCCTTGTAACTTCTTATTGCCGATGAAACACAGAAATTGCTTCGGAATTAAATAAAAACGGCACAATGCCGACTTAAGTACAAGAAGACTGACTCTTCCTACTGTCTATGTTTTGAACCATTCCAGTGACACTAGTTACAGATTCCGATGCTTCACTTCAGGTTTGCTGTATCCCTCTGCAATTCTTATTGACGATGAAACACAGAAATTGCATCGTAATTAAATACAAAAGGCACAATGCCGACTTAAGTACAAGAAGACTAACTCTTCTTACTGACTATGTTTTGAACCATTCCTGTGACACTAGTTATGGATTCCGATGCTTCACTTCAGGTTTACTGTATCCCTCTGACCTTCTTATTGACGATGAAACACAGAAATTGAATCGGAATTAAATACAAAATACACAATGCCGAATTAAGTACAAGAAGACTGATTCTTCTTACTGTCTATTTTTGAACCAGTCCTGTGACACTAGTTATAGACTCCGATGCTTCACTCCAGGTTTACTGTATCCCTTGGGCCTTCTTATTGACGATGAAACACAGAAACTGCATCGGAATTAAATACAAATGGCACAATGCCGACTTAAGTAAAAGGAGTCTGACACTTCTTACTGTCTATGATTTGAACCATTCCTGTGACACTAGTTATAGATTCCGATGCTTCACTCCAGGTTTACTGTATACCTTGGACCTTCTTATTGACGATGAAACACAGAAATTGCATCAGATTTAAATAGAAAATGCACAATGATGACTTTAGTACAAGAAGGCTTACTATTCTTACAGACTATGTTTTGAACCATTCCTGTGACACTTGTTATAGATTACGATGCTTCACTTCAGGATTACTGTATCCCTCTGACTTTCTTATTGACGATGAAACACAGAAATTGAATCGGAATTAAATACAGAAGGCACAATGCCGATTTAAGTACAAGAAGACTGACTCTTCCAACTGTCTATGTTTGAACCATTCCTGTGCCACTAGTAATAGATTCCGATGTTGCTCTTCAGGTGTACTGTATCCCTCTGACCGTCTTATTGACGATGAAACACAGAAATTGCATCGGAATTAAATAGAAAAGGCACAATGCCGACTTATGTACTAGAAGACTGACTCTACCTACTGTCTATGTTTTGAACCATTTCTGTGACACTAGTTATAGATTCCGGTGCTTCAATCCAGGTTTACTGTATCCCTTGGACCTTCTTATTGACGATGAAACACAGAAATTGCATCGGAATTAAATATAAAATGCACAATGCCGCCTTAAGTACAAGAAAACTGACACATCTTACTGTCTACGCTTTGATCCATTCGTGTGACTCTAGTTATAGATTCCGATGCTTCACTTCAGGTTTACTGTATCCCTCTGACCGTCTTATTGACGATGAAACACAGAAATTGCATCGGAATTAAATACAAAAGGCACAATGCCGACTTAAGTACAAGAAGACTGACTCTTCTTACTGTCTATGTTTTGAACTATGCCTGTGACACTAGTTATAGTTTCCGATGCTTCACATCAGACTTACTGTATCCCTTGGACCTTCTTATTGACGATAATACACAGAAATTGCATCGGAATTAAATACAATAGGCACAATGCCGACTTAAGTACAAGAAGTATGACTCTTCTTACGTTCTATGTTTTGAACCATTCCTGTGACACTAGTTATAGATTCCGATGCTTTACTCCAGGTTTACCGTATCCCTTGGACCCTCGTAATGACGATGAAACACAGAAATTGCATCGGAATTAAATACAGAAGGCACAATGCCGACTTAAGGACAAGAAGACTGACTTTGCTTACTGACTTTGCTTTGATCCATTCCTGTGACACTAGTTATAGATTCCGATGCTTCACTTCAGGTTTATTGTGTCCCTCTGACGTTCTTATTGACGATGAAACACAGAAATTGCATCAAAATTAAATAGAAAAGGCACAATGTCGACTTAAGTACAAGAAGACTGAATCATCTTACTGTCTATGATTTGAGCCATACCTGTCACACTAGTTATAGATTCCGATTCTTCACTCAAGATTTACTGTATCCCTTGGACCTTCTTATTGACGATGAAACACAGAAATTGCATCGGAATTTAATACAAAAGGCACAATGCCGACTTAAGTATATGAAGACCGACTCCTCCTACTGACTATAATTTGAACCATTCCTGTGACACTAGTTATAGATTCCGATGCTTCACTTGAGGTTTACTGTATCCCTTGGACCTTCTTATTGACGATGAAGCACAGAAATTGCATCGGAATTAAATACAATAGGCACAATGCCGACTTAAGAACAAGAAGACTGACTCTTCTTACTGTCTATGTTTCGAAATATTCCTGTGACACTAGTTATAGATTCCGATGCTTCACTCCAGATTTTATGTATCCCTTGGACCTTCTTATTGACGATGAAGCACAGAAATTGCATCGGAATTATATACAAAAATCACAGCGCCGTCTTAAGTACAAGACGACTGACTTTTCTTACTGTCTATGCTATGAACCATTCCTGTGACACTAGTAACAGATTCTGATGCTTCACTTCAGGTTTACTGTATCCCTTGGACCTTCTTATTGATGATGAAACACAGAAATTGCATCGGAATTAAATACAATCGGCACAATGCCGACTTAAGTACAAGAAGACTGACTCTTCTTACTGTCAATGTTTTGAACCATTCCTGTGACACTAGTTATAGATTCCGATGCTTCACTTCAGGTTTACTGTATCCCTTGGACCTTCTTATTGACGATGAAACACAGAAATTGCATCGGAATTTAATACAAAAGGCACAATGCCGACTTAAGTATATGAAGACCGACTCCTCCTACTGACTATAATTTGAACCATTCCTGTGACACTAGTTATAGATTCCGATGCTTCACTTGAGGTTTACTCTATCCGTTGGACCTTTTTATTGGCGATGAAAAACAGAAATTGCATCGGAATTAAATACAAAAGGCACAATGCCGACTTTAGAACAAGAAGACTGACTCTTCTTTCTGACTATGTTTTGAACCATTCCTGTGACACTAGTTATAGATTGCGATGCTTCACTTCAGGTTTATTGTATCCCTCTGACCTTCTTATTGACGACGAAACACAGAAATTGCATCGGAAATAAATCCAAAAGGCACAATTTCGACTTAAGTACAAGTAGACTAACTCTTCTTACTGACTATGTTTTGAACCATTCCTGCGACACTAGTTAGGGATTCCGATGCTTTACTTCAGGTTTACTGTATCCCTCTGACCTTCTTATTGACGATGAAACACAGAAATTGCATCGGAATTGAATACAAAAGGCACAATGCCGACTTAAGTACAAGAAGAATGACTCTTCTTACAGACTATGCTTTGAACCTTTAATGTGACACTAATTATACATTCCGATGCTTCACTTCAGGTGCAATGTATCCCTTGGACCTTCTTATTGACGATGGAACACAGAAATTGCATCGGAATTAAATACAAAAGGAACAATGCCGACTTAAGTACAAGACGACTCACTCTTCTTACTGTCTATGTTTTGAACCATTCCTGTGACACTAGTTATAGATTCCGATGCTTCACTTCAGATTTTCTCTATCCCTCTGACGTTCTTATTGACGATGAAACACAGAAATTGCGTCGGAATTAAATACAAAAGGTACAATGCCAACATAAGTACAAGAAGACTGACTCTTCTTACTGACTATGGTTTGAACCATTCCTGTGACACTAGTTATAGATTCCGATGCTTCACTTCAGGTTTACTGTATCCCTTGGACCTTCCTATTGACGATGAGACACAGAAATCTCATCGGAATTAAATAAAAAAAGCACAATGCCGTTTTAAGTACAAGAAGACTGACTCTTCCTACTCTCTATGTTTGAACCATTCCTGTGACACTAGTTACAGATTCCGATGCTTCACTCCAGATTTTCTGTATCCCTTGGACCTTCTTATTGACGATGAAACACAGAAATTGCATCGGAATTAAATACAAAAGGCACAATGCCGTCTTAAGTACTAGAAGACTGTCTCTTCTTACTGACTATGCTTTGAACCATTCCTGTGACACTAGTTATAGATTCCGATGCTTCATTTCAGGTTCAATGTATCCCTTGGAACTTCTTATTGCCGATGAAACACAGAAATTGCTTCGGAATTAAATAAAAACGGCACAATGCGGACTTAAGTACAAGAAGACTGACTCTTCCTACTGTCTATGTTTTGAACCATTCCAGTGACACTAGTTACAGATTCCGATGCTTCACTTCAGGTTTGCTGTATCCCTCTGCAATTCTTATTGACGATGAAACACAGAAATTGCATCGTAATTAAATACAAAAGGCACAATGCCGACTTAAGTACAAGAAGACTAACTCTTCTTACTGACTATGTTTTGAACCATTCCTGTGACACTAGTTATGGATTCCGATGCTTCACTTCAGGTTTACTGTATCCCTTGGACCTTCCTATTGACGATGAGACACAGAAATCTCATCGGAATTAAATAAAAAAAGCACAATGCCGTTTTAAGTACAAGAAGACTGACTCTTCCTACTCTCTATGTTTGAACCATTCCTGTGACACTAGTTATAGATTCCGATGCTTCACTTGAGGTTTACTGTATCCCTTGGACCTTCTTATTGACGATGAAGCACAGAAATTGCATCGGAATTAAATACAATAGGCACAATGCCGACTTAAGAACAAGAAGACTGACTCTTCTTACTGTCTATGTTTCGAACCATTCCTGTGACACTAGTTATAGATTCCGATGCTTCACTCCAGATTTTATGTATCCCTTGGACCTTCTTATTGACGATGAAGCACAGAAATTGCATCGGAATTATATACAAAAATCACAGCGCCGTCTTAAGTACAAGACGACTGACTTTTCTTACTGTCTATGCTATGAACCATTCCTGTGACACTAGTAACAGATTCTGATGCTCCACTTCAGGTTTACTGTATCCCTTGGACCTTCTTATTGATGATGAAACACAGAAATTGCATCGGAATTAAATACAATCGGCACAATGCCGACTTAAGTACAAGAAGACTGACTCTTCTTACTGTCAATGTTTTGAACCATTCCTGTGACACTAGTTATAGATTCCGATGCTTCACTTCAGGTTTACTGTATCCCTTGGACCTTCTTATTGACGATGAAACACAGAAATTGCATCGGAATTTAATACAAAAGGCACAATGCCGACTTAAGTATATGAAGACCGACTCCTCCTACTGACTATAATTTGAACCATTCCTGTGACACTAGTTATAGATTCCGATGCTTCACTTGAGGTTTACTCTATCCCTTGGACCTTTTTATTGGCGATGAAAAACAGAAATTGCATCGGAATTAAATACAAAAGGCACAATGCCGACTTTAGAACAAGAAGACTGACTCTTCTTTCTGACTATGTTTTGAACCATTCCTGTGACACTAGTTATAGATTGCGATGCTTCACTTCAGGTTTATTGTATCCCTCTGACCTTCTTATTGACGACGAAACACAGAAATTGCATCGGAAATAAATCCAAAAGGCACAATTTCGACTTAAGTACAAGTAGACTAACTCTTCTTACTGACTATGTTTTGAACCATTCCTGCGACACTAGTTAGGGATTCCGATGCTTTACTTCAGGTTTACTGTATCCCTCTGACCTTCTTATTGACGATGAAACACAGAAATTGCATCGGAATTGAATACAAAAGGCACAATGCCGACTTAAGTACAAGAAGAATGACTCTTCTTACAGACTATGCTTTGAACCTTTAATGTGACACTAATTATACATTCCGATGCTTCACTTCAGGTGCAATGTATCCCTTGGACCTTCTTATTGACGATGGAACACAGAAATTGCATCGGAATTAAATACAAAAGGAACAATGCCGACTTAAGTACAAGACGACTCACTCTTCTTACTGTCTATGTTTTGAACCATTCCTGTGACACTAGTTATAGATTCCGATGCTTCACTTCAGATTTTCTCTATCCCTCTGACGTTCTTATTGACGATGAAACACAGAAATTGCGTCGGAATTAAATACAAAAGGTACAATGCCAACATAAGTACAAGAAGACTGACTCTTCTTACTGACTATGGTTTGAACCATTCCTGTGACACTAGTTATAGATTCCGATGCTTCACTTCAGGTTTACTGTATCCCTTGGACCTTCCTATTGACGATGAGACACAGAAATCTCATCGGAATTAAATAAAAAAAGCACAATGCCGTTTTAAGTACAAGAAGACTGACTCTTCCTACTCTCTATGTTTGAACCATTCCTGTGACACTAGTTACAGATTCCGATGCTTCACTCCAGATTTTCTGTATCCCTTGGACCTTCTTATTGACGATGAAACACAGAAATTGCATCGGAATTAAATACAAAAGGCACAATGCCGTCTTAAGTACTAGAAGACTGTCTCTTCTTACTGACTATGCTTTGAACCATTCCTGTGACACTAGTTATAGATTCCGATGCTTCATTTCAGGTTCAATGTATCCCTTGGAACTTCTTATTGCCGATGAAACACAGAAATTGCTTCGGAATTAAATAAAAACGGCACAATGCCGACTTAAGTACAAGAAGACTGACTCTTCCTACTGTCTATGTTTTGAACCATTCCAGTGACACTAGTTACAGATTCCGATGCTTCACTTCAGGTTTGCTGTATCCCTCTGTAATTCTTATTGACGATGAAACACAGAAATTGCATCGTAATTAAATACAAAAGGCACAATGCCGACTTAAGTACAAGAAGACTAACTCTTCTTACTGACTATGTTTTGAACCATTCCTGTGACACTAGTTATGGATTCCGATGCTTCACTTCAGGTTTACTGTATCCCTCTGACCTTCTTATTGACGATGAAACACAGAAATTGAATCGGAATTAAATACAAAATACACAATGCCGAATTAAGTACAAGAAGACTGATTCTTCTTACTGTCTATTTTTGAACCAGTCCTGTGACACTAGTTATAGACTCCGATGCTTCACTCCAGGTTTACTGTATCCCTTGGACCTTCTTATTGACGATGAAGCACAGAAATTGCATCGGAATTAAATACAATAGGCACAATGCCGACTTAAGAACAAGAAGACTGACTCTTCTTACTGTCTATGTTTCGAACCATTCCTGTGACACTAGTTATAGATTCCGATGCTTCACTCCAGATTTTATGTATCCCTTGGACCTTCTTATTGACGATGAAGCACAGAAATTGCATCGGAATTATATACAAAAATCACAGCGCCGTCTTAAGTACAAGACGACTGACTTTTCTTACTGTCTATGCTATGAACCATTCCTGTGACACTAGTAACAGATTCTGATGCTCCACTTCAGGTTTACTGTATCCCTTGGACCTTCTTATTGATGATGAAACACAGAAATTGCATCGGAATTAAATACAATCGGCACAATGCCGACTTAAGTACAAGAAGACTGACTCTTCTTACTGTCAATGTTTTGAACCATTCCTGTGACACTAGTTATAGATTCCGATGCTTCACTTCAGGTTTACTGTATCCCTTGGACCTTCTTATTGACGATGAAACACAGAAATTGCATCGGAATTTAATACAAAAGGCACAATGCCGACTTAAGTATATGAAGACCGACTCCTCCTACTGACTATAATTTGAACCATTCCTGTGACACTAGTTATAGATTCCGATGCTTCACTTGAGGTTTACTCTATCCCTTGGACCTTTTTATTGGCGATGAAAAACAGAAATTGCATCGGAATTAAATACAAAAGGCACAATGCCGACTTTAGAACAAGAAGACTGAC
Organism: Schistocerca piceifrons; assembly: GCF_021461385.2. Taxonomy (NCBI): domain Eukaryota; kingdom Metazoa; phylum Arthropoda; class Insecta; order Orthoptera; family Acrididae; genus Schistocerca; species Schistocerca piceifrons. The sequence goes on from NW_025728055.1 coordinate 359,686, forward strand.
TCTTCTTTCTGACTATGTTTTGAACCATTCCTGTGACACTAGTTATAGATTGCGATGCTTCACTTCAGGTTTATTGTATCCCTCTGACCTTCTTATTGACGACGAAACACAGAAATTGCATCGGAAATAAATCCAAAAGGCACAATTTCGACTTAAGTACAAGTAGACTAACTCTTCTTACTGACTATGTTTTGAACCATTCCTGCGACACTAGTTAGGGATTCCGATGCTTTACTTCAGGTTTACTGTATCCCTCTGACCTTCTTATTGACGATGAAACACAGAAATTGCATCGGAATTGAATACAAAAGGCACAATGCCGACTTAAGTACAAGAAGAATGACTCTTCTTACAGACTATGCTTTGAACCTTTAATGTGACACTAATTATACATTCCGATGCTTCACTTCAGGTGCAATGTATCCCTTGGACCTTCTTATTGACGATGGAACACAGAAATTGCATCGGAATTAAATACAAAAGGAACAATGCCGACTTAAGTACAAGACGACTCACTCTTCTTACTGTCTATGTTTTGAACCATTCCTGTGACACTAGTTATAGATTCCGATGCTTCACTTCAGATTTTCTCTATCCCTCTGACGTTCTTATTGACGATGAAACACAGAAATTGCGTCGGAATTAAATACAAAAGGTACAATGCCAACATAAGTACAAGAAGACTGACTCTTCTTACTGACTATGGTTTGAACCATTCCTGTGACACTAGTTATAGATTCCGATGCTTCACTTCAGGTTTACTGTATCCCTTGGACCTTCCTATTGACGATGAGACACAGAAATCTCATCGGAATTAAATAAAAAAAGCACAATGCCGTTTTAAGTACAAGAAGACTGACTCTTCCTACTCTCTATGTTTGAACCATTCCTGTGACACTAGTTACAGATTCCGATGCTTCACTCCAGATTTTCTGTATCCCTTGGACCTTCTTATTGACGATGAAACACAGAAATTGCATCGGAATTAAATACAAAAGGCACAATGCCGTCTTAAGTACTAGAAGACTGTCTCTTCTTACTGACTATGCTTTGAACCATTCCTGTGACACTAGTTATAGATTCCGATGCTTCATTTCAGGTTCAATGTATCCCTTGGAACTTCTTATTGCCGATGAAACACAGAAATTGCTTCGGAATTAAATAAAAACGGCACAATGCCGACTTAAGTACAAGAAGACTGACTCTTCCTACTGTCTATGTTTTGAACCATTCCAGTGACACTAGTTACAGATTCCGATGCTTCACTTCAGGTTTGCTGTATCCCTCTGTAATTCTTATTGACGATGAAACACAGAAATTGCATCGTAATTAAATACAAAAGGCACAATGCCGACTTAAGTACAAGAAGACTAACTCTTCTTACTGACTATGTTTTGAACCATTCCTGTGACACTAGTTATGGATTCCGATGCTTCACTTCAGGTTTACTGTATCCCTCTGACCTTCTTATTGACGATGAAACACAGAAATTGAATCGGAATTAAATACAAAATACACAATGCCGAATTAAGTACAAGAAGACTGATTCTTCTTACTGTCTATTTTTGAACCAGTCCTGTGACACTAGTTATAGACTCCGATGCTTCACTCCAGGTTTACTGTATCCCTTGGGCCTTCTTATTGACGATGAAACACAGAAACTGCATCGGAATTAAATACAAATGGCACAATGCCGACTTAAGTAAAAGGAGTCTGACACTTCTTACTGTCTATGATTTGAACCATTCCTGTGACACTAGTTATAGATTCCGATGCTTCACTCCAGGTTTACTGTATACCTTGGACCTTCTTATTGACGATGAAACACAGAAATTGCATCAGATTTAAATAGAAAATGCACAATGATGACTTTAGTACAAGAAGGCTTACTATTCTTACAGACTATGTTTTGAACCATTCCTGTGACACTTGTTATAGATTACGATGCTTCACTTCAGGATTACTGTATCCCTCTGACTTTCTTATTGACGATGAAACACAGAAATTGAATCGGAATTAAATACAGAAGGCACAATGCCGATTTAAGTACAAGAAGACTGACTCTTCCAACTGTCTATGTTTGAACCATTCCTGTGCCACTAGTAATAGATTCCGATGTTGCTCTTCAGGTGTACTGTATCCCTCTGACCGTCTTATTGACGATGAAACACAGAAATTGCATCGGAATTAAATAGAAAAGGCACAATGCCGACTTATGTACTAGAAGACTGACTCTACCTACTGTCTATGTTTTGAACCATTTCTGTGACACTAGTTATAGATTCCGGTGCTTCAATCCAGGTTTACTGTATCCCTTGGACCTTCTTATTGACGATGAAACACAGAAATTGCATCGGAATTAAATATAAAATGCACAATGCCGCCTTAAGTACAAGAAAACTGACACATCTTACTGTCTACGCTTTGATCCATTCGTGTGACTCTAGTTATAGATTCCGATGCTTCACTTCAGGTTTACTGTATCCCTCTGACCGTCTTATTGACGATGAAACACAGAAATTGCATCGGAATTAAATACAAAAGGCACAATGCCGACTTAAGTACAAGAAGACTGACTCTTCTTACTGACTATGTTTTGAACTATGCCTGTGACACTAGTTATAGTTTCCGATGCTTCACATCAGACTTACTGTATCCCTTGGACCTTCTTATTGACGATAATACACAGAAATTGCATCGGAATTAAATACAATAGGCACAATGCCGACTTAAGTACAAGAAGTATGACTCTTCTTACGTTCTATGTTTTGAACCATTCCTGTGACACTAGTTATAGATTCCGATGCTTTACTCCAGGTTTACCGTATCCCTTGGACCCTCGTAATGACGATGAAACACAGAAATTGCATCGGAATTAAATACAGAAGGCACAATGCCGACTTAAGGACAAGAAGACTGACTTTCCTTACTGACTTTGCTTTGATCCATTCCTGTGACACTAGTTATAGATTCCGATGCTTCACTTCAGGTTTATTGTGTCCCTCTGACCTTCTTATTGACGATGAAACACAGAAATAGCATCAAAATTGAATAGAAAAGGCACAATGTCGACTTAAGTACAAGAAGACTGAATCATCTTACTGTCTATGATTTGAGCCATACCTGTCACACTAGTTATAGATTCCGATTCTTCACTCAAGATTTACTGTATCCCTTGGACCTTCTTATTGACGATGAAACACAGAAATTGCATCGGAATTTAATACAAAAGGCACAATGCCGACTTAAGTATATGAAGACCGACTCCTCCTACTGACTATAATTTGAACCATTCCTGTGACACTAGTTATAGATTCCGATGCTTCACTTGAGGTTTACTGTATCCCTTGGACCTTCTTATTGACGATGAAGCACAGAAATTGCATCGGAATTAAATACAATAGGCACAATGCCGACTTAAGAACAAGAAGACTGACTCTTCTTACTGTCTATGTTTCGAACCATTCCTGTGACACTAGTTATAGATTCCGATGCTTCACTCCAGATTTTATGTATCCCTTGGACCTTCTTATTGACGATGAAGCACAGAAATTGCATCGGAATTATATACAAAAATCACAGCGCCGTCTTAAGTACAAGACGACTGACTTTTCTTACTGTCTATGCTATGAACCATTCCTGTGACACTAGTAACAGATTCTGATGCTTCACTTCAGGTTTACTGTATCCCTTGGACCTTCTTATTGATGATGAAACACAGAAATTGCATCGGAATTAAATACAATCGGCACAATGCCGACTTAAGTACAAGAAGACTGACTCTTCTTACTGTCAATGTTTTGAACCATTCCTGTGACACTAGTTATAGATTCCGATGCTTCACTTCAGGTTTACTGTATCCCTTGGACCTTCTTATTGACGATGAAACACAGAAATTGCATCGGAATTTAATACAAAAGGCACAATGCCGACTTAAGTATATGAAGACCGACTCCTCCTACTGACTATAATTTGAACCATTCCTGTGACACTAGTTATAGATTCCGATGCTTCACTTGAGGTTTACTCTATCCCTTGGACCTTTTTATTGGCGATGAAAAACAGAAATTGCATCGGAATTAAATACAAAAGGCACAATGCCGACTTTAGAACAAGAAGACTGACTCTTCTTTCTGACTATGTTTGAACCATTCCTGTGACACTAGTTATAGATTGCGATGCTTCACTTCAGGTTTATTGTATCCCTCTGACCTTCTTATTGACGACGAAACACAGAAATTGCATCGGAAATAAATCCAAAAGGCACAATTTCGACTTAAGTACAAGTAGACTAACTCTTCTTACTGACTATGTTTTGAACCATTCCTGCGACACTAGTTAGGGATTCCGATGCTTTACTTCAGGTTTACTGTATCCCTCTGACCTTCTTATTGACGATGAAACACAGAAATTGCATCGGAATTGAATACAAAAGGCACAATGCCGACTTAAGTACAAGAAGAATGACTCTTCTTACAGACTATGCTTTGAACCTTTAATGTGACACTAATTATACATTCCGATGCTTCACTTCAGGTGCAATGTATCCCTTGGACCTTCTTATTGACGATGGAACACAGAAATTGCATCGGAATTAAATACAAAAGGAACAATGCCGACTTAAGTACAAGACGACTCACTCTTCTTACTGTCTATGTTTTGAACCATTCCTGTGACACTAGTTATAGATTCCGATGCTTCACTTCAGATTTTCTCTATCCCTCTGACGTTCTTATTGACGATGAAACACAGAAATTGCGTCGGAATTAAATACAAAAGGTACAATGCCAACATAAGTACAAGAAGACTGACTCTTCTTACTGACTATGGTTTGAACCATTCCTGTGACACTAGTTATAGATTCCGATGCTTCACTTCAGGTTTACTGTATCCCTTGGACCTTCCTATTGACGATGAGACACAGAAATCTCATCGGAATTAAATAAAAAAAGCACAATGCCGTTTTAAGTACAAGAAGACTGACTCTTCCTACTCTCTATGTTTGAACCATTCCTGTGAAACTAGTTACAGATTCCGATGCTTCACTCCAGATTTTCTGTATCCCTTGGACCTTCTTATTGACGATGAAACACAGAAATTGCATCGGAATTAAATACAAAAGGCACAATGCCGTCTTAAGTACTAGAAGACTGTCTCTTCTTACTGACTATGCTTTGAACCATTCCTGTGACACTAGTTATAGATTCCGATGCTTCATTTCAGGTTCAATGTATCCCTTGGAACTTCTTATTGCCGATGAAACACAGAAATTGCTTCGGAATTAAATAAAAACGGCACAATGCGGACTTAAGTACAAGAAGACTGACTCTTCCTACTGTCTATGTTTTGAACCATTCCAGTGACACTAGTTACAGATTCCGATGCTTCACTTCAGGTTTGCTGTATCCCTCTGCAATTCTTATTGACGATGAAACACAGAAATTGCATCGTAATTAAATACAAAAGGCACAATGCCGACTTAAGTACAAGAAGACTAACTCTTCTTACTGACTATGTTTTGAACCATTCCTGTGACACTAGTTATGGATTCCGATGCTTCACTTCAGGTTTACTGTATCCCTCTGACCTTCTTATTGACGATGAAACACAGAAATTGAATCGGAATTAAATACAAAATACACAATGCCGAATTAAGTACAAGAAGACTGATTCTTCTTACTGTCTATTTTTGAACCAGTCCTGTGACACTAGTTATAGACTCCGATGCTTCACTCCAGGTTTACTGTATCCCTTGGGCCTTCTTATTGACGATGAAACACAGAAACTGCATCGGAATTAAATACAAATGGCACAATGCCGACTTAAGTAAAAGGAGTCTGACACTTCTTACTGTCTATGATTTGAACCATTCCTGTGACACTAGTTATAGATTCCGATGCTTCACTCCAGGTTTACTGTATACCTTGGACCTTCTTATTGACGATGAAACACAGAAATTGCATCAGATTTAAATAGAAAATGCACAATGATGACTTTAGTACAAGAAGGCTTACTATTCTTACAGACTATGTTTTGAACCATTCCTGTGACACTTGTTATAGATTACGATGCTTCACTTCAGGATTACTGTATCCCTCTGACTTTCTTATTGACGATGAAACACAGAAATTGAATCGGAATTAAATACAGAAGGCACAATGTCGACTTAAGTACAAGAAGACTGACTCTTCTTGCTGTCTATGTTTTGAACCATCCCTGTGATACTAGTTATAGATTCCGATGCTTCACTCCAGGTTTACTGTATCCCTTGGTCCTTCTTATTGACGATGAAACACAGAAATTGCGTCGGAATTAAATACAAAAGGCACAATGCCGACTTAAGTACAAGAAGACTGACTCTTCTTACCATGTTTTGAACCGTTCCTGTGACACTAGTTATAAATTCCGATGCTTCAGTCCAGGTTTACTGTATCCCTTGGACCTTGTTATTGACGATGAAACACAGAAATTGCATCGGAAATAAATACAAAAGGCACAATGCCGACTTAAGTACAAGAAGACTGACTCTCCTTACTGACTATGCTTTGAACCATTCCAGTGACACTAGTTATAGATTCCGATGCTTCACTTCAGGTTTACTGTATCCCTTGGACCCTCTTATTGACGATGAAACACAGAAATTGCATCGGAATTAAATACAAAAGGCACAACGCCGACTTAAGTACAAGGAGACTAACTCTTCTTACTGTCTACGTTTTGAACCATTCCTGTGACACTAGTTATGGATTCCGATGCTTCACTTCAGGTTTTCTGTATCCCTCTGACCTTCGTATTGACGATGAAGCACAGACATTGCATCGGAATTAAATTCAAAAGGCACAATGCCGAATTAAGTTCAAGAAGGTTGACTCTTCTTACTGTCTATTTCTGAACCACTCCTGTGACACTAGTTATAGACTCCGATGCTTCACTCCAGGTTTACTGTATCCCTTGGACCCTCTTATTGACGATGAAACACAGAAATAGCATCGGAATTAAATACAATAGGCACAACGCCGACTTAAGTACAAGAAGACTAACTCTTCTTACTGTCTATGATTTGAACCATTCCTGTGACACTAGTTATAGATTCCGATGCTTAACTCCTGGTTTACTGTATCCCTTGGACATTCATATTGACAATGAAACACAGAAATTGCATCATAATTAAATAGAAAATGCACAATGATGACCTAAGTACAATCAGACTGACTATTCTTAGTGACTATGTTTTGAACTATTCCTGTGACACTAGTTATAGACTCCGATGCTTCACTTCAGAATTACTGTATCGCTCTGACCTTCTTATTGACGATGAAACACAGAAAATGCATCGGAATTAAATACAATAGGCACAAAGCAGAATTAAGTACAAGAAGACTGACTCTCCTTACTGACTATGTTTTGAACCATTCCTGTGACACTAGTTATAAATTCCGATGCTTCACTTCAGGCTTACTGTATACCTTGGACCTTCTTATTGACTATGAAACACAGAAATTGCATCGGAATTAAATACAAAAGGCACAAAGCAGAATTAAGTACAAGAAGACTGACTCTTCTTACTGTCTATGTTTTGAACCATTCCTGTGACACTAGTTATAGATTCCGATGCTTCACTCCAGGTTTACTGTATCCCTTGGACCTTCTTTTTGAGGATGAAACACAGATATTGCTTCGGAATTAATTACAAAAGGCACAATGCCGACTTAAGGACAAGAAGACTGACACTTCTTACTGTCTATTTTTTGAACCATTCCTGTGACACTAGCTATAGATTCCGAAGCTTCACTTCAGGTTTACTGTATCCCTCGGACCTTCATATTGACGATGATACACAGAAATTGCATCGGATTTAAATAGAAAGTGCACAATGTCGACGTAAGTACAAGAAGACTGACTCTTCATACTGTCTATGTTTTGAACCATTCCTGTGACACTAGTAATAGCTTCCGATGCTTCACTCCAGGTTTACTATATCCCATGGACCTTCTTATTGACGATGAAACACAGAAGTTGCATCGGAAATAAATAGAAAAGGCACAATGCCGACTTAAGTACAAGAAGACTGACTCTTCTTACTGACAATGTTTTGAACCATTACATTGACACTAGTGATAAATTCCGATGCTTTACTTCATGTTTACTGTATCCCTTGGACTTTCTTATTGACGATGAAACACAGAAATTGCATCGGAATTAAATAGAAAAGGCACAATGCCGACTTAAGTACAAGAAGACTGACTCTTCTTACTGACTATGTTTTGAACCATTCCTGTGACACTAGTCATAGATCCGATGCATCACTACAGATTTACTGTATACCTTGGACCTTCTTGTTGACGATGAAACACAGAAATTGCATCGGAATTAAATACAAACGGCACAATGCCGACTTAAGTACAATAAGACTGACTCTTCTTACTGTCTATGATTTGAACCATTCATGTGACACTAGTTATAGATTTCGATGCTTCACTTCAGGTTTACTGTATTCCTTGGACCTTCTTATTGACGATGAAACACAGAAAATGCATCGGAATTAAATACAAAAGGCACAATGCTGACTTAAGTACATGAAGACCGACTCTTCCTACTGACTATGTTTGAACCATTCCTGTGACACCCATTATAAATTCCGATGCTTCACTAGAGGTTTACTGTATCCCTTGGACCTTGTTATTGACGATGAAACACAGAAATTGCATCGGAATTAAATACAAAAGGCACAATGCCGAATTAAGTACAAGAAGACTGACTCTTCTTACTGTCTATGTTTTGAACCATTTCTGTGACACTAGTTATAGATTCCGACGCTTCACTCCATTTTTACTGCATCCCTTGGACCTTCTTATTGACTATGAAACACAGAAATTGCAACGGAATTAAATGAAAAAGTCACAACGCCGACTTAAGTATAAGAAGACTTACTCTTTTTACTGACTACGTTTTGAACCATTCCTGTGACACTAGTTATGGATTCGGATGCTTCACTTCAGTTTTACTGTATCCCTCTGACCTTCTTATTCACGATGAAACACAGAAATTGCATCGGAATTTATACAAAAGGCACAATGCCGACTTAAGTAGAAGAAGACTGACTCTTTTTACTGACTATGTTTTAAATCATTCCTGTGACACTAGTTATAGATTCGGATGCTTCACTTCAGGTTTACTGTATCCCTCTGACCTTCTTATTCTCGATGAAACACAGAAATTGTATCGAAATTAAAAAAAAAATGCACAATGCCGACTTAAGTACAAGACGACTGACACTTCTTACTGTCTATGTTTTGAACCATTCCTGTGACACTAGTTATAGATTCCGATGCTCACTTCAAGTTTACTGTATCCCTCTGACCTTCTTATTGACGATGAAACACATAAATTGCATCGGAATGAAATAGAAAATGTACAATGCCGACTTAAGTACAAGGACACTGACATATCTTACTGTCTATGTTTTGAACCATTCCTGTGTCATTAGTTATAGATTCCGAAGCATCACTTCTGGTTCACTGTATCCCTTGCACCTTCTTATTGACGATGAAGCACAGAAATTGCATCGGAATTAAATACAAAAGGCACAATGCCGACTTACGTACAAGAACACTGACTCTTCCTACTGTCTATGATTTGACCATTCCTGTGACACTAGTTATAGATTTCGATGCTTCACTTCAGGTTTACTGTATCCCTCTGACCTTCTTATTCTCGATGAAACACAGAAATTGTATCGAAATTAAATAAAAAAGGCACAATGCCGACTTAAGTACAAGACGACTGACACTTCTTACTGTCTATGTTTTGAACCATTCCTGTGACACTAGTTATAGATTCCGATGCTCACTTCAAGTTTACTGTATCCCTCTGACCATCTTATTGACGATGAAACACATAAATTGCATCGGAATGAAATAGAAAATGCACAATGCCGACTTAAGTACAAGGACACTGACATATCTTACTGTCTATGTTTTGAACCATTCCTGTGTCATTAGTTATAGATTCCGAAGCATCACTTCTGGTTCACTGTATCCCTTGCACCTTCTTATTGACGATGAAGCACAGAAATTGCATCGGAATTAAATACAAAAGGCACAATGCCGACTTACGTACAAGAAGACTGACTCTTCCTACTGTCTATGTTTTGAACCATTCCTGTGACACTAGTTATAGATTCCGATGCTTCACTTCTGGTTTACTGTATCCCTTGCACCTTCTTATTGACGATGAAGCACAGAAATTGCATCGGAATTAAATACAAAAGGCACAATGCCGACTTAAGTACATAAAGACCGTCTCTTCCTACTGACAATGTATTGAACCATTCCTGTGACACTGGTTATAGATTATTCCGATGCTTCACTTCAGGTTTACTGTATCCCTTGGACCTTCGTATTGACGATGAAACACAGAAATTGCATCGGAATTAAATACAAAAGGCACAATGCCGACTTACGTACAAGAAGACTGTCTCTTCCTACTGTCTATGTTTTGAACCATTCCTGTGACACTAGTTATAGATTCCGATGCTTCACATGAGGTTTTCTGTATCCCTTGGACGTTCGTATTGACGATGAAACACAGAAATTGCAACGGGATTAAATATAAAAGGCCCAATGCCGACTTAAGTACATAAAGACCGTCTCTTCCTACTGACAATGTTTTGAACCATTCCTGTGACACTAGTTATAGATTTCGATGCTTCACTTCAGGTTTACTGTATCCCTCTGACCTTCTTATTGCCGATGAAACGCAGAAATTGCATCGGAATTAAATACAAAAGGCACAATTTCGACTTAAGTACAAGAAGACTAACTCTTCTTACTGACTATGTTTTGAACCATTCCTGCGACACTAGTTAGGGATTCCGATGCTTTACTTCAGGTTTACTGTATCCCTCTGACCTTCTTATTGACGATGAAAGACAGAAATTGCATCGGAATTGAATACAAAAGGCACAATGCCGAATTAAGTTCAAGAAGACTGACTCTTCTTACTGTCTATTTTTGAACCAGTCCTGTGACACTAGTTATAGACTCCGATGCTTCACTCCAGGTTTACCGTATCCCTTGGTCCTTCTTATTGACGATTAAACACAGAAATTGCATCGGAATTAAATAGAAAAGGCACAATGCCGACTTAAGTACAAGAAGACTGACTCTTCTTACTGACTATGTTTTGAACCATTCCTGTGACACTAGTTATATATTCCGATGCTACACTTCAGGTATACTGTATCCCTTGGACATTCTTATTGACGATGAAACACAGAAATTGCATCGGAATTAAATACAAAAGGCACAGTGCAGAATTAAGTACAAGGAGACTGACTCTTCTTACTGTCTATGTTTTTAAATATTACTGTGACACTTGTTATAGATTCTAATGCTTCACTTCAGGTTTAGTGTATCCCTCTGACCTTCTTATTGACGATGAAACACAGAAATTGCATCAGAATTAAACACAAAAAGCACAATGCCGACTGAAGTACAAGAAAACTGACTCTTCTTACTGTCTATGTTTTGAACCATACCATTGACACTAGTTATAGATTCCGATGCTTGACTCCAGGTTTACTGTATCCCTTGGACCTTCTTATTAACGATGAAACACACAAATTGCATCGGAATTAAATAGATAAGGCACTATGCCGACTTAAGTACAAGAGGACTGACTCTTCTTACTGACTATGTTTTGAACGATTCCTGTGACACTAGTTACAGATCCCGATGCTTCACTTCAGGTTTACTGTATCCCGTGGACCATCTTATTGACGATGAAACACAGAAATTGCATCGGAATTAAATACAAAAGGCACAATGCCGACTTACGTACTTGAAGACTGACTCTTCCTACTGTCTATGATTTGACCATTCCTGTGACACTAGTTATAGATTCCGATGCTTCACTTGAGATTTTCTGTATCCCTTGGACGTTCTTATTAACGATGAAACACAGAAATTGCAACGGAATTAAATATAAAAGGCCCAATGCCGACTTAAGTCATAAAGACCGTCTCTTCCTACTGACAATGTTTTGAACCATTCCTGTGACACTGGTTATAGATTATTCCGATGCTTCACTTCAGGTTTACTGTATCCCTTGGACCTTCTTTTTGACGATGAAACACAGAAATTGCATCGGAATTAAATACAAAAGGCAAAATGCCGACTTAAGTACACGAAAACTGAGTCTTCTTACTGTCTATGTTTTGAACCATTCCTGTGACACTAGTAATAGATTCCGATGCTACACTTCAGGTTTACTGTATCTCTTGGACCTTCTTTTTGACGATGAAACACAGAAATTGCAACGGAATTAAATAGGAAAAGCACAATGAAGACTTAAGTACAAGAAGACTGACTCTTCTTACTGACTATGTTTTGAACCATTCCTGTGACTCTAGTTATAGTTTCCGATGCTTCACTTGAGGTTTACAGTATCCCTTGGACCTTCTTATTGACGATGAAGCACAGAAATTGCATCGGAATTAAATACAAAAGGCAAAATGCCAACTTAAGTACAGAAGACTGACTCTTCTTACTTTCTATGTTTTGAACCATTCCTGTGACACTAGTTATAGATACCGATGCTTCACTCCAAGATTACTGTATCCCTTGGACCTTCTTATTGACGATGAAACGCAGATATTGCATCGGAATTAAATACAAAAAGCACAATGCCGCCTTATGGACAAGAAGACTGACTCTTCCTACTGTCTATGTTTTGAACCATTCCTGAGACACTAGTTATAGATTCCGATGCTTCACTTCAGGTTTACTGTATCCCTTGGACCGTGTTATTGACGGTGAAACAAAGATATTGCATCGGAATTCAATACAAAAGGCACAATGCCGACTTAAGTACTAGAAGACTGACCCTTCCTACTGTCTATGTTTTGAACCATTCCTGAGACACTAGTTATAGTTTCCGATGCTTCACTTCAGGTTTACTGTATCCCTTGGACCGTCTTATTGACGATGAAACAAAGATATTGCATCGGAATTCAATACAAAAGGCACAATGCCGACTTAACTACAAGAAAACTGACTCTTCTTACTGTCTATGCTTTGAACCATTCCTGTGACACTAGTTATAGATTCCGATGCTTAACTTCAGGATTACTGTATCCCTCTGACCTTCTTAGTGACGATGAAACACAGAAATTGCATCGGAAATAAATACAAGAAAACAATGCCGACTTAAGTGAAAGAATATTGACTCATCTTACTGTCTATGTTTTGAACCGTCCCTATGACACTAGATATAGATTCCGATGCTTCACTCCAGGTTTACTGTATCCCTTGATCCTTCTTATTGACGATGAAGCACAGAAATTGCATCGGAATTAAATACAAAAGGCACAATGCCGACTTAAATACAAGTAGACTGACTCTTCTTACTGACTATGTTTTGACTCATTCCTGTGACACTACTTATGGATTCCGAATCTTCACTTCAGGTTAAATGTATCCCACTGACCTTCTTATTGACGATGAAACACAGAATTTGCATCGGAATTAAATACAAAAGGCACAATGTCGAATTAAGTACAAGAATACTGACTCATCTTACTGTCTATGTTTGAACCGTCCCTGTGACACTACTTAAGGATTCCGATGCTTCACTTCAGGTTAACTGTATCCCTCTGACCTTCTTATTGACGATAAAACACAGAAATTGCATCGGAATTACATACAAAAGGCACAATGCCGTATTAAGTACAAGAAGACTGATTCTTCTTACTGTCTATTTTTGAACCAATCCTGTGACACTAGTTACAGACTCTGATGTTTCACTCCAGGTTTACAGTATCCCTTGGACCTTCTTTGTGACTATGAAACACAGAAATTGCATCGGAATTAAATACAAAAGGCAAAATGCCGACTTAAGTACACGAAGACTGACTCTTCTTACTGTCTATGCTTTGAACCATTCCTGTGACACTAGTTATAGATTCCAATGCTACACTCCAGGTTTACTGTATCCCTTGGACCTTCTTTTTGACGATGAAAAACAGTAATTGCATCGGAATTAAATAGGAAAAGCACAATGAAGACTTAAGTACAAGAAGACTGACTCTTCTTACTGACTATGTTTGAACCATTCCTGTGACTCTAGTTATAGTTTCCGATGCTTCACTTGAGGTTTACAGTATCCCTTGGACCTTCTTATTGACGATGAAGCACAGAAATTGCATCGGAATTAAATACAAAAGGCAAAATGCCGACTTAAGTACACGAAGACTGACTCTTCTTACTGTCTATGTTTTGAACCATTCCTGTGGCACTAGTTATAGATTCCGATGCTACACTCCGGGTTTACTGTATCCCTTGGACCTTCTTTTTGACGATGAAACACAGAAATTGCATCGGAATTAAATACAAAAGGCAAAATGCCGACTTAAGTACACGAAGACTGACTCTTCTTACTGTCTATGTTTTGAACCATTCCTGTGACACTAGTAATAGATTCCGATGCTACACTTCAGGTTTACTGTATCTCTTGGACCTTCTTTTTGACGATGAAACACAGAAATTGCATCGGAGTTAAAAAGAAAAGGAACAATGTCGACTTAAGTTCAAGAAGACTGTCTCTTCTTACTGTCTAAGTTTGAACCAATCCTGTGACACTAGTTATAGATTCCGATGCTTCACTCCAGGTTTAATGTATACCTTGGACCTTCTTATTGACGATGAAACACAGAAATTGCATCGGAAATAAATAGAAAAGGCACAATGCCGACTTCAGTACAAGAAGACTGACTCTTCTTACTGACTATGTTTTGAACCATTCCTGTGGCACTAGTTATAGTTTCCGATGCTTCACTCCAGTTTTACTGTATCCCTTGGACCTTCTTATTGACGATGAAACACAGAAATTGCATTGGAATTAAATGCAAGAGGCACAATGCCGACTTATGGACAAGGAGACTGACTCTTCTCACTGACTATGTTTTGAACCATTGCTGTGACCCTAGTTATAGATTCCGATGCTTCACTTCAGGTTTACTGTATCCCTCCGACCTTCTTATTGACGATGAAACACAGAAATTGCATCGGAATTAAATACAAAAGGCACAATGCCGACATAAGTACAAGAAGACTGACTCTTCTTACTGTCTATGTTTGAAACATTCCTGTGACACTAGTTATAGATTCCCATGCTTCACTTCAGGTTTACTGTATCCCTCTGACCTTCTCATTGCCGGTGAAACACAGAAATTGCAGCGGATTTAAATACGAAAGGCACAATGCCAACTTAAGTACAAGAAGACTGACTCTTCTTACTGACTATGATTTGACCCATTCCTGTGACACAAGTTATAGATTCCGATGTTTCACTTAAGGTTTACTGTATCCCTCTGACCTTCTTATTGACGATGAAACACAGAAATTGCATCGGAATTAAATACAAAAGACACAATGCCGACTTAAGTACAAGAAAACTGCCTCTTCCAACTGTCTATGTTTTGAACCATTCCTGTGACACTAGTTATAGATTCCCATGCTTCACTTCAGGTTAATTGTATCCCTCTGACCTTCTTATTGACGATATAACACAGAAATTGCATCGGAATTAAATGCAAAAAGGCACAATGCCGAATTAATTACAAGAAGACTGACTCTTCTTACTGTCTATTTTTGAACCAGTCCTGTGACACTAGTTATAGACTACGATGCTTCACTCCAGGTTTACTGTATCCCATGGACCTTCTTATTGACGATGAAACACAGAAATTGCATCGGAATAAAATGCAAAGGGCACAATGCCGACTTAAGTAACAGAAGACTGACTCTTCTTACTGTCTATGATTTGAACCATTCCTGTGACATTAGTTATAGATTCCGATGCTTCACTCCAGGTTTACTGTATCCCTTGGACCATCCTATTAACGATGAAACACAGAAATTGCGACAGAATTAAATAGAAAATGCACAATGATGACTTAAGTACAGGAATACTGACTCTTCTTACTGACTATGTTTTGCACCACTCCTGTGACACTAGTTATAGATTCCGATGCTTCACTTCAGGATTACTGTATCCCTCTGACCTTCTTATTGACAGTGAAACACAGAAATTGCATCGGAATGAAATACAAAAGGCACAATGCTGACTTAAGTACAAGAAGACTGACTCTTCTTACTGTCTATGTTTTGAACCATCCCTGTGATACTAGTTATAGATTCCGATGCTTCAATTGAGGTTTACTGTATTCCTTGGACCTTCTTATTGACGATGAAATACAGAAATTGCATCGGAATTAAATACAAAAGGCAAAATGCGAACTTAAGTACAGAAGACTGACTCTTCTTACTTTCTATGTTTTGAACCATTCCTGTGGCACTAGTTATAGATTCCGATGCTTCACTCCAGGATTACTGTATCCCTTGGACCTTCTTATTGACGATGAAACACAGATATTGCATCGGAATTAAATACAAAAGGCACAATGCCGCCATATGGCCAAGAAGACTGACTCTTCCTACTGTCTATGTTTTGAACCATTCCTGAGACACTAGTTATAGATTCCGATGCTTCACTTCAGGCTTACTGTATTCCTTGGGCCGTCTTATTGACGATGAAACAAAGATATTGCATCGGAATTCAATACAAAAGGCACAATGCCGACTTAACTACAAGAAAACTGACTCTTCTTACTGTCTATGTTTTGAACCATTCCTGAGACACTAGTTATATATTCCGATGCTTCACTTCAGGTTTACTGTATTCCTTGGACCGTCTTATTGACGATGAAACAAAGATATTGCATCGGAATTCAATACAAAAGGCACAATGCCGACTTAAGTACTAGAAGACTGACTCTTCCTACTGCCTATGATTTGAACCATTCCTGAGACACTAGTTATAGATTCCGATGCTTCACTTCAGGTTTACTGTATCCCTTGGACCGTATTATTGACGATGAAACAAAGATATTGCATCGGAATTCAATACAAAAGGCACAATGCCGACTTAACTACAAGAAAACTGACTCTTGTTACTGTCTATGCTTTGAACCATTCCTGTGACACTACTTATAGATTCCGATGCTTAACTTCAGGATTACTGTATCCCTTGGACCTCCTTATTGACGATGAAAGACAGGAATTGCATCGGAATTAAATACAAAAGACACAATGCCGACTTAAGTATAAGAAGACTGACTCTTCCAACTGTCTATGCTTCGAACCATTCCTGTGACACTGGTTATAGATTCCGATGCTTCACTTCAGGTTTACTGTATCCCTCTGACCGGCTTATTGACGATGAAACACAGAAATTGCATCGGAGCTAAATACGAAAGGCACAATGCCAACTTAAGTACAAGAAGACGGACTCTTCTTACTGACTATGTTTTGAACCATTTCTGTGACACTAGCTATGGATTCCGATGCTTCACTTCAGGTTTACTGTATCCCTCTGACCATCTTATTGACGATGAAACACAGATATAACCTCGGAATTAAATAGAAAAGGCACAATGCCGACTTAAGTACATGAAGACTGATTCTTCTTACTGTCTATGTTTTGAACCATTCCTGTGACACTAGTTGTAGAATCCGATGCTTCACTTCAGGTTTGCTGTATCCCTTGGACCTTCTTATTGACGATGAAACACAGACATTGCATCGGAATTAAATACAAAAGACACAATGCCGACATAAGTACAAGAAGACTGACCCCTCCAACTGTCTATGTTTTGAACCACTCCTGTGACACTAGTTATAGATTCCGATGCTTCACTTCAGGTGTACTATATCCCTCTGACCGTCTTATTGACAATGAAAGACAGAAATTGCATCGGAATTAAACAGAAAATGTACAATGCTGACTTAAGTACTAGAAGACTGACTCTTCCTACTGTCTATTTTTGAACCATTCCTGAGACACTAGTTATAGATTCCGATGCTTCCCTTCAGGTTAACTGTATCCCCCTGACCTTCTTATTGACGATAAAACACAGATATTGCATCGGAATTCAATACAAAAGGCACAATGCCGTCTTAACTACAAGAAGACTGACTCTTCTTACTAACTATGCTTTGAACCATTCCCGTGACACTAGTTATAGATTCCGATGCTTAACTTCAGGATTACTGTATCCCTCTGACCTTCTTAGTGACGATGAAACACAGAAATTGCATCGGAAATAAATACAAAAACACAATGCCGACTTAAGTGAAAGAATATTGACTCATCTTACTGTCTAAGTTTTGAACCGTCCCTATGACACTAGATATAGATTCCGATGCTTCACTCCAGGTTTACTGTATCCCTTGGACCTTCTTATTGACGATGAAGCACAGAAATTGCATCGGAATTAAATACAAAAGGCACAATGCAGACTTAAATACAGGAAGACTGACTCTTCTTACTGACTATGTTTTGACTCATTCCTGTGACACTACTAATGGATTCCGAATCTTCACTTCAGGTTAAATGTATCCCACTGACCTTCTTATTGACGATGAATCACAGAATTTGCATCGGAATTAAATACAAAAGGCACAATGTCGAATTAAGTACAAGAATACTGACTCATCTTACTGTCTATGTTTGAACCGTCCCTGTGACACTACTTAAGGATACCGATGCTTCACTTCAGGTTAACTGTATCCCTCTGACCTTCTTATTGACGATAAAACACAGAAATTGCATCGGAATTACATACAAAAGGCACAATGCCGTATTAAGTACAAGAAGACTGATTCTTCTTACTGTCTATTTTTGAACCAATCCTGTGACACTAGTTATAGACTCTGATGTTTCACTCCAGGTTTACAGTATCCCTTGGACCTTCTTTTTGACAATGAAACACAGAAATTGCATCGGAATTAAATACAAAAGGTAAAATGCCGACTTAAGTACACGAAGACTGACTCTTCTTACTGTCTATGCTTTGAACCATTCCTGTGACACTAGTTATAGATTCCGATGCGACACTCCAGGTTTACTGTATCCCTTGGACCTTCTTTTTGACGATGAAACACAGTAATTGCATCGGAATTAAATAGGAAAAGCACAATGAAGACTTAAGTACAAGAAGACTGACTCTTCTTACTGACTATGTTTGAACCATTCCTGTGACTCTAGTTATAGTTTCCGATGCTTCACTTGAGGTTTACAGTATCCCTTGGACCTTCTTATTGACGATGAAGCACAGAAATTGCATCGGAATTAAATACAAAAGGCAAAATGCCGACTTAGGTACACGAAGACTGACTCTTCTTACTGTCTATGTTTTGAACCATTCCTGTGACACTAGTTATAGATTCCGATGCTACACTCCGGGTTTACTGCATCCCTTGGACCTTCTTTTTGACGATGAAACACAGAAATTGCATCGGAATTAAATACAAAAGGCAAAATGCCGACTTAAGTACACGAAGACTGACTCTTCTTACTGTCTATGTTTTGAACCATTCCTGTGACACTAGTAATAGATTCCGATGCTACACTTCAGGTTTACTGTATCTCTTGGACCTTCTTATTGACGATGAAACACAGAAATTGCATTGGAATTAAATGCAAGAGGCACAATGCCGACTTATGGACAAGGAGACTTACTCTTCTTACTGACTATGTTTTGAACCATTCCTGTGGCACTAGTTATAGTTTCCGATGCCTCACTCCTGTTTTACTGTATCCCTTGGACCTTCTTATTGACGATGAAACACAGAAATTGCATTGGAATTAAATGCAAGAGGCACAATGCCGACTTATGGACAAGGAGACTTACTCTTCTCACTGACTATGTTTTGAACCATTGCTGTGACCCTAGTTATAGATTCCGATGCTTCACTTCAGGTTTACTGTATCCCTCCGACCTTCTTATTGACGATGAAACACAGAAATTGCATCGGAATTAAATACAAAAGGCACAATGCCGACATAAGTACAAGAAGACTGACTCTTCTTACTGTCTATGTTTGAAACATTCCTGTGACACTAGTTATAGATTCCCATGCTTCACTTCAGGTTTACTGTATCCCTCTGACCTTCTCATTGCCGGTGAAACACAGAAATTGCAGCGGATTTAAATACGAAAGGCACAATGCCAACTTAAGTACAAGAAGACTGACTCTTCTTACTGACTATGATTTGACCCATTCCTGTGACACAAGTTATAGATTCCGATGCTTCACTTAAGGTTTACTGTATCCCTCTGACCTTCTTATTGACGATGAAACACAGAAATAGCATCGGAATTAAATAGAAAAGGCACAATGCCCACTTAAGTACAAGAAGACTGACTCTTCTTACTGTCTATGGTTTGAACCATTCCTGTGACACTAGTTGTAGTTTCCGATGCTTCACTTCAGGTTAACTGTATCCCTTGGACCTTCTTATTGACAATGAAACACAGAAATTGCATCGGAATTAAATACAAAAAACACAATGCCGACTTAAGTACAAGAAGACTGCCTCTTCCAACTGTCTATGTTTTGAACCATTCCTGTGACACTAGTTATAGATTCCCATGCTTCACTTCAGGTTAATTGTATCCCTCTGACCTTCTTATTGACGATATAACACAGAAATTGCATCGGAATTAAATGCAAAAAGGCACAATGCCGAATTAATTACAAGAAGACTGACTCTTCTTACTGTCTATTTTTGAACCAGTCCTGTGACACTAGTTATAGACTACGATGCTTCACTCCAGGTTTACTGTATCCCATGGACCTTCTTATTGACGATGAAACACAGAAATTGCATCGGAATAAAATGCAAAGGGCACAATGCCGACTTAAGTAACAGAAGACTGACTCTTCTTACTGTCTATGATTTGAACCATTCCTGTGACATTAGTTATAGATTCCGATGCTTCACTCCAGGTTTACTGTATCCCTTGGACCATCCTATTAACGATGAAACACAGAAATTGCGACAGAATTAAATAGAAAATGCACAATGATGACTTAAGTACAGGAATACTGACTCTTCTTACTGACTATGTTTTGCACCATTCCTGTGACACTAGTTATAGATTCCGATGCTTCACTTCAGGATTACTGTATCCCTCTGACCTTCTTATTGACAGTGAAACACAGAAATTGCATCGGAATGAAATACAAAAGGCACAATGCCGACTTAAGTACAAGAAGACTGACTCTTCTTACTGTCTATGTTTTGAACCATCCCTGTGATACTAGTTATAGACTCCGATGCTTCACTTGAGGTTTACTGTATCCCTTGGACCTTCTTATTGACGATGAAATACAGAAATTGCATCGGAATTAAATACAAAAGGCAAAATGCCAACTTAAGTACAGAAGACTGACTCTTCTTACTTTCTATGTTTTGAACCATTCCTGTGGCACTAGTTATAGATTCCGATGCTTCACTCCAGGATTACTGTATCCCTTGGACCTTCTTATTGACGATGAAACACAGATATTGCATCGGAATTAAATAAAAAAGGCACAATGCCGCCATATGGCAAAGAAGACTGACTCTTCCTACTGTCTATGTTTTGAACCATTCCTGAGACACTAGTTATAGATTCCGATGCTTCACTTCAGGCTTACTGTATTCCTTGGGCCGTCTTATTGACGATGAAACAAAGATATTGCATCGGAATTCAATACAAAAGGCACAATGCTGACTTAAGTACTAGAGGACTGACTCTTCCAACTGTCTATGCTTTGAACCATTCCTGTGACACAGGTTATAGATTCCGATGCTTCACTTCAGATTTACTGTATCCCTCTGACCGGCTTATTGACGATGAAACACAGAAATTGCATCGGAACTAAATACGAAAGGCACAATGCCAACTTAAGTACAAGAAGACTGACTCTTCTTACTGACTATGGTTTGAACCATTTCTGTGACACTAGCTATGGATTCCGATGCTTCACTTCAGGTTTACTGTATCTCTCTGACCATCTTATTGACGATGAAACACTGAAATAACCTCGGAATTATATGGAAAAGGCACAATGCCGACTTAAGTACATGAAGACTGATTCTTCTTACTGTCTATGTTTTGAACCATTCCTGTGACACTAGTTGTAGAATCCGATGCTTCACTTCAGGTTTACTGTATCCCTTGGACCTTCTTATTGACGATGAAACACAGACATTGCATCGGAATTAAATACAAAAGACACAATGCCGACTTAAGTACAAGAAGACTGACCCTTCCAACTGTCTATGTTTTGAACCACTCCTGTGACACTAGTTATAGATTCCGATGCTTCACTTCAGGTTTACTGTATCCCTCTGACCGTCTTATTGATAATGAAACACAGAAATTGCATCGGAATTAAATAGAAAATGTACAATGCTGACTTAAGTACTAGAAGACTCACTCTTCCTACTGTCTATTTTTGAACCATTCCTGAGACACTAGTTATAGATTCCGATGCTTCACTTTAGGTTTACTGTATCCCTTGGACCGACTTATTGACGATGAAACAAAGATATTCCATCGGAATTCAATACAAAAGGTACTATGCCGCCTTAACTACAAGAAGACTGACTCTTCTTACTAACTATGCTTTGAACCATTCCTGTGACGCTAGTTATAGATTCCGATGCTTAACTTCAGGATTACTGTATCCCTCTGACCTTCTTAGTGACGATGAAACACAGAAATTGCATCGGAAATAAATACTAAAACACAATGCCGACTTAAGTACAAGAATACTGACTCATCTTATTGTCTATGCTTTTGAACCGTCCCTGTGACACTAGATATAGATTCCGATGCTTCACTCCAGGTTTACTGTATCCCTTGGACCTTCTTATTGACGATGAAGCACAGAAATTGCATCGGAATTAAATACAAAAGGCACAATGCCGACTTAAATACAAGTAGACTGACTCTTCTTACTGACTATGTTTTGACTCATTCCTGTGGCACTACTTATAGATTCCGATGCTTCACTTCAGGTTAAATGTATCCGTCTAACCTTCTTATTGACGATGAAACACAGAAATTGCATCGGAATTAAATACAAAAGGCACAATGCCGAATTAAGTACAAGAAGACTGACTGTTCTTAATGACTATGTTTTGAACCATTCCTGTGACACTAGTTATAGATTCCGATGCTTCAGTTCAGGTTTATTGTATCCCTCTGTCCTTCTTGTTGACGATGAAACACAGAAATTGCATCGGAGTTAAATAGAAAAGGCACAATGTCGACTTAAGTTCAAGAAGACTGTCTCTTCTTGCTGTCTATGTTTGAACCATTCCTGTGACACTAGTTATAGATTCCGATGCTTCACTTCAGCACTACTGTATCCCTCTGACCTTCTTATGGACGATGAAACACAGAAATTGCATCGGAATTAGATACAAAAAGCACAATGCCGACTTAAGTACTAGAAGACTGACTCTTCCTACTGTCTATGTTTTGAACCATTCCTGAGACACTAGTTATAGATTCCGATGCTTCAATTCAGGTTTACTGTATGCGTTGGACAGTCTTATTGACGATGAAACAAAGATATTGCATCGGAATTCAATACAAAAGGCACAATGCCGACTTAAATACAAGAAAACTGACTCTTCGTACTGACTATGCTTTGAACCATTCCTGTGACACTAGCTATAGATTCCGATGCTTCACTTCAGGTTTACTGTATCCCTGTGACGTTCTTATTGACGATGAAACACAGAAGTTGCATCGGAATTAAATACAAAAGGCACAATGCCGACTTAAGTACAAGAATATTGACTCTTCTTACTGTTTATGTTTTGAACCATTCCATTGACACTAGTTATAGATTCCGATGCTACACTCCAGGTTTACTGTATCCCTTGGACGTTCTTATTGACGATGAAACACAGAAATTGCATCAGAATTAAATAGAAAAAGCACAATGAAGACTTAAGTACAAGAAGACTGACACTTCTTACTGACTATGTTTTGAACCATTCCTGTGGCACTAGTTATAGTTTCCGATGCTTCACTCCTGGTTTACTGAATCCCTTGGACCTTCTTATTGACGATGAAACACAGAAATTGCATTGGAATTAAATACAAGAGGCACAATGCCGACTTATGGACAAGGAGACTGACTCTTCTCACTGACTATGTTTTGAACCATTCCTGTGACACTAGTTATAGATTCCGATGCTTCACTTCAGGTTTACTGTATCCCTCTGACCTTCTTATTGACGATGAAACACAGAAATTGCATCGGAATTAAATACAAAAGGCACAATGCCGACTTAAGTACAAGAAGACTGACTCTTCTCACTGTCTATCTTTGAAACATTCCTGTGACACTAGTTATTGATTCCCATGCTTCACTTCAGGTTTACTGTATCCCTCTGACCTTCTCATTGCCGGTGAAACACAGAAATTGCATCGGAATTAAATACGAAAGGCCCAATGCCAACTTAAGTACAAGAAGACTGACTCTTCTTACTGACTATGATTTGACCCATTCCTGTGACACAAGTTATAGATTCCGATGCTTCACTTCAGGTTTACTGTATCCCTCTGACCTTCTTATTGACGATGAAACTTAGAAATAGCATCGGAATTAAATAGAAAAGGCACAATGCCGACTTAAGTACAAGAAGACTGACTCTTCTTACTGTCTATGGTTTGAACCATTCCTGTGACACTAGTTGTAGTTTCCGATGCTTCACTTCAGGTTAACTGTATCCCTTGGACCTTCTTATTGACGATGAAACACAGAAATTGCATCGGAATTAAATACAAAAGACACAATGCCGACTTAAGTACAAGAAGACTGCCTCTTCCAACTGTCTATGTTTTGAACCATTCCTGTGACACTAGTTATAGATTCCGATGCTTAACTTCAGGTTTACTGTATCCCTCTGACCGTCTTATTGACGATGAAACACAGAATTTGCATCGGAATTAAATGGAAAATGCACAATGCCGACTTAAGTTCTAGAAGACTGTCTCTTCTTACTGACTATGTTTTGAACCATTCCTGTGACACTAGTTATGGATTCCGAAGCTTCACTTCAGGTTAATTGTATCCCTCTGACCTTCGTATTGACGATATAACACAGAAATTGCATCGGAATTAAATGCAAAAAGGCACAATGCCGAATTAATTACAAGAAGACTGACTCTTCTTACTGTCTATTTTTGAACCAGTCCTGTGACACTAGTTATAGACTACGATGCTTCACTCCAGGTTTACTGTATCCCATGGACCTTCTTATTGACGATGAAACACAGAAATTGCATCGGAATAAAATGCAAAGGGCACAATGCCGACTTAAGTAAGAGAAGACTGACTCTTCTTACTGTCTATGATTTGAACCATTCCTGTGACATTAGTTATAGATTCCGATGCTTCACTCCAGGTTTACTGTATCCCTTGGACCATCCTATTAACGATGAAACACAGAAATTGCGACAGAATTAAATAGAAAATGCACAATGATGACTTAAGTACAGGAATACTGACTCTTCTTACTGACTATGTTTTGAACCATTCCTGTGACACTAGTTATAGATTCCGATGCTTCACTTCAGGATTACTGTATCCCTCTGACCTTCTTATTGACAGTGAAACACAGAAATTGCATCGGAATGAAATACAAAAGGCACAATGCTGACTTAAGTACAAGAAGATTGACTCTTCTTACTGTCTATGTTTTGAACCATCCCTGTGATACTAGTTATAGATTGCGATGCTTCACTTGAGGTTTACTGTATCCCTTGGACCATCTTATTGACGATGAAATACAGAAATTGCATCGGAATTAAATACAAAAGGCAAAATGCCAACTTAAGTACAGAAGACTGACTCTTCTTACTTTCTATGTTTTGAACCATTCCTGTGACACTAGTTATAGATTCCGATGCTTCACTCCAGGATTACTGTATCCCTTGGACCTTCTAATTGACGATGAAACACAGATATTGCATCGGAAATAAATACAGAAGGCACAATGCCGCCTTATGGACAAGAAGACTGACTCTTCCTACTGTCTATGTTTTGAACCATTCCTGAGACAATAGTTATAGATTCCGATGCTTCACTTCAGGTTTACTGTATTCTTTGGACCGTCTTATTGACGATGAAACAAAGATATTGCATCGGAATTCAATACAAAAGGCACAATGCTGACTTAAGTACTAGAAGACTGACTCTTCCTACTGTCTATGTTTTGAACCATTCCTGAGACACTAGTTATAGATTCCGATGCTTCACTTCAGTTTTACTGTATCCCTTGGACCGTCTTATTGACGATGAAACAAAGATATTGCATCGGAATTCAATACAAAAGGCACAATGCCGACTTAACTACAAGAAAACTGACTCTTCTTACTGACTATGCTTTGAACCATTCCTGTGACACTAGTTATAGATTCCGATGCTTAACTTCAGGATTACTGTATCCCTCTGACCTTCTTAGTGACAATGAAACATAGAAATTGCATCGGAAATAAATAAAAAACACAATGCCGACTTAAGTACATGAAGACTGACTCTTCTTACTGTCATGTTTTGAACCATTCCTGTGACACTAGTTGTAGATTCCGATGCTTCACTTCAGGTTTACTGTATCCCTTGGACCTTCTTATTGACGATGAAAGACAGAAATTGCATCGGAATTAAATACAAAAGACACAATGCCGACTTAAGTACAAGAAGACTGACTCTTCCAACTGTCTATGCTTTGAACCATTCCTGTGACACAGGTTATAGATTCCGATGCTTCACTTCAGGTTTAATGTATCCCTCAGACCGGCTTATTGACGATGAAACACAGAAATTGCATCGGAACTAAATACGAAAGGCACAATGCCAACTTAAGTACAAGAAGACTGACTCTTCTTACTGACTATGGTTTGAACCATTTCTGTGACACTAGCTATGGATTCCGATGCTTCACTTCAGGTTTACTGTATCCCTCTGACCATCTTATTGACGATGAAACACAGAAATAACCTCGGAATTAAATGGAAAAGGCACAATGCCGACTTAAGTACATGAAGACTGATTCTTCTTACTGTCTATGTTTTGAACCATTCCTGTGACACTAGTTGTAGAATCCGATGCTTCACTTCAGGTTTACTGCATCCTTTGGACCTTCTTATTGACGATGAAACACAGACATTGCATCGGAATTAAATACAAAAGACACAATGCCGACTTAAGTACAAGAAGACTGACCCTTCCAACTGTCTATGTTTTGAAACACTCCTGTGACACTAGTTATAGATTCCGATGCTTCACTTCAGGTTTACTGTATCCCTCTGACCGTCTTATTGATAATGAAACACAGAAATTGCATCGGAATTAAATAGAAAATGTACAATGCTGACTTAAGTACTAGAAGACTGACTCTTCCTACTGTCTATTTTTGAACCATTCCTGAGACACTAGTTATAGATTCCGATGCTTCACTTCAGGTTAACTGTATCCCTCTTACCTTCTTATTGACGATAAAACACAGAAATTGCATCGTAATTCAATACAAAATGCATAATGCCGATTTAACTACTAGAAGACTGACTCTTCTTACTATCTATGCTTTGAACCATTCCTGTGACACTAGTTATAGATTCCGATGCTTAACTTCAGGATTACTGTATCCCTCTGACGTTCTTAGGACGATGAAACACAGAAATTGCATCGAAAATAAATACAAAAACACAATGCCGAGTTAAATACAAGAAGACTGACTCTTCTTACTGACTATGTTTTGACTCATTCCTGTGACACTACTTATGGATTCCGAATCTTAACTTCAAGTTAAATGTATCCCTCTGACCTTCTTATTGACGATGAAACACAGAAAATGCCTCGGAATTCAATACAAATAGCAGAATGTCGAATTAAGTACAAGAATACTGACTCATCTTACTGTCTATGTTTTGAACCGTCGCTGTGACACTACTTAAGGATTCCGATTCTTCACTTCAGGTTAACTGTATCCCTCTGACCTTCTTGTTGACGATAAAACACATAAATTGCATCGGAATATAAATACAAAAGGCACAATGCCGTATTAAGTACAAGAAGACTGACTCTTCTTACTGTCTATTTTTGAACCAGTCCTGTGACACTAGTTATAGACTCTGATGCTTCACTTCAGGTTTACTGTATCCCGCGGACCTTCTTATTGACGATGAAACACAGATATTGCATCGGAATAAAAGGCAAAGGGCACAATGCCGACTTAAGTAAGAGAAGACTGACTCTTCTTACCGTCTATGATTTGAACCATTCCTGTGACACTAGTTATAGATTCCGATGCTTCACTCCAGGATTACAGTATCCCTTGGACCTTCATTTTGACGATGAAACACAGAAATTGCATCGGAATTAAATACAAAAGGCAAAATGCCGACTTAAGTACACGAAGACTGACTCTTCTTACTGTCTATGCTTTGAACCATTCCTGTGACACTAGTTATAGATTCCGATGCTACACTCCAGGTTTACTGTATCCCTTGGACCTTCTTTTTGACGATGAAACACAGAATTTGCATCGGAATTAAATACAAAAGGCACAATGTCGAATTAAGTACAAGAATACTGACTCATCTTACTGTCTATGTTTGAACCGTCCCTGTGACACTACTTAAGGATTCCGATGCTTCACTTCAGGTTAACTGTATCCTTCTGACCGTCTTATTGACGATAAAACACAGAAATTGCATCGGAATTACATACAAAAGGCACAATGACGTATTAAGTACAAGAAGACTGATTCTTCTTACTGTCTATTTTTGAACCAATCCTGTGACACTAGTTATAGACTCTGATGTTTCACTCCAGGTTTACAGTATCCCTTGGACCTTCTTTTTGACGATGAAACACAGAAATTGCATCGGAAATAAATACAAAAGGCATAATGCCGACTTATGTACACGAAGACTGACTCTTCTTACTGTCTATGCTTTGAACCATTCCTGTGACACTAGTTATAGATTCCGATGCTACACTCCAGGTTTACTGTATCCCTTGGACCTTCTTTTTGACGATGAAACACAGTAATTGCATCGGAATTAAATAGGAAAAGCACAATGAAGACTTAAGTACAAGAAGACTGACTCTTCTTACTGACTATGTTTGAACCATTCCTGTGACTCTAGTTATAGTTTCCGATGCTTCACTTGAGGTTTACAGTATCCCTTGGACCTTCTTATTGACGATGAAGCACAGAAATTGCATCGGAATTAAATACAAAAGGCAAAATGCCGACTTAAGTACACGAAGACTGACTCTTCTTACTGTCTATGTTTTGAACCCTTCCTGTGACACTAGTTATAGATTCCGATGCTACACTCCGGGTTTACTGTATCCCTTGGACCTTCTTTTTGACGATGAAACACAGAAATTGCATCGGAATTAAATACAAAAGGCAAAATGCCGACTTAAGTACACGAAGACTGACTCTTCTTACTGTCTATGTTTTGAACCATTCCTGTGACACTAGTAATAGATTCCGATGCTACACTTCAGGTTTACTGTACCTCTTGGACCTTCTTTTTGACGATGAAACACAGAAATTGCATCGGAGTTAAAAAGAAAAGGAACAATGTCGACTTAAGTTCAAGAAGACTGTCTCTTCTTACTGTCTATGTTTGAACCATTCCTGTGACACTAGTTATAGATTCCGATGCTTCACTCCAGGTTTACTGTATACCTTGGACCTTCGTATTGACGATGAAACACAGAAATTGCATCGGAAATAAATAGAAAAGGCACAATGCCGACTTCAGTACAAGAAGACTGACTCTTCTTACTGACTATGTTTTGAACCATTCCTGTGGCACTAGTTATAGTTTCCGATGCTTCACTCCTGTTTTACTGTATCCCTTGGACCTTCTTATTGACGATGAAACACAGAAATTGCATTGGAATTAAATACAAGAGGCACAATGCCGACATAAGTACAAGAAGACTGACTCTTCTTACTGTCTATGTTTGAAACATTCCTGTGACACTAGTTATTGATTCCCATGCTTCACTTCAGGTTTACTGTATCCCTCTGACCTTCTCATTGCCGGTGAAACACAGAAATTGCAGCGGGTTTAAATACGAAAGGCACAATGCAACTTAAGTACAAGAAGACTGACTCTTCTTACTGACTATGATTTGACCCATTCCTGTGACACAAGTTATAGATTCCGATGCTTCACTTAAGGTTTACTGTATCCCTCTGACCTTCTTATTGACGATGAAACACAGAAATAGCATCGGAATTAAATAGAAAAGGCACAATGCCCACTTAAGTACAAGAAGACTGACTCTTCTTACTGTCTATGGTTTGAACCATTCCTGTGACACTAGTTGTAGTTTCCGATGCTTCACTTCAGTGTAACTGTATCCCTTGGACCTTCTTATTGACGATGATACACAGAAATTGCATCGGAATTAAATACAAAAGACACATTGCCGACTTAAGTACAAGAAGACTGCCTCTTCCAACTGTCTATGTTTTGAACCATTCCTGTGACACTAGTTATAGATTCCGATGCTTCACTTCAGATTAACTGTATACCTCTGACCGTCTCATTGACGATGAAACACAGAATTTGCATCGGAATTAAATAGAAAATGCACAATGCCGACTTTAGTTCTAGAAGACTGACTCTTCTTACTGACTATGCTTTGAACCATTCCCGTGACACTAGTTATGGATTCCGAAGCTTCACTTCAGGTTAATTGTATCCCTCTGACCTTCTTATTGACGATATTACACAGAAATTGCATCGGAATTAAATACAAAAGGCACAATGCCGAATTAATTACAAGAAGACTGACTCTTCTTACTGTCTATTTTTGAACCAGTCCTGTGACACTAGTTATAGACTCCGATGCTTCACTCCAGGTTTCCTGTATCCCATGGACCTTCTTATTGACGATGAAACACAGAAATTGCATCGTAATAAAATGCAAAGGGCACAATGCCGACTAAAGTAAGAGAAGACTGACTCTTCTTACTGTCTATGATTTGAACCATTCCTGTGACATTAGTTATAGATTCTGATGCTTCACTCCACGTTTACTGTATCCCTTGGACCATCCTATTAACGATGAAACACAGAAATTGCAACAGAATTAAATAGAAAATGCACAGTGATGACTTAGGTACAAGAAGACTGACACTTCTTACTGACTATGCTTTGAACCATTCCTGTGACACTAGTTATAGATTCCGATGCTTCACTTCAGGATTACTGTATCCCTCTGACCTTCTTATTGACAATGCAACACAGAAATTGCATCGGAATTAAATTCAAAAGGCACAATGCCGACTTAAGTACAAGAATACTGACCCTTCTTACTGTCTATGTTTTGAACCATCCCTGTGATACTAGTTATAGATTCCGATGCTTCACTTGAGTTTTACTGTATCCCTTGGACCTTCTTATTGACGATGAAACACAGAAATTGCATCGGAATTAAATACAAAAGGCAAAATGCCAACTTAAGTACAGGAGACTGACTCTTCTTACTTTCTATGTTTTGAACCATTCGTGTGACACTAGTTATAGATTCCGATGCTTCACTCTAGGATTACTGTAACCCTTGGACCTTCTTATTGACGATGAAACACAGAAATTGCATCGGAATTAAATACAAAAGGCACAATGCCGCCTTATGGACAAGAAGACTGACTCTTCCTACTGTCTATGTTTTGAACCATTCCTGAGACACTAGTTATAGATTCCGATGCTTCACTTCAGGTTTACTGTATCCCTTGGACCGTCATATTGACGATGAAACAAAGATATTGCATCGGAATTCAATACAAAAGGCACAATGCCGACTTAACTACAAGAAAACTGACTCTTCTTACTGACTATGTTTTGAACCATTCCTGTGACACTAGTTATAGATTCCGATGCTTAATTTTAGGATTACTGTATCCCTCTGACCTTCGTATTGACGATGAAACACAGAAATTGCATCGGAAATAAATAGAAAAGGCACAATGCCGACTTCAGTACAAGAAGACTGACTCTTCTTACTGACTATGTTTTGGACCATTCCTGTGGCACTAGTTATAGTTTCCGATGCTTCACTCCTGTTTTACTGTATCCCTTGGACCTTCTTATTGACGATGAAACACAGAAATTGCATTGGAATTAAATACAAGAGGCACAATGCCGAATTAATTACAAGAAGACTGACTCTTCTTACTGTCTATTTTTGAACCAGTCCTGTGACACTAGTTATAGACTCCGATGCTTCACTCCAGGTTTCCTGTATCCCATGGACCTTCTTTTTGACGATGAAACACAGTAATTGTATCGGAATTAAATAGGAAAAGCACAATGAAGACTTAAGTGCAAGTAGACTGACTCTTCTTACTGACTATGTTTGAAGCATTCCTGTGACTCTAGTTATAGTTTCCGATGCTTCACTTGAGGTTTACAGTATCCCTTGGACCTTCTTATTGACGATGAAGCACAGAAATTGCATCGGAATTAAATACAAAAGGCAAAATGCCGACTTAAGTACACGAAGACTGACTCTTCTTACTGTCTATGTTTTGAACCATTCCTGTGACACTAGTTATGGATTCCGATGCTACACTCCGGGTTTACTGTATCCCTTGGACCTTCTTTTTGACGATGAAACACAGAAATTGCATCGGAATTAAATACAAAAGGCAAAATGCCGACTTAAGTACACGAAGACTGTCTCTTCTGACTGTCTATGTTTGAACCATTCCTGTGACACTAGTTATAGATTCCGATGCTTCACTCCAGGTTTACTGTATACCTTGGACCTTCTTATTGACGATGAAACACAGAAATTGCATCGGAAATAAATAGAAAAGGCACAATGCCGACTTCAGTACAAGAAGACTGAGTCTTCTTACTGACTATGTTTTGAACCATTCCTGTGGCACTAGTTATAGTTTCCGATGCTTCACTCCTGTTTTACTGTATCCCTTGGACCTTCTTATTGACGATGAAACACAGAAATTGCATTGGAATTAAATACAAGAGGCACAATGCCGACTTATGGACAAGGAGACTGACTCTTCTCACTGACTATGTTTTGAACCATTGCTGTGACACTAGTTATAGATTCCGATGCTTCACTTCAGGTTTACTGTATCCCTCCGACCTTCTTATTGACGATGAAACACAGAAATTGCATCGGAATTAAATACAAAAGGCAAAATGCCGACTTAAGTACACGAAGACTGACTCTTCTTACTGTCTATGTTTTGAACCATTCCTGTGACACTAGTTATGGATTCCGATGCTACACTCCGGGTTTACTGTATCCCTTGGACCTTCTTTTTGACGATGAAACACAGAAATTGCATCGGAATTAAATACAAAAGGCAAAATGCCGACTTAAGTACACGAAGACTGTCTCTTCTGACTGTCTATGTTTGAAACATTCCTGTGACACTAGTTATAGATTCCCATGCTTCACTTCAGGTTTACTGTATCCCTCTGACCTTCTCATTGCCGGTGAAACACAGAAATTGCAATGGATTTAAATACGAAAGGCACAATCCCAACTTAAGTACAAGAAGACTGACTCTTCTTACTGACTATGATTTGACCCATTCCTGTGACACAAGTTATAGATTCCGATGCTTCACTTAAGGTTTACAGTATCCCTCTGACCTTCTTATTGACGATGAAACACAGAAATAGCATCGGAATTAAATAGAAAAGGCACAATGCCCACTTAAGTACAAGAAGACTGACTCTTCTTACTGTCTATGGTTTGAACCATTCCTGTGACACTAGTTGTAGTTTCCGATGCTTCACTTCAGGTTAACTGTATCCCTTGGACCTTCTTATTGACGATGAAACACAGACATTGCATCGGAATAAAATACAAAAGACACAATGCCGACTTAAGTACAAGAAGACTGCCTCTTCCAACTGTCTATGTTTGAAACATTCCTGTGACACTAGTTATAGACTCCGATGCTTCACTCCAGGTTTCCTGTATCCCATGGACCTTCTTATTGACGATGAAACACAGAAATTGCATCGTAATAAAATGCAAAGGGCACAATGCCGACTAAAGTAAGAGAAGACTGACTCTTCTTACTGTCTATGATTTGAACCATTCCTGTGACATTAGTTATAGATTCCGATGCTTAACTCCACGTTTACTGTATCCCTTGGACCATCCTATTAACGATGAAACACAGAAATTGCAACAGAATTAAATAGAAAATGCACAGTGATGACTTAAGTACAAGAAGACTGACTCTTCTTACTGACTATGTTTTGAACCATTCCTGTGACACTAGTTATAGATTCTGATGCTTCACTTCAGGATTACTGTATCCCTCTGACCTTCTTATTGACAATGAAACACAGAAATTGCATCGGAATTAAATTCAAAAGGCACAATGCCGACTTAAGTACAAGAAGACTGACTCTTCTTACTGTCTATGTTTTGAACCATCCCTGTGATACTAGTTATAGATTCCGATGCTTCACTTGAGTTTTACTGTATCCCTTGGACCTTCTTATTGACGATGAAACACAGAAATTGCATCGGAATTAAATACAAAAGGCAAAATGCCAACTTAAGAACAGAAGACTGACTCTTCTTACTTTCTATGTTTTGAACCATTCGTGTGACACTAGTTATAGATTCCGATGCTTCACTCCAGGATTACTGTATCCCTTGGACCTTCTTATTGACGATGAAACACAGAAATTGCATCGGAATTAAATACAAAAGGCACAATGCCGCCTTATGGACAAGAAGACTGACTCTTCCTACTGTCTATGTTTTGAACCATTCCTGAGACACTAGTTATAGATTCCGATGCTTCACTTCAGGTTTACTGTATCCCTTGGACCGTCTTATTGACGATGAAACAAAGATATTGCATCGGAATTCAATACAAAAGTCACAATGCCGACTTAAGTACAAGAAGACTGACCCTTCCAACTGCCTATGTTTTGAACCACTCCTGTGACACTAGTTATAGATTCCGATGCTTCACTTCAGGTTTACTGTATCCCTCTGACCGTCTTATTGACAATGAAACACAGAAATTGCATCGGAATTAATTAGAAAATGTACAATGCTGACTTAAGTACTAGAAGACTGACTCTTCCTACTGTCTATTTTTGAACCATTCCTGAGACACTAGTTATAGATTCCGATATTGACTCATCTTACTGTCTATGTTTTGAACCGTCCCTGTGACACTAGATATAGATTCCAATGCATCACTCCAGGTTTACTGTATCCCTTGGACCTTCTTATTGACGATGAAGCAAAGAAATTGCATCGGAATTAAATACAAAAGGCACAATGCCGACTTAAATACAAGAAGACTGACTCTTCTTACTGACTGTTTTGACTCATTCCTGTGACCCCACTTATGGATTCCGAATCTTCACTTCGGGTTAAATGTATCCCTCTGACCTTCTTATTGACGATGAAACACGGAAATAACCTCGGAATTAAATGGAAAAGGCTCAAGGCCGACTTAAGTACATGAAGACTGATTCTTCTTACTGTCAATGTTTTGAACCATTCCTGTGAAACTAGTTGGAGAATCCGATGCTTCACTTCAGGTTTACTGTATCCCTCTGACCGTCTTATTGACAATGAAACACAGAAATTGCATCGGAATTAATTAGAAAATGTACAATGCTGACTTAAGTACTAGAAGACTGACTCTTCCTACTGTCTATTTTTGAACCATTCCTGAGACACTAGTTATAGATTCCGATATTGACTCATCTTACTGTCTATGTTTTGAAAAGTCCCTGTGACACTACTTATGGATTCCGATGCTTCACTTCAGGTTAACTGTATCCCTCTGACCTTCTTATTGACGATAAAACACAGAAATTGCATCGGAATTAAATACAAAAGGCACAATGCCGTATTAAGTACAAGAAGATTCCGATGCTACACTCCAGGTTTACAGTATCCCTTGGATTTTTTTTTTTGACGATGAAACACAGAATTTGCATCGGAATTAAATAGAAAAGGCACAATGAAGACTTAAGTACAAGAAGACTGACTCTTCTTACTGACTATGTTTTGAACCATTCCTGTGCCTCTAGTTATAGTTTCCGATGCTTCACTTGAGGTTTACAGTATCCCTTGGACCTTCTTATTGACGATGAAGCACAGAAATTGCATCGGAATTAAATACAAAAGGCACAATGCCGACTTAAGGACAAGAAGACTGACTGTTCCTAATGACTATGTTTCGATCCATTCCTGTGACACTAGTTATAGATTCCGATGCTTCAGTTCAGGTTTATTGTATCCCTCTGTCCATCTTGTTGACGATGAAACACAGAAATTGGACCGGAGTTAAAAGGAAAAGGCACAATGTCGACTTAAGTTCAAGAAGACTGTCTCTTCTTACTGTCTATGTTTGAACCATTCCTGTGACACTAGTTATAGATTCCGATGCTTCACTCCAGGTTTAGTGTATACCTTGGACCTTCTTATTGACGATGAAACACAGAAATTGCATCGGAATTAAATAGAAAAGGCACAATGCCGACTAAAGCACAAGAAGACTGACTCTTCTTACTAACTATGTTTTGAACCATTCCTGTGACACTTGTTATGGATTCCGATGTTTCACTTCAGGTTTACTGTATACTTTGGACCTCCTTATTGACAATGAAACACAGAAATCGCATCGGAATTATATACAAAGGGCACAATGCCGACTTATGTACGAGACGTCTGACTCTTCTGACTGTCTATGTTTTGAACCATTACTGTGACACTATTTATAGATTCCGATGCTTCACTCCAGGTTTACTGTATCCCTTGGACCTTCTTATTGACGATGAATCACAGAAATTGCATCGGAATTAAATACAAGAGGCACAATGCCGACTTAAGGACAAGGAGACTGGCTCTTCTCACTGACTATGTTTTGAGCCATTCCTGTGACACTAGTTATAGATTCCGATGCTTCACTTCAGGACTACTGTATTCCTCTGACCTTCTTATGGACGATGAAACACAGAAATTGCATCGGAATTAAATACAAAAGGCACAATGCCGACTTAAGTACTAGAAGACTGACTCTTCCTACTGTCTATGTTTTGAACCATTCCTGAGACACTAGTTGTAGATTCCGAAGCTTC
Source organism: Schistocerca piceifrons (assembly GCF_021461385.2). NCBI lineage: Eukaryota > Metazoa > Arthropoda > Insecta > Orthoptera > Acrididae > Schistocerca > Schistocerca piceifrons. Next base: position 396,740 of record NW_025728055.1, read on the forward strand.
ACTTCAGGTTTACTGTATCCCATGGACCGTCTTATTGACGATGAAACAAAGATATTGCATCGGAATTCAATACAAAAGGCACAATGCCGACTTAACTACAAGAAAACTGACTCTTCTTACTGACTATGCTTTGAACCATTCCTGTGACACTAGTTATAGATTCCGATGCTTAACTTCAGGATTAATGTATCCCGCTGACCTTCTTAGTGACAATGAAACACAGAAATTGCATCGGAATTAAATACAAAATGCAAAATGCCGACTTAAGTACAAGAAAACTGACTTTTCTTACTCTTCATGATTTGAACCATTCCTGTGTCACTAGTTATAGATTCCGATGCTTCACTCCAGGTTTACTGTATCACTTGGACCTTCTTATTGACGATGAAACACAGAAATTGCATCGGAATTAAATACAAAAGGCACAATGCCGACTTAAGGACAAGAAGACTGACTCTTCTTACTGACTATGCATTTGAACCATTCCTGTGACACTAGCTATATATTCCGATGCTTCACTTCAGGTTTACTGTATCCCTCTGACGTTCTTATTGACGATGAAACACAGAAGTTGCATCTGAATTAAATACAAAAGGCACAATGCCGACTTAAGTTCAAGAAGATTGACTCTTCTTACTGTCTATGTTTTGAACCATTCCATTGACACTAGTTATAGATTCCGATGCTTCACTCCAGGTTTACTGTATCCCTTGGACGTTCTTATTGACGATGAAACACAGAAATTGCATCGGAATTAAATAGAAAGGGCACAATGAAGACTGAAGTACAAGAAGACTGACTCTTCTTACTGTCTATGTTTGAAACATTCCTGTGACACTAGTTATAGATTCCGATGCTTCACTTCAGGTTTACTGTATCCCTCTGACCTTCTCATTGCCGGTGAAACACAGAAATTGCATCGAAATTAAATACGAAAGGCAGAAAGCCAAATTAAGTAAAAGAAGACTGACTCATCTTACTGACTATGATTTGACCCATTCCTGTGACACAAGTTATAAATTCCGATGCTTCACTTCAGGTTTACTGAATCCCTCTGACCTTCTTATTGACGATGAAACACAGAAACAGCATCGGAATTAAATAGAAAATGCACAATGCCGCCTGAAGTTCTAGAAGACTGACTCTTCTTACTGACTATGTTTTGAACCATTCCTGTGACACTAGTTATGGATTCCGAAGCTTCACTTCAGGTGAATTGTATCCCTCTGACCTTCTTATTGACGATGAACCACAGAAATTGCATCGGAATTAAATACAAAAGGCACAATGCCGAATTAAGTACAAGAAGACTGACTCTTCTCACTGTCTATTTTGGAACCAGTCCTGTGACACTAGTTATAGACTCCGATGCGTCACTCCAGGTTTACTGTATCCCATGGACCTTCTTATTGACGATGTAACACAGAAATTGCCTCGGAATAAAATGCAAAGGTCACAATGCCGACTTAAGTAAGAGAAGACTGAGTCTTCTTACTGCCTATGATTTGAACCATTCCTGTGACATTAGTTATAGATTCCGATGCTTCACTCCACGTTTACTGTATCCCTTGGACCATCCTATTAACGATGAAACACAGATATTGCAACAGAATTAAATAGAAAATGCACAATGATGCCTTAAGTACAAGAAGACTGACTCTTCTTACTGACTATGTTTTGAACCATTCCTTTGACACTAGTTATAGATTCCGATGCTTCACTTCAGGATTAATGTATCCCTCTGACCTTCTTATTGACAATGAAACACAGAAATTGCATCGGAATTTAATACAAAAGGCACAATGCCTACTTAAGTACAAGAAGACTGACTCTTCTTACTGTCTATGTTTTGAACCATCCCTGTGATACTAGTTATAGATACCGATGCTTCACTTGAGGTTTACTGTATCCCTTGCACCTTCTTATTGACGATGAAACACAGAAATTGCATCGGAATTAAATTCAAAAGGCAAAATGCCAACTTAAGTACAGAAGACTGACTCTTCTTACTTTCTATGTTTTAAAGCATTCCTGTGACACTAGTTATAGATTCCGATGCTTCACTCCAGGATTACTGTATCCCTTGGACCTTCTTATTGACGATGAAACACAGATATTGCATCGGAATTAAATACAAAAGGCACAATGCCGCCTTATGGGCAAGAAGACTGACTCTTCCTACTGTCTATGTTTTGAGCCATTCCTGAGACACTAGTTATAGATTCCGATGCTACACTTCAGGTTTACTGTATCCCTTGGACCGTCTTATTGACGATGAAACAAAGATATTGCATCGGAATTCAATACAAAAGGCACAATGCCGACTTAAGTACTAGATGACTGACTCTTCCTACTGTCTATGTTTTGAACCATTCCTGAGACACTAGTTATAGATTCCGATGCTTCACTTCAGGTTTACTGTATCCCTTGGACCGTCTTATTGACGATGAAACAAAGATATTGCATCGGAATTCAATACAAAAGGCACAATGCCGACATAACTACAAGAAAACTGACTCTTCTTACTGAGTATTCTTTGAACCATTCCTGTGACACTAGTTATAGATTCCGATGCTTAACTTCAGGATTACTGTATCCCTCTGACCTTCTTAGTGACGATGAAACACAGAAATTGCATCGGAAATAAATACAAAAACACAAAGCCGACTTAAGTACAAGAATATTGACTCATCTTACTGTCTATGTTTTGAACCGTCCCTGTGACACTTGATATAAATTCCGATGCTTCACTCCAGGTTTACTGTATCCCTTGGTCCTTCTTATTGAAGATGAAGCACAGAAATTGCATCGGAATTAAATACAAATGCACAATGCCGACTTAAATACTAGAAGACTGACTCTTCTTACTGACTATGTTTTACTCATTCCTGTGTCACTACTTATGGATTCCGAATCTTCACTTCAGGTTAAATGTATCCCTCTGACCTTCTTATTGACTATGAAACACAGAAATTGCATCGGAATTAAATACAAAAGGCACAATGCCGAATTAAGTACAAGAAGACTGACTCTTCTTACTGTCTATTTTTGAACCAGTCCTGTGACACTAGTTATAGATTCCGATGCTTCACCCCAGGTTTACTGTATCCCTAGGGCCTTCTTATTGACGATGAAACAGAGAAATTGCATCGGAATTAAATACAAAATGCAAAATGCCGACTTAAGTACAAGAAGACTGACTCTTCTTACTCTCTATGATTTGAACCATTCCTGTGACACTAGTTATAGATTCCGATGCTTCACTCCAGGTTTACTGTATCCCTTGGACATTCTTATTGACGATGAAACACAGAAATTGCATCGGAATTAAATACAAAAGGCACAATGCCGACTTAAGGACAAGAAGACTGACTGTTCTTACTGACTATGCCTTTGAACCATTCCTGTGACACTAGCTATAGATTCCGATGCTTCACTTCACGTTTACTGTATCCCTCTGACGTTCTTATTGACGATGAAACACAGAAGTTGCATCGGAATTAAATACAAAAGGCAAAATGCCGACTTAAGTACAAGAAGATTGACTCTTCTTACTGTCTATGTTTTGAACCATTCCATTGACACTAGTTATAGATTCCGATGCTTCACTCCAGGTTTACTGTATCCCTTGGACGTTCTTATTGACGATGAAACACAGAAATTGCATCGGAATTAAATAGAAAAGGCACAATGAAGGCTTAAGTACAAGAAGACTGACTCTTCTTACTGACTATGTTTTAAACCATTCCTGTGACACTAGTTAAAGTTTCCGATCCTTCACTCCTATTTTACTGTATCCCTTGGACCTTCTTATTGACGACGAAACACAGAAATTGCATTGGAATTAAATACAAGAGGCACAATGGTGACTTATGGACAAGGAGACTGACTCTTCTCACTGACTATGATTTGAACCATTCCTGTGACACTAGTTATAGATTCCGATGCTTCACTTCAGGTTTACTGTATCCCTCTGACCTTCTTATTGACAATGAAACATAGAAATTGCATCGGAATTAAATACAAAATGCAAAATGCCGACTTAAGTACAAGAAGACTGACTCTTCTTACTCTCTATGATTTGAACCATCCCTGTGATACTAGTTATAGATTCCGATGCTTCACGTGAGGTTTACTGTATCCCTTGCACCTTCTTATTGACGATGAAACACAGAAATTGGATCGGAATTAAATACAAAAGGCAAAATGCCAACTTAAGTACAGAAGACTGACTCTTCTTACTTTCTATGTTTTGAACCATTCCTGTGACACTAGTTATAGATTCCGATGCTTCACTCCAGGATTACTGAATCCCTTGGACCTTCTTATTGACGATGAAACACAGATATTGCATCGGAATTAAATACAAAAGGCACAATGCCGCCTTATGGACAAGAAGACTGACTCTTCCTACTGTCTATGTTTTGAACCATTCCTGAGACACTAGTTATAGATTCCGATGCTTCACTTCAGGTTTACTGTATCCCTTGGACCGTCGTATTGACGATGAAACAAAGATATTGCATCGGAATTCAATACAAAATGCACAATGCCAACTTAAGTACTAGATGACTGACTCTTCCTACTGTCTATGTTTTGAACCATTCCTGAGACACTAGTTATAGATTCCGATGCTTCACTTCAGGTTTACTGTATCCCTTGGACCGTCTTATTGACGATGAAACAAAGATATTGCATCGGAATTCAATACAAAAGACACAATGCCGACTTCAGTACAAGAAGACTGACTCTTCCAACTGCCTATGTTTTGAACCATTCCTGTGACACTGGTTATAGACTCCGATGCTTCACTTCAGGTTTACTGTATCCCTCTGACCGGCTTATTGACGATGAAACACAGAAATTGCATCGGAACTAAATACGAAAGGCACAATGCCAACTTAAGTACAAGAAGACTGACTCTTCTTACTGACTATGGTTTGAACCATTTCTGTGACACTAGCTATGGATTCCGATGCATCACTTCAGGTTTACTGTATCCCTCTGACCTTCTTATTGACGATGAAACACAGAAATAACCTCGGAATTAAATGGAAAAGGCACAATGCCGACTTAAGTACATGAAGACTGATTCTTCTTACTGTCTATGTTTTGAACCGATCCTGTGACACTAGTTGTAGAATCCGATGCTTCACTTCAGGTTTACTGTATCCTTTGGACCTTCTTATTGACGATGAAACACAGACATTGCATCGGAATTAAATACAAAAGACACAATGCCGACTTAAGTACAACATGACTGACCCTTCCAACTGTCTATGTTTTGAACCACTCCTGTGACACTAGTTATAGATTCCGATGCTTCACTTCAGGTTTACTGTATCCCTCTGACCGTCTTATTGACAATGAAACACAGAAATTGCATCGGAATTAAATAGAAAGTGTACATTGCTGACTTAAGTACTAGAAGACTGACTCTTCCTACTGTCTATTTTTGAACCATTCCTGAGACACTAGTTATAGATTCCGGTGCTTCACTTCAGGTTTACTGTATCCCTTGCACCGTCTTATTGACGATGAAACAAAGATATTGCATCGGAATTCAATACAAAAGGCACAATGCCGACCTAACTACAAGAAGACTGACTCTTCTTACTAACTATGCTTTGAACCATTCCTGTCACACTAGTTATAGATTCCGATGCTCAACTTCAGGATTACTGTATCCCTCTGACCTTCTTATTGACGATGAAGCACATAAATTGCATCGGAATTAAATACAAAAGGCACAATGCCGATTGAAATACAAGAAGACTGACCCTTCTTACTGACTATGTTTGACTCATTCCTGTGACACTACTTATGGATCCCGAATCTTCACTTCAGGTTAAATGTATCCCTCTGACCTTCTTATTGACTATGAAGCACAGAAATTGCATCGGAATTAAATACAAAAGGCACAATGCCGAATTAAGTACAAGAAGACTGACTCTTCTTACTGTATATTTTTGAACCAGTCCTGTGACACTAGTTGTAGATTCCGATGCTTCACTCCAGGTTTACTGTATCCCTTGGACCTTCTTATTGACGATGAAACACAGAAATTGCATCGGAATTAAATACAAAATGCAAAATGCCGACTTAAGTACAAGAAGACTGACTCTTCTTACTCTCTATGATTTGAACCATTCCTGTGACACTAGTTATAGATTCCGATGCTTCACTCCAGGTTTACTGTATCCCTTGGACCTTCTTCTTGACGATGAAACACAGAAATAGCATCAGAATAAAATACAAAAGGCACAATGCCGACTTAAGGACAAGAAGACTGACTGTTCTTACTGACTATGCCTTTGAACCATTCCTGTGACACTAGCTATAGATTCCGATGCTTCACTTCAGGTTTACTGTATCCCTCTGACGTTCTTATTGACGATGAAGCACAGAAGTTGCATCGGAATTAAATACAAAAGGCATAATGCCGAGTTAAGTACAAGAAGATTGACTCTTCTTACTGTCTATGTTTTGAACCATTCCATTGACACTACTTATAGATTCCGATGCTTCACTCCAGGTTTACTGTATCCCTTGGACGTTCTTATTGACGATGAAACACAGAAATTGCATCGGAATTAAATAGAAAAGGCACAATGAAGACTTAAGTACAGGAAGACTGACTCTTCTTACTGACTATGTTTTGAACCGTTCCTGTGACACTAGTTATAGTTTCCGATGCTTCACTCCTATTTTACTGTATCCCTTGGACCTTCTTATTGACGACGAAACACAGAAATTGCATTGGAATTAAATACAAGAGGCACAATGTCGACTTATGGACAAGGAGACTGACTCTTCTCACTGACTATGTTTTGAACCATTCCTGTGACACAAGTTATAGATTCCGATGCTTCACTTCAGGTTTACTGTATCCCTCTGACCTTCTTATTGACGATGAAACACAGAAATTGCATCGGAATTAAATACAAAAGGCACATAGCCGACTTAAGTACAAGAAGACTGACTCTTATTACTGTCTATGTTTGAAACATTCCTGTGACACTAGTTATAGATTCCGATGCTTCACTTCAGGTTTACTGTATCCCTCTGACCTTCTCATTACCGTTGAAACACAGAAATTGCATCGGAATTAAATACGAAAGGCACAATGCCAACTTAAGTACAAGAAGACTAACTCTTCTTACTGACTATGATTTGACCCATTCCTGTGACACAAGTTATAGATTCCGATGCTTCACTTCAGATTTACTGTATCCCTCTGACCTTCTTATTGACGATGAAACACAGAAATAGCGTCGGAATTAAATAGAAAAGGCACAATGCCGACTTAAGTACAATAAGACTGACTCTTCTTACAGTCTATGGTTTGAACCATTCCTGTGACACTAGTTGTAGTTTCCGATGATTCACTTCAGGTTAACTGTATCCCTTGGACCTTCTTATTGACGATGAAACACAGAAATTGCATCGGAATTAAATACAAAAGACCCAATGCCGACTTAAGTACAAGAAGACTGCCTCTTCCAACTCTCTATGTTTTGAACCATTCCTGTGACACTTGTTATAGATTCCGATGCTTCACTTCAGGTTTACAGTATCCCTCTGACCGTCTTATTGACGATGAAACACAGAATTTGCATCGGAATTGGATAGAAAATGCACATTGCCGACTTAAGTTCTAGAAGACTGACTCTTCTTACTGACTATGATTTGAACCATTCCTGTGACACTAGTTATGGATTCCGAAGCTTCCCTTCAGGTTAATTGTATCCCTCTGACCTTCTTATTGACGATGAAACACAGAAACAGCATCGGAATTAAATACAAAAGGCACAATGCCGAATTAAGTACAAGAAAACTGACTCTTCTTACTGTCTATTTTTGACCAGTCCTGTGACACTAGTTATAGACTCCGATGCTTCACTCCAGGTTTACTGTATCCCATGGACCTTCTTATTGACGATGGAACACAGAACTTGCATCGGAATAAAATGCAAAGGGCACAATGCCAACTTAAGTACAGAAGACTGACTCTTCTTACTTTCTATGTTTTGAACCATTCCTGTCACACTAGTTATAGATTCCGATGCTTCACTCCAGGATTACTGTATCCCTTGGACCTTCTTATTGACGATGAAACACAGATATTGCATCGGAATTAAATTCAAAAGGCACAATGCCGCCTTATGTACAAGAAGACTGACTCTTCCTACTGTCTATGTTTTGAACCATTCCTGAGACACTAGTTATAGATTCCGATGCTTCACTTCAGGTATACTGTATCCCTCTAACCTTCTCATTGCCGGTGAAACACAGAAATTGCATCGGAATTAAATACGAAAGGCACAATGCCAACTTAAGTACAAGAAGACTAACTCTTCTTACTGACTATGATTTGACCCATTCCTGTGACACAAGTTATAGATTCCGATGCTTCACTTCAGGTTTACTGTATCCCTCTGACCTTCTCATTGCCGGTGAAACACAGAAATTGCATCGGAATTAAATACAAAAGGCACAATGCCGACTTAAGTACAAGAAGACTGACTCTTCTAACTGTCTATGTTTGAAACATTCCTGTGACACTAGTTATAGATTCCGATGCTTCACTTCAGGTTTACTGTATCCCTCTGACCTTCTCATTGCCGGTGAAACACAGAAATTACATCGGAATTAAATACGAAAGGCACAATGCCAACTTAAGTACAAGAAGACTAACTCTTCTTACTGACTATGATTTGACCCATTCCTGTGACACAAGTTACAGATTCCGATGCTTCACTTCAGGTTTACTGTATCCCATGGACCTTCTTATTGACGATGAAACACAGAACTTGCATCGGAATAAAATGCTAAGGGCACAATGCCGACTTAAGTAAGAGAAGACTGACTCTTCTTACTGTCATTGATTTGAACTATTCCTGTGACATTAGTTATAGATTCCGATGCTTCACTCCAGGTTTACAGTATCCCTTGGACCATCCTATTAATGATGAAACACAGAAATTGCAACAGAATTAAACAAAAATGCACAATGATGACTTAAGTACAAGAAGACTGACTTTTCTTACTGACTATGTTTTGAACCATTCCTGTGACACTAGTTGTAGATTCCGATGCTTCACTTCAGAATTACTGTATCCCTCTGACCTTCTTATTGACGATGATAGACAGAAATTGCATCGGAATTAAATACAAAAGACACAATGCCGACTTAAGTACAAGAAGACTGACTCTTCGAACTGTCTATGTTTTGAACCATTTCTGTGACACTGGTTATAGATTCCGATGCTTCACTTCAGGTTTACTGTATCACTCTGACTGGCTTATTGACGATGAAACACAGAAATTGCATCGGAATTAAATAGAAAAGGCACAATGCCGACTTAAGTACTAGAAAAATGACTCTTCTTCCTGACTATGTTTTGAACCATTCCTGTGACACTACTTAAGGATTCCAATGCTTCACTTCAGGTTTACACTATCCCTCTGACCTTATTGACGATGAAACACAGAAATTGAATCGGAATTAAATACAAAAGGCACAATGCCGACTTAAGTTCAAGAAGACTGACTTTTCTTACTTTCTATGCTTTGAACCATTCCTGTGACACTAGTTATTGATTCCGATGCTTCACTCCAGGTTTACTGTATCCCTTGGACCTTCTTATTGACGATGAAACACAGAAATTGCATCGGAATTAAATACAAAAGCAAAATGACGACTTAAGTACAAGAAGATTGACTCATCTTACTCTCTATGATTTGAACCATTCCTGTGACACTAGTTATAGATTCCGATGCTTCACTCCAGGTTTACTGTATCCCTTGGACCTTCTTATTGACAATGAAACACAGAAATTGCATCGGAATTAAATACAAAAGCACAAATCCGACTTAAGGACAAGAAGACTGACTCTTCTTACTGACTATGCCTTTGATCCATTCCTGTGACACTAGCTATAGATTCCGATGCTTCACTTCAGGTTTACTGTATTCCTCTGACGTTCTTATTGACGATGAAACACAGAAGTTGCATCGGAATTAAATACAAAAGGCACAATGCCGACTTAAGTACAAGAAGATTGAGTCTTCTTACTGTCTATGTTTTGAACCATTAAATTGACACTAGTTATAGATTCCGATGCTTCACTCCTGGTTTACTGTACCCCTTGGACGTTCTTATTGACGATGAAACACAGAAATTGCATCGGAATTAAATAGAAAAGGCACAATGAAGACTTAATTACAAGAAGACTGACTCTTCTTACTGACTATGTTTTGAACCATTCCTGTGACACCAGTTATAGTTTCCGATGCTTCACTCCAGGTTTACTGTATCCCTTGGACCTTCTCATTGACGATGAAAGACAGAAATTGCATTGGAATTAAATACAAGAAGCACAATGCCGACTTATGGACAAGGAGACTGCCTCTTCTCACTGACTATGTTTTGAACAATTCCTGTGACACTAGTTATAGATTCCGATGCTTCACTTCAGGTTTACTGTATCCCTCTGACCTTCTTATTGACGATGAAACACAGAAATTGCATCGGAATTAAATACAAAAGGCACAATGCCGACTTAAGTACAAGAAGACTGACTCTTCATACTGTCTATGTTTGAAACATTCCTGTGACACTAGTTATAGATTCCGATGCTGCACTTCAGGTTTACTGTATCCCCCTGACCTTCTCATTGCCGGTGAAAAACAGAAATTGCATCGGAATTAAATACGAAAGGCACAATGCCAACTTAAGTACAAGAAGACTGACTCTTCTTACTGACTATGATTTGACCCATTCCTGTGACACAAGTTGTAGTTTCCGATGCCTCACTTCAGGTTTACTGTATCACTTGGAACTTCTTATTGACGATGAAACACAGAAATTGCATCGGAATTAAATACAAAAGACACAATGCCGACTTAAGTACAAGAAGACTGCCTCTTCCAACTGTCTATGTTTTGAACCATTCCTGTGACACTAGTTATAGATTCCGATGCTTCACTTCAGGTTTACTGTATCCCTCTGACCGTCTTATTGACGATGAAACACAGAATTTGCATCGGAATTAAATAGAAAATGCACAAAGCCGACTTAAGTTCTAGAAGACTGACTCTTCTTACTGACTATGTTTCGAACCATTCCTGTGACACTAGTTATGGATTCCGAAGCTTCACTTCAGGTTAACTGTGTCCCTCTGACCTTCTTATTGACGATGAAACACAGAAATTGTATCGGAATTATATACAAAAGGCACAATGCCGAATTAAGTACAAGAAGACTGACTCTTCTTACTGTCTATTTTTGAACCAGTCCTGTGACACTAGTTATAGACTCCGATGCTTCACTCCAGGTTTACTGTATCCCATGGACCTTCTTATTGACGATAAAACACAGAAATTGCATCGGATTAAAATGCAAAGGGCACAATGCCGACTTAAGGAAGAGAAGACTGACTCTTCTTACTGCCTATGATTTGAACCATTCCTGTGACATTAGTTATAGATTCCGATGCTTCACTCCAGGTTTACTGTATCCCTTGGACCATCCTATTAACGATGAAACACAGAAATTGCAACAGAATTAAATAGAAAATGCACACTGATGACTTAAGTACAGGAAGACTGACTCTTCTTACTGACTATGTTTTGAACCATTCCTGTGACACTAGTTATAGATTCCGATGCTTCACTTCAGGATTACTGTATCCCTCTGACTTTCTTGTTGACAATGAAACACAGAAATTGCATCGGAATTAAATACAAAAGGCACAATGCCGACTTAAGTACAAGAAGACTGACTCTTCTTACTGTCTATGTTTTGAACCATCCCTGTGATACTAGTTATAGATTCCGATGCTTTACTTGAGGTTTACTGTATCCCTTGGACCTTCTTATTGACGATGAAACACAGAAATTGCATCGGAATTAAATACAAAAGGCAAAATGCCAACTTAAGTACAGAGGACTGACTCTTCTTACTTTGTATGTTTTGAACCATTCCTGTGACACTAGTTATAGTTTCCGATGCTTCACTCCAGGATTACTGTATCCCTTCGACCTTCTTATTGACGATGAAACACAGATATTGCATCGGAATTAAATACAAAAGGCACAATGCCGCCTTATGGACAAGAAGAATGACTTTTCTTACTGACTATGTTTTGAACCATTCCTGTGACACTAGCTATAGATTCCGGTGGTTCACTTCAGGTTTACTGTATCCCTCTGACCTTCTTATTGACGATGAAAGACAGAAATTGCATCGGAATTAAATACAAAAGGCACAATGCCGACTTAAGTACAAGAAGATTGACTCTTCTTACTGTCTATGTTTTGAACAATTCCATTGACACTAGTTATAGATTCCGATGCTTCACCGCCGGTTTACTGTATCCCTTTGACGTTCTTATTGACGATGAAAGACAGAAATTGCATCGGAATTAAATAGAAAAGGCACAATGAAGACTTAAGTACAAGAAGACTGACTCTTCTTCCTGACTATGTTTTGAACCATACCTGTGACACTAGTTATAGTTTCCGATGTTTCACTTCAGGTTTACTGTATCCCTTGGACCTTCTTATTGACGATGAAACACAGAAATTGCATCGGAATTAAGTACAAAAGGCAAAATGCCGACTTAAGTACACGAAGACTGACTCTTCTTACTGTCTTTGTTTTGAACCATTCCTGTGACACTAGTTATAGATTCCGATGCTACACTCCAGGTTTACTGTATCCCTTGGACATTCTTATTGACGATGAAACACAGAAATTGCACCGGAATTAAATACAAAAGGCACAATGCCGACTTAAGGACAAGAAGAATGACTCTTTTTACTGACTATGACTTTGAACCATTGCTGTGACACTAGCTAAAGATTCCGATGCTTCACTTCAGGATTACTGTATCGCTCTGACCTTCTTATTGACGATGAAACACAGAAATTGCATCGGAATTAAACACAAAAGGCACAATGCCGACTTAAGTACAAGAAGAATGGCTCTTCTTACTGACTATGCCTTTGAACCATTCCTGTGACACTAGCTAAAGATTCCGATGCTTCACTTAAGGATTACTGTATCTCTCTGACCTTCTTATTGACGATGAAACACAGAAATGCATCGGAATTAAATACAAAAGGCACATGACGACTTAAGTACAAGAAGACTGACTCCTCTTACTGACTAAGATTTGAACCATTCCTGTGACACAAGTTATAGATTCCGATGCTTCACCTTCAGGTTTCCTGTATCCCTTGGACCATCTTATTGACGATGAAACACAGAAATTGCATCGGAATTAAATACAAAAGACACAATGCCGACATAAGTACAAGAAGACTGACTCTTCCAAATGTCTATGTTTTGAACCATTCCTGTGACACTAGTTATAGATTCCGATGCTTCACTTCAGGTTAACTGTATCCCACTGACCGTCTTATTGACGATGAAACACAGAAATTGCATCGGAATTAAATAGAATATGCACAATGCCGAATTAAGTACAAGAAGACTGACTCTTCTTACGGTCTATTTTTGAACCAGTCGTGTCACACTAGCTATAAATTCCGATGCATCACTTCAGGTTTACTGTATCCCTCTGACCTTCTTATTGACGATGAAACACAGAAATTGCATCGGAATTAAATACAAACGGCACAATGCCGACTTAAGTACAAGAAGACTGACCCTTCTTACTGTCTATGTCTGAACCATTCCTGTGACAATAGTTATAGATTCCGATGCTCCACTTCAGGTTTCCTGTATCCCTCTGACCTTCTTATTGACGATGAAACACAGAAATTGCATCGGAATTAAATACAAAAGGCACAATGCCAACTTAAGTACAAGAAGACTGTCTCTTCTTACTGACTATGCTTTGAACCATTAATGTAGCACTAGTTATAGATTGCGATGCTTCACTTCAGGTTTACTGTATCCCTCTGACCTTCTTATAGACGATGAAACACAGAAATTGCATCGGAATTAAGTACAAAAGGCACAATTTCGACTTAAGTTCATGAAGACCGACTCTTCATACTGATTATGTTTTGAACCATTAATGTGACGCTAGTTATGGATTCCGATGCTTCTCTTGAGGTTTACTGTTTCCTTTGGACCTTCTTATTGACGATGAAACACAGATATTGCATCAGAATTCAATACAAAAGACCAATGCCGACTTCAGGACAAGAAGACTGACTCTTCTTACAGACTACGTTTGAACCATTCTTGTGACACTAGCTATAGATTCCGATGCTTCACTTCAGGTTTACTGTATCCCTCTGACCTTCTTAATGACGATGAAACACAGAAATTGCATCGGAATTAAATACAAAAGGCACAATGCCGAATTAAGTACAAGAACACTGACTCTTCTTACGGTCTAGTTTGAACCAGTCGTGTGACACTAGCTATAAATTCCGATGCATCACTTCAGGTTTACTGTATCCCTCTGACCTTCTTATTGACGATGAAACACAGAAATTGCATCGGAATTAAATACAAAAGGCACAATGCCGACTTAAGTACAAGAAGACTGACCCTAATTACTGTCTATGTTTGAGCAATTCCTGTGACACTAGTTATGGATTCCGATGCTTCACTTGAGGTTTACTGTATCCTTTGGACCTTCTTATTGACGATGAAACACAGATATTGCATCGGAATTCAATACAAAAGGCACAATGCCGACTTCAGGACAAGAAGACTGACTCTTCTTGCAGACTATGTTTGAACCATTCCTGTGACACTAGCTATAGATTCCGATGCTTCACTTCAGGTTTACTGTATCCCTCTGACCTTCTTAATGACGATGAAACACAGAAATTGCATCGGAATTAAATACAAAAGGCTCAATGCCGATTTAAGTACAAGAAGACTGTCTTTTCTTACTGTCTATGTTTTGAACCATTCCATTGACACTAGTTATAGATTCCGATGCTTCACTCCAGGTTTACTGTATCCCTTGGACCTTCGTATTGACGATGAAACACAGCAATGGCATCGGAATTAAATAGAAAAGGCACAATGAAAACTTAAGTACAAGAAGACTGACTCTTCTTACTGACTATGTTTTGAACCATTATTGTGACACTAGTTATAGATTCCGATGATTCACTCCAGGTGTACTGTATCCCTTGCACCTTCTTATTGACGATGAAACACAGAAATTGCATCGGAATTAAATTGAAAAGCACAATGCCGACTTAAGTAGAAGAAGACTGACTCTGCTTACTGACTATGTTTTGAACGTTTCCTGTGACACTAGTTATAGATTCCGATGCTTCACTTCAGGTTTACTGTATACCGTGGACCTTCTTATTGACGATTAAACACAGAAATTGCATCGGAATTAAATACAAAAGGCACAATACCGACTTAAGTACATGAAGACTGACTCTTCTACTGACTATGTTTTGAACCATTCCTGTGACACTAGTTTTGGATTCCGAAGCTTCACTTCATTTTTACCGTATCCCTCTGACCTTCTTATTGACGAAGAAACACAGAAATTGCCTCGGAATTAAACAGAAAAGGCACAATGGCGACTTAAGTACAAGAAGACTGACTCTCCTTACTGTCTATGTTTTGAACCATTCCTGTGACACTAGTTATAGATTCCGATGCTTCACTCCAGGTTTACTGTATCCCTTGGAGCTTCTTATTGACGATGAAACACAGAAATTGCATCGGAATTAAATAGAAATGGCACAATTAAGACTTAAGTACAAGAAGACTGACTCTTCTTAATGACTATGATTTAAACCATTCCTGTGACACTAGTCATAGATTCCGATGCTTCACTTCAGGTTTACTGTGTCCCTTGGACCTTCTTATTGCTGATGCAATACAGAAATTGCATCAGAATTAAATACAAAAAGCAAAATGCCGACATAAATACACAAAGACTGACTCATCTTACTGTCTATCTTTTGAACCATTCCTGTGAGACTAGTTATAGATTCCGATGGTACACTCCAAGTTAACTGTATCCCTTGGACCTTCTTATTGACGATGAAACACAGAAATTGCATCGGAATTAAATAAAAAAGGCACAATGCCGACTTAAGGACAAGAAGACTGACTGTTCTTACTGACTATGTTTTGAACCTTTCCTGTGACACTAGTTATAGATTCCGACGCTTCACTCCAGGTTTACTGTATCCCTTGGACCTTCTTATTGAAGATGAAACACAGAAATTGCATCGGAATTAAACAGAAAAGGCACAATGAAGACTTATGTACAAGAAGACTGACACTTCTAACTAACTATGTTTTGAACCTTTCCTGTGACACTAGTTATAGATTCCGATGCTTCACTTCACGTTTATTGTATCCCCCTGACCTTCTTATTGACGATGAAACACAGAAATTGCATCGGAATTAAATAGAAAGGGCACAATGTCGACTTAAGTACAAGAAGACTGCCTCTTCTTACAGACTATGCTTGAACCATTCCTGTGACACTAGTTATAGAATCCGATGCTTCACTTCAGGTTTACTGTATCCCTTGGACCTTCTTATTGACGATGAACCACAGAAATTGCATCGGAATTAAATAGAAAAGGCACAATGCCGACTTAAGTACAAGAATACTGACTCACCTTACTTTCTATGTTTTGAACCGTCCCTGTGACACTAGTTATAGATTCCGATGCTTCAATCCAGGTTTACTGTATCCCTTGGACCTTCTTATTGACGATGAAACACAGAAATTGCATCGGAATTAAATACAAAAACACAATGCCGACTTAAGTACAAGAAGACTGACCCTTTATACTGACTATGATTTTAACCATTCCTGTGATACTAGTTATAGATTCCGATGCTTAACTTCAGGTTTACTGTATCCCTATGACCTTCTTATTGACGATGAAAGACAGAAATTGCATCGGAATTAAATACAAAAGGCACAATGCCGACTTAAGTACATGAAGACTGACTCTTCTACTGACTATGATTTGAACCATTCCTGTGACACTAGTTTTGGATTCCGAAGCTTCACTTCAGGTTTACCGTATCCCTCTGACCTTCTTATTGACGATGAAACACAGAAATTGCATCGGAATTAAATACAAAAGGCACAATGCCGAATTATGTACAAGAAGACTGACTCTCCTTACTGACTATGTTTTGAACCATCCCTGGGACACTAGTTACAGAATCCGATGCTTCACTCCAGGTTAACTGTATCCCTTGGACCATCTTATTGACGATGAAACACAGAAATTGCATCGGAATTAAATACAATAGGCACAACGCCGACTTAAGTACAAGAAGACGGACTCTTCCTTCTGTCTAAGTTTTGAACCATTCCTGTGACACAAGTTATAGATTCCGATGCTTCACTTCACGTTTACTGTATCCCATGGACCTTCTTATTAACGATGAAACACAAAAATTGCATCGGAATGAAGTAGAAAAGACACAATGCCGACTTAAGTACAAGAATACTGACTCATCTTACTGTCTATGTTTTGAACCGTCCCTGTGACACTAGTTATAGATTCCGACGATTCCCTTCAGGTTTACTGTATCCCTTGGACTCTCTTATTGACGATGAAACACAGAAATTGCATCAGAATTAAATACAAAAGGCACAATACCGACTTAGGTACAAGAAGACTGACTCTTCCTACTGACTATGTTTTGAACCATTCCTGTGACACTAGTCATAGATTCCGCTGCTTCACTTCAGGATTACTGTATCCCTCTGACCTTCTTATTGACGCTGAAACACAGAAATTGCACCGGAATTAAATACAAAAGGCACAATGCCGACTTAAGTACAAGAAGACTGACTCTTCTTACTGCCTATGTTTTGAACCATCCCTGGGACACTACTTATATATTCCGATGCTTCACCCCAGGTTTACTGTATCCCTTGGACCTTCTTATTGACGATGAAACACAGAAATTGCATCGGAATTAAATAGAAAAGGCACAATGCCGACTCAAGTACAAGAATACTGACTCATCTTACAGACTATATTTTGAACCGTCCCATTAGACACTAGTTATAGATTTCGATGCTTCACTCCAGGTTTACTGTATCCCTTGGACCTTCTTATTGACGATGAAACACAAAAATTGCATCGGAATTAAATACAAAAAGCACTATGCCGACTTAAGTACAAGAAGGCTGACTCTTCTTACTGACTATGTTTTGACCCATTCCTGTGACCCTAGTTATAGATTCCTATGCTACACTTCGGGTTTACTGTATCCCTCTGACCTTCTTATTGACGATGAAACACAGAAATTACATCAGAATTAAATACAAAAGGCACAATGCCGAATTAAGTACAAGAAGACTGACTCTTGTTACTGACTATGTTTTGTACCATTCCTGTGACACTAGTCATAGTTTCCGATGCTTCCCTTCAGGATTACTGTATCCCTCTGACCTTCTTATTGACGATGAAACACAGCGAATTGCACCGGAATTAAATACAAAAGGCACAATGCCGACTTAAGTACAAGAAGACCTACTCTTCTTACTGTCTAAGTTTTGAACCATCCCTGGGACACAAGTTATAGATTCCGAAGCTTCACCCCAGGTTTACTGTATCCCTTGGACCTTCTTATTGACGATGAAACACAGAAATTGTATTGGAATTAAATAGAAAAGGCGCAATGCCGACATAAGTTCAAGCATACTGATTCATCTTACTGTCTATGTTTGAACCGTCCCTGTGACACTAGTTATAGATTTCGACGCTTCACTCCAGGTTTGCTGTATCCCTTGGACCTTCTTATTGACGATGAAACACAAAAATTGCATCGGAATTAAATACAAAAAGCACTATGCCGACTTAAGTACAAGAAGGCTGACTCTTCTTACTGACTATGTTTTGACCCATTCCTGTGACACTAGTTATACATTCCGATGCTTCACTTCAGGTTTACTGTATCCCTCTGACCTTCTTATTGACGATGAAACACAGAAATTGCATCAGAATTAAATACAAAAGGCACAATGCCGAATTAAGTACAAGAAGACTGACTCTTGTTACTGTCTATGCTTTGAACCATTCCCGTGACACTAGATATAGACTCCGATGCTTCACTCCAGGTTTACTGTATCCCTTGGACTTTCTTATTGACGATGAAACACAGAAATTGCATCGGAATTAAATACAAAAGGCACAATGCCGACTTAAGTAAAAGTAGTCTGACTCTTCTTACTGTCTATGTTTGAACCATTCCTGTGACAATAGTTATAGATTCCGATGCTCCACTTCAGGTTTCCTGTATCCCTCTGACCTTCTTATTGACGATGAAACACAGAAATTGCATCGGACTTAAATACAAAAGGCACAATGCCAACTTAAGTACAAGAAGACTGACTCTTCTTACTGACTATGCTTTGAACCATTCCTGTGGCACTAGTTATAGATTGCGATGCTTCACTTCAGGTTTACTGTATCCCTCTGACCTTCTTATGGACGATGAAACACAGAAATTGCATCCGAATTAATTACAAAAGGCACAATGCCGACTTCAGGACAAGAAGACTGACTCTTCTTACAGACTATGTTTGAACCATTCCTGTGACACTAGCTATAGAATCTGATGCTTCACTTCAGGTTTACTGTATCCCTTGGACCTTCTTATTGATGATGCAACACAGAAATTGCATCGGAATTAAATACAAAAAGCAAAATGCCGACTTAAATACACAAAGACTGACTCATCTTACTGTCTATCTTTTGAACCATTCCTGTGAGACTAGTTATAGATTCCGATTGTACACCCCAGGTTTACTGTATCCCTTGGACCTTCTTATTGACGATGAAACACAGAAATTACATCGGAATTAAATACAATAGGCACAATGCCGACTTAAGTACAAGAAGACGGACTCTTCTTACTGTCTATATTTTGAACCATTCCAGTGACACTAGTTGTAGATTCCGATGCTTCACTTCAGGTTTACTGTATTCCCAGGACCTTCTTATTGTTTATAAAACACAGAAATTGCATCGGAATTAAATACAAAATGCACAATGCCGACTTTAGTACAAGAAGACTGACTCTTCTTACTGTCTATGTTTTGAACCGTTACTGTGACACTAGTTATAGATTCCGATGCTTCACTCCAGGTTTACTGTATCCCTTGGCGCTTCTTATTGACGATGAAACACAGAAATTGCATCGGAATTAAATACAAGAGGCACAATGCTGACTGACACTTCTTACTGACTATGTTTTGAACCATTCGTGTGAAACTAGTTATAGATTCCGATGCTTCACTTTAGGTTTGCTGTATCCCCCTTGGCCTTCCTAATGACGATGAAACACAGGGCACAATGCCGACATAAGTACAAGAAGACTGACTCCTCTTACTGTCTATGTTTGAACCCATCCTGTGACACTAGTCATAGATTCCGATGCTTCATTTCATGATTACTGCATTCTTCTGACCATCTTATTGCCGGTGATACACAGATATTGCACCGGAATTAAATACGAAAGGCACAATGCCAACTTAAGTACAATAAGACTGACTCTTCTTATTGACTATGTTTTGAACCATTCCTGTGACACTACTTATAGATTCCGATGCTTCACTTCAGGTTTACTGTATCCCTCTGACCTTCCTATTGACGATGAAACACAGAAACTGCATCGGAAATAAATAGAAAAGGCACAATGCCGACTTAAGTACATGAAGACTGACTCTTCATACTGTTAGGTTTTGAACCATTCCTGTGACACTAGTTGTAGAATCCGATGCTTCACTTCAGGTTTACTGTATCACTTGGACCTTCTTATTGACGATGAAACACAGAAATGGCATCGGAATTAAATACAAAAGACACAATGCCGACTTAAGTACAAGAAGAGTGACTCTTCCAACTGTCTATGTTTTGAACCATTCCTGTTACACTAGTTATAGATTCCGATGCTTCACTTCAGGTTTACTGTATCCCTCTGACCGTCTTATTGACGATGAAACACAGAAATTGCATCGGAATTAAATACAAAAGGCACAATGCCGACTTACGTACAAGAAGACTGTCTTTTCTTACTGTCTATGTTTTGAACCATTCCATTGACACTAGTTATAGATTCCGTTGCTTCACTCCAGGTTTACTGTATCCCTTGGACCTTCTTATTGACGATGAAACACAGCAATGGCATCGGAATTAAATAGAAAAGGCACAATGAAGACTTAAGTACAAGAAGATTGACTCTTCTTACTGACTATGATTTGAACCATTCCTGTGACACTAGTTATAGATTCCGATGCTTCACTCCAGGTTTACCGTATCCCTTGCACCTTCTTATTGACGATGAAACACAGATATTGCATCGGAATTAAATTGAAAAGCAAAATGCCGACTTAAGTAAAAGAAGACTGACTCTTCTTACTGACTATGTTTTGAACCATTTCTGTGACACTAGTTATGGATTCCGATGCTTCACTTCAGGTTTACTGTATACCATGGACCTTCTTATTGACGATTAAACACAGAAATTGCATCGGAATTAAATTCAAAAGGTACAATGCCGACTTAAGTACATGAAGACAGACTCTTCTACTGTCTATGTTTTGAACCATTCCTGTGACACTAGTTTTGGATTCCGAAGCTACACTTCAGGTTTACTGTATCCCTCTGACCTTCTTATTGACGAAGAAACACAGAAATTGCCTCGGAATTATACAGAAAAGGCACAATGGCGACTTAAGTACAAGAAGACTGACTCTTCTTACTGTCTGTTTTGAACCATTCCTGTGATACTAGTTATTGATTCCGATGCTTCACTCCAGGTTTACTGTATCCCTTGTACATTCTTATTGACGATGAAACACAGAAATTGCCTCGAAATTAAATAGAAATGGCACAATGAAGACTAAGTTCAAGAACACTGACTCTTGTTAATGACTATGATTTGAACCATTCCTGTGACACTAGTCATAGATTCCGATGCTTCACTTCAGGTTTACTGTGTCCCTTGGACCTTCTTATTGATGATGCAACACAGAAATTGCATCGGAATTAAATACAAAACGCAAAATGCCGACTTAATTACACAAAGACTGACTCATCTCACTGTCTATTTTTTGAACCATTCCTGTGAGACTAGTTATAGATTCCGATGGTACACTCTAGGTTTACTGTATCCCTTGGACCTTCTTATTGACGATGAAACACAGAAATTACATCGGAATTAAATAAAAAAGGCACAATGCCGACTTAAGGACAAGAAGTCTGACTCTTCTTACTGTCTATGACTTGAACCAATCCTGTGACACTAGTTGTAGATTCCGATGCTTCACTCCAGGTTTACTGTATCCCTTGGACCTTGTTATTGACGATGAAACACAGAAATTGCATCAGAATTAAATAGAAAATGCACAATGATGACTTAAGTACAAGAAGACAGACTCTTCTTACTGACTATGTTTTGAAACATTCCTGTGACACTAGTTATAGATTCCGACGATTCCCTTCAGGTTTACTGTATCCTTGGACTCTCTTATTGATGATGAAACACAGAAATTGCATCGGAATTAAATACAAAAGCCACAATACCGACTTACGTACAAGAAGACTGACTCTTCTTACTGACTATGTTTTGAACCATCCCTGTGACACTAGTCATAGATTACGATGCTTCACTTCAGGATTACTGTATCCCTCTGACCTTCTTATTGACGATTAAACACAGAAATTGCACCGGAATTAAATACAAAAGGCACAATGCCGACTTAAGTACAAGAAGACTAACTCTTCTTACTTCCTATGTTTTGAACCATCCCTGGGACACTACTTATATATTCCGATGCTTCACCCCAGGTTTACTGTATCCCTTGGACCTTCTTATTGACGATGAAACACAAAAATTGCATCGGAATTAAATAGAAAAGGCACAATGCCGACTTAAGTTCAAGAATACCGACTCATCTTACTGTCTATGTTTTGAACCGTCCCATTAGACACTAGTTAAAGATTTCGATGCTTCACTCCATGTTTACTGTATCCCTTTTACCTTCTTATTGACGATGAAACACAAAAATTGCATCGGAATTAAATACAAAAAGCACTATGCCGACTTAAGTACAAGAAGACTGACTCTTCTTACTGACTATGTTTTGACCCATTCCTGTGACACTAGTTATAGATTCCAATGCTTCACTTCAGGTTTACTGTATCCCTCTGACCTTCTTATTGACGATGAAACACAGAAATTACATCAGAATTAAATACAAAAGGCACAATGCCGAATTAAGTACAAGAAGACTGACTCTTGTTACTGACTATGTTTCGAACCATTATTGTGACACTAGTCATAGATTCAGATGCTTCACTTCAGGATTACTGTATCCCTCTGACCTTCTTATTGACGATGAAACACAGAAATTGCACCGGAATTAAATACAAAAGGCACAATGCCGACTTAAGTACAAGAAGACCTACTCTTCTTACTGTCTAAGTTTTGAACAATCCCTGGGACACTAGTTATAGATTCCGAAGCATCACCCCAGGTTTACTGTATCCCTTGGACCTTCTTATTGACGATGAAACACAGAAAATGTATTGGAATTAAATAGAAAAGGCGCAATGCCGACATAAGTACAAGCATACTGATTCATCTTACTGTCTATGTTTGAACCGTCCCTGTGACACTAGTTATAGATTTCGATGCTTCACTCCAGGTTTGCTGTATCCCTTGGACCTTCTTATTGACGTTGAAACACAAAAATTGCATCGGAATTAAATACAAAATGCACAATGCCGACTTAAGTACAAGAAGACTGACTCTTCTTACTGACTATGTTTTGAACCATTCCTGTGACACTAGTTATTGATTCCGATGCTTCACTTCAGGTTTACTGTATCCCTCTGACCTTCTTATTGACGATGAAACACAGAAATTGCAACAGAATTAAATACAAAAGGCTCAATGCCGAATTAAGTACAAGAAGACTAACTCTTGTTACTGTCTATGCTTTGAACCATTCCTGTGACACTAGTTATAGATTCCGATGCTTCACTTCAGGTTTACTGTATCCCTTGGACCTTCTTATTGACGATGAAACACAGAAATGGCATCGGAATTAAATACAAAAGACACAATGCCGACTTAAGTACAAGAAGAGTGACTCTTCCAACTGTCTATGTTTTGAACCATTCCTGTTACACTAGTTATAGATTCCGATGCTTCACTTCAGGTTTACTGTATCCCTCTGACCGTCTTATTGACGATGAAACACAGAAATTGCATCGGAATTAAATACAAAAGGCACAATGCCGACTTACGTACAAGAAGACTGTCTTTTCTTACTGTCTATGTTTTGAACCATTCCATTGACACTAGTTATAGATTCCGTTGCTTCACTCCAGGTTTACTGTATCCCTCGGACCTTCTTATTGACGATGAAACACAGCAATGGCATCGGAATTAAATAGAAAAGGCACAATGAAGACTTAAGTACAAGAAGACTGACTCTTCTTACTGACTATGATTTGAACCATTCCTGTGACACTAGTTATAGATTCCGATGCTTCGCTCCAGGTTTACCGTATCCCTTGCACCTTCTTATTGACGATGAAACACAGATATTGCATCGGAATTAAATTGAAAAGCAAAATGCCGACTTAAGTAAAAGAAGACTGACTCTTCTTACTGACTATGTTTTGAACCATTTCTGTGACACTAGTTATGGATTCCGATGCTTCACTTCAGGTTTACTGTATACCATGGACCTTCTTATTGACGATTAAACACAGAAATTGCATCGGAATTAAATTCAAAAGGTACAATGCCGACTTAAGTACATGAAGACAGACTCTTCTACTGTCTATGTTTTGAACCATTCCTGTGACACTAGTTTTGGATTCCGATGCTTCACTTCAGGTTTACTGTATCCCTCTGACCGTCTTATTGACGATGAAACACAGAAATTGCATCGGAATTAAATACAAAAGGCACAATGCCGACTTACGTACAAGAAGACTGTCTTTTCTTACTGTCTATGTTTTGAACCATTCCATTGACACTAGTTATAGATTCCGTTGCTTCACTCCAGGTTTACTGTATCCCTCGGACCTTCTTATTGACGATGAAACACAGCAATGGCATCGGAATTAAATAGAAAAGGCACAATGAAGACTTAAGTACAAGAAGACTGACTCTTCTTACTGTCT
The DNA here is from genome assembly GCF_021461385.2 of Schistocerca piceifrons. NCBI lineage: Eukaryota > Metazoa > Arthropoda > Insecta > Orthoptera > Acrididae > Schistocerca > Schistocerca piceifrons. The sequence continues at coordinate 421,892 of NW_025728055.1, forward strand.
GTTTTGAACCATTCCTGTGATACTAGTTATTGATTCCGATGCTTCACTCCAGGTTTACTGTATCCCTTGTACATTCTTATTGACGATGAAACACAGAAATTGCCTCGAAATTAAATAGAAATGGCACAATGAAGACTAAGTACAAGAACACTGACTCTTGTTAATGACTATGATTTGAACCATTCCTGTGACACTAGTCATAGATTCCGATGCTTCACTTCAGGTTTACTGTGTCCCTTGGACCTTCTTATTGATGATGCAACACAGAAATTGCATCGGAATTAAATACAAAACGCAAAATGCCGACTTAATTACACAAAGACTGACTCATCTCACTGTCTATTTTTTGAACCATTCCTGTGAGACTAGTTATAGATTCCGATGGTACACTCCAGGTTTACTGTATCCCTTGGACCTTCTTATTGACGATGAAACACAGAAATTACATCGGAATTAAATAAAAAAGGCACAATGCCGACTTAAGGACAAGAAGTCTGACTCTTCTTACTGTCTATGACTTGAACCAATCCTGTGACACTAGTTGTAGATTCCGATGCTTCACTCCAGGTTTACTGTATCCCTTGGACCTTGTTATTGACGATGAAACACAGAAATTGCATCAGAATTAAATAGAAAATGCACAATGATGACTTAAGTACAAGAAGACAGACTCTTCTTACTGACTATGTTTTGAAACATTCCTGTGACACTAGTTATAGATTCCGACGATTCCCTTCAGGTTTACTGTATCCTTGGACTCTCTTATTGATGATGAAACACAGAAATTGCATCGGAATTAAATACAAAAGCCACAATACCGACTTACGTACAAGAAGACTGACTCTTCTTACTGACTATGTTTTGAACCATCCCTGTGACACTAGTCATAGATTACGATGCTTCACTTCAGGATTACTGTATCCCTCTGACCTTCTTATTGACGATTAAACACAGAAATTGCACCGGAATTAAATACAAAAGGCACAATGCCGACTTAAGTACAAGAAGACTAACTCTTCTTACTTCCTATGTTTTGAACCATCCCTGGGACACTACTTATATATTCCGATGCTTCACCCCAGGTTTACTGTATCCCTTGGACCTTCTTATTGACGATGAAACACAAAAATTGCATCGGAATTAAATAGAAAAGGCACAATGCCGACTTAAGTTCAAGAATACTGACTCATCTTACTGTCTATGTTTTGAACCGTCCCATTAGACACTAGTTAAAGATTTCGATGCTTCACTCCATGTTTACTGTATCCCTTTTACCTTCTTATTGACGATGAAACACAAAAATTGCATCGGAATTAAATACAGAAAGCACTATGCCGACTTAAGTACAAGAAGACTGACTCTTCTTACTGACTATGTTTTGACCCATTCCTGTGACACTAGTTATAGATTCCAATGCTTCACTTCAGGTTTACTGTATCCCTCTGACCTTCTTATTGACGATGAAACACAGAAATTACATCAGAATTAAATACAAAAGGCACAATGCCGAATTAAGTACAAGAAGACTGACTCTTGTTACTGACTATGTTTCGAACCATTATTGTGACACTAGTCATAGATTCAGATGCTTCACTTCAGGATTACTGTATCCCTCTGACCTTCTTATTGACGATGAAACACAGAAATTGCACCGGAATTAAATACAAAAGGCACAATGCCGACTTAAGTACAAGAAGACCTACTCTTCTTACTGTCTAAGTTTTGAACAATCCCTGGGACACTAGTTATAGATTCCGAAGCATCACCCCAGGTTTACTGTATCCCTTGGACCTTCTTATTGACGATGAAACACAGAAAATGTATTGGAATTAAATAGAAAAGGCGCAATGCCGACATAAGTACAAGCATACTGATTCATCTTACTGTCTATGTTTGAACCGTCCCTGTGACACTAGTTATAGATTTCGATGCTTCACTCCAGGTTTGCTGTATCCCTTGGACCTTCTTATTGACGTTGAAACACAAAAATTGCATCGGAATTAAATACAAAATGCACAATGCCGACTTAAGTACAAGAAGACTGACTCTTCTTACTGACTATGTTTTGAACCATTCCTGTGACACTAGTTATTGATTCCGATGCTTCACTTCAGGTTTACTGTATCCCTCTGACCTTCTTATTGACGATGAAACACAGAAATTGCAACAGAATTAAATACAAAAGGCTCAATGCCGAATTAAGTACAAGAAGACTAACTCTTGTTACTGTCTATGCTTTGAACCATTCCTGTGACACTAGTTATAGATTCCGATGCTTCACTTCAGGTTTACTGTATCCCTCTGACCGTCTTATTGACGATGAAACACAGAAATTGCATCGGAATTAAATACAAAAGGCACAATGCCGACTTACGTACAAGAAGACTGTCTTTTCTTACTGTCTATGTTTTGAACCACTCCATTGACACTAGTTATAGATTCCGTTGCTTCACTCCAGGTTTACTGTATCCCTTGGACCTTCTTATTGACGATGAAACACAGCAATGGCATCGGTTTTAAATAGAAAAGGCACAATGAAGACTTAAGTACAAGAAGACTGACTCTTCTTACTGACTATGATTAGAACCATTCCTGTGACACTAGTTATAGATTCCGATGCTTCACTCCAGGTTTACCGTATCCCTTGCACCTTCTTATTGACGATGAAACACAGATATTGCATCGGAATTAAATTGAAAAGCAAAATGCCGACTTAAGTAAAAGAAGACTGACTCTTCTTACTGACTATGTTTTGAACCATTTCTGTGACACTAGTTATGGATTCCGATGCTTCACTTCAGGTTTACTGTATACCATGGACCTTCTTATTGACGATTAAACACAGAAATTGCATCGGAATTAAATTCAAAAGGCACAATGCCGACTTAAGTACATGAAGACTGACTCTTCTACTGTCTATGTTTTGAACCATTCCTGTGACACTAGTTTTGGATTCCCAAGCTACACTTCAGGTTTACTGTATCCCTCTGACCTTCTTATTGACGAAGAAACACAGAAATTGCCTCGGAATTATACAGAAAAGGCACAATGGCGACTTAAGTACAAGAAGACTGACTCTTCTTACTGTCTGTTTTGAACCATTCCTGTAATACTAGTTATAGATTCCGATGCTTCACTCCAGGTTTACTGTATCCCTTGTACCTTCTTATTGACGATGAAACACAGAAATTGCCTCGGAATTAAATACAAATGGCACAATGAAGACTAAGTACAAGAAGACTGACTCTTGTTAATGACTATGATTTGAACCATTCCTGTGACACTAGTCATAGATTCCGATGCTTCACTTCAGTTTTACTGTGTCCCTTGGACCTTCTTATTGATGATGCAACACAGAAATTGCATCGGAATTAAATACAAAACGCAAAATGCCGACTTAATTACACAAAGACTGACTCATCCCACTGTCTATTTTTTGAACCATTCCTGTGAGACTAGTTATAGATTCCGATGGTACACTCCAGGTTTACTGTATCCCTTGGACCTTCTTATTGACGATGAAACACAGAAATTACATCGGAATTATATAAAAAAGGCACAATGCCGACTTAAGGACAAGAAGTCTGACTCTTCTTACTGTCTATGACTTGAACCAATCCTGTGACACTAGTTGTAGATTCCGATGCTTCACTCCAGGTTTACTGTATCCCTTGGACCTTGTTATTGACGATGAAACACAGAAATTGCATCAGAATTAAATAGAAAATGCACAATGATGACTTAAGTACAAGAAGACAGACTCTTCTTACTGACTATGTTTTGAACCATTCCTGTGACACTAGTTATAGATTCCGACGATTCCCTTCAGGTTTACTGTATCCTTGGACTCTCTTATTGATGATGAAACACAGAAATTGCATCGGAATTAAATACAAAAGCCACAATACCGACTTACGTACAAGAAGACTGACTCTTCTTACTGACTATGTTTTGAACCATCCCTGTGACACTAGTCATAGATTACGATGCTTCACTTCAGGATTACTGTATCCCTCTGACCTTCTTATTGACGATGAAACACAGAAATTGCACCGGAATTAAATACAAAAGGCACAATGCCGACTTAAGTACAAGAAGACTAACTCTTCTTACTTCCTATGTTTTGAACCACCCCTGGGACACTACTTATATATTCCGATGCTTCACCCCAGGTTTACTGTATCCCTTGGACCTTCTTATTGACGATGAAACACAAAAATTGCATCGGAATTAAATAGAAAAGGCACAATGCCGACTTAAGTTCAAGAATACTGACTCATCTTACTGTCTATGTTTTGAACCGTCCCATTAGACACTAGTTAAAGATTTCGATGCTTCACTCCAGGTTTACTGTATCCCTTTTACCTTCTTATTGACGATGAAACACAAAAATTGCATCGGAATTAAATACAAAAAGCACTATGCCGACTTAAGTACAAGAAGACTGACTCTTCTTACTGACTATGTTTTGACCCATTCCTGTGACACTAGTTATAGATTCCAATGCTTCACTTCAGGTTTACTGTATCCCTCTGACCTTCTTATTGACGATGAAACACAGAAATTACATCAGAATTAAATACAAAAGGCACAATGCCGAATTAAGTACAAGAAGACTGACTCTTGTTACTGACTATGTTTCGAACCATTCCTGTGACATTAGTCACAGATTCAGATGCTTCACTTCAGGATTACTGTATCCCTCTGACCTTCTTATTGACGATGAAACACAGAAATTGCACCGGAATTAAATACAAAAGGACCAATGCCGACTTAAGTACAAGAAGACCTACTCTTCGTACTGTCTAAGTTTTGTACAAACCCTGGGACACTAGTTATAGATTCCGAAGCATCACCCCAGGTTTACTGTATCCCTTGGACCTTCTTATTGACGATGAAACACAGAAATTGTATTGGAATTAAATAGAAAAGGCGCAATGCCGACATAAGTACAAGCATACTGATTCATCTTACTGTCTATGTTTGAACCGTCCCTGTGACACTAGTTATAGATTTCGATGCTTCACTCCAGGTTTGCTGTATCCCTTGGACCTTCTTATTGACGTTGAAACACAAAAATTGCATCGGAATTAAATACAAAATGCACAATGCCGACTTAAGTACAAGAAGACTGACTCTTCTTACTGACTATGTTTTGAACCATTCCTGTGACACTAGTTATTGATTCCGATGCTTCACTTCAGGTTTACTGTATCCCTCTGACCTTCTTATTGACGATGAAACACAGAAATTGCATCAGAATTAAATACAAAAGGCTCAATGCCGAATTAAGTACAAGAAGACTAACTCTTGTTACTGTCTATGCTTTGAACCATTCCTGTGACACTAGTTATAGACTCCGATGCTTCACTCCAGGTTTACAGTATCCCTTGGACCTTCTTATTGATGATGAAACACAGAAATTGCATCGGAATTAAATACAAAAGGCACAATGTCGACTTAAGTAAAAGTAGTCTGACTCTTCTCACTGTCTATGTTTGAACCATTCCTGTGACAATAGTTATAGATTCCGATGATCCACTTCAGGTTTCCTGTATCCCCCTGACCTTCTCATAGACGATGAATCACAGAAATTGCATCGGAATTAAATACAAAAGGCACAATGCCAACATAAGTACAAGAAGACTGACTCTTCTTACTGACTATGCTTTGAACCATTCCTGTGGCACTAGTTATAGATTGCGATGCTTCACTTCAGGTTTACTGTATCCCTCTTACCTTCTTATGGACGATGAAACACAGAAATTGCATCGGAATTATATACAAAAGGCACAATTTCGACTTAAGTACATGAAGACCGACTCTTCATACCGACTATGTTTTGAACCATTAATGTGACGCTAGTTATGGATTCCGATGCTTCACTTGAGGTTTACTGTATCCTTTGGACCTTCTTATTGACGATGAAACACAGATATTGCATCGGAATTCAATACAAAAGGCACAATGCCGACTTCAGGACAACAAGACTGACTCTTCTTACAGACTATGTTTGAACAATTCCTGTGACACTAGCTATAGATTCCGATGCTTCACTTCAGGTTTACAGTATCCCTCTGACCTTCTTAATGACGATGAAACACAGAAATTGCATCGGAATTAAATACAAAAGGCACAATGCCGAATTAAGTACAAGAAGACTGACTCTTCTTACAGTCTATTTTTGAACCAGTCGTGTGACACTAGCTATAAATTCCGATGCATCACTTCAGGTTTACTGTATCCCTCTGACCTTCTTATTGACGATGAAACACAGAAATTGCATCGGAATTAAATACAAAAGGCACAATGCCGATTTAAGTACAAGAAGACTGACCCTTATTACTGTCTATGTTTGAACAATTCCTGTGGCACTAGTTATAGATTGCGATGCTTCACTTCAGGTTTACTGTATCCCTCTGACCTTCTTATGGACGATGAAACACAGAAATTGAATCGGAATTAAATACAAAGGGCACAATTTCGGCTTACGTACATGAAGAACGACTCTTCATACTGACTATGTTTTGAACCATTAATGTGACACTAGTTATGGATTCCGATGCTTCACTTGAGGTTTACTGTATCCTTTGGACCTTCTTATTGACGATGAAACACAGATATTGCATCGGAATTCAATACAAAAGGCACAATGCCGACTTCAGGACAAGAAGACTGACTCTTCGTACAGACTATGTTTGAACCATTCCTGTGACACTAGCTATAGATCCCGATGCTTCACTTCAGGTTTACTGTATCCCTCTGACCTTCTTAATGAGGATGAAACACAGAAATTGCATCGGAATTAAATACAAAAGGCACAATGTCGACTTAAGTACATGAAGACTGTCATTTCTTACTGTCTATGTTTTGAACCATTCCTGTGACACTAGTTTTAGATTCCGATGCTTCACTTCAGGTTTTACTGTATACCGTGGACCTTCTTATTGACGATGAAACACAGAAATTGCCTCGGAATTAAACAGAAAAGGCACAATGGCGACTTAAGTACAAGGAGACTGACTCTTCTTACTGTCTATGTTTTGAACCATTCCTGTGACACTAGTTATAGATTCCGATGCTTCACTCCATGTTTACTGTATCCCTTGGACCTTCTTGTTGACGATGAAACACAGATATTGCATCGGAATTAAATAGAAATGGCACAATGAAGACTTAAGTACAAGAAGACTGACTGTTCTTACTGACTATGTTTCGAACCATTCCTGTGACACTAGTTATAGATTCCGATGCTTCACTCCAGGTTTACTGTATCCCTTGGACCTTCTTATTGACGCTGAAACACAGAAATTGCATCGGAATTAAATAGAAATGGCACAATGAAGACTTAAGTACAAGAAGACTGACTCTTCTTAATGACTATGATTTGAACCATTCCTGTGACACTAGTCATAGATTCCGATGCTTCACTTCAGGTTTACTGTGTCCCTTGGACCTTCTTATTGATGATGCAACACAGAAATTGCATCGGAATTAAATACAAAAAGCAAAATGCCGACTTAATTACACAGAGACTGAGTCATCTTACTGTCTATCTTTTGAACCATTCCTGTGAGATTAGTTATAGATTCCGATTGTACACTCCAAGTTTACTGTATCCCTTGGACCTTCTTATTGACGATGAAACACAGAAATTGCATCGGAATTAAATAAAAAAGACACAATGCCGACTTAAGGACAAGAAGACTGACTGTTCTTACTGACTATGTTTTGAACCATTCCTGTGACACTAGTTATAGTTCCGACGCTTCACTCCAGGTTTACTGTATCCCTTGGACTTTCTTATTGAAGATGAAACACAGAAATTGCATCGGAATTAAATAGAAAAGGCACAATGAAGACTTATGTACAAGAAGACTGACTCTTCTAACTGACTATGTTTTGAACCTTTCCTGTGACACTAGTTATAGATTCCGTTGCTTCACGTCAGGTTTATTGTATCCCTCTGACCTTCTTATTGACGATGAAACACAGAAATTGCATCGGAATTAAATAGAAAAGGCACAATGCCGACTTAAGTAAAAGAAGACTGACTCTTCTTACTGACTATGTTTCGACCCATTCCTGTCACACTAGTTATAGATTCCGATGCTTCACTTCAGGTTTACTGTATACCTTGGACCTTCTTATTGACGATGAAACACAGAAATAGCATCGGAATTAAATAGAAAAGGCACAATGAAGACTTAAATAAAAGAAGACTGACTCTTCTTACTGAATAAGTTTTGAAACATTCCTGTGACACTAGTTATGGATTCCGATGCTTCACTTCAGGTTCACTGTATCCCTTGGACCTTCTAATTGACGAAGAAACACAGACATTGCATCGGTATTAAATACAAAAGGCAAAATGCCGACTTAAGTACACGAAGACTGACTCTTCTTACTGTCTATGTTTTGAACCATTCCTGTGACACTAGCTATAGATTCCGATGCTTAACTTCAGGATTACTGTATCCCTCTGACCTTCTTAGTGACGATGAAACACAGATATTGCATCGGAATTCAATACGAAAGGCACAATGCCGACTTCAGGACAAGAAGACTGACTCTTCTTACAGACTATGTTTGAACCATTCCTGTGACACTAGCTACAGATTCCGATGCTTCACTTCAGGTTTACTGTATCCCTCTGACCTTCTTAATGACGATGAAACACAGAAATTGCATCGGAATTAAATACAAAAGGCACAATGCCGAATTAAGTACAAGAAGACTGACTCTTCTTACGGTCTATTTTTGAACCAGTCGTGTGACACTAGCTATAAATTCCGATGCATCACTTCAGGTTTACTGTATCCCTCTGACCTTCTTGTTGACGATGAAACACAGAAATTGCATCGGAATTAAATACAAAAGGCACAATGCCGACTTAAGTACAAAAAGACTGACCCTTATTACTGTCTATGTTTGAACAATTCCTGCGACAATAGTTATAGATTCCGATGCTTCACTTCAGGTTTCCAGTATCCCTCTGACCTTGTTATTGACGATGAAACACAGAAATTGCATCGGAATTAAATACAAGAGGCACAATGCCGACTTAAGTACAAGAAGACTGACCCTTATTACTGACTATGTTTTGAACCATTCCTGTGACACTAGTTATAGATTCCGATGCTTCACTCCAGGTTTACTGTATGCCTTGCACCTTCTTATTGACGATGAAACACAGAAATTGCATCGGAATTAAATTGAAAAGCACAATGCCGACTTAAGTAAAAGAAGACTGACTCTTCTTACTGACTATGTTTTGAACCATTCCTGTGACACTAGTTATAGATTCCGATGCTTCACTTCAGGTTTACTGTATACCGTGGACCTTCTTATTGACGATTAAACACAGAAATTGCATCGGAATTAAATACAAAAGCCACAATGCCGACTTAAGTACATGAAGACTGACTCTTCTACTCTCTATGATTTGAACCATTCCTGTGACACTAGTTTTGGATTCCGAACCTTCACTTCAGGTTTACTGTATCCCTCTGACCTTCTAATTGACGAAGAAACACAAAAATTGCCTCGGAATTAAACAGAAAAGGCACAATGGCGACTTAGGTACAAGAAGACTGACTCTTCTTACTGTCTATGTTTTGAACCATTCCTGTGACACTAGTTATAGATTCCGATGCTTCACTCCAGGTTTACTGTATCCCTTGGACCTTCTTATTGACGATGGAACACAAAAATTGCATCGGAATTAAATAGAAATGGCACAATGAAGACTTAAGTACAAGAAGACTGACTCTTCTTAATGACTATGATTTGAACCATTCCTGTGACACTAGTCGTAGATTCCGATGCTTCACTTCAGGTTTACTGTGTCCCTTGGTCCTTCTTATTGATGATGCAACACAGATATTGCATCGGAATTAAATAGAAATGGCACAATGAAGACTTAAGTACAAGAAGACTGACTCTTCTTAATGACTATGATTTGAACCATTCCTGTGACACTAGTCATAGATTCCGATGCTTCACTTCAGGTTTACTGTGTCCCTTGGACCTTCTTATTGATGATGCAACACAGAAATTGCATCGGAATTAAATACAAAAAGCAAAATGCCGACTTAATTACACAGAGACTGAGTCATCTTACTGTCTATCTTTTGAACCATTCCTGTGACATTAGTTATAGATTCCGATTGTACACTCCAAGTTTACTGTATCCCTTGGACCTTCTTATTGACGATGAAACACAGAAATTGCATCGGAATTAAATAAAAAAGACACAATGCCGACTTAAGGACAAGAAGACTGTCTGTTCTTACTGACTATGTTTTGAACCATTCCTGTGACACTAGTTATAGTTCCGACGCTTCACTCCAGGTTTACTGTATCCCTTGGACTTTCTTATTGAAGATGAAACACAGAAATTGCATCGGAATTAAATAGAAAAGGCACAATGCAGACTTATGTACAAGAAGACTGACTCTTCTAACTGACTATGTTTTGAACCTTTCCTGTGACACTAGTTATAGATTCCGTTGCTTCACGTCAGGTTTATTGTATCCCTCTGACCTTGTTATTGACGATGAAACACAGAAATTGCATCGGAATTAAATACAAAAGGCACAATGCCGACTTAAGTACAAGAAGACTGACCCTTATTACTGTCTATGTTTGAACAATTCCTGTGACAATAGTTATAGATTCCGATGCTTCACTTCAGGTTTCGTGTATCCCTCTGACCTTGTTATTGACGATGAAATACAGAAATTGCATCGGAATTAAATACAAGAGGCACAATGCCGACTTAAGTACAAGAAGACTGACCCTTATTACTGACTATGTTTTGAACCATTCCTGTGACACTAGTTATAGATTCCGATGCTTCACTCCAGGTTTACTGTATGCCTTGCACCTTCTTATTGACGATGAAACACAGAAATTGCATCGGAATTAAATTGAAAAGCACAATGCCGACTTAAGTAAAAGAAGACTGACTCTTCTTACTGACTATGTTTTGAACCATTCCTGTGACACAAGTTATAGATTCCGATGCTTCACTTCAGGTTTACTGTATACCGTGGACCTTCTTATTGACGATTAAACACAGAAATTGCATCGGAATTAAATACAAAAGCCACAATGCCGACTTAAGTACATGAAGACTGACTCTTCTACTCTCTATGATTTGAACCATTCCTGTGACACTAGTTTTGGATTCCGAACCTTCACTTCAGGTTTACTGTATCCCTCTGACCTTATTATTGACGAAGAAACACAGAAATTGCCTCGGAATTAAACAGAAAAGGCACAATGGCGACTTAAGTACAAGAAGACTGACTCTTCTTACTGACTATGTTTTGAACCATTCCTGTTACACTAGTTATAGATTCCGATGCTTCACTCCAGGTTTACTGTATCCCTTGCACCTTCTTATTGACGATGGAACACAGAAATTGCATCGGAATTAAATTGAAAAGCACAATGCCGACTTAAGTAAAAGAAGACTGACTCTTCTTTCTGACTATGTTTTGAACCATTCCTGTGACACTAGTTTTAGATTCCGATGCTTCACTTCAGGTTTACTGTATACCGTGGACCTTCTTATTGACAATTAAACACAGAAACTGCATCGGAATTAAATACAAAAGGCACAATGCCGACTTAAGTACATGAAGACTGACTCTTCTACTCTCTATGATTTGAACCATTCCTGTGACACTAGTTTTGGATTCCGAAGCTTCACTTCAGGTTTACTGTATCCCTCTGACCTTCTTATTGACGATGAAACACAGAAATTGCCTCGGAAGTAAACAGAAAAGGCACAATGGCGACTTAAGTACAAGGAGACTGACTCTTCTTACTGTCTATGTTTTGAACCATTCCTGTGACACTAGTTATAGATTCCGATGCTTCACTCCATGTTTACTGTATCCCTTGGACCTTCTTGTTGACGATGAAACACAGATATTGCATCGGAATTAAATAGGAATGGCACAATGAAGACTTAAGTACAAGAAGACTGACTGTTCTTACTGACTATGTTTCGAACCATTCCTGTGACACTAGTTATAGATTCCGATGCTTCACTCCAGGTTTACTGTATCCCTTGGACCTTCTTATTGACGCTGAAAAACAGAAATTGCATCGGAATTAAATAGAAATGGCACAATGAAGACTTAAGTACAAGAAGACTGACTCTTCTTAATGACTATGATTTGAACCATTCCTGTGACACTAGTCATAGATTCCGATGCTTCACTTCAGGTTTACTGTGTCCCTTGGACCTTCTTATTGATGATGCAACACAGAAATTGCATCATAATTAAATACAAAAAGCAAAATGCCGACTTAATTACACAGAGACTGAGTCATCTTACTGTCTATCTTTTGAACCATTCCTGTGAGATTAGTTATAGATTCCGATTGTACACTCCAAGTCTACTGTATCCCTTGGACCTTCTTATTGACGATGAAACACAGAAATTGCATCGGAATTAAATAAAAAAGACACAATGCCGACTTAAGGACAAGAAGACTGACTGTTCTTACTGACTATGTTTTGAACCAGTCCTGTGACACTAGTTATAGTTCCGACGCTTCACTCCAGGTTTACTGTATCCCTTGGACTTTCTTATTGAAGATGACACACAGAAATTGCATCGGAATTAAATAGAAAAGGCACAATGAAGACTTATGTACAAGAAGACTGACTCTTCTAACTGACTATGTTTTGAACCTTTCCTGTGACACTAGTTATAGATTCCGTTGCTTCACGTCAGGTTTATTGTATCCCTCTGACCTTCTTATTGACGATGAACCACAGAAATTGCATCGGAATTAAATAGAAAAGGCACAATGCCGACTTAAGTAAAAGAAGACTGACTCTTCTTACTGACTATGTTTCGACCCATTCCTGTGACACTAGTTATAGATTCCGATGCTTCACTTCAGGTTTACTGTATACCTTGGACCTTCTTATTGACGATGAAACACAGAAATTGCATCGGAATTAAATAGAAAAGGCACAATGAAGACTTAAATAAAAGAAGACTGACTCTTCTTACTGAATAAGTTTTGAAACATTCCTGTGACACTAGTTATGGATTCCGATGCTTCACTTCAGGTTCACTGTATCCCTTGGACCTTCTAATTGACGAAGAAACACAGAAATTGCATCGGTATTAAATACAAAAGGCAAAATGCCGACTTAAGTACACGAAGACTGACTCTTCTTACTGTCTATGTTTTGAACCATTCCTGTGACACTAGCTATAGATTCCGATGCTTAACTTCAGGATTACTGTATCCCTCTGACCTTCTTAGTGACGATGAAACACAGATATTGCATCGGAATTCAATACGAAAGGCACAATGCCGACTTCAAACCAAGAAGACTGACTCTTCTTACAGACTATGTTTGAACCATTCCTGTGACACTAGCTATAGATTCCGATGCTTCACTTCAGGTTTACTGTATCCCTCTGACCTTCTTAATGACGATGAAACACAGAAATTGCATCGGAATTAAATACAAAAGGCACAATGCCGAATTAAGTACAAGAAGACTGACTCTTCTTACGGTCTATTTTTGAACCAGTCGTGTGACACTAGCTATAAATTCCGATGCATCACTTCAGGTTTACTGTATCCCTCTGACCTTCTTGTTGACGATGAAACACAGAAATTGCATCGGAATTAAATACAAAAGGCACAATGCCGACTTAAGTACAAGAAGACTGACCCTTATTACTGTCTATGTTTGAACAATTCCTGCGACAATAGTTATAGATTCCGATGCTTCACTTCAGGTTTCCAGTATCCCTCTGACCTTTATATTGACGATGAAACACAGAAATTGCATCGGAATTAAATACAAGAGGCACAATGCCGACTTAAGTACAAGAAGTCTGACCCTTATTACTGCCTATGTTTTGAACCATTCCTGTGACACTAGTTATAGATTCCGATGCTTCACTCCAGGTTTACTGTATGCCTTGCACCTTCTTATTGACGATGAAACACAGAAATTGCATCGGAATTAAATTGAAAAGCACAATGCCGACTTAAGTAAAAGAAGACTGACTCTTCTTACTGACTATGCTTTGAACCATTCCTGTGACACTAGTTATAGATTCCGATGCTTCACTTCAGGTTTACTGTATACCGTGGACCTTCTAATTGACGATTAAACACAGAAATTGCATCGGAATTAAATACAAAAGCCACAATGCCGACTTAAGTACATGAAGACTGACTCTTCTACTCTCTATGATTTGAACCATTCCTGTGACACTAGTTTTGGATTCCGAACCTTCACTTCAGGTTTACTGTATCCCTCTGACCTTCTTATTGACGAAGAAACACAGAAATTGCCTCGGAATTAAACAGAAAAGGCACAATGGCGACTTAAGTACAAGAAGACTGACTCTTCTTACTGTCTATGTTTTGAACCATTCCTGTGACACTAGTTATAGATTCCGATGCTTCACTCCAGGTTTACTGTATCCCTTGGACCTTCTTATTGACGATGAAACACAAAAATTGCATCGGAATTAAATAGAAATGGCACAATGAAGACTTAAGTACAAGAAGACTGACTCTTCTTAATGACTATGATTTGAACCATTCCTGTGACACTAGTCGTAGATTCCGATGCTTCACTTCAGGTTTACTGTGTCCCTTGGTCCTTCTTATTGATGATGCAACACAGATATTGCATCGGAATTAAATAGAAAAAGCAAAATGCCGACTTAACTACACAAAGACTGACTCATCTTACTGTCTATCTTTTGAACCATTCCTGTGAGACTAGTTATAGATTCCGATGGTACACTCCAGGTTTACTGTATCCCTTGGACCTTCTTATTGACGATGAAACACAGAAATTGCATCGGAATTAAATAGAAATGGCACAATGTAGACTTAAGTACAAGAAGACTGACTCTTCTTACTGACTATGTTTTGAACCATTCCTGTGACACTAGTTATAGATTCCGATGCTTCACTTCAGGTTTACTGTATACCGTGGACCTTCTTATTGACGATTAAACACAGAAATTGCATCGGAATTAAATACAAAAGGCAAGATGCCGACTTAAGTACACAGAGACTGACTCTTCTTACTGTCTATGTTTTGAACCGTTCCTGTGACACTAGTTATAGATTCCGATGCTTAACTTCAGGATTACTGTATCCCTCTGACCTTCTTAGTGACGATGAAACACAGAAATTGCATCGGAAATAAATACAAAAACACTATGCCGACTTAAGTACAATAATACTGACACATCTTACTGTCTATGATTTGAACCGTCCCTGTGACACTAGTTATCGATTCCGATGCTTCACTCCAGGTTTAATGTATGAGTTGGACCTTCTTATTGACGATGAAACACAGAAATTGCATCGGAATTAAATACAAAAGGCACAATGCCGACTTAAGTACAAGAAGACTGACTCTTCTTACTGACTATGTTTTGAACCATTCCTGTGACACTAGTTATGGATTCCGATGCTTCACTTCAGGTTTACTGTATCCCTCTGATCTTCTTATTGACGATGAAACACAGAAATTGCATCGGAATTAAATACAAAAGGCACAATGCCGAATTAAGTACAAGAAGACTGACTCTTATTACTGTCTATTTTTGAACCAGTCCTGTGACACTAGTTATAGACTCCGATGCTTCACTCCAGGGTTACTGTATCCTTTGGACCTTCTTATTGACGATGAAACACAGAAATTGCATCGGAATTAAATACAAATGGCACAATGCCGACTTAAGTAAAAGAAGTCTGACTCTTGTTACTGTCTATGATTTGAACCATTCCTGTGACACTAGTTACAGATTCCGATGCTTCACTCCAGGTTTACTGTATCCCTTGGACCTTCTTATTGACGATGAAACACAGAAATTGCATCAGAATTAAATAGAAAATGCACAATGATGACCTAAGGACGAGAAGACTGACTATTCTTACTGACTACGTTTTGACCATACCTGTGACACTAGTTATAGGTTCCGATGCTTCACTTCAGGATTACTGTATCCCTCTGACCTTCTTATTGACGATGAAACACAGAAATTGCATCGGAATTAAATACAAAAGGCACAATGCTGACATAAGTACAAGAATACTGACTCTTCTTACTGTCTATGTTTTGAACCATTCCTGTGACACTAGTTATAGATTCCGATGGTTCACTTAAGGTTTACTGTATCCCTTGGACCTTCTTATTGACGATGAAACACAGAAATTGCATCGGAATCAAATAGAAAAAGCACAATGAAAACTTAAGTACAAGAAGACTGACTCTTCTTACTGACTATGTTTTGAAAAATTCCTGTGACACTAGTTATAGATTCCGATGCTTCACTTCAGGTTTACTGTATCCCTTGGACCTTCTTATTGACGATGAAACACAGAAATTGCATCGGAATTAAATACAAAAGACAAAATGCGACATAAGTACATGAAGACTGACTCTTCTTACTGTCTATGTTTTGAACCATTCCTGTGACACTAGTTATAGATTTCGATGCTACAGTCCAGGTCTACTGTATCACTTGGACCTTGTTACTGACGATGAAACACAGAAATTGCATCGGAATTAAATACAAAAGGCACAATGCCGACTTAAGTACAAGAATACTGACTCCTCTTACTGTCTATGTTTTGAACCATTCCATTGACACTAGTCATAGATTCCGATGCTTCACTCCAGATTTACTGTATCCCTTGGACCTTCTTATTGACGATGAAACACAGAAATTGCATCGGAATTAAATAGAAAAGGCACAATGAAGACTTAAGTAAAAGAAGACTGACTCTTCTTACTGAATAAGTTTTGAACCATTCCTGTGACACTAGTTATAGATTCCGATGCTTCACTTGAGGTTCACTGTATCCCTCGGACCTTCTAATTGACGAAGAAACACAGAAATTGCATCAGAATTAAATACAAAAGGCAAAATGCCGACTTAAGTACACGAAGACTGACTCTTATTACTTTCTATGGATTGAACCATTCCTGTGACACTAGTTATAGATTCCGATGCCTCACTCCAGGTTTACTGTACCCCTTGGACCTACTTATTGACGATGAAACACAGAAATTGCATCGGAGTTAAATAGAAAAGGCACAATGCCGACTTAAGTACAAGAAGACTGACTCTTCTTACAGACTATGTTTTGAACCATTCCTGTGACACTAGTTATAGATTCCGATGCTTCACTTCAGGTTTACTGTATACCCTGGACCTTTCTTATTGACGATGAAATACAGAAATTGCATCGGAATGATATACAAAAGGCACAATGCCGACTAAAGGACAAGAAGACTGACTGTTCTTACTGACTATGTTTTGAACCAATCCTGTGACACTAGTTATAGATTCCGATGCTTCACCTTAGGAACACTGTATCCCACTGACCTTCTTATTGACGATGAAACACAGAAATTGCATCGGAATTAAATACAAAAGGCAAAATGCCGACTTAAGTACACGAAGACTGACTCTTCTCACTGTCTAAGATTTCAACCATTCCTGTGACACTAGTTATATATTCCGATGCTTCACTCCAGGTTTACTGTATCCCTTGGACCTTCTTATTGACGATGAAACACAGAAATTTCATCGGAATTAAATAGAAAAGGCACAATGCCGACTTAAGTAAAAGGAGACTGACTCTTCTTACTGACTATGTTTTGAACCATTCCTGTGACACTAGTTATAGATTCCGATGCTTCACTTCAGGTTTACTGTATACCTTGGACCTTCTTATTGACAATGAAACACAGAAATTGCATCGGAATTAAATACAAAAGGCACAATGCAGACTTAAGTACAAGAAGACTGACTCTTCTTACTGTCTATATTTTGAACCATTCCAGTGACACTAGTTGCAGATTCCGATGCTTCACTTCAGGTTTACTGTATTCCCAGGACCTTCTTATTGTTTATGAAACACTGAAATTGCATCGGAATTAAATACAAAAGGCACAATGCCGACTTAGGTACAAGAAGACTGACTCATCTTACTGTCTATGTTTTGAACCGTTATTGTGACACTAGTTATAGATTCCGATGCTTCACTCAAGGTTTACTGTATCCCTTGGACCTTCTTATTGACGATGAAACACAGAAATTGCATCGGAATTAAATACAAGAGGCACAATGCCGACTTAAGTACAAGAAGACTGACTCTTCTTACTGACTATGTTTTGAACCATTCCTGTGACACTAGTTGTAGATTCCGATGCTTCACTTCAGGTTTAATGTATCCTTTGGACCCTCTTATTGACGATGAATCACAGAAATTGCATCGGAATTCATACAGAAGGCACAATGCCGACTTAACTACAACAAGACTGACTCTTCTTACTGACGATGCTTTGAACCATTCCTGTGACACTAGTTATAGATTCCGAAGCTTAACTTCAGGATTACTGTATTCCTCTGACCTTCTTATTGACGATGAAACACAGAAATTGCATTGGAATTAAATAGAAAAAGCACAATGAAGACTTAATTAAAAGAAGACAGACTCTTCTTACTGAATAAGTTTTGAACCATTCCTGTGACACTAGTTATAAATTCCGATGCTTCACTTCAGGTTCACTGTATCCCTTGGACCTTCTTATTGACGAAGAAACACAGAAATTGCATCGGAATTAAATAGAAAAGGCACAATGCTGACTTAAGTACAAGAAGACTGACTCTTCTTACTGACTATGTTTTTAACCATTCCTGTGACTCTAGTTATAGATTCCGATGGTTCACTTCAGGTTTACTGTATCCCATGGACCTTCTTATTGACGATGAAACACAGAAATTCCATCGGAATTAAGTAGAAAAGGCACAATGCCGACGTAAGTACAAGAAGATTGACTCTTCTTACTGTCTATATTTTGAACTATTCCAGTGACACTAGTTGCAGATTCCGATGCTTCACTTCAGGTTTACTGTATTCCCAGGACCTTCTTATTGTTTATGAAACACTGAAATTGCATCGGAATTAAATACAAAAGGCACAATGCCGACTTAAGTACAAGAAGACTGACTCTTCTTACTGTCTATGTTTTGAACCATTATTGTGACACTAGTTATAGATTCCGATGCTTCACTCAAGATTTACTGTATCCCTTGGACCTTCTTATTGACGATGAAACAGAGAAATTGCATCGGAATTAAATACAAGAGGCACAATGCCGACTTAAGGACAAGAAGACTGACTCTTCTTACTGACTATGTTTTGAACCATTCCTGTGACACTAGTTATAGACTCCGATGCTTCACTATAGGTTTGCTGTATCCCCCTGGCCTTCTTATTGACGATGAAACACAGAAATTGCATCGGAATTAAATACAAAAGGCACAATGCCGACTTAAGTACAACAAGACTGGCTCCTCTTACTGTCTATGTTTGAACCATTTCTGTGACACTAGTTATAGATTCCGATGCTTCATTTCAGGCTTACTGTATCCCTCTGACCATCTTATTGCCGGTGATACACAGAAATTGCACCGGAATCAAATACGAAAGGCACAATGCCAACTTAAGTACAAGAAGACTGACTCTTCTTACTGACTATGTTTTGAACCATTCCTGTGACACTAGTTGTAGATTCCGATGCTTCACTTCAGGTTAACTGTATCCTTTGGACCTTCTTATTGACGATGAATCACAGAAATTGCATCGGAATTCATACAGAATCACAATGCCGACTTAACTACAACAAGACTGACTCTTCTTACTGACGATGCTTTGAACCATTCCTGTGACACTAGTTATAGATTCCGAAGCTTATCTTCAGGATTACTGTATCCCTCTGACCTTCTTAGTGGCGATGAAACACAGAAATTGCATCGGAAATAAATACAAAAACACAATGCCGACTTAAGTACAAGAATACTGACACATCTTACTGTCTATGTTTTGAACCGTCCCTGTGACACTAGTTATCGATTCCGATGCTTCACTCCAGGTTTACTGTATGCCTTGGACCTTCTTATTGACGATGAAGCACAGAAATTGCATCGGAATTAAATACAAAAGGCACAATGCCGACTTAAGTACAAGAAGACTGACTCTTCTTACTGACTATGTTTTGAACCATTCCTGTGACACTAGTTATGGATTCCGATGCTTCACTTCAGGTTTATTGTATCCCTCTGACCTTCTTATTGACGATGAAACACAGATATTGCATCGGAATTAAATACAAAAGGCTCAATGCCGAATGAAGTACAAGAAGACTGACTCTTCTTACTGTCAATTTTTGAACCAGTCCTGTGACACTAGTTATAGACTCCGATGCTTCACTCCAGGTTTACTGTATCGTTTGGACCATCTTATTGACGATGAAACACAGAAATTGCATCGGAATTAAATACAAATGGCACAATGCCGACTTAAGTAAAAGAAGTCTGACTCTTGTTACTGTCTATGATTTGAACCATTCCTGTGACACTAGTTATAGATTCCGATGCTTCTCTTCGGGTTGACTGTATACCATGGACCTTTCGTATTGACGATGAAACACAGAAATTGCATCGGAATTAAATACAAAATGCACAATGCCGACTTAAGTACAAAAAGACTGACTCTTCTTACTGTCTATGTTTTGAACCATCCCTCTGACACTTGTTATAGATTCCGATGCTTCACTTCAGGTTTACTGTATCCCTTGGACCTTGTTATTGACGATGAAACACAGAAATAGCATCGGAATTAAATTGAAAAGGCACAATGCCGACTTAAGTACAAGAAGACTGACTCTTCTTACTGACTATGTTTTGAACCATTCCTGTGACACTAGTTATAGATTCCGATGCTTCACTTCAGGTATACTGTATACCTTGGACCTTTCGTATTGACGATGAAACACAGAAATTGCATCGGAATTAAATACAAAAGGCACAATGCCGACTTAAGTTCAAGAAGACTGACTCTTCCTACTGTCTATGATTTGAACCATTCCTGTGACACTAGTTTTGGATTCCGATGCTTCACTTCAGGTTTACTGTATCCCTCTGACCATATTGCCGATGAAACACAGAAATTGCATCGGAATGAAATACAAAAGGCACAATGCCGACTGAAGGAAAAGAAGACAGACTCTTCTTACTGACTATGATTTGAACCATTCCTGTGACACTAGTAATAGGTTCCGATGCTTCACTTCAGGATTTCTGTTTCCCTTGGACATTCTTATTGACGATGAAACACAGAAATTGCATCGGAATTAGATACAAAAGGCACAATGCCGACTTAAGTACAACAAGACTGGCTCCTCTTACTGTCTAAGTTTGAACCATTTCTGTGACACTAGTTATAGATTCCGATGCTTCATTTCAGGCTTACTGTATCCCTCTGACCATCTTATTGCCGGTGATACACAGAAATTGCACCGGAATTAAATACGAAAGGCACAATGCCAACTTAAGTACAAGAAGACTGACTCTTCTTACTGACTATGTTTTGAACAATTCCTGTGACACTAGTTGTAGATTCCGATGCTTCACTTCAGGTTTACTGTATCCTTTGGACCTTCTTATTGACGATGAATCACAGAAATTGCATCGGAATTCATACAGAATCACAATGCCGACTTAACTACAACAAGACTGACTCTTCTTACTGACGATGCTTTGAACCATTCCTGTGACACTAGTTATAGATTCCGAAGCTTGTCTTCAGGATTACTGTATCCATCTGACCTTCTTAGTGGCGATGAAACACAGAAATTGCATCGGAAATAAATACAAAAACACAATGCCGACTTAAGTACAAGAATACTGACACATCTTACTGTCTATGTTTTGAACCGTCCCTCTGACACTAGTTATCGATTCCGATGCTTCACTCCAGGTTTACTGTATGCCTTGGACCTTCTTATTGCCGATGAAACACAGAAATTGCATCGGAATGAAATACAAAAGGCACAACGCCGACTTAAGTACAAGAAGACTGACTCTTCTTACTGACTATGTTTTGAACCATTCGTGTGACACTAGTTATGGATTCCGATGCTTCACTTCAGGTTTACTGTATCCCTCTGACCTTCTTATTGACGATGAAACACAGAAATTGCATCGGAATTAAATACAAAAGGCTCAATGCGGAATTAAGTACAAGAAGACTGACTCTTCTTACTGTCTATTTTTGAACCAGTCCTGTGACACTAGTTATAGACTCCGATGCTTCACTCCAGTTTACTGTATCCTTTGGACCTTCTTATTGACGATGAAACACAGACATTGCATCGGAATTAAATACAAATGGCACAATGCCGACTTAAGTAAAAGAAGTCTGACTCTTGTTACTGTATATGATTTGAACCATTCCTGTGACACTAGTTATAGATTCCGATGCTTCACTCCAGGTTTACTGTATCCCTTGGACCTTCTTATTGACGATGAAACACAGAAATTGCATTGGAATTAAATAGAAAAGGCACAATGAAGACTTAATTAAAAGAAGACAGACTCTTCTTACTGAATAAGTTTTGAACCATTCCAGTGACACTAGTTATAGATTCCGATGCTTCACTTCAGGTTCACTGTATCCCTTGGACCTTCTAATTGACGATGAAACACAGAAATTGCTTCGGAATTAAATAGAAAAGGCACAATGCCGACTTAAGTACAAGAAGATTGACTCTTCTTACTGACTAGGTTTTGAACGATTCCTGTGACACTAGTCATAGATTCCGATGCTTCTCTTCAGGTTGACTGTATACCATGGACCTTTCGTATTGACGATGAAACACAGAAATTGCATCGGAATTAAATACAAAATGCAAAATGCCGACTTAAGTAAAAAAGACTGACTCTTCTTACTGTCTATATTTTGAACCGTCCCTCTGACACTTGTTATAGATTCCGATGCTTCACTTCAGGTTTACTGTATCCCTCGGACCTTCTTATTGACGATGAAACACAGAAATAGCATCGGAATTAGATTGAAAACGCACAATGCCGACTTAAGTACAAGAAGACTGACTCTTCTTACTGACTATGTTTTGAACCATTCCTGTGACACTAGTTATAGATTCCGATGCTTCACTTCAGCTATACTGTATACCTTGGACCTTTCGTATTGACGATGAAACACAGAAATTGCATTGGAATTAAATACAAAAGGCACAATGCCAACTTAATTTCAAGAAGACTGACTCTTCCTACTGTCTATGATTTGAACCATTCCTGTGACACTAGTTTTGGATTCCGATGCTTCACTTCAGGTTTACTGTATCCCTCTGACCTTATTGCCGATGAAACACAGAAATTGCATCGGAATGAAATACAAAAGGCACAATGCCGACTGAAGGACAAGAAGACGGACTCTTCTTACTGACTATGATTTGAACCATTCCTGTGACACTAGTAATAGGTTCCGATGCTTCACTTCAGGATTTCTGTTTCCCTTGGACATTCTTATTGACGATGAAAAACAGAAATTGCATCGGAATTAGATACAAAAGGCACAATGCCGACTTAAGTACAAGAAGACTGACTCTTCTACTGTCTATGTTTTGAACCATTTCTGTGACACTAGTAATAGAGTCCGATGCTTCACTTCAGGTTTACTGTATCCCTTGGACCATCCTATTGACGATGAAACACAGAAATTGAATCGGAATTCAATACAAATGGCACAATGCCGACTTAAGTAAAAGACGTCTGACTCTTCTTACTGTCTATATTTTGAACCTTTCCAGTGACACAAGTTATAGATTCCGATGCTTCACTTCAGGTTTACTGTATCCCTTGGACATTGTCATTGACTATGAAACACAGAATTTGCATCGGAAGTAAATACAAAAGGCACAATGCCGACTTAAGTAAAAGACGTCTGACTCTTCTTACTGGCTATGATTTGAACCATTACTGTGACACTAGTGTATAGTTTCCGATGCTTCACGCCAGGTTTACTGTATCCCTTGGAGATTCTTATTGACGATGAAACACAGAAATTGCATCGGAATTACATACGAAAGGCACAATGCCAAATTAAGTAGAAGAAGACTGACTCTTCTTACTGACTATGCTTTGAACCATTCCCGTGAAACAAGTTATAGATTCCGATGCTTCACTTCAGGTTTACTGTATCCCTCTGACCTTCTAATTGACGATGAAACACAGAAATAGCATCGGAATTAAATAGAAAAGGCACAACGCCGACTTAAGTACATGAAGACTGACTCTTCTTACTGTCTATGTTTTGAACGATTCCTGTGACACTAGTTGTAGATTCCGATGCTTCACTTCAGGTTTATTGTATCCCTTGCACCTTCTTATTGACGATGAAACACAAAAATTGCATCGGAATTCAATACAAAAGGCACAATGCCGGCTTAAGTACAAGAAGACTGACTCTTCCTACTGTCCATGACTTGAACCATTCCTGTGTCACTAGTTTTGGATCCCGATGCTTCACTTCAGGTTTACTGTATCCCTCTGACCTTATTGCCGATGAAACACAGAAATTGCATCGGAACTAAATACGTAAGGCACAATGCCGGCTTAAAGACAAGAAGACTGACTCTTCTTACTGTCTATGATTTGATCCATTCCTGTGGCACTAGTTATGGATTCCAATGTTTCACTTCAGGTTTACTGTATCCGTCTGACCTTCTTATTGACGATGAAACACAGAAATGGCATCGGAATGAAATACAAAAGGCACAATGCCGAATTAAGTACAAGAAGACTGACATTTCTTACTGTCAATTTTTGAACCAGTCCTGTGACATTAGTTATAGACTCCGATGCTTCACTCCAGGTTTACTGTATCCCTTGGACCTTCTTATTGACGATGAAACACTAAATTGCGTCGGAATTAAATACAAAGGGCACAATGCCGACTTAAGGAAAAGAAGTCTGACTCTTCTTACTGTCTATGATTTGAACCATTCCTTTGACACTAGTTATAGATTCCGATGCTTCACTCCAGGTTTACTGTATCCCTTGGACCTTCTTAGTAACGATGAAACATGGAAATTGCATCAGAATTAAATATAAAATGCACAATGATGACTTAAGTACAAGAAGACTGACTATTCTTACTGATTATGTTTTGAACCATTCCTGTGACACTAGTTATAGATTCCGTTGCTTCACTTCAGGATTACCGTATCCCTCTGACCTTCTTAGTGACGATGAAACACAGAAATTGCACCGGAATTAAATATAAAAGGCACAATGCCAACTTATGTACAAGAAGAATGACTCTTCTTACTGTCTATGTTATGAGCCATCCCTGTGACACTAGTTATAGATTCCGATGCTTCACTCCAGGTTAACTGTATCCCTTGGTCCTTCTTATTGGCGATAAAACACAGAAATATCATCGGAATGAAATACAAAAGGCACAATGCCGACTTAAGTACAAGAAGACTGACTCTTCTTACTGACTATGATTTGAACCATTCCTGTGGCACTAGTTACAAATTCCGATGCTTCACTTCAGGTTTACTGTATGCCTCGGACCTTCTGATTGACGATGAAACACAGAAATTGCATCGGAATTAAATACAAAAGGCACAATGCAGAATTAAGTACAAGATGACTGACTCTTCATACTGTCTACGTCTTGAACCATTCCTGTGACACTAGTTATAGATTCCGATGCTTCACTCCAGGTTTACTGTATCCCCTGGACCTTCTTATTGACGATGAAACACAGGAATCGCATCGGAATTAAATACAAAAGGCACAATGCCGACTTAAGTACAAGAAGACTGACGCGTCTTACTGCTATGTTTTGAACCATTCCATAGACACTAGTTATAGATTCCGATGCTTCACTCCAGGTTTACTGTATCCCTTGGACCTTGTTATTGGCGCTGAAACACAGAAATTGCATCGGAATTAAGTAGAAACGTACAATGCCGACTTAAGTACAAGAAGACTGACTCTTCTTACTGACTATGTTTTGAACCATTCCTGTGACACTAGTTATAGATTCCGATGCTTCACCTCAGGTTTTGTGTATCCCTTTGACCTTCTTATTGACGATGAAACACAGAAATTGCATCGGAATTAAATACAAAAGGCAAAATGCCGAGTTAAGTACACGAGGACTGTCTCTTCTTACTGTCTAAGATTTGAACCTTTCCTGTGACACCAGTTATAGATTCCGATGCTACACTCCTGGTTCATTGTATCCCTCTGACCTTCTTATTGACGATGAAACACAGAAATTGCATTGGAATTAAATTGAATAGGCAGAATGTCGACTTAAGTACAAGAAGACTGACTCTTCTTACTGTCTATGTTTTGAACCATTTCTGTGAAACTAGTTATAGATTCCGATGCTTCACTCCAGGTTTACTGTATCTCTTGGAAATTCTTATTGACGATGAACCACAGAAATTGCATCGGAATTAAATAGAAAAGGCACAATGCCGACTTAAGTACAAGAAGACTGACTATTGTTACTGACTATGTTTTGAACCATTCCTGTGACACTAGTTATAGATTCCGATGCTTCACTTAAGGTTTACTGTATACCTTGGACCTTCTTATTGACGATGAATCACAGAAATTGCATCGGAATTAAATACAAAATGCACAATGCCGACTTAAGGACAAGATGACTGACTGTTCTTACTGACTATGTTTTGAACCATTTCTGTGACACTAGTTATAGATTCCGATGCTTCACTTCATATTTATTGTATCCCTCTGACCCTCTTATTGACGATGAAACACAGAAATTGCATCGGAAAGAAATACAAAAGGCACAATGTCGACTCAAGTACAAGAAGACTGACTCTTCTTACTGTCTATGTTTTGAACCATTCCTGTGACACTACTTATAGATTCCGATGCTACACTCCAGGTTTACTGTATCCCTTGGACCTTCTTATTGACGATGAAACACAGGAATTGCATAGGAATCAAATAGAAAAGGCACAATGAAGACTTAAGTACAAGAAGACTGACTCTTCTTACTGACTATGTTTTGAACCATTCCTGTGAATCTAGTTATAGATTCCGATGCTACACTACAGGTTTACTGTATCCCTTGGATCTTCTTATTGACGATGAAACACGGAAATTGCATAGGAATTAAATATAAAAGGCACAATGCCGACTTAAGGACAAGACGACTGACTGTTCTTAATGACTATGTTTTGAACCATTCCTGTGACACTAGTTATAGGTTCCGATGCTTCACTTCAGGTTTATTGTATCCCTCTGACCTTATTATTGACGATGAAACACAGAAATTGCATCGGAATTAAATACAAAGGGACAATGCCGACTTAAGGAAAAGAAGTCTGACTCTTCTTACTGTCTATGATTTGAACCATTCCTGTGACACTAGTTATAGATTCCGATACTTCACTCCAGGTTTACTGTATCCCTTGGACCTTCTTAATAACGATGAAACACAGAAATTGCTTCAGATTAAATATAAAATGCACAATGATGACTTAAGTACAAGGAGACTGACTATTCTTACTGACTATGTTTTGAACCATTCCTGTGACACTAGTTATAGATTCCGATGCTTCACTTCAGGATTACTGTATCCCTCTGACTTTCTTATTGACGATGAAACACAGAAATTGCATCGGAATTAAATACAAAATGCACAATGCCAACTTATGTACAAGAAGACTGACTCTTCTTACTGTCTATGTTTTGTGCCATCCCTGTGACACTAGTTATAGATTCCGATGCTTCACTCCACGTTTACTGTATCCCTTGGTCCTTCTTATGGACGATAAAACACAGAAATATCATCGAAATTAAGTACAAAAGGCACAATGCAGAATTAAGTACTAGATGACTGACTCTTCTTACTGTCTATGTTTTGAACCAGTCCTGTGACACTAGTTATAGATTCCGATGCTTCACTCCAGGTTTACTGTATCCCTTGGACCTTCTTATTGACGATGAAACACAGAAATTGCATCGGAATTAAATACAAAAGGCAAAATGCCGACTTAAGGACAAGAAGACTGACTTTTCTTACTGACTATGCTTTGAACCATTCCTGTGACACTAGTTATAGATTCCGATGCTTCACTTCAGTTTTATTGTATCCCTCTGACCCTCTTATTGACGAGGAAACACAGAAATTGCATCGGAATTAAATAGAAAAGGCACAATGTCGACTTAAGTACAAGAAGACTGACTCTTCTTACTGTCTATGTTTTGAACCATTCCTGTGACACTAGTTATAGATTCCGATGCTTCACTCCAGGTTTACTGTATCCCTTGGAACTTCTTATTGACGAAGAAACACAGAATTTGCATCGGATTTAAATAGAAAATTCACGATGCCCACTTAAGTATAAGAAGACTGACTCTTCTTACTGACTGTGTTTCGAACCATTCCTGTGACACTAGTTATATATTTCGATGCTCCACTTCAGGTTTACTGTATACCTTGGACCTTCTTATTGACGATGAAACACAGAAATTGCATTGGAATTAAATAGGAAAGCCACAATGCCGACTTAAGTACAAGAAGACAGACTTATCCTTTTGTCTATGTTTTGAACCACTCCTGTGACACAACTTTGGATTCCGATGCTTCACTTCAGGTTTACTGTATCTCTCTGACCTTCTTATTGACGATGAAACACAGAAATTGCATCGGAATTAAATACAAAAGGCACAATGCCGATTTAAGTACAAGAAGACTGACGCTTCCTGTTGTCTATGTTTTGAACCATTAATGTGAGACTAGTTATAGATTCCGATGTTTCACTTCAGGTTTACTGTATCCCTCTGACCTTATTGCCGATGAAACACAGATATTGCATCGGATCTAAATACAAAAAGCACAATGCCGACTTAAGGACAAGAAGACTGACTCTTCTTACTGGCTATGTTTTGAACCATTCCTGTGACACTAGTTATAGATTCCGATGCTTCACTTCAGGTTTACTGTTTCCCTTTAACCTTCTTATTGACGATGAAACACAGAAATTGCATCGGAATTAAATACAAAAGGTACAATGCCAATTTAAGTACAAGAAGACTGACTCTTCTACTGTCTATGTTTTGAACCATTTCTGTGACACTAGTTATAGAGTCCGATTCTTCACTTCAGGTTTACTGTATCCCTTGGGCCTTCTTATGGACGATGAATCACAGAAATTGCATCGGAATTAAATACAAAAGGCACAATGCCGACATAAGTACAAGAAGACTGACTCTTCTTACTGTCTACATTTTGAACCATTCCAGTGACACTAGTTATACATTCCGATGCTTCACTTCAGGTTGACTGTATCCCTTGGACCTTCTTATTGACGATGAAACACAGAAATTGCATCGGAATTAAATACAAAAGGTACAATGCCGACTTAAGTACGAGACGTCAGACTCTTCTTACTGTCTATGTTTTGAGCCATCCCTGTGACACTAGTTATAGATTCCGATGCTTCACTCCAGGCTTACTGTATTCCTTGGTCCTTCTTATTGACGATAAAACACAGAAATATCATCGGAATTAAATACAAAAGGCACAATGCCGACTTAAGTACAAGAAGACTGACTCTTCTTACTGACCATGATTTGAACCATTCGTGTGACACTAGTTACAAATTCCGATGCTTCACTTCAGGCTTACTGTATGCCTCGGACCTTCTGATTGGCGATGAAACACAGAAATTGCATCGGAATTAAATACAAAAGGGACAATGCAGAGTTAAGTACAAGATGACTGACTCTTCATATTGTCTATGCTTTGAACCATTCCTGAGACACTAGTTATAGATTCCGATGCTTCACTCCAGGTTTACTGTATCCCCTGGACCTTCTTATTGACGATGAAACACAGGAATCGCATCGGAATTAAATACAAAAGGCACAATGCCGACTTAAGTACAAGAAGACTGACGCTTCTTACTGTCTATGCTTTGAACCATTCCATTGACACTAGTTATGGATTCCGATGCTTCACTCCAGGTTTACTGTATCCCTTGGACCTTGTTATTGGTAATGAAACACAGAAATTGCATCGGAATTAAATAGAAAACGTACAATGCCGACTTAAGTACAAGGAGACTGACTCTTCTTACTGTCTATGTTTTGAACCATTCCTGTGACACTAGTTATAGATTCCGATGCTACACTCCAG
Source organism: Schistocerca piceifrons (assembly GCF_021461385.2). Classification (NCBI taxonomy): domain Eukaryota; kingdom Metazoa; phylum Arthropoda; class Insecta; order Orthoptera; family Acrididae; genus Schistocerca; species Schistocerca piceifrons. The sequence continues at coordinate 451,982 of NW_025728055.1, forward strand.
GTTTACTGTATCCCTTGGACCTTCTTATTGACGATGAAACACAGAGATTACATAGGAATTAAATACAAAAGGCACAATGCCGACTTAAGGTAAAAAGGCCTGACTGTTCTTACTGACTATGTTTTGAACCATTCCTGTGACACTAGTTATAGATTGCGATGCTTCACTTCAGGTTTATTGTATCCCTCTGACCTTCTTATTGACGATGAAACACAGTAATTGCATCGGAATTAAATAGAAAAGACACAATGTCGACTTAAGTACAAGAAGACTGACTCTTCTTACTGTCTATGTTTTGAACCATTACTGTGACACTAGTTATAGATTCCGATGTTTCGCGGCAGGTTTACTGTATCTGTTGGACCTTCTTATTGACGATGAAACACAGAAATTGCATCGGAATTACATACGAAAGGCACAATGCCAACTTAAGTACAAGAACACTGACCCTTCTTACTGTCAATTTTTGAACCAGTCCTGTGACACTAGTTATAGACTCCGATGCTTCACTCCAGGTTTTCTGTATCTCTTGGACCTTCTTATTGACGATGAAACACAGAAATTGCATCGGAATTAAATAAAAAGTCACAATGCCGACTTAAATACAAGAAGACTGACTCTTATTACTGACTATGTTTTGAACCATTCCTGTGGCACTAGTTATGGATTCCGATGTTTCACTTCAGGTTTACTGTATCCCTCTGACCTTCTTATTGACGATGAAACACAGAAATGGCATCGGAATTAAATTCAAAAGGCACAATGCCGAATTAAGTACAAGAACACTGACCCTTCTTACTGTCAATTTTTGAACGAGTCCTGTGACACTAGTTATAGACTCCGATGCTTCACTCCAGGTTTTCTGTATCTCTTGGACCTTCTTATTGACGATGAAACACAGAAATTGCATCGGAATTAAATACAAAGGGCACAATGCCGACTTAAGGAAAAGAAGTCTGACTCTTCTTACTGTCTATGATTTGAACCATTCCTGTGACACTAGTTATAGATTCCGATGCTTCAATCCAGGTTTACTGTATCCCTTGGACCTTCTTAGTAACGATGAAACACAGAAATTGCATCAGAATTAAATATAAAATGCACAATGATGACTTAAGTACAAGAAGACTGACTATTCTTACTGACTATGTTTGAACCATTCCTGTGACACTAGTTATAGATTCCGATGCTTCACTTCAGGATTACTGTATCCCTCTGACCTTCTTATTGACGATGAAACATAGAAATTGCATCGGAATTAAATACAAAAGGCACAATGCCAACTTATGTACAAGAAGACTGACTCTTCTTACTGTCTATGTTTTGAGCAATCCCTGTGACACTAGTTATAGATTCCGATGCTTCACTCCAGGTTTACTGTATCCCTTGGTCCTTCTTATTGACGATAAAACACAGAAATATCATCGGAATTAAATACAAAAGGCAAAATGCCGACTTAAGTACAAGAAGACTGACGCTTCTTACTGCCTATGTTTTGAACGATTCCATTGACACTAGTTATAGATTCCGATGCTTCACTCCAGGTTTACTGTATCCCTTGGACCTTGTTATTGGCGATGAAACACAGAAATTGCATCGGAATTAAATAGAAAACGTACAATGCCGACTTAAGTACAAGAAGACTGACTCTTCTTACTGACTATGTTTTGAACCATTCCTGTGACACTAGTTATAGATTCCGATGCTTCACTTCAGGTTTACTGTATCCCTTGGACCTTCTTATTGACGATGAAACACAGAAATATCATCGGAATTAAATACAAAAGGCAAAATGCCGACTTAAGTACACGAGGACTGTCTCCTCTTACTGTCTAAGATTTGAACCATTTCTGTGACACTAGTTATAGATTCCGATGCTTCACTCCAGGTTTACTGTATCCCGTGGACCTTGTTATTGGCGATGAAACACAGAAATTGCAACGGAATTAAATAGAAGAGGCACACTGCCGACTTAAGTACAAGAAGACGAACTCTTCTTACTGACTTTGTTTTGAACCATTCCTGTGACACTAGTTATAGATTCCGATGCTTCACTTCAGGTATACTGTATACCTTGGACCTTTCGTATTGACGGTGAAACACAGAAATTGCATCGGAAGTAAATACAAAAGGCACAATGCCGACTTAAGTAAAAGACGTCTGACTCTTCTTACTGTCTATGATTTGAACCATTACTGTGACATTAGTTATAGGTCCGATGCTTCACGCCAGGTTTACTGTATCCCTTGGACCTTCTTACTGACGATGAAACACAGAAATTGCATCGGAATTACATATGAAAGGCACAATGCCAACTTAAGTACAAGAAGATTGACTCTTCTTACTGACTATGCTTTGAACCATTCCTGTGAAACAAGTTATAGATTCCGATGCTTCCCTTTAGGTTTACTGTATCCCTCTGACCTTCTTATTGACGATGAAACACTTAAATAGCATCGGAATTAAATAGAAAAGGCACAATGCCGACTTAAGTACAAGAAGACTGACTCTTCCTACTGTCTATGATTTGAACCATTCCTGTGACACTAGTTTTGGTTTCCGATGGTTCACTTCAGGTTTACTGTATCCCTCTGACCTTATTGCCGATGAAACACAGAAATTGCATCGGAACTAAATTCAAAAGGCACAATGCCGACTTAAAGACAAGAAGACTGACTCTTCTACTGTCTATGCTTTGAACCATTCCTGTGACACTAGTTATGGAGTCCGATGCTTCACTTCAGGTTTACTGTATCCCTTGGTCCTTCTTCTTGACGATGAATCACAGAAATTGCATCGGAATTATATACAATAGGCACAATGCCGACTTAAGTACAAGAAGACTGACCCTTTTTACTGTCTATATTTTGAACCATTCCAGTAACACTAGTTATAAATTCCGATGCTTCACTTGAGGTTTACTGTATCCCTTGGACCATCTTATTGACGATGAAACACAGAAATTGCATCGGAAGTAAATACAAAACGCACAATGCCGTCTTAAGTACAACACGTCTGACTCTTCTTACTGTCTATATTTTGGACCATTACTGTGACACTAGTTATAGATTCCGATGTTTCGCGGCAGGTTTACTGTATCCGTTGGACCTTCTTATTGACGATGAAACACAGAAATTGCATCGGAATTACATACGAAAGGCACAATGCCAACGTAAGTACAAGAAGACTGACTCCTCTTACTGACTATGCTTTGAAAAATTCCTGTGACACTAGTTGTAGATTCCGATGGTTTACTTCAGGTTTACTGTATGCCTTGGACCTTCTTATTGACGATGAAACACAGAAATTGCATCGGAATTAAATAAAAAAGCACAATGCCAACTTAAGTACAAGAAGACTGACTCTTATTACTGTCAATTTTTTAACCAGTCCTGTGACACTAGTTATAGACTCCGATGCTTCACTCCAGGTTTTCTGTATCTCTTGGATCTTCTTATTGACGATGAAACACAGAAATTGCATCGGAATTAAATACAAAGGGCACAATGCCGACTTATGGAAAAGAAGTCTGACTCTTCTTACTGTCTATGATTTGAACCATTCCTGGGACACTAGTTATAGATTCCGATGCTTCAATCCAGGTTTACTGTATCCCTTGGACCTTCTTAGTAACGATGAAACACAGAAATTGCATCAGAATTAAATATAAAATGCACAATGATGACTTAAGTACAAGAAGACTGACTATTCTTACTGACTATGTTTGAACCATTCCTGTGACACTAGTTATAGATTCCGATGCTTCACTTCAGGATTACTGTATCCCTCTGACCTTCTTACTGACGATGAAACATAGAAATTGCATCGGAATTAAATATAAAAGGCACAATGCCAACATATGTACAGGAAGACTGACTCTTCTTACTGCCTATGTTTTGAGCCATCGCTGTGACACTAGTTATAGATTCCGATGCTTCACTCCAGGTTTACTGTATCCCTTGGTCCTTCTTATTGACGATAAAACACAGAAATATCATCGGAATTAAATACAAAAAGCACAATGCCGACTTAAGTACAAGAAGACTGACGCTTCTTACTGTCTATGTTTTGAACCATTCCATTGAGACTAGTTATAGATTCCGATGCTATACTCCAGGTTTACTGTATCCCTTGGACCTTGTTATTGGCGATGAACACAGAAATTGCATCGGAATTAAATAGAAAACGTACAATGCCGACTTAAGTACAAGAAGACTGACTCTTCTTACTGTCTATGTTTTGAACCATTCCTGTGACACTAGTTATAGATTCCGATGCTTCACTCCAGGTTTACTGTATCCCTTGGATCTTCTTATTGACGATGAAACACAGAATTTGCATCGGAATTAAATAGAAAATTCACAATGCCCACTTAAGTATAAGAAGACTGACTCTTCTTACTGATTATGTTTTGAACCATTCCTGTGACACTAGTTATATATTTCGATGCTCCACTTCAGGTTTACTGTATACCTTGGACCTTCTTATTGACGATGAAACATAGAAATTGCATTGGAATTAAATAGAAAAGGCACAATGCCGACTTAAGTACAAGAAGACTGACTCATCCTTCTGCCTATGTTTTGAACCATTCCTGTGACACTAGTTTTGGATTCCGATGCTTCACTTCAGGTTTACTGTATCCCTCTGACCTTCTTATTGACGATGAAGCACAGAAATTGCATCGGAATTAAATACAAAAACCACAATGCCGACTTAAGAACAAGAAGACTGACTCTTCCTGCTGTCTATGTTTTGAACCATTCCTGTGACACTAGTTATAGATTCCGAAGTTTCCCTTCAGGTTTACTGTATCCCTCTGACCTTATTGCCGATGAAACACAGAAATTGCATCGGATCTAAATACAAAAAGCACAATGCCGACTTAAGGACAAGAAGACTGACTCTTCTTTCTGACAATGTTTGAACCACTCCTTTGACACTAGTTATAGATTCCGATGCTTCACTTCAGGTTTACTGTTTCCCATGGACCTTCTTATTGACGATGAAACACAGAAATTGCATCGGAATTAAATACAAAAGGCACAATGCCGATTTAAGTACAAGAAGACTGACTCTTCTACTGTCTATGTTTTGAACCATTCCAGTGACACTAGTTATAGATTCCGGTGCTTCACTTCAGGTTGACTGTATCCCTTGGACCTTCTTATTGACGATGAAACACAGAAATTGCATCGGAATTAAATACAAAAGGCACAATGCCGACTTAAGTACGAGACGTCTCACTCTTCTTACTGTCTATATTATGAACCACTACTGTGACACTAGTTATAAATTCCGATCCTTCACTCCAGGTTTACTGTATCCCTTCGACCTTCTTATTGACGATGAAACACAGAAATTGCATCGAAATTAAATACAAAAGGCACAATGCCGACTTAAGTACAAGAAGACTGACTCTTCTTACTGTCCACGTTTGAACCATTCCTGTGACACTAGTTATAGATTCCGATGCTTCACTTCATTTTTACTGTATCCCTCCGACCTTCTTATGGCCGGGGAAACACAGAAATTGCATCGGAATTAAATACGAAAGGCACTATGCCTACTTATGTACAAGGAGACTGACTGTTCCAACTGTCTATGTTTTGAACCATTCCTGTGACACTAGTTATAGATTCCGATGCTTCACTTCTGGTGTACTGTAGCCCTCTGACCGTCTTAATGACGATGAAACACAGAAATTGCATCGGAAATGAATAGAAAAGGCACAATGCCGACTTAAGTACTAGAAGGCTGACTCTTCCTACTGTCTATGTTTTGAACCATTCCTGTGACACTAGTTATAGATTCCGATGCTTCACTCCAGGTTTACTGCATCCCTTGGCCCTTGTTATTGACGATGAAACACATAAATTGCAACGGAATTAAATACAAAAGGCACAATGCCGACATAAGTACAAAGAGGTTGACTCTTCTTACTGACTATGCTTTGAACCATTCCTGTGACACTAGTTATAAATTCCGATGCTTCACTACAGGTTTACTGTATCCCTTTGACCTTCTTGTTGACGATGAAACACAGAAATTGCATCGGAATTCAATACAAAAGGCACAATGCCGACTTACCTACAAGAAGACTGACTCTTCTTACTGACTATGCTTTGAACCATTCCTGTGACACTACTTATAGATTCCGATGCTTCACTTCAGGATTACTGTATCCCTCTGACCTTCGTATTGACGATGAAACACAGAAATTGCATCGGAATTAAATACAAACGGCACAATGCCGACTTAAGTACAAGAATACTGACTCTTCTTACTGTCTATGATTTGAACCATCCCTGTGACACTAGTTATAGATTCCGATGCTTCACTCCAGGTTTACTGCATCCCTTGGCCCTTGTTATTGACGATGAAACACATAAATTGCAACGGAAATAAATACAAAAGGCACAATGCCGACATAAGTACAAAGAGGTTGACTCTTCTTACTGACTATGCTTTGAACCATTCCTGTGACACTAGTTATAAATTCCGATGCTTCACTCCAGGTTTACTGTATCCCTTGGACATTCTTACTGCCGATGAAGCACAGAAATTGCATCGGAATTAAATACAAAAGGCACAATGCAGAATTAAGTACAAGAAGGCTAACTCTTCTTACTATCTATGTTTTGAGCCAATCCTTTGAAACTAGTTATAGATTCCAATGCTTCACTCCATGTGTACTGTATCCCTTGGACCTTCATATTGGCGATGAAACACAGAAATTGCATCGGAATTAAATACAAAAGGCACAATGCCGACTTATGGACACGAAGACTGACTCTTCTTACTGACTATGTTTTGAACCATTCATGTGACACTAGCTATAGATTCCGATGCATCACTTCAGGTTTACTGTATCCCTCTGACTTCTTATTGACGATGAAACACAGAAATTGCATCGGAATTAAATACAAAAGGCACAAAGCCGACTTAAGTACAAGAAGACTGACTCTTCTTACTGTCTATGTTTTGAACCATTCCATTGACACTAGTTATAGATTCCGATGCTTCACTTGAGGTTTACTGTATCCGTTGGACCTTCTTATTGACAATGAAACACAGAAATTGCATCGGAATTAAATACATAAGGAACAATGCCGACTTAAGTACAAGACGTCTGACTCTTCTTACTGTCTATGCTTTGAAATATTACTGTGACACTAGTTATAGATTCCGATGCTTCACTACATTTTTACTGTATCCCTCTGACCTTCATATTGCCGGTGAAACACAGAAACTGCATCGGAATTAAATACGAAAGGCACAATGCCAACATAAGTACGAGAAGACTGACTGTTCTAACTCTCTATGTTTTGAACCATTCCTGTGACACTAGTTTTAGATTCCGATGCTTCACTTCTGGTGTACTGTATCCCTCTGACCGTCTTGTTGACGATGAAACACAGAAATTGCATCGCAAATAAATAGAAAAGGCACAATGCCGACATTAGTACTAGAAGACTGACTCTTCCTACTGTCTATGATTTGAACCATTCCTGTGACACTAGTTATAGATTCCGATGCTTGACTTCAGGTTTACTGTATCCCTTGGACCCTCTTATTGACGACGAAACACAGAAATTGCATCGGAATTCAATACAAAAGGCACAATGCCGACTTAACTACAAGAGGACTGACTCTTCTTACTGACTATGCTTTGAACCATTATTGTAACACTAGTTACAGATTCCGATGCGTAACTTCAGGATTACTGTACCTCTCTGACCTTCTTAGTAAGGATGAAACACAGAAATTGCATCGGAAATAAATACGAAAAGCACAATGCCGACTTAAGTACAAGAATACTGACACATCTTACTGTCTATGTTATGAACCGTCCCTGTGACACTAGTTATAGATTCCGATGCTTCACTTCAGGTTTACTGTATCCCTTGGACCTTCTTGTTGACGATGAAACACAAAAATTGCATCGGAATTAAATACAAAAGGCAAAAAGCCGACTTAAGTACACGAAAACTGACTCTTCTTACTGTCTATGATGTGAACCATTCCTGTGACGCTAGTTACAGATTCCAATGCTACAATCCAGGTTTACTGTATCCCTTGGACCTTCTTATTGACGATGAAACACAGAAATTGCATCGGAATTAAATACAAAAGGCAAAATGCCGACTAAAGTACACGAGGACTGTCTCTTCTTACTGTCTAAGATTTGAACCATTCCTGTGACACTAGTTATAGATTCCGATGCTACACTCCAGGTTCATTGTATCCCTCTGTCCTTCTTATTGACGATGAAACACAGAAATTGCATCGGAATTGAATTGAATAGGCACAATGTCGACTTAAGTACCAGAAGACTGACTCTTCTTACTGTCTATGTTTTGAACCATTCCTGTGACAGTAGTTATAGATTCCGATGCTTCACTCCAGGTTTACTGTATCTCTTGGAAATTCTTATTGACGATGAAACACAGAAATTACATCGGAATTAAATAGAAAAGGCACAATGCCGACTTAAGTACAAGAAGACTGACTCATCCTTCTGTCTAAGTTTTGAAACATTCCTGTGACACTAGTTTTGGATTCCGATGCTTCACTTCAGGTTTACTGTATCTCTCTGACCTTCTTATTGACGATGAAACACAGAAATTGCATTGGAATTAAACACAAAAGGCACAATGCCGACTTAAGTACAAGAAGACTGACGCTTCCTGCTGTCTATGTTTTGAACCATTCCTGTGACACTAGTTATTGAATCCGATGTTTCACTTCAGGTTTACTGTATCTCTCTGACCTTATTGCCGATGAAACACAGAAATTGCATCGGATCTAAATACAAAAAGCACAATGCCGACTTAAGGACAAGAAGACTGACTCTTCTTACTGACTATGTTTTGAACCATTCCTGTGACACTAGTTATAGATTCCGATGCTTCTCTTCAGGTTTACTGTTTCCCTTGGACCTTCTTATTGACGATGAAACACAGAAATTGCATCGGAATTAAATACAAAAGACACAATGCCAATTTAAGTACAAGAAGACTGACTCTTCTACTGTCTATGTTTTGAACCATATCTGTGACACTAGTTATAGAGTCCGATTCTTCACTTCAGGTTTACTGTATCCCTTGGGCCTTCTTATGGACAATGAATCACAGAAATTGCATCGGAATTAAATACAAAAGGCACAATGCCGACATAAGTACAAGAAGACTGACTCTTCTTACTGTCTACATTTTGAACCATTCCAGTGACACTAGTTATACATTCCGATGCTTCACTTCAGGTTTACATTATACCTTGGACCTTCTTATTGACGATGAATCACAGAAATTGCATCGGAATTAAATACAAAATGCACAATGCCGACTTAAGGACAAGAAGACTGACTGTTCTTACTGACTATGTTTTGAACCATTCCTGTGACACTAGTTATAGATTCCGATCTTCACTTCAGGTTTATTGTATCCCTCTGACCCTCTTATTGACGATGAAACACAGAAATTGCATCGGAATGAAATACAAAAGGCACAATGGCGACTTAAGTACAAGAAGACTGACTCCTCTTACTGTCTATGTTTTGAACCATTCCTGTGACACTAGTTATAGATTCCGATGCTACACTCCAGGTTTACTGTATCCCTTGGACCTTCTTATTGACGATGAAACACAGGAATTGCATCAGAATCAAATAGAAAAGGCACAATGAAGACTTAAGAACAAGAAGACTGACTCTTCTTACTGACTATGTTTTGAACCATTCCTGTGACACTAGTTATAGATTCCGATGCTTCACATTAGGTTTACTGTTTCCCTTGGACTTTCTTATTGACGATGAAACACAGAAATTGCATCGGAATTAAATACAAAAGGCAAAATGCCGACTTAAGGTCAAGAGGACTGACTGTTCTTACTGACTATGTTTGAACCATTCCTGTGCCACTAGTTATAGATTCCGATGCTTCATTTCAGGTTTATTGTATCCCTCTGACCTTCTTATTGTCGATGAAACACAGTAATTGCATCGGAATTAAATAGAAAAGACACAATGTCGACTTAAGTACAAGAAGACTGACTCTTCTTACTGTCTAAGTTTTGAACCATTCCTGTGACACTAGTTATAGATTCCGATGCTTCACTCCAGGTTTACTGTATCCCTTGGACCTCCTTATTGACGATGAAACACAGAAATTGCATCGGAATTAAATAGAAAAGGCACAATGCCGACTTAAGTACAAGAAGACTAACTCTTCTTACTGACTATGTTTTGAACCATTCCTGTGACACTAGTTATAGATTCCGATGCTTCACATCAGGTATACTGTATACCTTGGACCTTTCGTATTGACGATGAAACACAGAAATTGCATCGGAATTAAATACAAAAGGCACAATGCCTACTTAAGTACAAGAAGACTGACTCTTCCTACTGTCTATGATTTGAACCACTCCTATGACACTAGTTTTGGATTCCGATGGTTCACTTCAGGTTTACTGTATCCCTCTGACCTTATTGCCGATGAAACACAGAAATTGCATCGGAACTAAATACAAAAGGCACAATGCCGACTTAAAGACAAGACGACTGACTCTTCTACTGTCTATGTTTTGAACCATTCCTGTGACACTAGTTATAGAGTCCGATGCTTCACTTCAGGTTTACTGTATCCCTTGGTCCTTCTTCTTGACGATGAATCACAGAAATTGCATCGGAATTATATACAATAGGCACAATGCCGACTTAAGTACAAGAAGACTGATCTTTTTTACTGTCTATACTTTGAACCATTCCAGTGACACTAGTTATAAATTCCGATGCTTCACTTGAGGTTTACTGAATCCCTTGGACCATCTCATTGACGATGAAACACAGAAATTGCATCAGAAGTAAATACAAAACGCACAATGCCGACTTAAGTACAAGACGTCTGACTCTTCTTACTGTCTATATTTTGAACCATTACTGTGACACTAGTTATAGATTCCGATGATTCGCGCCAGGTTTACTGTATCAGTTGGACCTTCTTATTGACGATGAAACACAGAAATTGCATCGGAATTACATACGACAGGCACAATGCCAACTTAAGTACAAGAAGACTGACTCCTCTTACTGACTATGCTTTGAACCATTCCTGTGACACTAGTTGTAGATTCCGATGGTTTACTTCAAGTTTACTGTATCCCTTGGAACTTCTTATTGACGATGAAACACAGAAATTGCATCGGAATTAAATAAAAAAGCACAATGCCAACTTAAGTACAAGAAGACTTACTCTTATTACTGACTATGTTTTGAACCATTCCTGTGGCACTAGTTATGGATTCCGATGTTTCACTTCAGGTTTACTGTATCCCTCTGACCTTCTTATTGACGATGAAACACAGAAATGGCATCGGAATTAAATTCAAAAGGCACAATGCCGAATTAAGTACAAGAACACTGACCCTTCTTACTGTCAATTTTTGAACCAGTCCTGTGACACTAGTTATAGACTCCGATGCTTCACTCCAGGTTTTCTGTATCTCTTGGACCTTCTTATTGGCGATGAAACACAGAAATTGCATCGGAATTAAATACAAAGGGCACAATGGCGACTTAAGGAAAAGAAGTCTGACTCTTCTTACTGTCTATGATTTGAATTATTCCTGTGACACTAGTTATAGATTCCGATGCTTCAATCCAGGTTTACTGTATCCCTTGGACCTTCTTAGTAACGATGAAACACAGAAATTGCATCAGAATTAAATATAAAATGCACAATGATGACTTAAGTACAAGAAGGCTGACTATTCTTACTGACTATGTTTGAACCATTCCTGTGACACTAGTTATAGATTCCGATGCTTCACTCCAGGTTCAGTGTATCCCTTGGACCTTGTTATTGGCGATGAAACACAGAAATTGCATCGGAATTAAATTGAAAACGTACAATGCCGACTTAAGTACAAGAAGACTGACTCTTCTTACTGACTATGTTTTGAACCATTCCTGTGACACTAGTTATAGATTCCGATGCTTCACTTTAGGTTTTCTGTATCCCTTGGACCTTCTTATTGACGATGAAACACAGAAATTGCATCGGAATTAAATACAAAAGGCTAAATGCCGACTTAAGTACACGAGGACTGTCTCTTCTTACTGTCTGAGGTTTGAACCATTCCTGTGACACTAGTTATAGATTCCGATGCTTCACTCCAGGTTCATTGTATCCCTCTGACCTTCTTATTTACGATGAAACACAGAAATTGCATCGGAATTAAATTGAATAGCCACAATGTCGACTTAAGTACAAGAAGACTGACTCTCTTACTGTCTATGTTTTGAACCATTCCTGTGACACTAGTTATAGATTCCGATGCTTCACTCGAGGTTTACTGTATCTCTTGGAAATTCTTATTGACGATGAAACACAGAAATTGCATCGGAATTAAATAGAAAAGGCACAATGCCGACTTAAGTACAAGAAGACTGACTCTTGTTACTGACCATGTTTTGAACCATTGCTGTGACACTAGTTATAGATTCCGATGTTTCACTTAAGGTTTACTGTATACCTTGGACCTTCTTAATGATGATGAAACACAGAAATTGCATCGGAATTAAATACAAAATTCACAATGCCGACTTAAGACAAGAAGACTGACTCTTCTTGCTGTCTATGTTTTGAACCATTCCTAAGACACTAGTTATAGATTCCGATGCTTCACTTCAGGTTTATTGTATCCCTCTGACCCTCTTATTGACGATGAAACACAGAAATTGCATCGGAATTAAATAGAAAAGGCACAATGTCGACTTAAGTACAAGAAGACTGACTCTTCTTACTGTCTATGTTGTGAACCATTCCTGTGACACTAGTTATGGATTCCGATGCTTCACTCCAGGTTTACTGTATCCCTTGGATCTTCTTATTGACGATGAAACACAGAATTTGCATCGGAATTAAATAGAAAATTCACAATGCCCACTTAAGTATAAGAAGACTGACTCTTCTTACTGATTATGTTTTGAACCATTCCTGTGACACTAGTTATATATTTCGATGCTCCACTTCAGGTTTACTGTATACCTTGGACCTTCTTATTGAAGATGAAACATAGAAATTGCATTGGAATTAAATAGAAAAGGCACAATGCCGACTTAAGTACAAGAAGACTGACTCATCCTTCTGTCTATGTTTTGAACCATTCCTGTGACACTAGTTTTGGATTCCGATGCTTCACTTCAGGTTTACAGTATCCCTCTGACCTTCTTATTGACGATGAAACACAGAAATTGCATCGGAATTAAATACAAAAGGCACAATGCCGACTTCAGTACAAGAAGACTGACTCTTCCTGCTGTCTATGTTTTGAACCATTCCTGTGACACTAGTTATAGATTGCATCGAAATTAAATACAAAAGGCACAATGCCGACTCAAGTACAAGAAGACTGACTCTTCTTACTGTCCACGTTTGAACCATTCCTGTGACACTAGTTATAGATTCCGATGCTTCACTTCATTTTTACTGTATCCCTCCGACCTTCTTATTGCCGGTGAGACACAGAAATTGCATCGGAATTAAATACGAAAGGCACAATGCCAACTTAAGTACAAGAAGACTGACTGTTCCAACTGTCCATGTTTTGAATCATTCCTGTGACACTAGTTATAGATTCCGATGCTTCACTTCTGGTGTACTGTATCCCTCTGACCGTCTTATTGACGATGAAACACAGAAATTGCATCGGAAATAAATAGAAAAGGCACAATGCCGACTTAAGTACTAGAAGACTGACTCTTCCTACTGTCTATGTTTTGAACCAATCCTTTGACACTAGTTATAGATTCCGATGCTTCACTCCAGGTGTACTGTATCCCTTGGACCTTCATATTGACGATGAAACACAGAAATTGCATCGGAATTAAATACAAAAGGCACAATGCCGACTTATAGACAAGAAGACTGACTCTTCTTACTGACTATGTTTTGAACCATTCCTGTGACACTAGCTATAGATTCCGATGCATCACTTCAGGTTTACTGTATCCCTCTGACCTTCTTATTGACGATGAAACACAGAAATTGCATCGGAATTAAATACAAAAGGCACAAAGCCGACTTAAGTACAAGAAGACTGACTCTTCTTACTGTCTATGTTTTGAACCATTCCATTGACACTAGTTATAGATTCAGATGCTTCACTACAGGTTTACTGTATCCTTTGTACCTTGTTACTGACGATGAAACACAGAATTTGCATCGGAATTAAATAGAAAAGGTACAATGCCGACTTAAGTACAAGAAGACTGACTCTTCTTACTAACTTTGTTTTCAACCATTTCTGTGACACTAGTTATAGATTCCGATGCTTCACTTCATGTTTATTGTATCCCTCTGTCCTTCTTATTGACGATGAAACACAGAAATTGCATCGGAATTAAATAGAAAAGGCACAATGTCGACTTAAGTACAAGAAGACTGACTCTTCTTACTGTCTATGTTTTGAACCATTCCTGTGACACTAGTTATAGACTCCGATACTTCACTCCAGGTTCACTGTATCCCTTGGACCTTCTTATTGACGATGAAACACAGAAATTGCATCGGAATTAAATAGAAAAGGCACATTGCCGACTTAAGTACAAGAAGACAGACTCTTCTAACTGACTATGTTTTGAACCATTCCTGTTACACTAGTTATAGATTCCGATGCTTCACTTCAGGTTTACTGTATACCTTGGACTTTCTTATTGACGATGAAATACAGAAACTGCATCGGAATTAAATACAAAAGGCACAATGCCTATTTAAGGACAAGAAGACTAACTCTTCTTACTGACTATGTTTTGAACCATTCCTGTGACACTAGTTATAGATTCCGATGCTTCACTTGAGGTTTATTGTATCCGTTGAACCTTCTTATTGACAATGAAACACAGAAATTGCATCGGAATTAAATACAAAAGGCACAATCTCTACATGAGTACAAGAAGACTGACTCTTCTTACTGTCTATGTTTTGAACCATTCCTGTCACACTAGTTATAGATTCCGATGCTTCACTCCAGGTTTACCATATCCCTTGGACCTTCTTATTGACGATGAAACACAGAATTTGCATCGGAATTAAATAGAAAATTCACATTGCCCTCTTAAGTATAAGAAGACTGACTCTTCTTACTGACTATGTTTTGAACCATTCCTGTGACACTAGTTATAGATTCCGTTTCTTCACTTCAGGTTTACTATATCCTTTGGGCCTTCTTATTGGCGATGAATCACAGAAATTGCATTGGAAACAAATACAAAAGGCACAATGCCGACTTAAGTACAAGAAGAGTGACTCTTCTTACTGTCTACATTTTGAACCATTCCAGTGACACTAGTTATAGATTCCGATGCTTCACTTCTGGTTGACTGTATCCCTCGGACCATCTTATTGACGATGAAACACAGAAATTGCATCGGAATTAAATACATAAGGCACAATGCCGACTTAAGTACAACACGTCTGACTCTTCTTACTGTCTATGCTTTGAAATATTACTGTGACACTAGTTATAGATTCCGATGCTTCACTCCAGGTTTACTGTATCCCTTGGACCTTCTTATTGTCGATGAAACACAGAAATTGCATCGGAATTAAATACAACAGGCACAATGCCGACTTATGGACAAGAAGACTGACTCTTCTTACTGACTATAATTTGAACCATTCCTGTGGCACTAGTTATAGATTCCGAAGCTTTCACTTCAGTTTTACTGTATCCCTCTGACCTTCTTATTGACGACGAAACACAGAAATTGCATCGGAATTAAATACAAAAGGCACAATGCCGACTTAAGTACAAGAAGACTGACTCTTCTTACTGTCTATGTTTGAACCATTCCTGTGACACTAGTTATAGATTCCGATGCTTCACTACATTTTTACTGTATCCCTCTGACCTTCTTATTGCCGGTGAAACACAGAAACTGCATCGGAATTAAATAGAAAAGGCACAATGCCGACATAAGTACTAGAAGACTGACTCTTCCTACTGTCTATGATTTGAACCATTCCTGTGACACTAGTTATAGATTCCGATGCTTCACTTCAGGTTTACTGTATCCCTTGGACCTTCTTATTGACGACGAAACACAGAAATTGCATCGGAATTCAATACAAAAGGCACAATGCCGACTTAACTACAAGAAGACTGACTCTTCTTACTGACTATGCTTTGAACCATTATTGTAACACTAGTTATAGATTCCGATGCGTAACGTCAGGATTACTGTACCTCTCTGACCTTCTTAGTAACGATGAAACACAGAAATTGCATCGGAAATAAATACAAAAGGCACAATGCCGACTTAAGTACAAGAATACTGTAACATCTTACTGTCTATGTTATGAACCGTCCCTGTGACACTAGTTATAGATTCCGATGCTTCACTGCAGGTTTACTGTATCCCTTGGACCTTCTTGTTGACGATGAAACACAGAAATTGCATCGGAATTAAATACCAAAGGCATAATGCCGACTTAAGTACAAGAAGACTGACTCTTCTTACTGACTATGTTTTGAACCATTCCTGTGACACTAGTTATGGATTCCGATGCTTCACTTCAGGTTTAATCTATCCCTCTGACCTTCTTATTGACGATGAAACACAGAAATTGCATCAGAATTAAATAGAAAATGCACAATGATGACTTAAGTACAAGAAGACTGACTATTCTTACTGACTATGTTTTGAACCATTCCTGTGACACTAGTTATAGATTCCAATGTTTCACTCCAGGTTTACTGTATCCCTTGGACCTTCTTATTGACGATGAAGCACATAAATAGCAACGGTATTAAATACAAAAGGCACAATGCAGAATTAAGTACAAGAAGGCTGACTCTTCTTACTATCTATGTTTTGAACCATTCCGGTAACACTAGTTATAGATTCCGATGCTTCACTCCAGGTGTACTGTATCCCTTGGACCTTCATATTGACAATGAAACACAGAAATTGCATCGGAATTAAATACAAAAGTCACAATGCCAACTTAAGTACAAGAAGACTGACTCTTCTTACTGTCTATGTTTTGAACCATTCCATTGACACTAGTTATAAATTCAGATGTTTCACTCCAGGTTTACTGTATCCTTTGGACCTTGTTATTTACGATGAAACACAGAAATTGCATCGGAATGAAATAGAAAAGGTACAATGCCGACTTCAGTACAAGAAGACTGACTCTTCTTACTGTCTATGTTTTGAACCATTCCTGTGACACTAGTTATAGATTCCGATGCTACACTCCAGGTTTACTGTATCCCTTGGACCCTCTTATAGACGATGAAACACTGAAATTGCATCGGAATTAAATACAAAAGGCACAATGCGCACTTAAGGACAAGAAGACTGCTTCTTCTTACTGACTTTGATTTGAACCAATCCTGTGACACTAGTTATAGATTCCGATGCTTCACTTGAGGTTTACTGTATCCGTTGGACCTTCTTATTGACAATGAAACACAGAAATTGCATCGGAAATAAATACAAAAGGCACAATGCCGACTTAAGTACAAGAACACTGACTCTTCTTACTGAATATGTTTTGAACCATTCCTGTGACACTAGCTATAGATTCCGATGCATCACTTAAGGTTTACTGTATCCCTTGTACCTTCTTGCTGACGATGAAACACAAAAATTGCATCGGAATTAAATACAAAAGGCAAAAAGCCGACTTAAGTACACGATAACTGACTCTTCTTACTGTCTATGATGTGAACCATTCCTGTGACACTAGTTACAGATTCCAATGCTACAATCCAGGTTTACTGTATCCCTTGGACCTTCTTATTGCCGATGAAACACAGAAATTGCATCGGAATTAAATACAAAAGGCACAATGCCGAATTAAGCACAAGAAGACTAACTTTTCTTACTGTCTATTTTTGAACCAGTCCTGTGGCACTAGTTATAGACTCCGATGCTTCACTCCAGGTTTACTGTATCCCTTGGAACTTCTTATTGACGATGAAGCACAGAAATTGCATCGGAATTATATACAAAAGGCACAATGCAAATTAAGTACAAGAAGACTGACTCTTCTTACTATCTACGTTTTGAACCGTTCCTGTGACACTAGCTATAGATTCCGATGCATCACTTCAGGTTTACTGTATCCTTCTGACTTCTTATTGACGATGAAACTAAGAAATTGCATCGGAATTAAATACAAAAGGCACAATGGCGACTTAAGTACAAGAAGACTGACTCTTCTTAATGTCTATGTTTTGAACCAATCCATTGACACTAGTTATAGATTCAGATGCTTCACTCCAGGTTTACTGTATCCTTTGCACCTTGTTATTAACGATGAATCACAGAAATTGCATCGGAATTCAATACAAAAGGCAAAATGCCGACTTAACTAAAAGAAGACTGACTCTTCTTACTGACTATGCTTTGAACCATTCCTGTGACACTAGTTATAGATTCCGATGCTTAACATCAGGATTACTGTATCCCTCTCACCGTCTTAGTGACGATGAAACACAGGAATTGCATCGGAAATAAATACAAAAGGCACAATGCCGACTTAAGTACAAGAACACTGATTCTTCTTACTGAATATGTTTTGAACCATTCCTGTGACACTAGTTATAGATTCCGATGCTTCACTTGAGGTTTACTGTATCCATTGGACCTTCTTATTGACAATGAAACACAGAAATTGCATCGGAATTAAATACAAAAGGCACAATCTCTACATGAGTACAAGAAGACTGACTCTTCTTACTGTCTATGTTTTGAACCATTCCTGTCACACTAGTTATAGATTCCGATGCTTCACTCCAGGTTTACCGTATCCCTTGGACCTTCTTATTGACGATGAAACACAGAATTTGCATCGGAATTAAATAGAAAATTCACATTGCCCTCTTAAGTATAAGAAGACTGACTCTTCTTACTGACTATGTTTTGAACCATTCCTGTGACACTAGTTATAGATTCCGTTTCTTCACTTCAGATTTATTATATCCTTTGGGCCTTCTTATTGGCGATGAATCACAGAAATTGCATCGGAAACAAATACAAAAGGCACAATGCCGACTTAAGTACAAGAAGAGTGACTCTTCTTACTGTCTACATTTTGAACCATTCCAGTGACACTAGTTATAGATTCCGATGCTTCACTTCTGGTTGACTGTATCCCTCGGACCATCTTATTGACGATGAAACACAGAAATTGCATCGGAATTAAATACATAAGGCACAATGCCGACTTAAGTACAACACGTCTGACTCTTCTTACTGTCTATGCTTTAAAATATTACTGTGACACTAGTTATAGATTCCGATGCTTCACTCCAGGTTTACTGTATCCCTTGGACCTTCTTATTGTCGATGAAACACAGAAATTGCATCGGAATTAAATACAACAGGCACAATGCCGACTTATGGACAAGAAGACTGACTCTTCTTACTGACTATAATTTGAACCATTCCTGTGGCACTAGTTATAGATTCCGAAGCTTTCACTTCGGTTTTACTGTATCCCTCTGACCTTCTTATTGACGACGAAACACAGAAATTGCATCGGAATTAAATACAAAAGGCACAATGCCGACTTAAGTACAAGAAGACTGACTGTTCTTACTGTCTATGTTTGAACCATTCCTGTGACACTAGTTATAGATTCCGATGCTTCACTACATTTTTACTGTATCCCTCTGACCTTCTTATTGCCGGTGAAACACAGAAACTGCATCGGAATTAAATAGAAAAGGCACAATGCCGACATAAGTACTAGAAGACTGACTCTTCCTACTGTCTATGATTTGAACCATTCCTGTGACACTAGTTATAGATTCCGATGCTTCACTTCAGGTTTACTGTATCCCTTGGACCTTCTTATTGACGACGAAACACAGAAATTGCATCGGAATTAAATACAAAAGGCACAATGCCGACTTAAGTACAAGAAGACTGACTGTTCTTACTGTCTATGTTTGAACCATTCCTGTGACACTAGTTATAGATTCCGATGCTTCACTACATTTTTACTGTATCCCTCTGACCTTCTTATTGCCGGTGAAACACAGAAACTGCATCGGAATTAAATAGAAAAGGCACAATGCCGACATAAGTACTAGAAGACTGACTCTTCCTACTGTCTATGATTTGAACCATTCCTGTGACACTAGTTATAGATTCCGATGCTTCACTTCAGGTTTACTGTATCCCTTGGACCTTCTTATTGCCGATGAAACACAGAAATTGCATCGGAATTAAATACAAAAGGCACAATGCCGAATTAAGCACAAGAAGACTAACTTTTCTTACTGTCTATTTTTGAACCAGTCCTGTGGCACTAGTTATAGACTCCGATGCTTCACTCCAGGTTTACTGTATCCCTTGGAACTTCTTATTGACGATGAAGCACAGAAATTGCATCGGAATTATATACAAAAGGCACAATGCAAATTAAGTACAAGAAGACTGACTCTTCTTACTATCTACGTTTTGAACCGTTCCTGTGACACTAGCTATAGATTCCGATGCATCACTTCAGGTTTACTGTATCCTTCTGACTTCTTATTGACGATGAAACTAAGAAATTGCATCGGAATTAAATACAAAAGGCACAATGCCGACTTAAGTACAAGAAGACTGACTCTTCTTAATGTCTATGTTTTGAACCAATCCATTGACACTAGTTATAGATTCAGATGCTTCACTCCAGGTTTACTGTATCCTTTGCACCTTGTTATTAACGATGAATCACAGAAATTGCATCGGAATTCAATACAAAAGGCAAAATGCCGACTTAACTAAAAGAAGACTGACTCTTCTTACTGACTATGCTTTGAACCATTCCTGTGACACTAGTTATAGATTCCGATGCTTAACATCAGGATTACTGTATCCCTCTCACCGTCTTAGTGACGATGAAACACAGGAATTGCATCGGAAATAAATACAAAAGGCACAATGCCGACTTAAGTACAAGAACACTGATTCTTCTTACTGAATATGTTTTGAACCATTCCTGTGACACTAGTTATAGATTCCGATGCTTCACTTGAGGTTTACTGTATCCATTGGACCTTCTTATTGACAATGAAACACAGAAATTGCATCGGAATTAAATACAAAAGGCACAATCTCTACATGAGTACAAGAAGACTGACTCTTCTTACTGTCTATGTTTTGAACCATTCCTGTCACACTAGTTATAGATTCCGATGCTTCACTCCAGGTTTACCGTATCACTTGGACCTTCTTATTGACGATGAAACACAGAATTTGCATCGGAATTAAATAGAAAATTCACATTGCCCTCTTAAGTATAAGAAGACTGACTCTTCTTACTGACTATGTTTTGAACCATTCCTGTGACACTAGTTATAGATTCCGTTTCTTCACTTCAGGTTTACTATATCCTTTGGGCCTTCTTATTGGCGATGAATCACAGAAATTGCATTGGAAACAAATACAAAAGGCACAATGCCGACTTAAGTACAAGAAGAGTGACTCTTCTTACTGTCTACATTTTGAACCATTCCAGTGACACTAGTTATAGATTCCGATGCTTCACTTCTGGTTGACTGTATCCCTCGGACCATCTTATTGACGATGAAACACAGAAATTGCATCGGAATTAAATACATAAGGCACAATGCCGACTTAAGTACAACACGTCTGACTCTTCTTACTGTCTATGCTTTGAAATATTACTGTGACACTAGTTATAGATTCCGATGCTTCACTCCAGGTTTACTGTATCCCTTGGACCTTCGTATTGTCGATGAAACACAGAAATTGCATCGGAATTAAATACCACAGGCACAATGCCGACTTATGGACAAGAAGACTGACTCTTCTTACTGACTATAATTTGAACCATTCCTGTGGCACTAGTTATAGATTCCGAAGCTTTCACTTCAGTTTTACTGTATCCCTCTGACCTTCTTATTGACGACGAAACACAGAAATTGCATCGGAATTAAATACAAAAGGCACAATGCCGACTTAAGTACAAGAAGACTGACTCTTCTTACTGTCTATGTTTGAACCATTCCTGTGACACTAGTTATAGATTCCGATGCTTCACTACATTTTTACTGTATCCCTCTGACCTTCTTATTGCCGGTGAAACACAGAAACTGCATCGGAATTAAATAGAAAAGGCACAATGCCGACATAAGTACTAGAAGACTGACTCTTCCTACTGTCTATGATTTGAACCATTCCTGTGACACTAGTTATAGATTCCGATGCTTCACTTCAGGTTTACTGTATCCCTTGGACCTTCTTATTGACGACGAAACACAGAAATTGCATCGGAATTCAATACAAAAGGCACAATGCCGACTTAACTACAAGAAGACTGACTCTTCTTACTGACTATGCTTTGAACCATTATTGTAACACTAGTTATAGATTCCGATGCGTAACGTCAGGATTACTGTACCTCTCTGACCTTCTTAGTAACGATGAAACACAGAAATTGCATCGGAAATAAATACAAAAGGCACAATGCCGACTTAAGTACAAGAATACTGTAACATCTTACTGTCTATGTTATGAACCGTCCCTGTGACACTAGTTATAGATTCCGATGCTTCACTGCAGGTTTACTGTATCCCTTGGACCTTCTTGTTGACGATGAAACACAGAAATTGCATCGGAATTAAATACCAAAGGCATAATGCCGACTTAAGTACAAGAAGACTGACTCTTCTTACTGACTATGTTTTGAACCATTCCTGTGACACTAGTTATGGATTCCGATGCTTCACTTCAGGTTTAATCTATCCCTCTGACCTTCTTATTGACGATGAAACACAGAAATTGCATCAGAATTAAATAGAAAATGCACAATGATGACTTAAGTACAAGAAGACTGACTATTCTTACTGACTATGTTTTGAACCATTCCTGTGACACTAGTTATAGATTCCAATGTTTCACTCCAGGTTTACTGTATCCCTTGGACCTTCTTATTGACGATGAAGCACATAAATAGCAACGGTATTAAATACAAAAGGCACAATGCAGAATTAAGTACAAGAAGGCTGACTCTTCTTACTATCTATGTTTTGAACCATTCCGGTGACACTAGTTATAGATTCCGATGCTTCACTCCAGGTGTACTGTATCCCTTGGACCTTCATATTGACAATGAAACACAGAAATTGCATCGGAATTAAATACAAAAGTCACAATGCCGACTTAAGTACAAGAAGACTGACTCTTCTTACTGTCTATGTTTTGAACCATTCCATTGACACTAGTTATAAATTCAGATGTTTCACTCCAGGTTTACTGTATCCTTTGGACCTTGTTATTTACGATGAAACACAGAAATTGCATCGGAATGAAATAGAAAAGGTACAATGCCGACTTCAGTACAAGAAGACTGACTCTTCTTACTGTCTATGTTTTGAACCATTCCTGTGACACTAGTTATAGATTCCGATGCTACACTCCAGGTTTACTGTATCCCTTGGACCCTCTTATAGACGATGAAACACTGAAATTGCATCGGAATTAAATACAAAAGGCACAATGCGCACTTAAGGACAAGAAGACTGCTTCTTCTTACTGACTTTGATTTGAACCAATCCTGTGACACTAGTTATAGATTCCGATGCTTCACTTGAGGTTTACTGTATCCGTTGGACCTTCTTATTGACAATGAAACACAGAAATTGCATCGGAAATAAATACAAAAGGCACAATGCCGACTTAAGTACAAGAACACTGACTCTTCTTACTGAATATGTTTTGAACCATTCCTGTGACACTAGCTATAGATTCCGATGCATCACTTAAGGTTTACTGTATCCCTTGTACCTTCTTGTTGACGATGAAACACAAAAATTGCATCGGAATTAAATACAAAAGGCAAAAAGCCGACTTAAGTACACGATAACTGACTCTTCTTACTGTCTATGATGTGAACCATTCCTGTGACACTAGTTACAGATTCCAATGCTACAATCCAGGTTTACTGTATCCCTTGGACCTTCTTATTGCCGATGAAACACAGAAATTGCATCGGAATTAAATACAAAAGGCACAATGCCGAATTAAGCACAAGAAGACTAACTTTTCTTACTGTCTATATTTGAACCAGTCCTGTGGCACTAGTTATAGACTCCGATGCTTCACTTCAGGTTTACTGTATCCCTTGGAACTTCTTATTGACGATGAAGCACAGAAATTGCATCGGAATTATATACAAAAGGCACAATGCAAATTAAGTACAAGAAGACTGACTCTTCTTACTATCTACGTTTTGAACCGTTCCTGTGACACTAGCTATAGATTCCGATGCATCACTTCAGGTTTACTGTATCCTTCTGACTTCTTATTGACGATGAAACTAAGAAATTGCATCGGAATTAAATACAAAAGGCGCAATGCCGACTTAAGTACAAGAAGACTGACTCTTCTTAATGTCTATGTTTTGAACCAATCCATTGACACTAGTTATAGATTCAGATGCTTCACTCCAGGTTTACTGTATCCTTTGCACCTTGTTATTAACGATGAATCACAGTAATTGCATCGGAATTCAATACAAAAGGCACAATGCCGACTTAACTAAAAGAAGACTGACTCTTCTTACTGACTATGCTTTGAACCATTCCTGTGACACTAGTTATAGATTCGGATGCTTAACATCAGGATTACTGTATCCCTCTCACCGTCTTAGTGACGATGAAACACAGGAATTGCATCGGAAATAAATACAAAAGGCACAATGCCGACTTAAGTACAAGAACACTGATTCTTCTTACTGAATATGTTTTGAACCATTCCTGTGACACTAGTTATAGATTCCGATGCTTCACTTGAGGTTTACTGTATCCGTTGGACCTTCTTATTGACAATGAAACACAGAAATTGCATCGGAATTAAATACAAAAGGCACAATCTCTACATGAGTACAAGAAGACTGACTCTTCTTACTGTCTATGTTTTGAACCATTCCTGTCACACTAGTTATAGATTCCGATGCTTCACTCCAGGTTTACCGTATCCCTTGGACCTTCTTATTCACGATGAAACACAGAATTTGCATCGGAATTAAATAGAAAATTCACATTGCCCTCTTAAGTATAAGAAGACTGACTCTTCTTACTGACTATGTTTTGAACCATTCCTGTGACACTAGTTATAGATTCCGTTTCTTCACTTCAGGTTTATTATATCCTTTGGGCCTTCTTATTGGCGATGAATCACAGAAATTGCATCGGAAACAAATACAAAAGGCACAATGCCGACTTAAGTACAAGAAGAGTGACTCTTCTTACTGTCTACATTTTGAACCATTCCAGTGACACTAGTTATAGATTCCGATGCTTCACTTCTGGTTGACTGTATCCCTCGGACCATCTTATTGACGATGAAACACAGAAATTGCATCGGAATTAAATACATAAGGCACAATGCCGACTTAAGTAAAACACGTCTGACTCTTCTTACTGTCTATGCTTTGAAATATTACTGTGACACTAGTTATAGATTCCGATGCTTCACTTCAGGTTTACTGTATCCCTTGGACCTTCTTATTGACGACGAAACACAGAAATTGCATCGGAATTCAATACAAAAGGCACAATGACGACTTAACTACAAGAAGACTGACTCTTCTTACTGACTATGCTTTGAACCATTATTGTAACACTAGTTATAGATTCCGATGCGTAACGTCAGGATTACTGTACCTCTCTGACCTCCTTAGTAACGATGAAACACAGAAATTGCATCGGAAATAAATACAAAAGGCACAATGCCGACTTAAGTACAAGAATACTGTAACATCTTACTGTCTATGTTATGAACCGTCCCTGTGACACTAGTTATAGATTCCGATGCTTCACTGCAGGTTTACTGTATTCCTTCGACCTTCTTGTTGACGGTGAAACACAGAAATTGCATCGGAATTAAATACCAAAGGCATAATGCCGACTTAAGTACAAGAAGACTGACTCTTCTTACTGACTATGTTTTGAACCATTCCTGTGACACTAGTTATGGATTCCGATGCTTCACTTCAGGATTAATCTATCCCTCTGACCTTCTTATTGACGATGAAACACAGAAATTGCATCAGAATTAAATAGAAAATGCACAATGATGACTTAAGTACAAGAAGACTGACTATTCTTACTGACTATGTTTTGAACCATTCCTGTCACACTAGTTATAGATTCCAATGCTTCACTCCAGGTTTACTGTATCCCTTGGACCTTCTTATTGACGATGAAGCACATAAATAGCAACGGTATTAAATACAAAAGGCACAATGCAGAATTAAGTACAAGAAAGCTGACTCTTCTTACTATCTATGATTTGAACCATCCCGGTGACACTAGTTATAGATTCCGATGCTTCACTCCAGGTGTACTGTATCCCTTGGACCTTCATATTGACAATGAAACACAGAAATTGCATCGGAATTAAAAACAAAAGTCACAATGCCGACTTAAGTACAAGAAGACTGACTCTTCTTACTGTCTATGTTTTGAACCATTCCATTGACACTAGTTATAAATTCAGATGTTTCACTCCAGGTTTACTGTATCCTTTGGACCTTGTTATTTACGATGAAACACAGAAATTGCATCGGAATGAAATAGAAAAGGTACAATGCCGACTTCAGTACAAGAAGACTGACTCTTCTTACTGAATATGTTTTGAACCATTCCTGTGACACTAGCTATAGATTCCGATGCATCACTTAAGGTTTAGTGTATCCCTTGTACCTTCTTGTTGACGATGAAACACAAAAATTGCATCGGAATTAAATACAAAAGGCAAATAGCCGACTTAGGTACACGATAACTGACTCTTCTTACTGTCTATGATGTGAACCATTCCTGTGACACTAGTTACAGATTCCAATGCTACAATCCAGGTTTACTGTATCCCTTGGACCTTCTTATTGCCGATGAAACACAGAAATTGCATCGGAATTAAATACAAAAGGCACAATGCCGAATTAAGCACAAGAAGACTAACTTTTCTTACTGTCTATTTTTGAACCAGTCCTGTGGCACTAGTTATAGACTCCGATGCTTCACTCCAGGTTTACTGTATCCCTTGGAACTTCTTATTGACGATGAAGCACAGAAATTGCATCGGAATTAAATACAAAAGGCACAATGCAAATTAAGTACAAGAAGACTGACTCTTCTTACTATCTACGTTTTGAACCGTTCCTGTGACACTAGCTATAGATTCCGATGCATCACTTCAGGTTTACTGTATCCTTCTGACTTCTTATTGACGATGAAACTGAGAAATTGCATCGGAATTAAATACAAAAGGCACAATGCCGACTTAAGTACAAGAAGACTGACTCTTCTTAATGTCTATGTTTTGAACCAATCCATTGACTTTAGTTATAGATTCAGATGCTTCACTCCAGGTTTACTGTATCCTTTGCACCTTGTTATTAACGATGAATCACAGAAATTGCATCGGAATTCAATACAAAAGGCAAAATGCCGACTTAACTAAAAGAAGACTGACTCTTCTTACTGACTATGCTTTGAACCATTCCTGTGACACTAGTTATAGATTCCGATGCTTAACATCAGGATTACTGTATCCCTCTCACCGTCTTAGTGACGATGAAACACAGGAATTGCATCGGAAATAAATACAAAAGGCACAATGCCGACTTAAGTACAAGAACACTGATTCTTCTTACTGAATATGCTTTGAACCATTCCTGTGACACTAGTTATAGATTCCGATGCTTCACTTGAGGTTTACTGTATCCGTTGGACCTTCTTATTGACAATGAAACACAGAAATTGCATCGGAATTAAATACAAAAGGCACAATCTCTACATGAGTACAAGAAGACTGACTCATCTTACTGTCTATGTTTTGAACCATTCCTGTCACACTAGTTATAGATTCCGATGCTTCACTCCAGGTTTATCGTATCCCTTGGACCTTCTTATTGACGATGAAACACAGAATTTGCATCGGAATTAAATAGAAAATTCACATTGCCCTCCTAAGTATTAGAAGACTGACTCTTCTTACTGACTATGTTTTGAACCATTCCTGTGACACTAGTTATAGATTCCGTTTCTTCACTTCAGGTTTACTATATCCTTTGGGCCTTCTTATTGGCGATGAATCACAGAAATTGCATCGGAAACAAATACAAAAGGCACAATGCCGACTTAAGTACAAGAAGAGTGACTCTTCTTACTGTCTACATTTTGAACCATTCCAGTGACACTAGTTATAGATTCCGATGCTTCACTTCTGGTTGACTGTATCCCTCGGACCATCTTATTGACGATGAAACACAGAAATTGCATCGGAATTAAATACATAAGGCACAATTCCGACTTAAGTACAACACGTCTGACTCTTCTTACTGTCTATGCTTTGAAATATTACTGTGACACTAGTTATAGATTCCGATGCTTCACTCCAGGTTTACTGTATCCCTTGGACCTTCTTATTGTCGATGAAACACAGAAATTGCATCGGAATTAAATACAAGAGTCACAATGCCGACTTAAGGACAAGAAGACTGACTCTTCTTACTGACTATAATTTGAACCATTCCTGTGGCACTAGTTATAGATTCCGAAGCTTTCACTTCAGTTTTACTGTATCCCTCTGACCTTCTTATTGACGACGAAACACAGAAATTGCATCGGAATTAAATACAAAAGGCACAATACCGACTTAAGTACAAGAAGACTGACTCTTCTTACTGTCTATGTTTGAACCATTCCTGTGACACTAGTTATAGATTCCGATGCTTCACTACATTTTTACTGTATCCCTCTGACCTTCTTATTGCCGGTGAAACACAGAAACTGCATCGGAATTAAATAGAAAAGGCACAATGCCGACATAAGTACTAGAAGACTGACTCTTCCTACTGTCTATGATTTGAACCATTCCTGTGACACTAGTTATAGATTCCGATGCTTCACTTCAGGTTTACTGTATCCCTTGGACCTTATTATTGACGACGAAACACAGAAATTGCATCGGAATTCAATACAAAAGGCACAATGCCGACTTAACTACAAGTAGACTGACTCTTCTTACTGACTATGCTTTGAACCATTATTGTAACACTAGTTATAGATTCCGATGCGTAACGTCAGGATTACTGTACCTCTCTGACCTTCTTAGTAACGATGAAACACAGAAATTGCATCGGAAATAAATACAAAAGGCACAATGCCGACTTAAGTACAAGAATACTGTAACATCTTACTGTCTATGTTATGAACCGTCCCTGTGACACTAGTTATAGATTCCGATGCTTCACTGCAGGTTTACTGTATCCCTTCGACCTTCTTGTTGACGATGAAACACAGAAATTGCATCGGAATTAAATACCAAAGGCATAATGCCGACTTAAGTACAAGAAGACTGACTCTTCTTACTGACTATGTTTTGAACCATTCCTGTGACACTAGTTATGGATTCCGATGCTTCACTTCAGGATTAATCTATCCCTCTGACCTTCTTATTGACGATGAAACACAGAAATTGCATCAGAATTAAATAGAAAATGCACAATGATGACTTAAGTACAAGAAGACTGACTATTCTTACTGACTATGTTTTGAACCATTCCTGTGACACTAGTTATAGATTCCAATGCTTCACTCCAGGTTTACTGTATCCCTTGGACCTTCTTATTGACGATGAAGCACATAAATAGCAACGGTATTAAATACAAAAGGCACAATGCAGAATTAAGTACAAGAAGGCTGACTCTTCTTACTATCTATGATTTGAACCATTCCGGTGACACTAGTTATAGATTCCGATGCTTCACTCCAGGCGTACTGTATCCCTTGGACCTTCATATTGACAATGAAACACAGAAATTGCATCGGAATTAAATACAAAAGTCACAATGCCGACTTAAGTACAAGAAGACTGACTCTTCTTACTGTCTATGTTTTGAACCATTCCATTGACACTAGTTATAAATTCAGATGTTTCACTCCAGGTTTACTGTATCCTTTGGACCTTGTTATTTACGATGAAACACAGAAATTGCATCGGAATGAAATAGAAAAGGTACAATGCCGACTTCAGTACAAGAAGACTGACTCTTCTTACTGTCTATGTTTTGAACCATTCCTGTGACACTAGTTATAGATTCCGATGCTACACTCCAGGTTTACTGTATCCCTTGGACCCTCTTATAGACGATGAAACACTGAAATTGCATCGGAATTAAATACAAAAGGCACAATGCGCACTTAAGGACAAGAAGACTGCTTCTTCTTACTGACTTTGATTTGAACCAATCCTGTGACACTAGTTATAGATTCCAATGCTTCACTTGAGGTTTACTGTATCCGTTGGACCTTCTTATTGACAATGAAACACAGAAATTGCATCGGAAATAAATACAAAAGGCACAATGCCGACTTAAGTACAAGAACACTGACTCTTCTTACTGAATATGTTTTGAACCATTCCTGTGACACTAGCTATAGATTCCGATGCATCACTTAAGGTTTACTGTATCCCTTGTACCTTCTTGTTGACGATGAAACACAAAAATTGCATCGGAATTAAATACAAAAGGCAAAAAGCCGACTTAAGTACACGATAACTGACTCTTCTTACTGTCTATGATGTGAACCATTCCTGTGACACTAGTTACAGATTCCAATGCTACAATCCAGGTTTACTGTATCCCTTGGACCTTCTTATTGCCGATGAAACACAGAAATTGCATCGGAATTAAATACAAAAGGCACAATGCCGAATTAAGCACAAGAAGACTAACTTTTCTTACTGTCTATTTTTGAACCAGTCCTGTGGCACTAGTTATAGACTCCGATGCTTCACTCCAGGTTTACTGTATCCCTTGGAACTTCTTATTGACGATGAAGCACAGAAATTGCATCGGAATTAAATACAAAAGGCACAATGCAAATTAAGTACAAGAAGACTGACTCTTCTTACTATCTACGTTTTGAACCGTTCCTGTGACACTAGCTATAGATTCCGATGCATCACTTCAGGTTTACTGTATCCTTCTGACTTCTTATTGACGATGAAACTAAGAAATTGCATCGGAATTAAATACAAAAGGCACAATGGCGACTTAAGTACAAGAAGACTGACTCTTCTTAATGTCTATGTTTTGAACCAATCCATTGACACTAGTTATAGATTCAGATGCTTCACTCCAGGTTTACTGTATCCTTTGCACCTTGTTATTAACGATGAAACACAGAAATTGCATCGGAATTCAATACAAAAGGCAAAATGCCGACTTAACTAAAAGAAGACTGACTCTTCTTACTGACTATGCTTTGAACCATTCCTGTGACACTAGTTATAGATTCCGATGCTTAACATAAGGATTACTGTATCCCTCTCACCGTCTTAGTGACGATGAAACACAGGAATTGCATCGGAAATAAATACAAAAAGTACAATGCCGAATTAAGTACACGAATACTGACTCATCTTACTGTTTATGTTTTGAACCGTCCCTGTGACACTAGTTATAGATTCCGATGCTTCACTCCAGGTTTACTGTATCCCTTGGACCTTCTTATTGACGATGAAACACAGAAATTGCATCGGAATTAAATACAAGGGGCACAATGACGACTTAAGGGCAAGAAGACTGACTCTCCTTACTGACTATAATTTGAACCATTCCTGTGGCACTAGTTATAGATTCCGATGCTTCACTTCAGTTTTACTGTATCCCTCTGACCTTCTTATTGACGATGAAAGACAGAAATTGCATCGGAATTAAATACGAAAGGCTCAATGCCAACTTAAGTACAAGAAGACTGACTCTTCCAACTGTCTATGTTTTGAAACATTCCTGTGACGCTAGTTATAGATTCCGATGCTTCCCTTCAGGTGTACTGTATCCTCCGGACCGTCTTATTGACGATGAAACACAGAAATTGCATCGGAAATAAATAGAAAAGGCACAATGCCGACTTAAGTACTAGAAGGCTCTCTCTTCCTACTGTCTATGCTTTGAACCATTCCTGTGACACTAGTTATAGATTCCGATGCTTCACTTCAGGTTTACTGTATCCCTTGGACCTTCTTATTGACGATGAAACACAGAAATTGCATCGGAATTCAATACAAAAGGCACAATGCCGACTTAACTACAAGAAGACTGAATCTTCTTACTGACTATGCTTTGTACCATTATTGTAACACTAGTTATAGATTCCGATGCTTAACTTCAGAATTACTGTACCCCTCTGACCTTCTTAGTGACGATGAAACACAGAAATTGCATCGGAAATAAATACAAAAAGCACAATGACGACTTAAGTACAAGAATACTGACTCATATTACTGTCTATGTTATGAACCGTCACTGTGACACTAGATATAGATTCCGATGCTACACTCCAGGTTTACTGCATCCCTTGGTCCTTCTTATTGACGGTGAAACACAGAAATTGCATCGGAATTAAATACAAAAGGCACAATGCCGACTTAAGTACAAGAAGATTGACTCTTCTTACTGACTATGTTTTGAACCATACCTCTGACACTAGTTATAAATTCCGATGCTTCACTCCAGGTTTACTGTATCCCTTGGACCTTCTTATTGACGATGATGCACAGAAATTGCATCGGAATTAAATACAAAAGGCACAATGCAAATTAAGTACAAGAAGACTGACTCTTCTTACTATCTACGTTTTGAACCATTCCTGTGACACTAGTTATAGATTCCGATGCTTCACTCCAGGTGTACTGTATACCGTGGACCTTCATATTGACGATGAAACACAGAAATTGCATCGGAAATTAATACAAAAGGCACAATGCCGAATTAAGCACAAGAAGACTAACTCCTCTTACTGTCTATTTTTGAACCAGTCCTGTGACACTAGTTATAGACTCCGATGCTTCACTCCAGGTTTACTGTTTCCCTTGGACCTTGATATTGACGATGAAACACAGAAATTGCATCGGAATTAAATACAAAAGGCACAATGCCGACTCAAGTAAAAGATGTCTGACACTTCTTACTGTCTATAATTTGAACCATTCCTGTGACACTAGTTATAGATTCTGATGCTTCACTCCAGGTTTACTGTATCCCTTGGACGTTGTTATAGACGATGAAACACAGAAATTGCATCAGAATTAAATAGAAAATGCACAATGATGACTTAAGTACAAGAAGGCTGACTATTCTTACTGACTATGTTTCGTACCATTGCTGTGAAAATAGGTATAGATTCCGATGCTTCACTTCGGGATTACTGTATCCCTCTGACATCCGTATTGACGATGAAACACAGAAATTGCATCGGAATTAAATACAAAAGGCACAATGCCGACTTAAGTACAAGAAGTCTGACTCTTCTTACTGTCTATGATTTGAACCATCCCTGTGACACTAGTTATAGATTCCGATGCTTCACTCAAGGTTTACTGTATCTCTTGGAAATTCTTATTGACGATGAAACACAGAAATTGCATCGGAATTAAATAGAAAAGGCACAATGCCGACTTAAGTACAAGAAGACTGACTCTTGTTACTGACTATGTTTTGAACCATTGCTGCGACACTAGTTATAGATTCCGATGTTTCACTTAAGGTTTACTGTATACCTTGGACCTTCTTAATGACGATGAAACACAGAAATTGCATCGGAATTAAATACAATTGCACAATGCCCACTTAAGGACAAGAAGACTGACTGTTCTTACTGACTATGTTTTGAACCATTCCTAAGACACTAGTTATAGATTCCGATGCTTCACTTCAGGTTTATTGTATCCCTCTGACCCTCTTATTGACGATGAAACACAGAAATTGCATCGGAATTAAATAGAAAAGGCACAATGTCGACTTAAGTACAAGAAGACTGACTATTCTTACTGTCTATGTTTTGAACCATTCCTGTGACACTAGTTATGGATTCCGATGCTTCACTCCAGGTTTACTGTATCCCTTGGATTTCTTATTGACGATGAAACACAGAATTTGCATCGGAATTAAATAGAAAATTCACAATGCCCACTTAAGTATAAGAAGACTGACTCCTCTTACTGATTATGTTTTGAACCATTCCTGTGACACTAGTTATATATTTCGATGCTCCACTTCTGGTTTACTGTATACCTTGGACCTTCTTATTGACGATGAAACATAGAAATTGCATCGGAATTAAATACAATTGCACAATGCCCACTTAAGGACAAGAAGACTGACTGTTCTTACTGACTATGTTTTGAACCATTCCTAAGACACTAGTTATAGATTCCGATGCTTCACTTCAGGTTTATTGTATCCCTCTGACCCTCTTATTGACGACGAAAGACAGAAATTGCATCCGAATTAAATACAAAAGGCACAATGCCGACTTAAGTACAAGAAGACTGACTCTTCTTACTGTCTATGTTTGAACCATTCCTGTGACACTAGTTATAGATTCCGATGCTTCACTACATTTTTACTGTATCCCTCTGACCTTCTTATTGCCGGTGAAACACAGAAACTGCATCGGAATTAAATAGAAAAGGCACAATGCCGACATAAGTACTAGAAGACTGACTCTTCCTACTGTCTGTGATTTGAACCATTCCTGTGACACTAGTTATAGATTCCGATGCTTCACTTCAGGTTTACTGTATCCCTTGGACCTTCTTATTGACGACGAAACACAGAAATTGCATCGGAATTCAATACAAAAGGCACAATGCCGACTTAACTACAAGAAGACTGACTCTTCTTACTGACTATGCTTTGAACCATTATTGTAACACTAGTTATAGATTCCGATGCGTAACGTCAGGATTACTGTACCTCTCTGACCTTCTTAGTAACGATGAAACACAGAAATTGCATCGGAAATAAATACAAAAGGCACAATGCCGACTTAAGTACAAGAATACTGTAACATCTTACTGTCTATGTTATGAACCGTCCCTGTGACACTAGTTATAGATTCCGATGCTTCACTGCAGGTTTACTGTATCCCTTCGACCTTCTTGTTGACGATGAAACACAGAAATTGCATCGGAATTAAATACCAAAGGCATAATGCCGACTTAAGTACAAGAAGACTGACTCTTCTTACTGACTATGTTTTGAACCATTCCTGTGACACTAGTTATGGATTCCGATGCTTCACTTCAGGATTAATCTATCCCTCTGACCTTCTTATTGACGATGAAACACAGAAATTGCATCAGAATTAAATAGAAAATGCACAATGATGACTTAAGTACAAGAAGACTGACTATTCTTACTGACTATGTTTTGAACCATTCCTGTGACACTAGTTATAGATTCCAATGCTTCACTCCAGGTTTACTGTATCCCTTGGACCTTCTTATTGACGATGAAGCACATAAATAGCAACGGTATTAAATACAAAAGGCACAATGCAGAATTAAGTACAAGAAGACTGACTCTTCTTACTGTCTATGTTTTGAACCATTCCATTGACACTAGTTATAAATTCAGATATTTCACTCCAGGTTTACTGTATCCTTTGGACCTTGTTATTTACGATGAAACACAGAAATTGCATCGGAATGAAATAGCAAAGGTACAATGCCGACTTCAGTACAAGAAGACTGACTCTTCTTACTGTCTATGTTTTGAACCATTCCTGTGACACTAGTTATAGATTCCGATGCTACACTCCAGGTTTACTGTATCCCTTGGACCCTCTTATAGACGATGAAACACTGAAATTGCATCGGAATTAAATACAAAAGGCACAATGCGCACTTAAGGACAAGAAGACTGCTTCTTCTTACTGACTTTGATTTGAACCAATCCTGTGACACTAGTTATAGATTCCGATGCTTCACTTGAGGTTTACTGTATCCGTTGGACCTTCTTATTGACAATGAAACACAGAAATTGCATCGGAAATAAATACAAAAGGCACAATGCCGACTTAAGTACAAGAACACTGACTCTTCTTACTGAATATGTTTTGAACCATTCCTGTGACACTAGCTATAGATTCCGATGCATCACTTAAGGTTTACTGTATCCCTTGTACCTTCTTGTTGACGATGAAACACAAAAATTGCATCGGAATTAAATACAAAAGGCAAAAAGCCGACTTAAGTACACGATAACTGACTCTTCTTACTGTCTATGATGTGAACCATTCCTGTGACACTAGTTACAGATTCCAATGCTACAATCCAGGTTTACTGTATCCCTTGGACCTTCTTATTGCCGATGAAACACAGAAATTGCATCGGAATTAAATACAAAAGGCACAATGCCGAATTAAGCAGAAGAAGACTAACTATTCTTACTGTCTATTTTTGAACCAGTCCTGTGGCACTAGTTATAGACTCCGATGCTTCACTCTAGGTTTACTGTATCCCTTGGAACTTCTTATTGACGATGAAGCACAGAAATTGCATCGGAATTAAATACAAAAGGCACAATACAAATTAAGTACAAGAAGACTGACTCTTCTTACTATTTACGTTTTGAACCGTTCCTGTGACACTAGCTATAGATTCCGATGCATCACTTCAGGTTTACTGTATCCTTCTGACTTCTTATTGACGATGAAACTAAGAAATTGCATCGGAATTAAATACAAAAGGCACAATGCCGACTTAAGTACAAGAAGACTGACTCTTCTTAATGTCTATGTTTTGAACCAATCCATTGACACTAGTTATAGATTCAGATGCTTCACTCCAGGTTTACTGTATCCTTTGCACCTTGTTATTAACGATGAATCACAGAAATTGCATCGGAATTCAATACAAAAGGCAAAATGCCGACTTAACTAAAAGAAGACTGACTCTTCTTACTGACTATGCTTTCAACCATTCCTGTGACACTAGTTATAGATTCCGATGCTTAACATAAGGATTACTCTATCCCTCTCACCGTCTTAGTGACGATGAAACACAGGAATTGCATCGGAAATAAATACAAAAAGTACAATGCCGAATTAAGTACAAGAATACTGACTCATCTTACTGTTTATGTTTTGAACCGTCCCTGTGACACTAGTTATAGATTCCGATGCTTCACTCCAGGTTTACTGTATCCCTTGGACCTTCTTATTGACGATGAAACACAGAAATTGCATCGGAATTAAATACAAGGGGCACAATGACGACTTAAGGACAAGAAGACTGACTCTCCTTACTGACTATAATTTGAACCATTCCTGTGGCACTAGTTATAGATTCCGATGCTTCACTTCAGTTTTACTGTATCCCTCTGACCTTCTTATTGACGATGAAAGACAGAAATTGCATCGGAATTAAATACGAAAGGCTCAATGCCAACTTAAGTACAAGAAGACTGACTCTTCCAACTGTCTATGTTTTGAACCATTCCTGTGACGCTAGTTATAGATTCCGATGCTTCCCTTCAGGTGTACTGTATCCCTCGGACCGTCTTATTGACGATGAAACACAGAAATTGCATCGGAAATAAATAGAAAAGGCACAATGCCGACTTAAGTACTAGAAGACTCTCTCTTCCTACTGTCTATGTTTTGAACCATTC
Organism: Schistocerca piceifrons; assembly: GCF_021461385.2. NCBI lineage: Eukaryota > Metazoa > Arthropoda > Insecta > Orthoptera > Acrididae > Schistocerca > Schistocerca piceifrons. The sequence continues at coordinate 489,487 of NW_025728055.1, forward strand.
CTGTGACACTAGTTATAGATTCCGATGCTTCACTTCAGGTTTACTGTATCCCTTGGCCCTTCTTATTGACGATGAAACACAGAGATTGCATCGGAATTCAATACAAAAGGCACAATGCCGACTTAACTACAAGAAGACTGAATCTTCTTACTGACTATGCTTTGTACCATTATTGTAACACTAGTTATAGATTCCGATGCTTAACTTCAGAATTACTGTACCCCTCTGACCTTCTTAGTGACGATGAAACACAGAAATTGCATCGGAAATAAATACAAAAAGCACAATGACGACTTAAGTACAAGAATACTGACTCATATTACTGTCTATGTTATGAACCGTCACTGTGACACTAGATATAGATTCCGATGCTACACTCCAGGTTTACTGCATCCCTTGGTCCTTCTTATTGACGATGAAACACAGAAATTGCATCGGAATTAAATACAAAAGGCACAATGCCGACTTAAGTACAAGAAGATTGACTCTTCTTACTGACTATGCTTTTGAACCATACCTCTGACACTAGTTATAAATTCCGATGCTTCACTCCAGGTTTACTGTATCCCTTGGACCTTCTTATTGACGATGATGCACAGAAATTGCATCGGAATTAAATACAAAAGGCACAATGCAAATTAAGTACAAGAAGACTGACTCTTCTTACTATCTACGTTTAGAACCATTCCTGTGACACTAGTTATAGATTCCGATGCTTCACTCCAGGTGTACTGTATACCTGGGACCTTCATATTGACGATGAAACACAGAAATTGCATCGGAAATTAATACAAAAGGCACAATGCCGAATTAAGCACAAGAAGACTAACTCCTCTTACTGTCTATTTTTGAACCAGTCCTGTGACACTAGTTATAGACTCCGATGCTTCACTCCAGGTTTACTGTTTCCCTTGGACCTTGATATTGACGATGAAACACAGAAATTGCATCGGAATTAAATACAAAAGGCACAATGCCGACTCAAGTAAAAGATGTCTGACTCTTCTTACTGTCTATAATTTGAACCATTCCTGTGACACTAGTTATAGATTCCGATGCTTCACTCCAGGTTTACTGTATCCCTTGGACCTTGTTATAGACGATGAAACACAGAAATTGCATCAGAATTAAATAGAAAATGCACAATGATGACTTAAGTACAAGAAGGCTGACTATTCTTACTGACTATGTTTCGTACCATTGCTGTGAAAATAGGTATAGATTCCGATGCTTCACTTCGGGATTACTGTATCCCTCTGACATCCGTATTGACGATGAAACACAGAAATTGCATCGGAATTAAATACAAAAGGCACAATGCCGACTTAAGTACAAGAAGTCTGACTCTTCTTACTGTCTATGATTTGAACCATCCCTGTGACACTAGTTATAGATTCCGATGCTTCACTCAAGGTTTACTGTATCTCTTGGAAATTCTTATTGACGATGAAACACAGAAATTGCATCGGAATTAAATAGAAAAGGCACAATGCCGACTTAAGTACAAGAAGACTGACTCTTGTTACTGACTATGTTTTGAACCATTGCTGCGACACTAGTTATAGATTCCGATGTTTCACTTAGGGTTTACTGTATACCTTGGACCTTCTTAATGACGATGAAACACAGAAATTGCATCGGAATTAAATACAATTGCACAATGCCCACTTAAGGACAAGAAGACTGACTGTTCTTACTGACTATGTTTTGAACCATTCCTAAGACACTAGTTATAGATTCCGATGCTTCACTTCAGGTTTATTGTATCCCTCTGACCCTCTTATTGACGATGAAACAAAGAAATTGCATCGGAATTAAATAGAAAAGGCACAATGTCGACTTAAGTACAAGAAGACTGACTCATCTTACTGTCTATGTTTTGAACCATTCCTGTGTCACTAGTTATGGATTCCGATGCTTCACTCCAGGTTTACTGTATCCCTTGGATTTCTTATTGACGATGAAACACAGAATTTGCATCGGAATTAAATAGAAAATTCACAATGCCCACTTAAGTATAAGAAGACTGACTCCTCTTACTGATTATGTTTTGAACCATTCCTGTGACACTAGTTATATATTTCGATGCTCCACTTCAGGTTTACTGTATACCTTGGACCTTCTTATTGACGATGAAACATAGAAATTGCATTGGAATTAAATAGAAAAGGTACAATGCCGACGTAAGTACACGAAGTCTGATTCATCCTTCTGTCTCTGTTTTGCACCACTCCTGTGACACTAGTTTTGGATTCCGATGCTTCACTTCAGGTTTACTGTATCCCTCTGACCTTCTTATTGACGATGAAACACAGAAATTGCATCGGAATTAAATACAAAAGGCACAATGCCGATTTAAGTACAAGAAGACTGACTCTTCTTAATGTCCACGTTTGAACCATTCCTGTGACACTAGTTATAGATTCCGATGCTTCACTTCTGGTGTACTGTATCCCTCTGACCGTCTTGTTGACGATGGAACACAGAAATTGCATCGGAAATAAATAGAAAAGGCACAATGCCGACTTAAGTACTAGAAGACTGACTCTTCCTACTGTCTATGTTTTGAACCAATCCTTTGACACTAGTTATAGATTCCGATGCTTCACTCCAGGTGTACTGTATCCCTTGGACCTTCATATTGACGATGAAACACAGAAATTGCATCGGAATTAAATACAAAATGCACAATGCCGGCTTAACTACAAGATGACTGAATCTTCTTACTGACTATGCTTTGAACCATTATTGTAACACTAGTTATAGATTCCGATGCTTAACTTCAGAATTACTGTACCCCTCTGACCTTCTTAGTGACGATGAAACACAGAAATTGCATCGGAATTATATACAAAAGGCACAAAGCCGACTTAAGTACAAGAAGACTGACTCTTCTTACTGTCTCTGTTTTGAACCATTCCATTGACACTAGTTATAGATTCAGATGCTTCACTACAGGTTTACTGTATCCTTTGTACCTTGTTATTGACGATGAAACACAGAATTTGCATCGGAATTAAATAGAAAAGGTACAATGCCGACTTAAGTACAAGAATACTGACTCTTCTTGCTGACTATGTTTTGAACCGTTCCTGTGACACTAGTTACAGATTCCGATGCTACATTCCAGGTTTACTGTATCCCTTGGACCTTCTTATAGACGATGAAACACAGAAATTGCATCGGAATTAAATACAAAAGGCACAATGCCGACTTAAGGACAAGAAGACTGACTCTTCTTAATGACTTTGTTTTGAACCATTTCTGTGACACTAGTTATAGATTCCGATGCTTCACTTCATGTTTATTGTATCCCTCTGTCCTTCTTATTGACGATGAAACACAGAAATTGCATCGGAATTAAATAGAAAAGGCACATTGCCGACATAAGTACAAGAAGACAGACTCTTCTTACTGACTATGTTTTGAACCATTCCTGTTACACTAGTTATAGATTCCGATGCTTCACTTCAGGTTTACTGTATACCTTGGACTTTCTTATTGACGATGAAACACAGAAATTGCATCGGAATTAAATACAAAAGGCACAATGCCGATTTAAGGACAAGAAGACTAACTCTTCTTACTGACTATGTTTTGAACCATTCCTGTGACACTAGTTATAGATTCCGATGCTTAACTTGAGGTTTACTGTATCCGTTGGACCTTCTTATTGACAATGAAACACAGAAATTGCATCGGAATTAAATACAAAAGGCACAATGTCTACTTAAGTACAAGAAGACTGACTCTTCTTACTGTCTATGTTTTGAACCATTCCTGTCACACTAGTTATAGATTCCGATGCTTTACTCCAGGTTTACCGTATCCCTTGGACCTTCTTCTTGACGATGAAACACAGAATTTGCATCGGAATTAAATAGAAAATTCACAATGCCCTCTTAAGTATAAGAAGACTGACTCTTCTTACTGACTATGTTTTGAACGATTCCTGTGACACTAGTTATAGATTCCGATGCTTCACTTGAGGTTTACTGTATCCGTTGGACCTTCTTATTGACGATGAATCACAGAAATTGCATCGGAAATAAATACAAAAGGCACAATGCCGACTTAAGTACAAGAAGAGTGACTCTTCTTACTGTCTACATTTTGAACCATTCCAGTGACACTAGTTATAGATTCCGATGCTTCACTTCTGGTTGACTGTATCCCTCGGACCATCTTATTGACGATGAAACACAGAAATTGCATCGGAATTAAATACATAAGGCACAATGCCGACTTAAGTACAAGACGTCTGACTCTTCTTACTGTCTATGCTTTGAAATATTACTGTGACACTAGTTATAGATTCCGATGCTTCACTCCAGGTTTACTGTATCCCTTGGACCTTCTTATTGTCGATGAAACACAGAAATTGCATCGGAATTAAATACAAGAGGCACAATGCCGACTTAAGGACAAGAAGACTGACTCTTCTTACTGACTATAATTTGAACCATTCCTGTGGCACTAGTTATAGATTCCGAAGCTTTCGCTTCAGTTTTACTGTATCCCTCTGACCTTCTTATTGACGATGAAACACAGAAATTGCATCGGAATTAAATACAAAAGGCACAATGCCGACTTAAGTACGAGAAGACTGACTCTTCTTACTGTCTATGTTTGAACCATTCCTGTGACACTAGTTATAGATTCCGATGCATCACTACATTTTTACTGTATGCCTCTGACCTTCATATTGCCGGTGAAACACAGAAACTGCATCGGAATTAGATACGAAAGGCACAATGCCAACATAAGTACGAGAAGACTGACTTCTTCAACTCTCTATGTTTAAACCATTCCTGTGACACTAGTTTTAGATTCCGATGCTTCACTTTAGGTGTACTGTATCCCTCTGACAGTCTTATTGACGATGAAACACAGAAACTGCATCGGAAATAAATAGAAAAGGCACAATGCCGACATAAGTACTAGAAGACTGACTCTTCCTACTGTCTACATTTTGAACCATTCCAGTCACACTAGTTATAGATTCCGATGCTTCACTTCTGGTTGACTGTATCCCTCGGACCATCTTATTGACGATGAAACACAGAAATTGCATCGGAATTAAATACATAAGGCACAATGCCGACTTAAGTACAAGACGTCTGACTCTTCTTACTGTCTATGCTTTGAAATATTACTGTGACACTAGTTATAGATTCCGATGCTTCACTCCAGGTTTACTGTATCCCTTGGACCTTCTTATTGTCGATGAAACACAGAAATTGCATCGGAATTAAATACAAGAGGCACAATGCCGACTTAAGGACGAGAAGACTGACTCTTCTTACTGACTATAATTTGAACCATTCCTGTGGCACTACTTATAGATTCCGAAGCTTTCACTTCAGTTTTACTGTATCCCTCTGACCTTCTTATTGACGATGAAACACAGAAATTGCATCGGAATTAAATACAAAAGGCACAATGCCGACTTAAGTACAAGAAGACTGACTCTTCTTACTGTCTATGTTTGAACCATTCCTGTGACACTAGTTATAGATTCCGATGCTTCACTACATTATTACTGTATCCCTCTGACCTTCTTATTGCCGGTGAAACACAGAAACTGCATCGGAATTAAATACGAAAGGCACAATGCCAACATAAGTACGAGAAGACTGACTGTTCCAACTCTCTATGTTTGAACCATTCCTGTGACACTAGTTTTAGATTCCGATGCTTCACTTCAGGTGTACTGTATCCCTCTGACCGTCTTATTGACGATGAAACACAGAAATTGCATCGGAAATAAATAGAAAAGGCACAATGCCGACATAAGTACTAGGAGACTGACTCTTCCTACTGTCAATGATTTGAACCATTCCTGTTGCACTAGTTATAGATTCCGATGCTTCACTTCAGGTTTACTGTATCCCTTGGACCTTGTTATTGACGACGAAACACAGAAATTGCATCTGAATTCAATACAAAAGGCACAATGCCGACTTAACTACAAGAAGACTGACTCTTCTTACTGACTATGCTTTGAACCATTATTGTAACACTAGTTATAGATTCCGATGCGTAACTTCAGGATTACTGTACCTCTCTGACCTTCTTAGTAACGATGAAACACAGAAATTGCATCGGAAATAAATACAAAAAGCACAATGCCGACATAAGTACAAGAATACTGACACATCTTACAGTCTATGTTATGAACCGTCCCTGTGACACTAGTTATAGATTCCGATGCTTCACTGCAGGTTTACTGTATCCCTTGGACCTTCTTGTTGACGATGAAACACAGAAATTGCATCGGAATTAAATACCAAAGGCATAATGCCGACTTAAGTACAAGAAGACTGACTCTTCTTACTGACTATGTTTTGAACCATTCCTGTGACACTAGTTATGGATTTCGATGCTTCACTTCAGGTTTAATCTATCCCTCTGACCTTCTTATTGACGATGAAACACAGATAATGCATCAGAATTAAATAGAAAATGCACAGTGATGACTTAAGTACAAGAAGACTGACTCCTCTTACTGACTATGCTTTCAACCATTCCTGTGTCACTAGTTATAGATTCCGATGCTTCACTTCAGGTTTACTGTATCCCTTGGACCTTCTTGTTGACGATGAAACACAAAAATTTCATCGGAATTAAATACAAAAGGCAAAAAGCCGACTTAAGTACACGAAAACTGACTCTTCTTACTGTCTATGATGTGAACCATTCCTGTGACACTAGTTATAGATTCCGATGGTTCACTCCAGGTTTACTGCATCCCTTGGTCCTTCTTATTGACGATGAAACACAGAAATTGCATCGGAATTAAATACAAAAGGCACAATGCCGAATTAAGCACAAGAAGACTAACTTTTCTTACTGTCTATTTTTGAACCAGTCCTGTGGCACTAGTTATAGATTCCGATGCTTCACTTCAGGTTTACTGTATACCTTGGACCTTCTTATTGACGATGAAACACAGAAATTGCATCGGAATTCAATACAAAAGGCACAATGCCGACTTAACTACAAGAAGACTGAATCTTCATACTGACTAAGCTTTGAACCATTATTGTAACACTAGTTATAGATTCCGATGCTTAACTTCAGAATTACTGTACCCCTCTGCCCTTCTTAGTGACGATGAAACACAGAAATTGCATCGGAAATTAATACAAAAGGCACAATGCCGAATTAAGCACAAGAAGACTAACTCCTCTTACTGTCTATTTTTGAACCATTCCTGTGACACTAGTTATAGATTCCGATGCTTCACTCCAGGTTTACTGTATCCCTTGGACCTTGTTATAGACGATGAAACACAGAAATTGCATCAGAATTAAATAGAAAATGCACAATGATGACTTAAGTACAAGAAGGCTGACTATTCTTACTGACTATGTTTCGTACCATTGCTGTGACAATAGGTATAGATTCCGATGCTTCACTTCGGGATTACTGTATCCCTCTGACATCCGTATTGACGATGAAACACAGAAATTGCATCGGAATTAAATACAAAAGGCACAATGCCGACTTAAGTACAAGAAGTGTAACTCTTCTTGCTGTCTATGATTTGAACCATCCCTGTGACACTAGTTATAGATTCCGATGGTTCACTCCAGGTTTACTGCATCCCTTGGTCCTTCTTATTGACGATGAAACACAGAAATTGCATCGGAATTAAATACAAAAGGTACAATGACGACTTAAGTACAAGAAGATTGACTCTTCTTACTGACTATGGTTTGAAACATACCTGTGACACTAGTTATTAATTCCGATGTTTCACTCCAGGTTTACTGTATCCCTTGGACCTTCTTATTGACGATGAAGCACAGTAATTGCAGCGGAATTAAATACAAAAGGCACAATCCAAATTAAGTACAAGAAGACTGACTCTTCTTACTATCTACGTTTTGAACCATTCCTGTGACACTAGTTATAGATTCCGTTGCTTCACTCCAGGTGTACTGTATTCCTTGGACCTTCATATTGACGATGAAACACAGAAATTGCATCGGAAATTAATACAAAAGGCACAATGCCGACTTAAGGACAAGAAGACTGACTCTTCTTACTGACTATGTTTTGAACCATTCCTGTGTCACTAGCTATAGATTCCGATGCATCAATTCAGGTTTACTGTATCCCTCTGACTTCTTATTGACGATGAAACACAGAAATTGCATCGGAATTAAATACAAAAGGCACAATGCCGACTTAAGTACAAGAAGACTGAATCTTCTTACTGACTGTGTTTTGAACCATTCCTGTGACACTAGTTATAGATTCCGATGCTTCACTACATTTTTACTGTATGCCTCTGACCTTCATATTGCCGGTGAAACACAGAAACTGCATCGGAATTAGATACGAAAGGCACAATGCCAACATAAGTACGAGAAGACTGACTGTTCCAACTCTCTATGTTTGAACCATTCCTGTGACACTAGTTTTAGATTCCGATGCATCGCTTTAGGTGTACTGTATCGCTCTGACCGTCTTATTGACGATGAAATACAGAAATTGCATCGGAAATAAATAGAAAAGGCACAATGCCGACATAAGTACTAGAAGACTGACTCTTCCTACTGTCTACATTTTGAACCATTCCAGTGACACTAGTTATAGATTCCGATGCTTCACTTCTGGTTGACTGTATCCCTCGGACCATCTTATTGACGATGAAACACAGAAATTGCATCGGAATTAAATACATAAGGCACAATGCCGACTTAAGTACAAGACGTCTGACTCTTCTTACTGTCTATGCTTTGAAATATTACTGTGACACTAGTTATAGATTCCGATGCTTCACTCCAGGTTTACTGTATCCCTTGGACCTTCTTATTGTCGATGAAACACAGATATTGCATCGGAATTAAATACAAGAGGCACAATGCCGACTTAAGGACGAGAAGACTGACTCTTCTTACTGACTATAATTTGAACCATTCCTGTGGCACTACTTATAGAGTCCGAAGCTTTCACTTCAGTTTTACTGTATCCCTCTGACCTTCTTATTGACGATGAAACACAGAAATTGCATCGAAATTAAATACAAAAGGCACAATGCCGACATAAGTACGAGAAGACTGACTGTTCCAACTCTCTATGTTTGAACCATTCCTGTGACACTAGTTTTAGATTCCGATGCTTCACTTCAGGTGTACTGTATCCCTCTGACCGTCTTATTGACGATGAAACACAGAAATTGCATCGGAAATAAATAGAAAAGGCACAATGCCGACATAAGTACTAGGAGGCTGACTCTTCCTACTGTCAATGATTTGAACCATTCCTGTGACACTAGTTATAGATTCCGATGCTTCACTTCAGGTTTACTGTATCCCTTGGACCTTCTTATTGACGACGAAACACAGAAATTGCATCCGAATTCAATACAAAAGGCACAATGCCGACTTAACTACAAGAAGACTGACTCTTCTTACTGACTATGCTTTGAACCATTATTGTAACACTAGTTATAGATTCCGATGCGTAACTTCAGGATTACTGTACCTCTCTGACCTTCTTAGTAACGATGAAACACAGAAATTGTATCGGAAATAAATAAAAAAGCACAATGCCGACATAAGTACAAGAATACTGACACATCTTACAGTCTATGTTATGAACCGTCCCTGTGACACTAGTTATATATTCCGATGCTTCACTGCAGGTTTACTGTATCCCTTGGACCTTCTTGTTGACGATGAAACACAGAAATTGCATCGGAATTAAATACCAAAGGCATAATGCCGACTTATGTACAAGAAGACTGACTCTTCTTACTGACTATGTTTTGAACCATCCCTGTGACACTAGTTATGGATTTCGATGCTTCACTTCAGGTTTAATCTATCCCTCTGACCTTCTTATTGACGATGAAACACAGAAAATGCATCAGAATTAAATAGAAAATGCACAGTGATGACTTAAGTACAAGAAGACTGACTATTCTTACTGACTATGTTTTGAACCATTCCTGTGACACTAGTTATAGATTCCGATGCTTCACTCCAGGTTTACTGTATCCCTTGGACCTTCTTATTGACGATGAAGCACAGAAATAGCATCGGTATTAAATACAAAAGGCACAATGCAGAATTAAGTACAAGAAGGCTGACTCTTCTTACTATCTATGTTTGAACCATTCCGGTGACACTAGTTATAGATTCCGATGCTTCACTCCAGGTGTACTGTATCCCTTGGACCTTCATATTGACAATGAAACACAGAAATTGCATCGGAATTAAATACAAAAGTCACAATGCCGACTTAAGTACAAGAAGACTGACTCTTCTTACTGTCTATGGTTTGAACCATTCCATTGACACTAGTTATAGATTCAGATGTTTCACTCCAGGTTTACTGTATCCTTTGGACCTTGTTATTTACGATGAAACACAGAAATTGCATCGGAATTATTTAGAAAAGGTACAATGCCGTCTTCAGTACAAGAAGACTGACTCTTCTAACTGTCTATGTTTTGAACCATTCCTGTGACACTAGTTATAGATTCCGATGCTACACTCCAGGTTTACTGTATCCCTTGGACCCTCTTATAGACGATGAAACACTGAAATTGCATCGGAATAAAATACAAAAGGCACAATGCGCACTTAAGGACAAGAAGACTGTTCCTTCTTACTGACTTTGTTTTGAACCAATCCTGTGACACTAGTTATAGATTCCGATGCTTCACTTGAGGTTTACTGTATCCGTTGGACCTTCTTATAGACAATGAAACATAGAAATTGCATCGGAATTACATACAAAAAGCACAATGCCGACTTAAGTACAAGAACACTGACTCTTCTTACTGAATATGTTTTGAACCATTCCTGTGACACTAGCTACAGATTCCGATGCTTCACTTAAGGTTTACTGTATCCCTCTGACCTTCTTATTGACGATGAAACACAGAAATTGTATCGGAATTAAATACAAAAGGCACAATGTCGACTTAAGTACAAGAAGACTGACTCTTCTTACTGTCTATGTTATGATCCATACCATTGACACTAGTTGTAGATTCCGATGCTTCACTCCAGGTTTACTGTATCCCTTGGACCTTCTATTTGACGATGAAACACAGAAATTGCATCGGAATTAAATAGAAAAGGCAAAATGCCAACATAAGTACAAGAAGACTGACTCCTCTTACTGACTATGCTTTCAACCATTCCTGTGACACTAGTTATAGATTCCGATGCTTCACTTCAGGTTTACTGTATCCCTTGGACCTTCTTGTTGACGATGAAACACAAAAATTGCATCGGAATTAAATACAAAAGGCAAAAAGCCGACTTAAGTACACGAAAACTGACTCTTCTTACTGTCTATGATGTGAACCATTCCTGTGACACTAGTTACAGATTCCAATGCAACAATCCAGGTTTACTGTATCCCTTGGACCTTCTTATTGCCGATGAAACACAGAAATTGCATCGGTATTAAATACAAAAGGCACAATGCCGAATTGAGCACAAGAAGACTAACTTTTCTTACTGTCTATTTTTGAACCAGTCCTGTGGCACTAGTTATAGATTCCGATGGTTCACTTCAGGTTTACTGTATCCCTTGGACCTTCTTATTGACGATGAAACACAGAAATTGCATCGGAATTAAATACAAAAGGCACAATGCCGACTTAAGTACAAGAAGATTGACTCTTCTTACTGGCTATGTTTTGAACCATACCTGTGACACTAGTTATAAATTCCGATGCTTCACTCCAGGTTTACTGTATCCCTTGGACCTTCTTATTGACGATGAAGCACAGAAATTGCATCGGAATTAAAAACAAAAGGCACAATGCAAATTAAGTACAAGAAGACTGACTCTTCTTACTATCTACGTTTTGAACCATTCCTGTGACACTAGTTATAGATTCCGATGCTTCACTCCAGGTGTACTGTATTCCTTGGACCTTCATATTGACGATGAAACACAGAAATTGCATCGGAAATTAATATAAAAGGCACAATGCCGACTTAAGGACAAGAAGACTGACTCTTCTTACTGACTATGTTTTGAACCATTCCTGTGACACTAGCTATAGATTCCGATGCATCAATTCAGGTTTACTGTATCCCTCTGACTTCTTATTGACGATGAAACACAGAAATTGCATCGGAATTAAATTCAAAAGGCACAATGCCGACTTAAGTACAAGAAGACTGACTCTTCTTACTGTCTATGTTTGAACCATTCCTGTGACACTAGTTATAGATTCCGATGCTTCACTACATTTTTACTGTATCCCTCTGACCTTCTTATTGCCGGTGAAACACAGAAACTGCATCGGAATTAAATACGAAAGGCACAATGCCAACATAAGTACGAGAAGACTGACTGTTCCAACTCTCTATGTTTGAACCATTCCTGTGACACTAGTTTTAGATTCCGATGCTTGACTTCAGGTGTACTGTATCCCTCTGACCGTATTATTGACGATGAAACACAGAAATTGCATCGGAAATAAATAGAAAAGGCACAATGCCGACATAAGTACTAGGAGACTGACTCTTCCTACTGTCAATGATTTGAACCATTCCTGTGACACTAGTTATAGATTCCGATGCTTCACTCCAGGTTTACTGTATCCCTTGGACCTTCTTATTGACGATGAAGCACAGTAATTGCAGCGGAATTAAATACAAAAGGCACAATGCAAATTAAGTACAAGAAGACTGACTCTTCATACTATCTACGTTTTGAACCATTCCTGTGACACTAGTTATAGATTCCGATGCTTCACTCCAGGTGTACTGTATTCCTTGGACCTTCATATTGACGATGAAACACAGAAATTGCATCGGAAATTAATATAAAAGGCACAATGCCGACTTAAGGACAAGGAGACTGACTCTTCTTACTGACTATGTTTTGAACCATTCCTGTGACACTAGCTATAGATTCCGATGCATCAATTCAGGTTTACTGTATGCCTCTGACTTCTTATTGACGATGAAACACAGAAATTGCATCGGAATTAAATACAAAAGGCACAATGCCGACTTAAGTACAAGAAGACTGACTCTTCTTACTGTCTATGTTTGAACCATTCCTGTGACACTAGTTATAGATTCCGATGCTTCACTACATTTTTACTGTATCCCTCTGACCTTCTTATTGCCGGTGAAACACAGAAACTGCATCGGAATTAAATACGAAAGGCACAATGCCAACATAAGTACGAGAAGACTGACTGTTACAACTCTCTATGTTTGAACCATTCCTGTGACACTAGTTATAGATTCCGATGCTTCACTCCAGGTTTACTGTATCCATTGGACCTTCTTATTGACGATGAAGCACAGAAATAGCATCGGTATTAAATACAAAAGGCACAATGCAGAATTAAGTACAAGAAGGCTGACTCTTCTTACTATCTATGTTTGAACCATTCCGGTGACACTAGTTATTGATTCCGATGCTTCACTCCAGGTGTACTGTATCCCTTGGACCTTCATATTGACAATGAAACACAGAAATTGCATCGGAATTAAATACAAAAGTCACAATGCCGACTTAAGTACAAGAAGACTGACTCTTCTTACTGTCTAAGGTTTGAACCATTCCATTGACACTAGTTATAGATTCAGATGTTTCACTCCAGGTTTACTGTATCCTTTGGACCTTGTTATTTACGATGAAACACAGAAATTGCATCGGAATTAAATAGAAAAGGTACAATGCCGACTTCAGTACAAGAAGACTGACTCTTCTTACTGTCTATGTTTTGAACCATTCCTGTGACACTAGTTATAGATTCCGATGCTACACTCCAGGTTTACTGTATCCCTTGGACCCTCTTATAGACGATGAAACACTGAAATTGCATCGGAATTAAATACAAAAGGCACAATGCGCACTTAAGGACAAGAAGACTGTTCCTTCTTACTGACTTTGTTTTGAACCAATCCTGTGACACTAGTTATAGATTCCGATGCTTCACTTGAGGTTTACTGTATCCGTTGGACCTTCTTACAGACAATGAAACATAGAAATTGCATCGGAATTACATACAAAAAGCACAATGCCGACTTAAGTACAAGAACCCTTACTCTTCTTACTGAATATGTTTTGAACCATTCCTGTGACTCTAGCTATAGATTCCGATGCTTCACTTAAGGTTTACTGTATCCCTCTGACCTTCTTATTGACGATGAAACAAAGAAATTGTATCGGAATTAAATACAAAAGGCACAATGCCGACTTAAGTACAAGAAGACTAACTCTTCTTACTGTCTATGTTATAATCCATACCATTGACACTAGTTGTAGATTCCGATGCTTCACTCCAGGTTTACTGTATACCTTGGACCTTCTATTTGACAATGAAACACAAAAATTGCATCGGAATTAAATACAAAAGGCAAAAAGCCGACTTAAGTACACGAAAACTGACTCTTCTTACTGTCTATGATGTGAACCATTCCTGTGACACTAGTTACAGATTCCAATGCAACAATCCAGGTTTACTGTATCCCTTGGACCTTCTTATTGCCGATGAAACACAGAAATTGCATCGGAATTAAATACAAAAGGCACAATGCCGAATTAAGCACAAGAAGACTAACTTTTCTTACTGTCTATTTTTGAACCAGTCCTGTGGCACTAGTTATAGATTCCGATGGTTCACTTCAGGTTTACTGTATCCCTTGGACCTTCTTATTGACGATGAAACACAGAAATTGCATCGGAATTCAATACAAAAGGCACAATGCCGACTAAACTACAAGAAGACTGAATCTTCTTACTGACTATGCTTTGAACCATTATTGTAACACTAGTTATAGATTCCGATGCTTAACTTCAGAATTACTGTACCCCTCTGACCTTCTTAGTGACGATAAACACAGAAATTGCATCGGAAATAAATACAAAAAGCACAATGCCGACTTAAGTACAAGAATACTGACTCATCTTACTGTCTATGTTATGAACCGTCCCTGTGACACTAGTTATAGATTCCGATGCTTCACTCCACGTTTACTGCATCCCTTGGTCCTTCTTATTGACGATGAAACACAGAAATTGCATCGGAATTAAATAAAAAAGGCACAATGCCGACTTAAGTACAAGAAGATTGACTCTTCTTACTGACTATGTTTTGAACCATACCTGTGACACTAGTTATAAATTCCGATGCTTCACTCCAGGTTTACTGTATCCCTTGGACCTTCTTATTGACGATGAAGCAAAGAAATTGCATCGGAATTAAAAACAAAAGGCACAATGCAAATTAAGTACAAGAAGACTGACTATTCTTACTATCTACGTTTTGAACCATTCCTGTGACACTAGTTATAGATTCCGATGCTTCACTCCAGGTGTACTGTATCCCTTGGACCTTCATTTTGACGATGAAACACAGAAATTGCATCGGAAATTAATACAAAAGGCACAATGCCGAATTAAGCACAAGAAGACTAACTCCTCTTACTGTCTATTTTTGAACCAGTCCTGTGACACTAGTTATAGATTCCGATGCTTCACTCCAGTTTTACTGTATCCCTTGGACCTTGTTATTGACGATGAAACACAGGAATTGCAGCGGAATTAAATACAATAGGCACAATGCCGACTCAAGTAAAAGATGTCTGACGCTTCTTACTGTCTATTATTTGAACCATTCCTGTGACACTAGATATAGATTCCGATGCTTCACTCCAGGTGTATTGTATTCCTTGGACCTTCATATTGACGATGAAACACAGAAATTGCATCGGAAATTAATACAAAAGGCACAATGCCGACTTAAGGACAAGAAGACTGACTCTTCTTACTGACTATGTTTTGAACCTTTCCTGTGACACTAGCTATAGATTCCGATGCATCAATTCAGGTTTACTGTATCCCTCTGACTTCTTATTGACGATGAAACACAGAAATTGCATCGGAATTAAATACAAAAGGCACAATGCCAACTTAAGTACAAGAAGACTGACTCTTCTTAATATCTATGCTTTGAACCATTCCATTGACACTAGTTATAGATTCAGATGCTTCACTCCAGGTTTACTGTATCCTTTGGACCTTGTTATTGACGATGGAACACAGAAATCGCATCGGAATTAAATAGAAAAGGAACAATGTCGACTTAAGTAAAAGAAGACTGAATCTTCTTACTGACTGTGTTTTGAACCATTCCTGTGACACTAGTTATAGATTCCGATGCTTCACCTAAGGTTTACTGTATCTCTTGGACCTTCTTTATGACGATGAAACACAGAAATTGCATCGGAATTAAATAGAAAAGGCACAATGCCGACTTAAGTACAAGAAGACAGACTCTTCTTACTGACTATGCTTTGAACCATTCCTGTGACACTAGCTATAGATTCCGATGCTTCACTCCAGGTTTACTGTATCCCTTGGACCATCTTATTGACGATGAAACACAGAAATTGCATTGGAATTAAATACAAAAGGCACAATGCCGACTTTAGGACAAGAAGACTGACTCTTTATACTGACTATGCTTTGAACCATTCCTGTGACACTAGTTATAGATTCCGATGCTTAACTTCAGGATTACTCTATCCCTCTCATCGTCTTACTGGCGATGAATCACAGAAATTGCATCGGAAATAAATACAAAAAGCACAATGCCGAATTAAGTACAAGAATACTGACTCATCTTACAGTTTATGTTTTGAACCGTCCCTGTGACACTAGTTGTGGATTCCGATGCTTCACTTCAGGTTTACTGTATCGCTCTGACCTTGTTATTGACGATGAAACACAGAAATTACATCGGAATTAAATACAAAAGGCACAATGCCGACTTTAGCACAAGAAGACTGACTCTTCTTAATGTCTATGTTTTGAACCATTCCATTGACACCAGTTATAGATTCAGATGCTTCACTCCAGGTTTACTGTATCCTTTGGACCTTGTTATTGACGATGAAACATAGAAATTGCATCGGAATTAAATATAAAAGGAACAATGCCGACTTAAGTACAAGAAGACTGAAGCTTCTTACTGACTGTGTTTTGAACCATTCATGTGACACTAGTTATAGATTCCGATACTTCACCTAAGGTTTACTGTATCCCTTGGACCTTCTTATTGACGATGAAACACAGAAATTGCATCGGAATTAAATAGAAAAGGCACAATGCCGACTTAAGTACAAGAAGACAGACTCTTCTTACTGACTATGTTTTGAACCATACCTGTGACACTAGTTATAAATTCCGATGCTTCACTCCAGGTTTACTGTATCCCTTGGACCTTCTTATTGACGATGAAGCACAGAAATTGCATCGGAATTAAAAACAAAAGGCACAATGCAAATTAAGTACAAGAAGACTGACTCTTCTTACTATCTACGTTTTGAACCATTCCTGTGACACTAGTTATAGATTCCGATGCTTCACTCCAGGTGTACTGTATCCCTTGGACCTTCATTTTGACGATGAAACACAGAAATGGCATCGGAAATTAATACAAAAGGCACAATGCCGAATTAAGCAAAAGAAGACTAACTCCTCTTACTGTCTATTTTTGAACCAGTCCTGTGACACTAGTTATAGACTCCGATGCTTCACTCCAGTTTTACTGTATCCCTTGGACCTTGTTATTGACGATGAAACACAGGAATTGCAGCGGAATTAAATACAATAGGCACAATGCCGACTCAAGTAAAAGATGTCTGACGCTTCTTACTGTTTATTATTTGAACCATTCCTGTGACACTAGTTATAGATTCCGATGCTTCACTCCAGGTGTACTGTATTCCTTGGACCTTCATATTGACGATGAAACACAGAAATTGCATCGGAAATTAATACAAAAGGCACAATGCCGACTTAAGGACAAGAAGACTGACTCTTCTTACTGACTATGTTTTGAACCATTCCTGTGACACTAGCTATAGATTCCGATGCATCAATTCAGGTTTACTGTATCCCTCTGACTTCTTATTGACGATGAAACACAGAAATTGCATCGGAATTAAATACAAAAGGCACAATGCCAACTTAAGTACAAGAAGACTGACCCTTCTTAATATCTATGCTTTGAACCATTCCATTGACACTAGTTATAGATTCAGATGCTTCACTCCAGGTTTACTGTATCCTTTGGACCTTGTTATTGACGATGAAACACAGAAATCGCATCGGAATTAAATAGAAAAGGAACAATGACGCCTTAAGTAAAAGAAGACTGAATCTTCTTACTGACTGTGTTTTGAACCATTCCTGTGACACTAGTTATAGATTCCGATGCTTCACCTAAGGTTTACTGTATCCCTTGGACCTTCTTTATGACGATGAAACACAGAAATTGCATCGGAATTAAATAGAAAAGGCACAATGCCGACTTAAGTACAAGAAGACAGACTCTTCTTACTGACTATGTTTTGAACCATTCCTGTGACACTAGCTATAGATTCCGATGCTTCACTCCAGGTTTACTGTATCCCTTGGACCATCTTATTGACGATGAAACACAGAAATTGCATTGGAATTAAATACAAAAGGCACAATGCCGACTTAAGGACAAAAAGACTGACTCTTTATACTGACTATGCTTTGAAAAATTCCTGTGACACTAGTTATAGATTCCGATGCTTAACTTCAGGATTACTCTATCCCTCTCATCGTCTTACTGGCGATGAATCACAGAAATTGCATCGGAAATAAATACAAAAAGCACAATGCCGAATTAAGTACAAGAATACTGACTCATCTTACAGTTTATGTTTTGAACCGTCCCTGTGACACTAGTTGTGGATTCCGATGCTTCACTTCAGGTTTACTGTATCGCTCTGACCTTGTTATTGACGATGAAACATAGAAATTGCATCGGAATTAAATATAAAAGGAACAATGCCGACTTAAGTACAAGAAGACTGAAGCTTCTTACTGACTGTGTTTTGAACCATTATTGTGACACTAGTTATAGATTCCGATGCTTCACCTAAGGTTTACTGTATCCCTTGGACCTTCTTATTGACGATGAAACACAGAAATTGCATCGGAATTAAATAGAAAAGGCACAATGCCGACTTAAGTACAAGAAGACAGACTCTTCTTACTGACTATGTTTTGAACCATTCCTGTGACACTAGTTATAGATTCCGATGCTTCACTTCAGGTTTACTGTATACCTTGACGTTCGTATTGACGATGAAAGACAGAAATTGCATCGGAATTAAATACAAATGGCACAATGCCGACTTAAGGACAAGAAGACTGACTCTTCTTACTGACTTTGTTTTGAACCATTTCTGTGACACTAGTTATAGATTCCGATGCTTCACTTGAGGTTTACTGTATCCCTTAGACCTTCTTATTGACTATGAAACACAGAAATAGCATCGGAATTAAATACAAAAGGCACAATGACGAATTAAGTACAAGAAGACTGACTCTTCTTTCTGTCTATGCTTTGAACCATTCCTGTGACACTAGTTATTATTACCGATGCTTCACTCCAGGTTTACTGTATCCCTTGGACCTTCTTATTGACGATGAAACACAGAAATTGCATCGGAATTCAATACAAAAGGCACAATGACGACTTAACTACAAGAAAACTGACTCATCTTACTGACTATGCTTTGAACCATTCCTGTGACACTAGTTATAGATTCCGATGCTTAACGTCAGGATTACTGTAACCCTCTCACCGTCTTAGTGGCGATGAAACACAGAAATTGCATCGGAAATAAATACAAAAAGCACAATGCCGAAATAAGTATAAGAATACTGACTCATCTTACTGTTTATGTTTTGAACCGTTCCTGTGACACTAGTTATAGATTCCGATGCTTCACTCCAGGTTTACTGTATCCCTTGGACCTTCTAATTGACGATGAAACACAGAAATTGCATCGGAATGAAATACAACAATCAAAATGCCAACTTAAGTGCACGAAGACTGACTCTTCTTACTGTCTATGTTTTGAACCATCAATGTGACACCAGTTATAGATTCCGATGCTACACTCCAGGTTTACTGTATCCCTAGGACATTCTTATTGACGATGAAACACAGAAATTGCATCGGAATTAAATACAAAAGGCACAATGCAGGCGTAAGGACAAGAAGACTGACTCTTCTTACTGACTTTGTTATGAACCATTCCTGTGACACTAGTTATAGATTCCGATGCTTCACTTCAGGTTTATTCTATCCCTCTGACCTTCTTACTGACGATGAAACTCAGAAATTGCATCGGAATTAAATAGAAAAGGCACAATGTCGACTTAAGTACAAGAAGACTGACTCTTCTTACTGACTATGTTTTGAACCATCCCTGTGACACTAGTTATAGATTCCGATGCTTCACTTCAGGTTTACTGTATCCCTTGGACCTTCTTATTGACGATGAAACACAGAAATTGCATCGGAATTAAATACAAAAGGCACAGTGCAACATAAGTAAAAGAAGACTGACTCTTCTTACTGTCTATATTTGAACCATCCCTGTGACACTAGTTATAGATTCCGATGCTTCACTTCAGGATTACTGTATCCCTCTGACCTTCTTATTGACGATGAAACACAGAAATTGCATCGGAATTAAATGGAAAAGGCACAATGCCGGCTTAGGTACAAGAAGACTGACTCTTCTTACTGTCTATGTTTTGAGCCATCCCTGTGACACTAGTTATAGATTCCGATGCTTCACTTCAGGTTTACTGTATCCCTTGAACCTTCTTATTGACGATGAAACACAGAAATTGCATCGGAATTAAATACAAAAGGCACAGTGCAACATAAGTAAAAGAAGACTGACTCTTCTTACTGTCTATGTTTTGAACCATCCCTGTGACACTAGTTATAGATTCCGAAGCTTCACTTCAGGTTTACTGTATCCTTTGGAGCTTCTTCTTGACGATGAAGCACAGAAATTGCATCCGAATTAAATACAACAATCAAGATGCCGACTTAAGTACAAGAAGACTGACTCTTCTTACTGTCTATGTTTTGAACCATTCCTATGACACTAGTTATAGATTCCGATGCTACACTCCAGGTTTACTGTATCCCTTGGACCTTCTTATTGTCGATGAAACACAGAAATTGCATCGGAATGAAGTACAACAATCAAAATGCTGACTTAAGTACAAGAAGGCTGACTCTTCTTACTGTCTATGTTTTGAACCATTCCATTGACACTAGTTATAGATTCCGTTGCTTCACTCCAGGTTTACTGTATCCATTGGACCTTGTTATTGACGATGAAACACAGAAATTGCATCGGAATTAAACAGAAAAGGTACAATTCCGACTTAAGTACAAGAAGACTGACTCTTCTTCCTGTCTATGTTTTGAACCATTCCTGTGACACTAGTTATAGATTCCGATGCTACACTCCAGGTTTACTGTATCCCTTGGACCTTCTTATTGTCGATGAAACACAGTTATTGCATCGGAATAAAATACAACAATCAAAATGCTGACTTAAGTACAAGAAGACTGACTCTTCTTACTGTCTATGTTTTGAACCATTCCATTGACACTAGTTATAGATTCCGATGCTTCATTTCAGGATTACTGTATCCCTCTGACCTTCTTATTGACGATGAAACACAGAAATAGCATCGGAATGAAATATAAATGGCACAATGCCGACTTAAGTACAAGAAGACTGACTCTTCTTACTGACTATGTTTTGAACCATTCCTGTGATACAAGTTACAAATTCCGATGCTTCACTTCAGGTTTTCTGTATCCCTTGGACCTTCTTATTGACGACGAAGCACAGAAATTGCATCGGAATGAAATACAAAAGGCACAATAGCGAATTTAGTACAAGAAGACTGACTCTTCTTACTGTCTATTTTTGAACCATTCCTGTGCCACTAGTTATAGACTCCGATGCTTTACTCCAGGTTTACTTTACCCCTCTGATCTTGTTATTGACGATGAGACACAGAAATTGCATCGGAATTAAATACAATAGGCACAATTATGACTTAAGTACAAGAAGACTGACTCTTGTTACTGTCTATGATTTGAATCATTCCGTTGACACTAGTTCTAGATTCCGATGCTTCACTCCAGGTTTACTGTATCCCTTGGACCTTCTAATTGACGATGAAACACAGAAATTGCATCGGAATGAAATACAACAATCAAAATGCCAACTTATGTGCACGAAGACTGACTCTTCTTACTGACTTTGTTATGAACCATTCCTGTGACACTAGTTATAGATTCCGATGCTTCACTTCAGGTTTATTCTATCCCCCTGACCATCTTACTGACGATGAAACACAGAAACTGCATCGGAATTAAATAGAAAAGGCACAATGTCGACTTAACTACAAGAAGACTGACTCTTCTTACTGACTATGTTTTGAACCATCCCTGTGACACTAGTTATAGATTCCGATGCTTCACTTCAGGTTTACTGTATCCCTTGGACCTTCTTATTGACGATGAAACACAGAAATTGCATCGGAATTAAATACAAAAGGCACAGTGCAACATAAGTAAAAGAAGACTGACTCTTCTTACCGTCTAGGTTTGAACCATCCCTGTGACACTAGTTATAGATTCCGATGCTTCACTTCAGGATTACTGTATCCCTCTGACCTTCTTATTGACGATGAAACACAGAAATTGCATCGGAATTAAATAGAAAAGGCACAATGCCGGCTTAGGTACAAGAAGACTGACTCTTCTTACTGTCTATGTTTTGAGCCATCCCTGTGACACTAGTTATAGATTCCGATGCTTCACTTCAGGTTTACTGTATCCCTTGGACCTTGATATTGGCGATGAAACATAGAAATTGCATCGGAATTAAATACAAAAGGCACAGTGCCGACATAAGTAAAAGAAGACTGACTCTTCTTACTGTCTATGTTTGAACCATCCCTGTGACACTAGTTATAGATTCCGATGCTTCACTTCAGGTTTACTGTATCCCTTGGACCTTCTTATTGACGATGAAACACAGAAATTGCATCGGAATGAAATACAAAAAGCACAGTGCAACATAAGTAAAAGAAGACTGACTCTTCTTACTGTCTATGTTTGAACCATCCCTGTGACACTAGTTATAGATTCCGATGCTTCACTTCAGGATTACTGTATCCCTCTGACCTTCTTATTGACGATGAAACACAGAAATTGCATCGGAATTAAATAGAAAAGGCACAATGCCGACTTAAGTACAAGAAGACAGACTCTTCTTACTGACTATGTTTTGAACCATTCCTGTGACACTAGTTATAGATTCCGATGCTTCACTTCAGGTTTACTGTATACCTTGACGTTCGTATTGACGATGA
Organism: Schistocerca piceifrons; assembly: GCF_021461385.2. Classification (NCBI taxonomy): domain Eukaryota; kingdom Metazoa; phylum Arthropoda; class Insecta; order Orthoptera; family Acrididae; genus Schistocerca; species Schistocerca piceifrons. The sequence goes on from NW_025728055.1 coordinate 512,740, forward strand.
AAGACAGAAATTGCATCGGAATTAAATACAAATGGCACAATGCCGACTTAAGGACAAGAAGACTGACTCTTCTTACTGACTTTGTTTTGAACCATTTCTGTGACACTAGTTATAGATTCCGATGCTTCACTTGAGGTTTACTGTATCCCTTAGACCTTCTTATTGACAATGAAACACAGAAATAGCATCGGAATTAAATACAAAAGGCACAATGACGAATTAAGTACAAGAAGACTGACTCTTCTTTCTGTCTATGCTTTGAACCATTCCTGTGACACTAGTTATTATTACCGATGCTTCACTCCAGGTTTACTGTATCCCTTGGACCTTCTTATTGACGATGAAACACAGAAATTGCATCGGAATTCAATACAAAAGGCACAATGACGACTTAACTACAAGAAGACTGACTCATCTTACTGACTATGCTTTGAACCATTCCTGTGACACTAGTTATAGATTCCGATGCTTAACTTCAGGATTACTGTAACCCTCTCACCGTCTTAGTGGCGATGAAACACAGAAATTGCATCGGAAATAAATACAAAAAGCACAATGCCGAAATAAGTATAAGAATACTGACTCATCTTACTGTTTATGTTTTGAACCGTTCCTGTGACACTAGTTATAGATTCCGATGCTTCACTCCAGGTTTACTGTATCCTTTGGACCTTCCTATTGACGGTGAAACAGAGAAATTGCATCGGAATTAAATACAAAAGGCACAATGCCTACTTAAGTACAAGAAGACTAACTCTTCTTACTGACTATGTTTTGAACCATTCCTGTGACACTAGTTGTGGATTCCGATTCCTCACTTCAGGTTTACTGTATCGCTCTGACCTTCTTATTGACGATGGTACACAGAAATTGCATCGGAATGAAATACAAAAGGCACAATAGCGAATTTAGTACAAGAAGACTGACTCTTCTTACTGTCTATTTTTGAACCATTCCTGTGCCACTAGTTATAGACTCCGATGCTTCACTCCAGGTTTACTTTACCCCTCTGATCTTGTTATTGACGATGAGACACAGAAATTGCATCGGAATTAAATACAATAGGCACAATTACGACTTAAGTACAAGAAGACTGACTCTTGTTACTGCCTATGATTTGAATCATTCCGTTGACACTAGTTATAGATTCCGATGCTTCACTCCAGGTTTACTGTATCCTTTGGACCTTCTAATTGACGATGAAACACAAAAATCTCATCGGAATGAAATACAACAATCAAAATGCCAACTTAAGTGCACGAAGACTGACTCTTCTTACTGTCTATGTTTTGAACCATTAATGTGACACCAGTTATAGATTCCGATGCTACACTCCAGGTTTACTGTATCCCTAGGACATTCTTATTGACGATGAAACACAAAAATTGCATCGGAATTAAATACAAAAGGCACAATGCAGGCGTAAGGACAAGAAGACTGACTCTTCTTACTGACTTTGTTATGAACCAATCCTGTGACACTAGTTATAGATTCCGATGCTTCACTTCAGGTTTATTCTATCCCTCTGACCTTCTTACTGACGATGAAACTCAGAAATTGCATCGGAATTAAACAGAAAAGGTACAATTCCGACTTAAGTACAAGAAGACTGACTCTTCTTCCTGTCTATGTTTTGAACCATTCCTGTGACACTAGTTATAGATTCCGATGCTACACTCCAGGTTTACTGTACCCCTTGGACATTCTTATTGTCGATGAAACACAGAAATTGCATCGGAATAAAATACACCAATCTAAATGCTGACTTAAGTACAAGTAGACTGACTCTTCTTACTGTCTATGTTTTGAACCATTCCATTGACACTAGTTATAGATTCCGATGCTTCATTTCAGGATTACTGTATCCCTCTGACCTTCTTATTGACGATGAAACACAGAAATACCATCGGAATGAAATATAAATGGCACAATGCCGACTTAAGTACAAGAAAACTGACTCTTCTTACTATCTATGATTTGAACCATCCCTGTGACACTAGTTATAGATTCCGATGCTTCACTTCAGGTTTACTGTATCCCTTGGACCTTCTTATTGGCGATGAAACACAGAAATTGCATCGGAATTAAATACAAAAGGCACAGTGCCGACATAAGTAAAAGAAGACTGACTTTTCTTACTGTCTATGTTTGAACCATCCCTGTGACACTAGTTATAGATTCCGATGCTTCACTTCAGGATTACTGTATCCCTCTGACCTTCTTATTGACGATGAAACACAGAAATTGCATCGGAATTAAATAGAAAAGGCACAATGCCGGCTTAGGTACAAGAAGACTGACTCTTCTTACTATCTATGATTTGAACCATCCCTGTGACACTAGTTATAGATTCCGATGCTTCACTTCAGGTTTACTGTATCCCTTGGACCTTCTTATTGGCGATGAAACACAGAAATTGCATCGGAATTAAATACAAAAGGCACAGTGCCGACATAAGTAAAAGAAGACTGACTTTTCTTACTGTCTATGTTTGAACCATCCCTGTGACACTAGTTATAGATTCCGAAGCTTCACTTCAGGTTTACTGTATCCTTTGGAGCTTCTTCTTGACGATGAAGCACAGAAATTGCATCCGAATTAAATACAACAATCAAGATGCCGACTTAAGTACAAGAAGACTGACTCTTCTTACTGTCTATGTTTTGAACCATTCCTATGACACTAGTTGTGGATTCCGATGCTTCACTTCAGGTTTACTGTATCCCTTGGACCTTCTTATTGGCGATGAAACACAGAAATTGCATCGGAATTAAATACAAAAGGCACAGTGCCGACATAAGTAAAAGAAGACTGACTCTTCTTACTGTCTATGTTTGAACCATCCCTGTGACACTAGTTATAGATTCCGAAGCTTCACTTCAGGTTTACTGTATCCTTTGGACCTTGTTATTGACGATGAAACACAGAAATTGCATCGGAATTAAACAGAAAAGGTACAATTCCGACTTAAGTACAAGAAGACTGACTCTTCTTACTGACAATGTTTGAACCATCCCTGTGACACTAGTTATAGATTCCGATGCTTCACATCAGGTTTACTGTATCCCTTGGACCTTCTTATTGACGATGAAACACAGAAATTGCATCGGAATTAAATACAAAAGGCACAGTGCAACATAAGTAAAAGAAGACTGACTCTTCTTACTGTCTATGTTTGAACCATCCCTGTGACACTAGTTATAGATTCCGATGCTTCACTTCAGGATTACTGTATCCCTCTGACCTTCTTATTGACGATGAAACACAGAAATTGCATCGGAATTAAATAGAAAAGGCACAATGCCGGCTTAGGTACAAGAAGACTGACTCTTCTTACTGTCTATGTTTTGAGCCATCCCTGTGACACTAGTTATAGATTCCGATGCTTCACTTCAGGTTTACTGTATCCCTTGGACCTTCTTATTGGCGATGAGACACAGAAATTGCATCGGAATTAAATACAAAAGGCACAGTGCCGACATAAGTAAAAGAAGACTGACTCTTCTTACTGTCTATGTTTGAACCATCCCTGTGACACTAGTTATAGATTCCAAAGCTTCACTTCAGGTTTACTGTATCCTTTGGACCTTGTTATTGACGATGAAACACAGAAATTGCATCGGAATTAAACAGAAAAGGTACAATTCCGACTTAAGTACAAGAAGACTGACTCTTCTTACTGTCTATGTTTTGAACCATTCCTATGACACTAGTTATAGATTCCGATGCTACACTCCAGGTTTACTGTATCCCTTGGACCTTCTTATTGTCGATGAAACACAGAAATTGCATCGGAATAAAATACAACAATCAAAATGCTGACTTAAGTACAAGAAGACAGACTCTTCTTACTGTCTATGTTTTGAACCATTCCATTGACACTAGTTATAGATTCCGATGCTTCATTTCAGGATTACTGTATCCCTCTGACCTTCTTATTGACGATGAAACACAGAAATAGCATCGGAATGAAATATAAATGGCACAATGCCGACTTAAGTACAAGAAGACTGACTCTTCTTACTGACTATGTTTTGAACCATTCCTGTGATACAAGTTACAAATTCCGATGCTTCACTTCAGGTTTTCTGTATCCCTTGGACCTTCTTATTGACGACGAAACACAGAAATTGCATCGGAATTAAATACAAAAGGCACAGTGCAGAATTAAAAACAAGGAGACTGACTATTCTTACTGTCTATGTTTTGACCATCCCTGTAACACTAGTTATAGATTCCGATGCTTCACTCCAGGTTTTCTGTATCCCTTGTACCTTCTTATTGAAACACAGAAATAGCATAGGAATGAAATATAAATGGGACAATGCCGACTTAAGTACAAGAAGACTGACTCTTCTTACTGACTATGTTTTGAACCATTCCTGTGATACAAGTTACAAATTCCGATGCTTCACTTCAGGTTTTCTGTATCCCTTGGACCTTCTTATTGGCGATGAAACACAGAAATTGCATCGGAATTAAATACAAAAGGCACAGTGCCGACATAAGTAAAAGAAGACTGACTTTTCTTACTGTCTATGTTTGAACCATCCCTGTGACACTAGTTATAGATTCCGAAGCTTCACTTCAGGTTTACTGTATCCTTTGGAGCTTCTTCTTGACGATGAAGCACAGAAATTGCATCCGAATTAAATACAACAATCAAGATGCCGACTTAAGTACAAGAAGACTGACTCTTCTTACTGTCTATGTTTGAACCATTCCTATGACACTAGTTGTGGATTCCGATGCTTCACTTCAGGTTTACTGTATCCCTTGGACCTTCTTATTGGCGATGAAACACAGAAATTGCATCGGAATTATATACAAAAGGCACAGTGCCGACATCAGTAAAAGAAGACTGACTCTTCTTACTGTCTATGTTTGAACCATCCCTGTGACACTAGTTATAGATTCCGAAGCTTCACTTCAGGTTTACTGTAACCTTTGGACCTTGTTATTGACGATGAAACACAGAAATTGCATCGGAATTAAACAGAAAAGGTACAATTCCGACTTAAGTACAAGAAGACTGACTCTTCTTACTGACTATGTTTGAACCATCCCTGTGACACTAGTTATAGATTCCGATGCTTCACATCAGGTTTACTGTATCCCTTGGACCTTCTTATTGACGATGAAACACAGAAATTGCATCGGAATTAAATACAAAAGGCACAGTGCAACATAAGTAAAAGAAGACTGACTCTTCTTACTGTCTATGTTTGAACCATCCCTGTGACACTAGTTATAGATTCCGATGCTTCACTTCAGGATTACTGTATCCCTCTGACCTTCTTATTGACGATGAAACACAGAAATTGCATCGGAATTAAATAGAAAAGGCACAATGCCGGCTTAGGTACAAGAAGACTGACTCTTCTTACTGTCTATGTTTTGAGCCATCCCTGTGACACTAGTTATAGATTCCGATGCTTCACTTCAGGTTTACTGTATCCCTTGGACCTTCTTATTGGCGATGAAACACAGAAATTGCATCGGAATTAAATACAAAAGGCACAGTGCCGACATAAGTAAAAGAAGACTGACTCTTCTTACTGTCTATGTTTGAACCATCCCTGTGACACTAGTTATAGATTCCGAAGCTTCACTTCAGGTTTACTGTATCCTTTGGACCTTGTTATTGACGATGAAACACAGAAATTGCATCGGAATTAAACAGAAAAGGTACAATTCCGACTTAAGTACAAGAAGACTGACTCTTCTTACTGTCTATGTTTTGAACCATTCCTATGACACTAGATATAGATTCCGATGCTACACTCCAGGTTTACTGTATCCCTTGGACCTTCTTATTGTCGATGAAACACAGAAATTGCATCGGAATAAAATACAACAATCAAAATGCTGACTTAAGTACAAGAAGACAGACTCTTCTTACTGTCTATGTTTTGAACCATTCCATTGACACTAGTTATAGATTCCGATGCTTCATTTCAGGATTACTGTATCCCTCTGACCTTCTTATTGACGATGAAACACAGAAATAGCATCGGAATGAAATATAAATGGCACAATGCCGACTTAAGTACAAGAAGACTGACTCTTCTTACTGACTATGTTTTGAACCATTCCTGTGATACAAGTTACAAATTCCGATGCTTCACTTCAGGTTTTCTGTATCCCTTGGACCTTCTTATTGACGACGAAACACAGAAATTGCATCGGAATTAAATACAAAAGGCACAGTGCAGAATTAAAAACAAGGAGACTGACTATTCTTACTGTCTATGTTTTGACCATCCCTGTAACACTAGTTATAGATTCCGATGCTTCACTCCAGGTTTTCTGTATCCCTTGTACCTTCTTATTGAAACACAGAAATAGCATAGGAATGAAATATAAATGGGACAATGCCGACTTAAGTACAAGAAGACTGACTCTTCTTACTGACTATGTTTTGAACCATTCCTGTGATACAAGTTACAAATTCCGATGCTTCACTTCAGGTTTTCTGTATCCCTTGGACCTTCTTATTGACGACGAAACACAGAAATTGCATCGGAATGAAATACAAAAGGCACAGTGCAGAATTAAAAACAAGGAGACTGACTATTCTTACTGTCTATGTTTTGACCATCCCTGTAACACTAGTTATAGATTCCGATGCTTCACTCCAGGTTTTCTGTATCCCTTGTACCTTCTTATTGACGATGAAACACAGAAATTGCATCCGAATTAAACAGAAAAGGCACAATGCCGACTTAAGTACAAGAAGACTGACTCTTATTACTGACTATGTTTTGTACCATTCCTGTGACACTAGTTATAGATTCCGATGCTTCACTTCAGGATTACTGTACCCTCTGACCTTCTTATTGACGATGAAACACAGAAATTGCATCGGAATTAAATAGAAAAGGCACAATGCCGGCTTAGGTACAAGAAGACTGACTCTTCTTACTGTCTATGATTTGAACCATCCCTGTGACACTAGTTATAGATTCCGATGCTTCACTTCAGGTTTACTGTATCCCTTGGACCTTCTTATTGACGATGAAACACAGAAATTGCATCGCAATTAAATACAAAAGGCACAGTGCCGACATAAGTAGAAGAAGACTGACTCTTCTTACTGTCTATGTTTTGAATCATCCCTGTGACACTAGTTATAGATTCCGAAGCTTCACTTCAGGTTTACTGTATCCTTTGGACCTTCTTCTTGACGATGAAGCACAGAAATTGCATCGGAATTAAATACAACAATCAAAATGCCGACTTAAGTACAAGAAGACTGACTCTTCTTACTGTCTATGTTTTGAATCATTCCTGTGACACTAGTTATAGATTCCGATGCTACACTCCAGGTTTACTGTATCCCTTGGACCTTCTCATTGACGATGAAACACAGAAATTGCATCGGAATTAAATACAACAATCAAAATGCCGACTTAAGTACAAGAAGACTGACTCTTCTTACTGTCTATGTTTTGAACCATTGCATTGACACTAGTTATAGATTCCGATGCTTCACTCCAGGTTAACTGTATCCATTGGACATTGTTATTGACGATGAAACACAGAAATTGCATCGGAATTAAATAGCAAAGGTACAATGCCGACTTAAGTACAAGAAGACTGACTCTTCTTACTGACTATGTTTTGAACCATTCCTGTGATACAAGTTACAAATTCCGATGCTTCACTTCAGGTTTACTGTATCCCTTGGACCTTCCTGTTGAAGATGAAACACAGAAATTGCATCGGAATAAAATAGCAATGGCACAATTCCGACTTAAGTACAAGAAGACGGACTCTTCTTACTGACTACGTTTTGAACCATTCCAGTGACACTAATTATAGATTCCGATGCTTCACTTCAGGTTTACTGCATCCCTTGGACCTTCATATTGACGATGAAACACAGAAATCGCATCAGAATTAAATAGAAAATGCACAATGATGACTTAAGTACAAGAAGACTGACTATTCCTACTGACTATGATTTGAACCATTCCTGTGACACTAGTTATAGATTCCGATGCTTCACTTCAGAATTACTGTATCCCTCTGACCTTCTTATTGACGATGAAACACAGAAATTGCATCGGAGTTAAATACAAAAGGCACAAAGCCGACTTAAGTGCAAGAAGACTGACTCTTCTTACTTTCTATGTTTTGAACCATACCTGTGTCACTAGTTATAGATTCCGATGCTTCACTCCAGGTTTACTGTATCCCTTGGCCCGTCTTATTGACGATGAAACACAGAAATAGCATCGGAATTAAATTCAAATGGCACAATGCCGACTTAAGTACAAGAAGACTGACTCTTCTTACTGACTATGTTTTGAACCATTCCTGTGATACAAGTTACAAATTCCGATGCTTCACTTCAGGTTTACTGTATCCCTTGGACCTTCTTATTGACGATGAAACACAGAAATTGCATCGGAATTAAATACAAAAGGCACAGTGCAGAATTAAGCACAAGGAGACTGACTCTTCTTACTGTCTATCTTTTGAACCATTCCTGTGCCACTAGTTATAGATTCCGATGCTTCACTCCAGGTTTACTGTATCCCTTGGACCTTCTTATTGACGATAAAACACTGATATTTCATCGGAATTAAATAGAAAAGGCACAATGCCGTTTTAAGTACAAGAAGACTGACTCTTCTTACTGACTATGTTTTGAACCATTCCTGTGACACTAGTTATAGATTCCGATGCTTCACTTCAGGGTTACTGTATCCCTCTGACCTTCTTATTGACGATGAAACACAGAAATTGCATCGGAGTTTAATACAAAAGGCACAATGCCGACTTAAGTACAAGAAGACTGACTCTTCTTACTGTCTATGTTTTGAACCATCCCTGTGTCACTAGTTATAGATTCCGATGCTTAACTCCAGGTTTACTGTATCCCTTGGTCCTTCTTATTGACAATGAAACACAGAAATTGCATCGGAAATTAATACAAATGGCACATTCCGACCTAAGTACATGAAGACTGACTCTTCTTACTGACTACGTTTTGAACCATTCCTGTGACACTAGTTATAGATTCCGATGCTTCACTCCAGGTTTACTGTATCCCTTGGACCATCTTATTGACGATGAAACACAGAAATTGCATCGGTATTAAATACAAAAGGCACAATGCCGACTTAAGTACAAGAAGACTGACTCTTCTTACTGACTATGATTTGTACCATTCCTGTGACACTAGTTATAGATTCCGATGGTTCACCTCAGGTTTACTGTATTTCTTGGACCTTCTTCATGACGATGAAACACAGAAATTGCATCGGAATTAAATACAAAAGGCAAAATGCCGACTTAAGTACACGAAGACTGACTCTTCTTACTGTCTATGTCTTGAACCATTCCTGTGACACTAGTTATAGATTCCGATGCTACACTCCAGGTTTACTGTATCCCTTGGACCTTCTTATTGTCGATGAAACACTGAAATTGCATCGGAATTAAATACAAAAAGCACAATGCCGACTTAAGGACAAGTAGACTGACTCTTCTTACTGACTTTGTTTTCAACCGTTCCTGTGACACTAGTTATAGATTCCGATGGTTCACTTCAGGATTACTGTATCCCTCTGATCTTCTTATTGACGATGAAACACAGAAATTGAATCGGAATATAAATAGAAAAGGCACAATGCCGACTTAAGTACAAGAAGACTGACTCTTCTTACGGTCTATGTTCTGAACCATCCCTGTGACACTAGTTATAGATTCCCATGCTTCACTCCAGGTTTACTGTATCCCTAGGTCCTTCGTATTGACGATGAAACACAGAAATTGCATCGGAATTAAATAGAAAAGGCACAATGCCGACTTAAGTACAAGAAGACTGACTCTCCTTACTGACTATGTTTGAACCATTCCTGTGACACTAGTTATCAATTCCGATGCTTCACTTGAGGTTTACTGTATCCCTTGGACCTTCTTATTGACGATGAAACACAGAAATTGCATCGGAATTAAATACAAAAGCCACAGTGCAGAATTAAGTACAAGGAGGCTGTATATTCTTACTGTCTATGTTTTGAACCATTCCTGTAACACTAGTTATGGATTCCGATGCTTCACTTCAGGTTTACTGTATCCCTTGGACGTTCTTATTGACGATGAAACACAGAAATTGCATCGGAATTAAATACAAAAGGCACAGTGCCGACATAAGTAGAAGCAGACTGACTCTTCTTACTGTCTACGTTTTGAATCATCCCTGTGACACTAGTTATAGATTCCGAAGCTTCACGTCAGGTTTACTGTATCCTTTGGACCTCCTTCTTGACGATGAAGCACAGAAATTGCATCGGAATTAAATACAACAATCAAAATGCCGACTTAAGTACAAAAAGACTGACCCTTCTTTCTGTCTATGCTTCGAACCATTCCTGTGACACTAGTTATAGATTCCGACGCTACACTCCAGGTTTACTGTATCCCTTGGACCTTCTTATTGACGATGAAACACAGAAATTGCATCGGAATTAAATACAACAATCAAAATGCCGACTTAAGTACAAGAAGACTGACTCTTCTTACTGTCTATGTATGAACCATTCCATTGATACTAGTTATAGATTCCGATGCTTCACTCCAGGTTTACTGTATCCATTGGACCTTGTTATTGACGATGAAACACAGAAATTGCATCGGAATTAAATAGCAAAGGTACAACGCCGACTTAAGTACAAGAAGACTGACTCTTCTTACTGACTATGTTTTGAACCATTCCTGTGATACAAGTTACAAATTCCGATGCTTCACTTCAGGTTTACTGTATCCCTTGGACCTTCTTGTTGACGATGAAACACAGAAATTGCATCGGAATTAAATACAAAAGGCACAATGCTGAATTAAGTACAAGAAGACTGACTCTTCTTACTGTCTATGATTTGAACCATTCCTGTGACACTAGTTATAGATACCGTTGCTTCACTCCAGGTTTTAGTGTATCACTTGGAAATTCTTATTGTTGATGAAACACAGAAATTGCATCGGAATTAAATACAAAAGCACAATGCCGACTTAAGGACAAGACGACTTACTCTTCTTACTGACTATGTTTTAAACTATTCCTGTGACACTAGCTATAGATTCCGATGCTTCTCCTCAGGTTTACTGTATACCTTGGACCTTGCTATTGACGACGAAACACAGAAATTGCATCGCAATTAAATACATAAGGCAAAATGCCGACTTAAGTACAAGAAGACTGACTCTTCTTACTCACTTTGTTTTGAACCATTTCTGTGACACTAGTTATAGATTCCGATGCTTCGCTTCAGGTTTATTATATCCCTCTGACATTCTTATTGACGATGAAACACAGAAATTGCATCGGAATTGAATAGAAAAGGCACAATGCCGACTTAAGTACAACGAGACTGACTCTTCCTACTGACTATGTTTTGAACCATTCCTGTGACACTAGTTACCGATTCCGATGCTTCACTTCAGGATTACTGTATCCCTCTGACCTTCTTATTGACGATGAAACACAAAAATTGCATCGGAATTAAATACAAAAGGCAAATTGCCGACTGAAGTGCACGTAGACTGACTCTTCTTACTGTCTATGTTTTGAACCATTCCTGTGACACTAGTTACAAATTCCGATGCTTCACTCCAGGTTTACTGTATCCCTTGGACCTTCCTATTGACGATGAAACACAGAAATTGCATCGGAATTAAATACAAAAGGCACAATGCCGACTTAAGTACAAGAAGACTAACTCTTCTTACTGACTATGATTTGAACTATTCCTGTGACACTAGTTATAGATTCCGATGCTTCACTTCAGGTTTATTGTATACCTCTGGCCCTCATATTGACGATGAAACACAGAAATTGCATCGGAATTAAATAGAAAAGGCACAATGTCGACGTAAGTACAAGAAGACTGACTCTTCTTACTGTCCATGTTTTGAACCATTCCTGTGACATTAGTTAAAGATTCCGATGCTTCACTCCAGGTTTACAGTATCCCTTGGACCTTCTTATTGACGATGAAACACAGAAATTGCATCGGAATTAAATAGAAAAGGCACAATGCCGACTTAAGTACAAGAAGACTGACTCTTCATACTGACTATGATTTGAACCATTCCTGTGACACTAGTTATAGATTCCGATGCTTCACTTCAGGATTACTGTATCCCTCTGACCTTCTTATTGACTTTGAAACACAGAAATTGCATCGGAACTAAATAGAAAATGCACAATGCCGACTTAAGTACAAGAAGTCTGACTCTTCTTCCTGTCTATGTTTTGAACCATCCCTGTGACACTAGTTATAGATTCCGATGTTTCACTCCAGGTTTACTGTATCCCTTGGTCCTTCTTATTGACGATGAAACACAGAAATTGCATCGGAATTAAATACAAAAGGCACAATGCCGACTTAAGTACAAGAAGACTGACACACCTTCCTGGCTATGTTTTGAACCATTCCTGTGAAACTAGTTATAAATTCCGATGCTTCACTTCAGGTTTACTGTATCGCTTGGACCTTCTTATTGACGATGAAACACAGAAATTGCATCGGAATTAAATACAAAATGCACAAAGTAGAATTAAGTACAAGAAGACTGACTCTTCTTACTGTCTATGCTTTGAAACATTCCTGTGACACTAGTTATAGATTCCGATGCTTCACTCCAGGTTTACTGTATCCCTTGGACCTTCTTATTGACGATGAAACAAGAAATTGCATCGGAATTAAATACAAAAGGCACAATGCCGACTTAAGGACAAGAAGACTGACTCTTCTTACTGACTTTGTTTTGAACCATTTCTGTGACACTAGTTTAGATTCCGATGCTTCGCTTCAGGTTTATTGTATCCCTCGGACATTCTTATTGACGATGAAACACAGAAATTGCATCGGAATTAAATAGAAAAGGCACAATGCCGACGTAAGTACAACAAGACTGACTCTTCTTACTGACTATGTTTTGCACCGTTCCTGTGACACTAGTAATCGATGCCGATGCTTCACTTCAGGATTACTGTATCCCTCTGACCTTCTTATTGACTATGACACACAGAAATTGCATCGGAATTAAATAGAAAAGGCACAATGCCGACTTAAGTACAAGATGACTGACTCTTCTTACTGTCAATGTTTTGAACCATCCCTGTGACACTAGTTATAGATTCCGATGCTTCACTCCAGGTCTACCGTATCCCTTGGTCCTTCTTATTGACCTTGAAACACAGAAATTGCATCGGAATTAAATACAAAAGGCACAATGCCGACTTAAGTACAACAAGACTGACTCTCCCTACTGACTATGCATTGAACCATTCCTGTGACATTAGTTATAAATTCCGATGCTTCACTTTAGGTTTACTGTATCCCTTGGACCTTCTTATTGACGATGAAACACAGAAAATGCATCGGTATTAAATACAAAAGGCACAATGCCGACATAAGTACAAGAAGACCGACTCTTCCTACTGACTATGTTTTGAACCATACCTGTGTCACTAGTTATAGATTCCGATGCTTCACTCCTGGTTTACTGTATCCCTTGGCCCGTCTTATGGACGATGAAACACAGAAATAGCATCGGAATTAAATACAAATGGCACAATGCCGACTTAAGTTCAAGAAGACTGACTCTTCTTACTGACTATGATTTGAACCATTCCTGTGATACAAGTTACAAATTCCGATGCTTCACTTCAGGTTTACTGTATTCCTTGGACCTTCTTATTGACGATGAAACACAGAAATTGCATCGGAATTAAATACAAAAGTCACAGTGCAGAATTAAGCACAAGGAGACTGACTCTTCTTACTGTCTATGTTTTGAACCATTCCTTTGCCACTAGTTATAGATTCCGATGCTTCACTCCAGGTTTACTGTATCCCTTGGACCTTCTTATTGACGATGAAACACAGAAATTGCATCGGAATTAAATAAAAATAGCACAATGCCGACTTAAGTACAAGAAGACTGAATCTTCGTACTGACTATGTTTTGAACCATTCCTGTGACACTAGCTATAGATTCCGATGTTTCACTTCAGGTTTACTGTACCCCTCTGACCTTCTAATTGACTAAGAAACACAGAAATAGCATCGGAATTAAAATCAAAAGGCACAATGCCGACTTAAGTACAAGAAGTCTGACTCTTCTTACTATCTGTGAATTGAACCATTCCATTGACACTACTTATAGATTCCGATGCTTCACTCCAGGTTTACTGTGTCCCTTGGACCTTGTTATTGACGATGAATCACAGAAATTGCATCGGAATTAAAGTGAAAAGTACAATGCCGACTTAAGAAAAGAAGACTGACTCTTCTTACTGACTATGATTTGTACCATTCCTGTGACACTAGTTATAGATTCCGATGCTACACTCCAGGTTTACTGTATCCCTTGGACCTTCTTATTGACGATGAAACACTGAAATTGCATCGGAATTAAATACAAAAGGCACAATGCCGACTTAAGGACAAGTAGACTGACTCTTCTTACTGACTTTGTTTTCAACCTTTCCTGTGACACTAGTTATAGATTCCGATGCTTCACTTCAGGATTACTGTATCCCTCTGACCTTCTTATTGACTTTGAAACACAGAAATTGCATCGGAACTAAAAAGAAAAGGCACAATGACGACTTAAGTACAAGAAGTCTGACTCTTCTTACTGTCTATGTTTTGAACCATCCCTGTGACACTAGTTATAGATTCCGATGTTTCACTCCAGGTTTACTGTATCCCTTGGTCCTTCTTATTGACGATGAAACACAGAAAATGCATCGGAATTAAATACAAAAGGCACAATGCCGACTTAAGTACAAGAAGACTGACACACATTCCTGGCTATGTTTTGAACCATTCCTGTGACACTAGTTATAAATTCCGATGCTTCACACCAGGTTAACTGTATCCCTTGGACCTTCTTATTGCCGATGAAACAAGAAATTGCATCGGAATTAAATACAAAAGGCACAATGCCGACTTAAGGACAAGAAGACTGACTCTTCTTACTGAGATTGTTTTGAACCATTTCTGTGACACTAGTTTAGATTCCGATGCTTCGCTTCAGGTTTATTGTATCCCTCGGACTTTCTTATTGACGATGAAACACCGAAATTGCATCGGAATTAAATAGAAAAGGCACAATGCCGACTTAAGTACAACAAGACTGACTCTTTTTACTGACTATGTTTTGAACCGTTCCTGTGACACTAGTTATCGATTCCGATGCTTCACTTCAGGATTACTGTATCCCTCTGACCTTCTTATTGACTATGAAACACAGAAACTGCATCGGAATTAAATAGAAAAGGCACAATGCCGACTTAAGTACAAGAAGACTGACTCTTCTTACTCTCTATGTTTTGAACCATTACTGTGACACTAGTTATAGATTCCGATGCTTCACTCCAAGTCTACTGTATCCCTTGGTCCTTCTTATTGACGATGAAACACAGAAATTGCATCGGAATTAAATACAAAAGGCACAACGCCGAATTAAGTACAAGAAGACCGACTCTTCCTACTGACTATGCTTTGAACCATTCCTGTGACACTAGCTATAGATTCCGATGCTTCACTTCAGGTTTACTGTATCCCTCTGACCTTCTTATTGACGATGAAACACAGAAATAGAATCGGAATTAAATACAAAAGGCACAATGCCGACTTAAGTACAAGAAGACTGACTCTTCTTACTGACTATGTTTTGAACGATTCCTGTGACACTAGTTATAGATCCCGATGCTTCAGTTCAGGTTTACTGTATCCCTTGGACCTTCTCATTGACGATGAAACACAAAAATTGCATCGGAATTAAATACAAAAGGCAAAATGCCGACTGAAGTACACGAAGACCGACTCTTCTTACTGTCTATGATTTGAACCATTGCTGTGACACTAGATACAGATTCCGATGCTTCACTCCAGGTTTACTGTATCCCTTGGACCTTCTTATTGACGATGAAACACAGAAATTGCATCGGAATTAAATACAAAAGGCACAACGCCGACTTAAGTACAAGAAGACTAACTCTTCTTACTGACTATGTTTTGAACCATTCCTGTGACACTAGTTATGGATTCCGATGCTTCACTTCAGGTTTACTGTATCCCTCTGACCTTCTTATTGATGATGAAACACAGAAATTGCATCGGAATTAAATACAAAAGGCACAATGCCGAATTAAGTTCAAGAAGACTGACTCTTCTTACTGTCTATTTTTGAACCAGTCCTGTGACACTAGTGAAAGACTCCGATGCTTAACTCCAGGTTTACTGTACCCCTTGGACCTTGTTATTGGCGATGAAACACAGAAATTGCATCGGAATTAAATACTAAAGGCACAATGCCGTCTTAAGAGAAAGAAGTCTGACTCTTCTTACTGTCTATGATTAGAACCATTCCTGTGGCACTAGTTATAGATTCCGATGCTTCACTCCAGGTTTACTGTATCGGTTGGACCTTCATATTGACGATGAAACACAGAAATTGCATCAGAATTAAATAGAAAATGCACAATGATGACTTAAGTACAATAAGACTGACTATTCTTACTGACTATGTTTTGAACCATTCCTCTGACACAAGTTATAGATTCCGATGCTTCACTCCAGGTTTACTATATCCCTTGGACATTCTTATTGACGATGAAACAAAAGGCACAATGCCGACTTAAGGACAAGAGGACTGACTCCTCTTACTGACTTAGTTTTGAACCATTATTGTGACACTAGTTATAGATTCCGATGCATCACTCCAGGTTTACTGTACCCCTTGGACCGTCTTATTAAACGATGAATCACAGAAATTGCACCGGAATTAATTACAAAAGGCACAATGCCGACTTTAGTACAAGAAGACTGACTCTTCTAACTGACTATGTTTTGAACCATTCCTGCGACACTAGCTATAGATTCCGAAGCTTCACTTCAGGTTTACTGTATCCCATGGACCTTCTTATTGACGATGAAACACAGAAATTGCATCGGAATTAAATACAAAAGGCACAATGCCGACTTAAGTACAAGAAGACCGACTCTTCTTACTGACCATGTTTTGAACCATCCCAGTGACACTAGTTATAGATTCCGATGCTTCACTCCAGGTTTACTGTATCCCTTGGACCTTCTTATTGACGATGAAACACAGAAATTGCATCGGAATTAAATAGAAAATGCACAATGCCGACTTAAGTACAAGAAGACTGACTCTTCTTACTGACCATGTTTTGAACCATCCCAGTGACACTAGTTATAGATTCCGATGCTTCACTCCAGGTCTACTGTATCCCTTGGTCCTTCGTATTGACGATGAAACACAGAAATTGCATCGGAATTAAATACAAAAGGCACAATGCCGACTTAAGTACAAGAAGACTGACTCTCCTTACTGACTATGTTTTGAACGATTCCTGTGACACTAGTTATAAATTCCGATGCTTCACTTCAGGTTTACTGTATCCCTTGGACCTTCTTATTGACGATGAAACACAGAAAATGCATCGGAATTAAATACAAAAGGCACAATGCCGACTTAAGTACAAGAAGACCGACTCTTTCTACTGACTATGCTTTGAATCATTCCTGTGACACCCGTTATAGATTCCGACGCTTCACTTGATGTTTACTGTATCCCTTGGAACTTCTTATTGACGATGAAACACAGAAATTGCATCGGAATTAAATACTAAAGGCACAATGCCGAATTAAGTACTAGAAGACTGACTCTTCTTACTGTCTATGTTTTGAACCATTATTGTGACACTAGTTACAGATTCCAATGCTTCACTCCAGGTTTACTGTATCCCTTGGACCTTCCTATTGACGATGAAACACAGAAATTGCATCGGAATTATATACAAAAGGCACAATGCCGACTTAAGGACAAGAAGACTGACACTCCTTACTGACTATGTTTTGAACCATTCCTGTGACACTAGTTATAAACTCCGATGCTTTACTTCAGGTTTACTGTATCGCTTGGACCTTCGTATTGACGTTGAAACACAGAAATTGCATCGGAATTAAATACAAAAGGCACAATGCCTACTTAAGGACAAGAAGACTGACTCTTCTTACTGACTTTGTTTTGAACCATTTCTGTGACACTAGTTATAGATTCCGTTGCTTCGCTTCAGGTTTATTGTAACCCTCTCACATTCTTATTGACGATGAAACACAGAAATTGCATCGGAATTAAATAGAAAAGGCACAATGCCGAATTAAGTACAACAAGACTGACTCTTCTTACTGACTATGTTTTGAACCATTCCTGTGACACTAGTTATCGATTCCGATGCTTCACTTCAGGATTACTGTATTCCTCTGACATTCTTATTGACGATGAAACACAGAAATTGCTTCGGAATTAAATAGAAAAGGCACAATGCCGACATAAGTACAAGAAGACAGACTCTTCTGACTGTCTATGCTTTGAACCATCCATGTGACACTAGTTATAGATTCCGATGCTTCACTCTAGGTCTACTGTATCCCTTGGTCATTCTTATTGACGATGAAACACAGAAATTGCATCGGAATTAAATACAAAAGGCACAATGCCGACTTAAGTACAAGAAGACTGACTCTTCTTACTGTCTATGTTCTCAACCATACCATTGACACTATTAATAGATTCCGATGCTTCACTCCAGGTTCACTGTATAACTTGGACCTTCTTATTGACGATGAAACACTGAAAATTCATCGGAATTAAATACAAAAGGCACAATGCCGACTTAAGTACAAGAAGACCGACTCTTCCTACTGACTATGTTTTGAACCATTCCTGTGACACCCGTTGAAGATTCCGACGCATCACTTGATGTTTACTGTATCCATTGGAACTTCTTATTGTCGATGAAACACAGAAATTGCATCGGAATTAAATACTAAAGGCACAATGCCGAATTAAGTACAAGAACACTGACTCTTCTTACTGTCTATGCTTTGAACCATTACTGTGACACTAGTTACAGATTCCGATGCTTCACTCCACGTTTACTGTATCCCTTGGACCTTCTTATTGACGATGAAACACAGAAATTGCATCGGAATTATATACAAAAGGCACAAAGCCGACTTAAGGACAAGAAGACAGACTCTTCTTACAGACTATGTTTTGAACCATTCCTGTGACACTAGCTATAGATTCCGATGCTTCACTTCAGGTTTACTGTATCCCTCTGACCTTCTTATTGACGATGAAACACAGAAATTGCATCGGAATTAAATACAAAAGGCACAATGCCGACATAAGTACAAGAAGACTGACACTTCTTACTGTCTATGTTTTGAACCATACCATTGACACTATTAATAGATTCCGATGCTTCACTCCAGGTTCACTGTATAACTTGGACCTTCTTATTGACGATGAAACACAGAATGTGCATCGGAATAAAATAGAAAAGGCACAATGCCGACTTAAGTACAAGAAGACTGACTCTTCTTACTGACTATGTTTTGAACCATTCCTGTGACACTAGTTATGGATTCCGATGCTTCACTTCAGGTTTACTGTATCCCTCTGACCTTCTTATTGATGATGAAACACAGAAATTGCATCGGAATTAAATACAAAAGGCACAATGCCGACTTAAGGACAAGAAGACCGACTCTTGTTAATGACTTTGTTTTGAACCATTTCTGTGACACTAGTTATCGATTCCGATGCTTCACTTCAGGATTACTGTATCCCTCTGACATTCTTATTGACGATGAAACACAGAAATTGCATCGGAATTAAATAGAAAAGGTACAATGCCGACTTAAGTACAAGAAGACTGACTCTTCTGACTGTCTATGTTTTGAACCATCCCAGTGACACTAGTTACAGATTCCGATGCTTCACTCCAGCTCTACTGTATCCCTTGGTCCTTCTTATTGACGATGAAACACAGAAATTGCATCGGAATTAAATACAAAAGGCACAAAGCCGACTTAAGTACAAGAAGACTGACTCTCCTTACTGACTATGTTTGAACCATTCCTGTGACACTAGTTATAAATTCCGATGCTTCACTTCAGGTTTACTGTATCCCTTGGACCTTCTTATTGACGATGAAACACAGAAATTGCATAGGAAATAAATAGAAAAGGCACAATGCCGAATTAAGTACAACAAGACTGACTCTTCTTACTGACTATGTTTTGAACCATTCCTGTGACACTAGTTATCGATTCCGATGCTTCACTTCTGGATTACTGTATCCCTCTGACATTCTTATTGACGATGAAACACAGAAATTGCATCGGAATTAGATAGAAAAGGCACAATGCCGACTTAAGTACAAGAAGACTGACTCTTCTGACTGTCTATGTTTTGAACCATCCCAGTGACACTAGTTACAGATTCCGATGCTTCACTCCAGCTCTACTGTATCCCTTGGTCCTTCTTATTGACGATGAAACACAGAAATTGCATCGGAATTAAATACAAAAGGCACAAAGCCGACTTAAGTACAAGAAGACTGACTCTCCTTACTGACTATGTTTGAACCATTCCTGTGACACTAGTTATAAATTCCGATGCTTCACTTCAGGTTTACTGTATCCCTGGGACCTTCTTATTGACGATGAAACACAGAAAATGCATCGGAAATAAATACAAAAGGCACAATGCCGACTTAAGTACAAGAAGACCGACTCTTCCTACTGACTATGCTTTGAATCATTCCTGTGACAATCGTTATAGATTCCGACGCTTCACTTGATGTTTACTGTATCCCTTGGAACTTCTTATTGACGATGAAACACAGAAATTGCATCGGAATTAATACTAAAGGCACAATGCCGAATTAAGTACAAGAAGACTGACTCTCCTTACTGTCTACGTTTTGAACCATTATTGTGACACTAGTTACAGATTTCGATGCTTCACTCCAGGTTTACTGTATCCCTTGGGCCTTCTTATTGACGATGAAACACAGAAATTGCATCGGAATTATATACAAAAGGCACAAAGCCAACTTAAAGACAAGAAGACTGACTCTTCTTACTGACTATGTTTTGAACCATTCCTGTGACACTAGCTATAGATTCCGATGCTTCACTTCAGGTTTACTGTATCCCTCTGACCTTCTTATTGACGATGAAACACAGAAATTGCATCGGAATTAAATACAAAAGGCACAATGCCGACTTAAGTACAAGAAGACTGACTCTTCTTACTGTCTATGTTTTCAACCATACCATTGACACTATTTATACATTCCGATGCTTCACTCCAGGTTTACTGTATCCCTTGGACCTTCTTATTGACGATGAAACACAGAAATTGCATCGGAATTAAATATAAAAGGCACTATGCCGACTTAAGGACAAGAAGACTGACTCTTCTTACTGACTATGTTTTGAACGATTCCTGTGACACTAGTTATAGATCCCGATGCTTCACTTCAGGTTTACTGTATCCCTTGGACCTTCTTATTGACGATGAAACACAGAAATTGCATCGGACTTAAATACAAAAGGCACAATGCCGACTTAAGGACAAGAGGACTGACTCCTCTTACTGACTTAGCTTTGAACCATTCCTGTGACACTAGTTATAGATTCCGATGCGTCACTCCAGGTTTACTGTATCCCTTGGACCTTCTTATTAAACGATGAAACACAGAAATTGCAACGGAATTAATTACAAAAGGCACAATGCCGACTTAAGTACAAGAAGACTGACTCTTCTAACTGACTATGTTTTGACCAATCCTGTGACACTAGCTATAGATTCCGAAGCTTCACTTCAGGTTTACTGTATCCCTTGGACCTTCTTATTGACGATGAAACACAGAAATTGCATCGGAATTAAATACAAAAGGCACAATGCCGACTTAAGGACAAGAAGACTGACTCTTCTTACTGACTTTGTTTTGAACCATTCCTGTGACACTAGTTATACATTCCGATGCTTCACTTCAGGTTTATTGTATTCCTCTGACCTTCTTATTGACGATGAAACACAGAAATTGCATCGGAATTAAATAGAATAGGCACAATGTCGACGTAAGTACAAGAAGACTGACTCTTCTTACTGTCTATGTTTTGAAATATTCCTGTGACACTAGTTATAGATTCTGATGCTTCACTCCAGGTTTACTATATCCCTTGGACCTTCTTATTGACGATGAAACACAGAAATTGCATCGGAATTAAATAGAAAAGGCACAATGCCGACTTAAGTACAAGAAGACTGACTCTTCTTAATGACTATGTTTTGAACCATTCCATTGACACTAGTTATAGATTCCGATGCTTCACTCCAGATTTACTGTATCCCTTGGACCTTCTTATTGACGATGAAACACAGAAATTGCATCGGAATTAAATAGAAAATGCACAATGCCGGCTTAAGTACAAGAAGACTGACTCTTCTTACTGACCATGTTTTGAACCATCCCTGTGACACTAGTTATAGATTCCGATGCTTCCCTCCAGGTTTACTGTATCTCTTGGTCCTTCGTATTGACGACGAAACGCAGATATAGCATCGGAATTAAATACAAAAGGCACAATGCCGACTTAAGTACAAGAAGACTGACACTCCTTACTGACTATGTTTTGAACCATTCCTGTGACACTAGTTATAAACTCCGATGCTTTACTTCAGGTTTACTGTATCGCTTGGACCTTCTTATTGACGTTGAAACACAGAAATTGCATCGGAATTAAATACAAAATGCACAAAGCAGAATTAAGTACAAGAAGACTGACTCTTCTTACTGTCTATGTTTTGAAACATTCCTGTGACACTAGTTATAGATTCCGATGCTTCACTCCAGGTTTATTGTATCCCTAGGAACCTTCTTATTGACGATGAAACACAGAAATTGCATCGGATTTAAATACAAAAGGCACAATGCCGACTTAAGGACAAGAAGACTGACTCTTGTTACTGACTTTGTTTTGAACCATTGCTGTGACACTAGTTATAGATTACGATGCTTCGCTTCAGGTTTATTGTAACCCTCTGACATTCTTATTGACGATGAAACACAGAAATTGCATCGGAATTAAATAGAAAAGGCACAATGCCGAATTAAGTACAACAAGACTGACTCTTCTTACTGACTATGTTTTGAACCATTCCTGTGACACTAGTTATCGATTCCGATGCGTCACTTCAGGATTACTGTATTCCTCTGACATTCTTATTGACGATGAAACACAGAAATTGCTTCGGAATTAAATAGAAAAGGCACAATGCCGACTTAAGTACAAGAAGACTGACTCTCCTTACTGACTACGTTTTGAACCATTCCTGTGACACTAGTTATAAATTCCGATGCTTCACTTCAGGTTTACTGTATCCCTTGGACCTCCTTATGGACGATGAAACACAGAAAATGCATCGGAATTAAATACAAAAGGCACAATGCCGACTTAAGTACAAGAAGACTGACTCTCCTTACTGACTATGTTTTGAACTATTCCTGTGACACTAGTTATAAATTCCGATGCTTCACATCAGGTTTACTGTATCCCTTGGACCTTGTTATTGACGATGAAACACTGAAAATTCATCGGAATTAAATACAAAAGGCACAATGCCGACTTAAGTACAAGAAGACCGACTCTTCCTACTGACTATGTTTTGAACCATTCCTGTGACACCCGTTGTAGATTCCGACGCTTCACTTGATGTTTACTGTATCCATTGGAACTTCTTATTGTCGATGAAACACAGAAATTGCATCGGAATTAAATACTAAAGGCACAATGCCGAATTAACTACAAGAAGACTGACTCTTCTTACTGTCTATGTTTTGAACCATTACTGTGACACTAGTTACAGATTCCGATGCTTCACTCCACGTTTACTGTATCCCTTGGACCTTCTTATTGACGATGAAACACAGAAATTGCATCGGAATTATATACAAAAGGCACAATGCCGACTTAAGGACAACAAGACTGACTCTTCTTACAGACTATGTTTTGAACCATTCCTGTGACACTAGCTATAGATTCCGATGCTTCACTTCAGGTTTACTGTATCCCTCTGACCTTCTTATTGACGATGAAACACAGAAATTGCATCGGAATTAAATACAAAGGCACAATGCCGACATAAAAACAAGAAGACTGACTCTTCTTACTGTCTATGTTTTGAACCATACCATTGACACTATTTATAGATTCCGATGCTTCACTCCAGGTTTACTGTATCCCTTGGACCTTCTTATTGACGATGAAACACAGAAATTGCATCGGAATAAAATAGAAAAGGCACTATGCCGACTTAAGTACAAGAATAATGACTCTTCTTACTGACTATGTTTTGAACCATTACTGTGACACTAGTTATGGATTCCGATGCTTCACTTCAGGTTTACTGTATCCCTCTGACCTTCTTATTGATGATGAAACACAGAAATTGCATCGGAATTAAATACAAAAGGCACAATGCCGACTTAAGGACAAGAAGACCGACTCTTGTTAATGACTTTGTTTTGAACCATTTCTGTGACACTAGTTATATATTCCGATGCTTCGCTTCAGGTTTATTGTATCCCTCTGACATTCTTATTGACGATGAAACACAGAAATTGCATCGGAATTAAATAGAAAAGGCACAATGCCGAATTAAGTACAACAAGACTGACTCTTCTTACTGACTATGTTTTGAACCATTCCTGTGACACTAGTTATCGATTCCGATGCTTCACTTCAGGATTACTGTATCCCTCTGACATTCTTATTGACGATGAAACACAGAAATTGCATCGGAATTAAATAGAAAAGGCACAATGCCGACTTAAGTACAAGAAGACTGACTCTCCTTACTGACTACGTTTTGAACCATTCCTGTGACACTAGTTATAAATTCCGATGCTTCACTCCAGGTCAACTGTATCCCTTGGTCCTTCTTATTGACGATGAAACACAGAAATTGCATCGGAATTAAATACAAAAGGCACAATGCCGACTTAAGTACAAGAAGACTGACTCTCCTTACTGACTATGTTTTGAACCATTCCTGTGACACTAGTTATAAATTCCGATGCTTCACTTCCGGTTTACTGTATCCCTTGGACCTTCTTATTGACGATGAAACACAGAAAATGCATCGGAAATAAATACAAAAGGCACAATGCCGACTTAAGTACAAGAAGACCGACTCTTCCTACTGACTATGCTTTGAATCACTCCTGTGACAATCGTTATAGATTCCGACGCTTCACTTGATGTTTACTGTATCCCTTGGAACTTCTTATTGACGATGAAACACAGAAATTGCATCGGAATTAATACTAAAGGCACAATGCCGAATTAAGTACAAGAAGACTGACTCTCCTTACTGTCTATGTTTTGAACCATTATTGTGACACTAGTTACAGATTTCGATGCTTCACTCCAGGTTTACTGTATACCTTGGGCCTTCTTATTGACGATGAAACACAGAAATTGCATCGGAA
This sequence comes from Schistocerca piceifrons, assembly GCF_021461385.2. Lineage (NCBI taxonomy): Eukaryota > Metazoa > Arthropoda > Insecta > Orthoptera > Acrididae > Schistocerca > Schistocerca piceifrons. Next base: position 538,148 of record NW_025728055.1, read on the forward strand.
TTATATACAAAAGGCACAATGCCAACTTAAGGACAAGAAGACTGACTCTTCTTACTGACTATGTTTTGAACCATTCCTGTGACACTAGCTATAAATTCCGATGCTTCACTTCAGGTTTACTGTATCCCTCTGACCTTCTTATTCACGATGAAACACAGAAATTGCATCGGAATTAAATACAAAAGGCACAATGCCGACTTAAGTACAAGAAGACTGACTCTTCTTACTGTCTATGTTTTCAACCATACCATTGACACTATTTATACATTCCGATGCTTCACTCCAGGTTTACTGTATCCCTTGGACCTTCTTATTGACGATGAAACACAGAAATTGCATCGGAATTAAATATAAAAGGCACTATGCCGACTTAAGGACAAGAAGACTGACTCTTCTTACTGACTATGTTTTGAACGATTCCTGTGACACTAGTTATAGACCCCGATGCTTCACTTCAGGTTTACTGTATCCCTTGGACCTTCTTATTGACGATGAAACACAGAAATTGCATCGGAATTAAATACAAAAGGCACAATGCCGACTTAAGGACAAGAGGACTGACTCCTCTTACTGACTTAGCCTTGAACCATTCCTGTGCAACTAGTGATAGATTCCGATGCGTCACTCCAGGTTTACTGTATCCCTTGGACCTTCTTATTAAACGATGAAACACAGAAATTGCATCGGAATTAATTACAAAAGGCACAATGCCGACTTAAGTACTAGAAGACTGACTCTTCTAACTGACTATGTTTTGAACCAATCCTGTGACACTAGCTATAGATTCCGAAGCTTCACTTCAGGTTTAGTGTATCCCTTGGACCTTCTTATTGACGATAAAACACAGAAATTGCATCGGAATTAAATACAAAAGGCACAATGCCGACTTAAGGACAAGAAGACTGACTCTTCTTACTGACTTTGTTTTGAACCATTCCTGTGGCACTAGTTATACATTCCGATGCTTCACTTCAGGTTTATTGTATTCCTCTGACCTTCTTATTGACGATGAAACACAGAAATTGCATCGGAATTAAATAGAATAGGCACAATGTCGACGTAAGTACAAGAAGACTGACTCTTCTTACTGTCTAGGTTTTGAAATATTCCTGTGACACTAGTTATAGATTCTGATGCTTCACTCCACGTTTACTATATCCCTTGGACCTTCTTATTGACGATGAAACACAGAAATTCCATCGGAATTAAATAGAAAAGGCACAATGCCGACTTAAGTACAAGAAGACTGACTCTTCTTAATGACTATGTTTTGAACCATTCCATTGACACTAGTTATAGATTCCGATGCTTCACTCCAGGTTTACTGTATCCCTTGGACCTTCTTATTGACGATGAAACACAGAAATTGCATCGGAATTAAATAGAAAATGCACAATGCCGGCTTAAGTACAAGAAGACTGACTCTTCTTACTGACTATGTTTTGAACCATCCCTGTGACACTAGTTATAGATTCCGATGCTTCACTCCAGGTTTACTGTATCTCTTGGTCCTTCGTATTGACGACGAAACACAGATATTGCATCGGAATTAAATACAAAAGGCACAATGCCGACTTAAGTACAAGAAGACTGACACTCCTTACTGACTATGATTTGAACCATTCCTGTGACACTAGTTATAAACTCCGATGCTTTACTTCAGGTTTACTGTATCGCTTGGACCTTCTTATTGACGTTGAAACACAGAAATTGCATCGGAATTAAATACAAAATGCACAAAGCAGAATTAAGTACAAGAAGACTGACTCTTCTTACTGTCTATGTTTTGAAACATTCCTGTGACACTAGTTATAGATTCCGATGCTTCACTCCAGGTTTATTGTATCCCTAGGAACCTTCTTATTGACGATGAAACACAGAAATTGCATCGGATTTAAATACAAAAGGCACAATGCCGACTTAAGGACAAGAAGACAGACTCTTGTTACTGACTTTGTTTTGAACCATTGCTGTGACACTAGTTATAGATTCCGATGCTTCGCTTCAGGTTTATTGTAACCCTCTGACATTCTTATTGACGATGAAACACAGAAATTGCATCGGAATTAAATAGAAAAGCACAATGCCGAATTAAGTACAACAAGACTGACTCTTCTTACTGACTATGTTTTGAACCATTCCTGTGACACTAGTTATCGATTCCGATGCGTCACTTCAGGATTACTGTATTCCTCTGACATTCTTATTGACGATGAAACACAGAAATTGCTTCGGAATTAAATAGAAAAGGCACAATGCCGACTTAAGTACAAGAAGACTGACTCTCCTTACTGACTACGTTTTGAACCATTCCTGTGACACTAGTTATAAATTCCGATGCTTCACTTCAGGTTTACTGTATCCCTTGGACCTCCTTATGGACGATGAAACACAGAAAATGCATCGGAATGAAATACAAAAGGCACAATGCCGACTTAAGTACAAGAAGACTGACTCTCCTTACTGACTACGTTTTGAACCATTCCTGTGACACTAGTTATAAATTCCGATGCTTCACTTCAGGTTTACTGTATCCCTTGGACCTTGTTATTGACGATGAAACACTGAAAATTCATCGGAATTAAATACAAAAGGCACAATGCCGACTTAAGTACAAGAAGACCGACTCTTCCTACTGACTATGTTTTGAACCATTCCTGTGACACCCGTTGTAGATTCCGACGCTTCACTTGATGTTTACTGTATCCATTGGAACTTCTTATTGTCGATGAAACACAGAAATTGCATCGGAATTAAATACTAAAGGCACAATGCCGAATTAACTACAAGAAGACTGACTCTTCTTACTGTCTATGTTTTGAACCATTACTGTGACACTAGTTACAGATTCCGATGCTTCACTCCACGTTTACTGTATCCCTTGGACCTTCTTATTGACGATGAAACACAGAAATTGCATCGGAATTATATACAAAAGGCACAATGCCGACTTAAGGACAAGAAGACTGACTCTTCTTACAGACTATGTTTTGAACCATTCCTGTGACACTAGCTATAGATTCAGATGCTTCACTTCAGGTTTACTGTATCCCTCTGACCTTCTTATTGACGATGAAACACAGAAATTGCATCGGAATTAAATACAAAAGGCACAATGCCGACATAAAAACAAGAAGACTGACTCTTCTTACTGTCTATGTTTTGAACCATACCATTGACACTATTTATAGATTCCGATGCTTCACTCCAGGTTTACTGTATCCCTTGGACCTTCTTATTGACGATGAAACACAGAAATTGCATCGGAATAAAATAGAAAAGGCACTATGCCGACTTAAGTACAAGAATACTGACTCTTCTTACTGACTATGTTTTGAACCATTCCTGTGACACTAGTTATGGATTCCGATGCTTCACTTCAGGTTTACTGTATCCCTCTGACCTTCTTATTGATGATGAAACACAGAAATTGCATCGGAATTAAATACAAAAGGCACAATGCCGACTTAAGGACAAGAAGACCGACTCTTGTTAATGACTTTGTTTTGAACCATTTCTGTGACACTAGTTATATATTCCGATGCTTCGCTTCAGGTTTATTGTATCCCTCTGACATTCTTATTGACGATGAAACACAGAAATTGCATCGGAATTAAATAGAAAAGGCACAATGCTGAATTAAGTACAACAAGACTGACTCTTCTTACTGACTATGTTTTGAACCATTCCTGTGACACTAGTTATCGATTCCGATGCTTCACTTCAGGATTACTGTATCCCTCTGACATTCTTATTGACGATGAAACACAGAAATTGCATCGGAATTAAATAGAAAAGGCACAATGCCGACTAAAGTACAAGAAGACTGACTCTTCTGACTGTCTATGTTTTGAACCATCCCAGTGACACTAGTTATAGATTTTGATGCTTCACTCCAGGTCAACTGTATCCCTTGGTCCTTCTTATTGACGATGAAACACAGAAATTGCATCGGAATTAAATACAAAAGGCACAATGCCGACTTAAGTACAAGAAGACTGACTCTCCTTACTGACTATGTTTTGAACCATTCCTGTGACACTAGTTATAAATTCCGATGCTTCACTTCCGGTTTACTGTATCCCTTGGACCTTCTTATTGACGATGAAACACAGAAAATGCATCGGAAATAAATACAAAAGGCACAATGCCGACTTAAGTACAAGAAGACCGACTCTTCCTACTGACTATGCTTTGAATCATTCCTGTGACAATCGTTATAGATTCCGACGCTTCACTTGATGTTTACTGTATCCCTTGGAACTTCATATTGACGATGAAACACAGAAATTGCATCGGAATTAATACTAAAGGCACAATGCCGAATTAAGTACAAGAAGACTGACTCTCCTTACTGTCTATGTTTTGAACCATTATTGTGACACTAGTTACAGATTTCGATGCTTCACTCCAGGTTTACTGTATACCTTGGGCCTTCTTATTGACGATGAAACACAGAAATTGCATCGGAATCATATACAAGAGGCACAATGCCAACTTAAGGACAAGAAGACTGACTCTTCTTACTGACTATGTTTTGAACCATTCCTGTGACACTAGCTATAGATTCCGATGCTTCACTTCAGGTTTACTGTATCCCTCTGACCTTCTTATTGACGATGAAACACAGAAATTGCATCGGAATTAAATACAAAAGGCACAATGCCGACTTAAGTACAAGAAGACTGACTCTTCTTACTGTCTATGTTTTCAACCATACCATTGACACTATTTATACATTCCGATGCTTCACTCCAGGTTTACTGTATCCCTTGGACCTTCTTATTGACGATGAAACACAGAAATTGCATCGGAATTAAATATAAAAGGCACTATGCCGACTTAAGGACAAGAAGACTGACTCTTCTTACTGACTATGTTTTGAACGATTCCTGTGACACTAGTTATAGATCCCGATGCTTCACTTAAGGTTTACTGTATCCCTTGGACCTTCTTATTGACGATGAAACACAGAAATTGCATCGGAATTAAATACAAAAGGCACAATGCCGACTTAAGGACAAGAGGACTGACTCCTCTTACTGACTTAGCCTTGAACCATTCCTGTGCAACTAGTTATAGATTCCGATGCGTCACTCCAGGTTTACTGTATCCCTTGGACCTTCTTATTAAACGATGAAACACAGAAATTGCATCGGAATTAATTACAAAAGGCACAATGCCGACTTAAGTACTAGAAGACTGACTCTTCTAACTGACTATGTTTTGAACCAATCCTGTGACACTAGCTATAGATTCCGAAGCTTCACTTCAGGTTTACTGTATCCCTTGGACCTTCTTATTGACGATGAAACACAGAAATTGCATCGGAATTAAATACAAAAGGCACAATGCCGACTTAAGGACAAGAAGACTGACTCTTCTTACTGACTTTGTTTTGAACCATTCCTGTGACACTAGTTATACATTCCGATGCTTCACTTCAGGTTAATTGTATTCCTCTGACCTTCTTATTGACGATGAAACACAGAAATTGCATCGGAATTAAATAGAATAGGCACAATGTCGACGTAAGTACAAGAACACTGACTCTTCTTACTGTCTAGGTTTTGAAATATTCCTGTGACACTAGTTATAGATTCTGATGCTTCACTCCACGTTTACTATATCCCTTGGACCTTCTTATTGACGATGAAACACAGAAAGTGCATCGGAATTAAATAGAAAAGGCACAATGCCGACTTAAGTACAAGAAGACTGACTCTTCTTAATGACTATGTTTTGAACCATTCCATTGACACTAGTTATAGATTCCGATGCTTCACTCCAGGTTTACTGTATCCCTTGGACCTTCTTATTGACGATGAAACACAGAAATTGCATCGGAATTAAATATAAAATGCACAATGCCGGCTTATGTACAAGAAGACTGACTCTTCTTACTGACTATGTTTTGAACCATCCCTGTGACCCTAGTTATAGATTCCGATGCTTCACTCCAGGTTTACTGTATCTCTTGGTCCTTCGTATTGACGACGAAACACAGATATTGCATCGGAATTAAATACAAAAGGCACAATGCCGACTTAAGTACAAGAAGACTGACACTCCTTACTGACTATGTTTCGAACCATTCCTGTGACACTAGTTATAAACTCCGATGCTTTACTTCAGGTTTACTGTATCGCTTGGACCTTCTTATTGACGTTGAAACACAGAAATTGCATCGGAATTAAATACAAAATGCACAAAGCAGAATTAAGTACAAGAAGACTGACTCTTCTTACTGTCTATGCTTTGAAACATTCCTGTGACACTAGTTATAGATTCCGATGCTTCACTCCAGGTTTATTGTATCCCTAGGAACCTTCTTATTGACGATGAAACACAGAAATTGCATCGGATTTAAATACAAAAGGCACAATGCCGACTTAAGGACAAGAAGACTGACTCTTGTTACTGACTTTGTTTTGAACCATTGCTGTGACACTAGTTATAGATTCCGATGCTTCGCTTCAGGTTTATTGTAACCCTCTGACAATCTTATTGACGATGAAACACAGAAATTGCATCGGAATTAAATAGAAAAGGCACAATGCCGAATTAAGTACAACAAGACTGACTCTTCTTACTGACTATGTTTTGAACCATTCCTGTGACACTAGTTATCGATTCCGATGCTTCACTTCAGGATTACTGTATCCCTCTGACATTCTTATTGACGATGAAACACAGAAATTGCATTGGAATTAAATAGAAAAGGCACAATGCCGACTTAAGTACAAGCAGACTGACTCCTCTGACTGCCTATGTTTTGAACCATCCATGTGACACTAGTTATAGATTCCGATGCTTCACTCCAGGTCTACTGTATCCCTTGGACCTTCTTATTGACGATGAAACACAGAAATTGCATCGGAATTAAATACAAAAGGCACAATGCCGACTTAAGGACAAGAGGACTGACTCCTCTTACTGACTTAGCCTTGAACCATTCCTGTGCAACTAGTGATAGATTCCGATGCGTCACTCCAGGTTTACTGTATCCCTTGGACCTTCTTATTAAACGATGAAACACAGAAATTGCATCGGAATTAATTACAAAAGGCACAATGCCGACTTAAGTACTAGAAGACTGACTCTTCTAACTGACTATGTTTTGAACCAATCCTGTGACACTAGCTATAGATTCCGAAGCTTCACTTCAGGTTTACTGTATCCCTTGGACCTTCTTATTGACGATAAAACACAGAAATTGCATCGGAATTAAATACAAAAGGCACAATGCCGACTTAAGGACAAGAAGACTGACTCTTCTTACTGACTTTGTTTTGAACCATTCCTGTGGCACTAGTTATACATTCCGATGCTTCACTTCAGGTTTATTGTATTCCTCTGACCTTCTTATTGACGATGAAACACAGAAATTGCATCGGAATTAAATAGAATAGGCACAATGTCGACGTAAGTACAAGAAGACTGACTCTTCTTACTGTCTAGGTTTTGAAATATTCCTGTGACACTAGTTATAGATTCTGATGCTTCACTCCACGTTTACTATATCCCTTGGACCTTCTTATTGACGATGAAACACAGAAATTCCATCGGAATTAAATAGAAAAGGCACAATGCCGACTTAAGTACAAGAAGACTGACTCTTCTTAATGACTATGTTTTGAACCATTCCATTGACACTAGTTATAGATTCCGATGCTTCACTCCAGGTTTACTGTATCCCTTGGACCTTCTTATTGACGATGAAACACAGAAATTGCATCGGAATTAAATAGAAAATGCACAATGCCGGCTTAAGTACAAGAAGACTGACTCTTCTTACTGACTATGTTTTGAACCATCCCTGTGACACTAGTTATAGATTCCGATGCTTCACTCCAGGTTTACTGTATCTCTTGGTCCTTCGTATTGACGACGAAACACAGATATTGCATCGGAATTAAATACAAAAGGCACAATGCCGACTTAAGTACAAGAAGACTGACACTCCTTACTGACTATGATTTGAACCATTCCTGTGACACTAGTTATAAACTCCGATGCTTTACTTCAGGTTTACTGTATCGCTTGGACCTTCTTATTGACGTTGAAACACAGAAATTGCATCGGAATTAAATACAAAATGCACAAAGCAGAATTAAGTACAAGAAGACTGACTCTTCTTACTGTCTATGTTTTGAAACATTCCTGTGACACTAGTTATAGATTCCGATGCTTCACTCCAGGTTTATTGTATCCCTAGGAACCTTCTTATTGACGATGAAACACAGAAATTGCATCGGATTTAAATACAAAAGGCACAATGCCGACTTAAGGACAAGAAGACAGACTCTTGTTACTGACTTTGTTTTGAACCATTGCTGTGACACTAGTTATAGATTCCGATGCTTCGCTTCAGGTTTATTGTAACCCTCTGACATTCTTATTGACGATGAAACACAGAAATTGCATCGGAATTAAATAGAAAAGCACAATGCCGAATTAAGTACAACAAGACTGACTCTTCTTACTGACTATGTTTTGAACCATTCCTGTGACACTAGTTATCGATTCCGATGCGTCACTTCAGGATTACTGTATTCCTCTGACATTCTTATTGACGATGAAACACAGAAATTGCTTCGGAATTAAATAGAAAAGGCACAATGCCGACTTAAGTACAAGAAGACTGACTCTCCTTACTGACTACGTTTTGAACCATTCCTGTGACACTAGTTATAAATTCCGATGCTTCACTTCAGGTTTACTGTATCCCTTGGACCTCCTTATGGACGATGAAACACAGAAAATGCATCGGAATTAAATACAAAAGGCACAATGCCGACTTAAGTACAAGAAGACTGACTCTCCTTACTGACTACGTTTTGAACCATTCCTGTGACACTAGTTATAAATTCCGATGCTTCACTTCAGGTTTACTGTATCCCTTGGACCTTGTTATTGACGATGAAACACTGAAAATTCATCGGAATTAAATACAAAAGGCACAATGCCGACTTAAGTACAAGAAGACCGACTCTTCCTACTGACTATGTTTTGAACCATTCCTGTGACACCCGTTGTAGATTCCGACGCTTCACTTGATGTTTACTGTATCCATTGGAACTTCTTATTGTCGATGAAACACAGAAATTGCATCGGAATTAAATACTAAAGGCACAATGCCGAATTAACTACAAGAAGACTGACTCTTCTTACTGTCTATGTTTTGAACCATTACTGTGACACTAGTTACAGATTCCGATGCTTCCTCCACGTTTACTGTATCCCTTGGACCTTCTTATTGACGATGAAACACAGAAATTGCATCGGAATTATATACAAAAGGCACAATGCCGACTTAAGGACAAGAAGACTGACTCTTCTTACAGACTATGTTTTGAACCATTCCTGTGACACTAGCTATAGATTCAGATGCTTCACTTCAGGTTTACTGTATCCCTCTGACCTTCTTATTGACGATGAAACACAGAAATTGCATCGGAATTAAATACAAAAGGCACAATGCCGACATAAAAACAAGAAGACTGACTCTTCTTACTGTCTATGTTTTGAACCATACCATTGACACTATTTATAGATTCCGATGCTTCACTCCAGGTTTACTGTATCCCTTGGACCTTCTTATTGACGATGAAACACAGAAATTGCATAGGAATAAAATAGAAAAGGCACTATGCCGACTTAAGTACAAGAATACTGACTCTTCTTACTGACTATGTTTTGAACCATTCCTGTGACACTAGTTATGGATTCCGATGCTTCACTTCAGGTTTACTGTATCCCTCTGACCTTCTTATTGATGATGAAACACAGAAATTGCATCGGAATTAAATACAAAAGGCACAATGCCGACTTAAGGACAAGAAGACCGACTCTTGTTAATGACTTTGTTTTGAACCATTTCTGTGACACTAGTTATATATTCCGATGCTTCGCTTCAGGTTTATTGTATCCCTCTGACATTCTTATTGACGATGAAACACAGAAATTGCATCGGAATTAAATAGAAAAGGCACAATGCTGAATTAAGTACAACAAGACTGACTCTTCTTACTGACTATGTTTTGAACCATTCCTGTGACACTAGTTATCGATTCCGATGCTTCACTTCAGGATTACTGTATCCCTCTGACATTCTTATTGACGATGAAACACAGAAATTGCATCGGAATTAAATAGAAAAGGCACAATGCCGACTAAAGTACAAGAAGACTGACTCTTCTGACTGTCTATGTTTTGAACCATCCCAGTGACACTAGTTATAGATTTTGATGCTTCACTCCAGGTCAACTGTATCCCTTGGTCCTTCTTATTGACGATGAAACACAGAAATTGCATCGGAATTAAATACAAAAGGCACAATGCCGACTTAAGTACAAGAAGACTGACTCTCCTTACTGACTATGTTTTGAACCATTCCTGTGACACTAGTTATACATTCCGATGCTTCACTTCCGGTTTACTGTATCCCTTGGACCTTCTTATTGACGATGAAACACAGAAAATGCATCGGAAATAAATACAAAAGGCACAATGCCGACTTAAGTACAAGAAGACCGACTCTTCCTACTGACTATGCTTTGAATCATTCCTGTGACAATCGTTATAGATTCCGACGCTTCACTTGATGTTTACTGTATCCCTTGGAACTTCATATTGACGATGAAACACAGAAATTGCATCGGAATTAATACTAAAGGCACAATGCCGAATTAAGTACAAGAAGACTGACTCTCCTTACTGTCTATGTTTTGAACCATTATTGTGACACTAGTTACAGATTTCGATGCTTCACTCCAGGTTTACTGTATACCTTGGGCCTTCTTATTGACGATGAAACACAGAAATTGCATCGGAATCATATACAAGAGGCACAATGCCAACTTAAGGACAAGAAGACTGACTCTTCTTACTGACTATGTTTTGAACCATTCCTGTGACACTAGCTATAGATTCCGATGCTTCACTTCAGGTTTACTGTATCCCTCTGACCTTCTTATTGACGATGAAACACAGAAATTGCATCGGAATTAAATACAAAAGGCACAATGCCGACTTAAGTACAAGAAGACTGACTCTTCTTACTGTCTATGTTTTCAACCATACCATTGACACTATTTATACATTCCGATGCTTCACTCCAGGTTTACTGTATCCCTTGGACCTTCTTATTGACGATGAAACACAGAAATTGCATCGGAATTAAATATAAAAGGCACTATGCCGACTTAAGGACAAGAAGACTGACTCTTCTTACTGACTATGTTTTGAACGATTCCTGTGACACTAGTTATAGATCCCGATGCTTCACTTAAGGTTTACTGTATCCCTTGGACCTTCTTATTGACGATGAAACACAGAAATTGCATCGGAATTAAATACAAAAGGCACAATGCCGACTTAAGGACAAGAGGACTGACTCCTCTTACTGACTTAGCCTTGAACCATTCCTGTGCAACTAGTTATAGATTCCGATGCGTCACTCCAGGTTTACTGTATCCCTTGGACCTTCTTATTAAACGATGAAACACAGAAATTGCATCGGAATTAATTACAAAAGGCACAATGCCGACTTAAGTACTAGAAGACTGACTCTTCTTACTGACTATGTTTTGAACCATCCCTGTGACACTAGTTATAGATTCCGATGCTTCACTCCAGGTTTACTGTATCTCTTGGTCCTTCGTATTGACGACGAAACACAGATATTGCATCGGAATTAAATAGAATAGGCACAATGTCGACGTAAGTACAAGAACACTGACTCTTCTTACTGTCTAGGTTTTGAAATATTCCTGTGACACTAGTTATAGATTCTGATGCTTCACTCCACGTTTACTATATCCCTTGGACCTTCTTATTGACGATGAAACACAGAAAGTGCATCGGAATTAAATAGAAAAGGCACAATGCCGACTTAAGTACAAGAAGACTGACTCTTCTTAATGACTATGTTTTGAACCATTCCATTGACACTAGTTATAGATTCCGATGCTTCACTCCAGGTTTACTGTATCCCTTGGACCTTCTTATTGACGATGAAACACAGAAATTGCATCGGAATTAAATATAAAATGCACAATGCCGGCTTATGTACAAGAAGACTGACTCTTCTTACTGACTATGTTTTGAACCATCCCTGTGACACTAGTTATAGATTCCGATGCTTCACTCCAGGTTTACTGTATCTCTTGGTCCTTCGTATTGACGACGAAACACAGATATTGCATCGGAATTAAATACAAAAGGCACAATGCCGACTTAAGTACAAGAAGACTGACACTCCTTACTGACTATGTTTTGAACCATTCCTGTGACACTAGTTATAAACTCCGATGCTTTACTTCAGGTTTACTGTATCGCTTGGACCTTCTTATTGACGTTGAAACACAGAAATTGCATCGGAATTAAATACAAAATGCACAAAGCAGAATTAAGTACAAGAAGACTGACTCTTCTTACTGTCTATGCTTTGAAACATTCCTGTGACACTAGTTATAGATTCCGATGCTTCACTCCAGGTTTATTGTATCCCTAGGAACCTTCTTATTGACGATGAAACACAGAAATTGCATCGGATTTAAATACAAAAGGCACAATGCCGACTTAAGGACAAGAAGACTGACTCTTGTTACTGACTTTGTTTTGAACCATTGCTGTGACACTAGTTATAGATTCCGATGCTTCGCTTCAGGTTTATTGTAACCCTCTGACAATCTTATTGACGATGAAACACAGAAATTGCATCGGAATTAAATACAAAAGGCACAATGCCGACTTAAGTACAAGAAGACTGCCTCTCCTTACTGACTACGTTTTGAACCATTCCTGTGACACTAGTTATAAATTCCGATGCTTCACTTCAGGTTTACTGTATCCCTTGGACTTCCTTATTGACGATGAAACACAGAAAATGCATCGGAATTAAATTCAAAAGGCACAATGCCGACTTAAGTACAAGAAGACCGACTCTTCCTACTGACTATGTTTTGAACCATTCCTGTGACACCCGTTGTTGATTCCGACGCTTCACTTGATGTTTACTGTATCCCTTGGAACTTCTTATTGACGATGAAACACAGAAATTGCATTGGAATTAAATACTAAAGGCAGAATGCCGAATTTATTTACAAGAAGACTGACTCTTCTTACTGTCTATGTTTGAACCATTACTGTGACACTAGTTACAGATTCCGATGCTTCACTCCAGGTTTACTGTATGCCTTGGACCTTCTCATTGACGATGAAACACAGAAATTGAATCGGAATTAAATACAAAGGGCAAAATGCCGACTGAAGTACACGAAGACCGACTCTTCTCACTGTCTATGATTTGAACCATTCCTGTGACAGTAGTTACAGATTCCGATGCTTCACTCCAAGTTTACTGTATCCCTTGGACCTTCTTATTGACGATGATACACAGAAATTGCATCGGAATTAAATACAAAAGGCACAACGCCGTCTTAAGTACAAGAAGACTAACTCTTCTTACTGACTATGTTTTGAACCATTCCTGTGACACTAGTTATGGATTCCGATACTTCACTTCAGGTTTACTGTATCCCTCTGACCTTCTTAATGATGATGAAACACAGAAATTGCATCCCATTTAAATACAAAAGGCACAATGCCGACTTAAGGACAAGAAGACTGACTCTTGTTACTGACTTTGCTTTGAACCATTTCTGTGACACTAGTTATAGATTCCGATGCTTCGCTTCAAGTTTATTGTATACCTCTGCCATTCTTATTGACGATGAAACACAGAAATTGCATCGGAATTAAATAGAAAAGGCACAATGCCGAATAAACAACAAGACTGACTCTTCTTACTGACTATGCTTTGAACCATTCCTGTGACACTAGTTATCGATTCCGATGCTTCACTTCAGGATTACTGTATCCCGCTGACATTCTTATTGACGATGAAACACAGAAATTGCATCGGAATTAAATAGAAAAGGCACAATGCCGACTTAAGTACAAGAAGAGCGACTCTTCCTACTGACTATGTTTAAAACCATTCCTGTGACACCCGTTATATATTCAGACGCTTCACTTGATGTTTACTGTATCCCTTGGAACTTCTTATTGACGATGAAACACAGAAATTGCATCGGAACTATATACTAAAGGCACAATGCCGAATTAAGGACAAGAAGACTGACTCTTCTTACTGTCAATGTTTTGAACCATTACTGTGACACTAGTTACAGATACCGATGCTTCACTCCAGGTTTACTGTATCCCTTGGACCGTCTTATTGACGATGAAACACAGAAATTGCATCGGAATTATATACAAAAGGCACAATGCCGACTTAAGGACAAGAAGACTGACTCTTCTTACTGACTATGTTTTGAACCATTCCTGTGACACTAGCTATAGATTCCGATGCTTCACTACAGGTTTACTGTATCCCTCTGACCTTCTTATTGACGATGAAACACAATACTTGCATCGGAATTAAATACAAAAGGCACAATGCCGACTTAAGTACAAGAAGACTGACTCTTCTTACTGTCTATGTTTTGAACCATACCATTGACACTATTTATAGATTCCGATGCTTCACTCCAGGTTTACTGTATCCCTTGGACGTTCTTATTGACGATGAATCACAGAAATTGCATCGGAATTAAATAGAAAAGGCACTATGCCGACTTAAGTACAAGAAGACTGACTCTTCTTACTGACTATGTTTTGAACGATCCCTGTGACACTAGTTATAGATCCCGATGCTTCACTTCTGGTTTACTGTATCCCTTGGACCTTCTCATTGACGATGAAACACAAAAATTGCATCGGAATTAAATACAAAAGGCAAAATGCCGACTGAAGTACACGAAGACCGACTCTTCTTACTGTCTATGATTTGAACCATTCCTGTGACACTAGTTACAGATTCCGATTCTTCACTCAAGATTTACTGTATAACTTGGACCTTCTTATTGACGATGATACACAGAAATTGCATCGGAATTAAATTCAAAAGGCACAACGCCGACTTAAGTACAAGAAGACTAACTCTTCTTACTGACTATGATTTGAACCATTCCTGTGACACTAGTTATAGATTCCGATGCTTAACTTCAGGTTTACTGTATCCCTCTGACCTTCTTATTGATGATGAAACACAGAAATTGCATCGGAATTAAATACAAACGGCACAATGCCGAATGAAGTTCAAGAAGACTGACACTTCTTACTGTCTATTTTTGAACCAGTTCTGTGACACTAGTGATACACTCCGATACTTCACTCCAGGTTTACTGTATCCCGTGGACCTTCTTATTGACGATGAAACACAGAAATTGCATCGGAATTAAATACAAAAGGCACATTGCCGACTTAAGTAAAAGAAGTCTGACTCTTCTTACTGTCTATGATTTGAACCATTCCTGTGACACTAGTTATTGATTCCGATGCTTCACTCCAGGTTTACTGTATCGGTTGGACCTTCATATTGACGATGAAACACAGAAATTGCATCAGAATTAGATAGAAAATGCACAATGATGACTTAAGTACAATTAGACTGACTATTCTTACTGACTATGTTTTGAACCATTCCTGTGACACTAGTTATAGATTCCGATGCTTCACTCCAGGTTTACTGTATCCCTCGGACCTTCTTAATGACGATGAAACACAGAAATTGCATCGGAATTAATTACAAAAGGCACAATGCCGACTTAAGGACAAGAAGACTGACTGTTCTTACTGACTTTGTTTTGAACCATTCCTGTGACACTAGTTATACATTGCGATGCTTCACTTCAGGTTTATTGTATCCCTCTGACCTTCTTATTGACGATGAAACACAGAAATTGCATCGGAATGAAATAGAATAGACACAATGTCGACGTAAGTACAAGAAGACTGACTCTTCTTACTGTCTATGTTTTGAACCATTCCTGTGACACTAGTTATAGATTCCGATGCTTCACTCCAGGTCTACTGTATCCCTTGGTCCTTCTTATTGACGATGAAACACAGAAATTGCATCGGAATTAAATACAAAAGGCACAATGCCGACTTAAGTACAAGAAGACTGACTCTCCTTACTGACTGTGTTTTGAGCCATTCCTGTGACACGCGTTATAAATTCCGATGCTTCACTTCAGGTTTACTGTATCCCTTGGACCTTCTTATTGACGATGAAACACAGAAAATGCATCGGAATTAAATACAAAAGGCACAATGCCGACTTAAGTACAAGAAGACCGACTATTCCTACTGACTATGTTTTGAACCATTCCTGTGACACCCATTATAGATTCCGACGCTTCACTTGATGTTTACTGTATCCCTTGGAACCTCTTATTGACGATGAAACACAGAAATTGCATCGGAATTAAATACTAAAGGCACAATGCCGAATTAAGTACAAGAAGACTGACTCTTCTTACAGACTATGTTTAGAACCATTCCTGTGACACTAGCTATAGATTCCGATGCTTCACTTCAGGTTTACTGTATCCCTCTGACCTTGTTATTGACGATGAAACACAGAAATTGCATCGGAATTAAATACAAAAGGCACAATGCCGGATTAAGTACAAGAAGACTGACTCTTCTTACTATCTATGTTTTGAACCATACCATTGACACTATTTATAGATTGCGATGCTTCACTCCAGGTTTACTGTATCCCTTGGACCTTCTTATTGACGATGAAACACAGAAATTGCATCGGAATTAAATAGAAAAGGCAATATGCCGATTTAAGTACAAGAAGACTGACTCTTCTTACTGACTATGTTTTGAACGATTCCTGTGACACTAGTTATAGATCCCGATGCTTCACTTCAGGTTTACTGTATCTCTTGGACCTCCTCATTGACGATGAAACACAAAAATTGCATCGGAATTAAATACAAAAGGCAAAATGCCGACTGAAGTACACGAAGACCGACTCTTCTCACTGTCAATGATTTGAACCATTCCTGTGACACTAGTTACAGATTCCGATGCTTCACTCCAGGTTTACTGTATCCCTTGGACCTTCTTATTGACGATGAAACACAGAAATTGCATCGGAATTAAATACAAAAGGCACAACGCCGACTTAAGTACAAGAAGACTAACTCTTCTTACTGACTATGTTTTGAACCATTCCTGTGACACTAGTTATGGATTCCGATGCTTCACTTCAGGTTTACTGTATCCCTCTGACCTTCTTATTGATGATGAAACACAGAAATTGCATCGGAATTAAATACAAAAGGCACAATGCCGAACTAAGTTCAAGAAGACTGACTCTTCTTACTGTCTATTTTTGAACCAGTCCTGTGACACTAGTGATAGACTCCGATGCTTCACTCCAGGTTTACTGTATCCCTTGGACCTTCTTATTGACGATGAAACACAGAAATTGCATCGGAATTAAATACAAAAGGCACAATGCCGGCTGAAGGACAAGAAGACTGACTCTTGTTACTGACTTTGTTTTGAACCATTTCTGTGACACTAGTTATAGATTCCGATGCTTCGCTTTAGGTTTATTATATCCCTCTGACATTCTCATTGACGATGAAACACAGAAATTGCATCGGAATTAAATAGAAAAGGCACAATGCCGAATAAACAACAAGACTGACTCTTCTTACTGACTATGTTTTGAACCATTCCAGTGACACTAGTTATCGATTCCGATGCTTCACTTCACGATTACTGTATCCCTCTGACATTCTTATTGACGATGAAACACAGAAATTTCATTGGAATTAAATACAAAAGGCACAATGCCGACTTAAGTACAAGAAGACTGATTCTTCTTACTGTCTATGTTTTGAACCATACCATTGACACTATTTATAGATTCCGATGCTTCACTCCAGGTTTACTGTATCCCTTGGACCTTCTTATAGACGATGAAACACAGAAATTGCATCGGAATTAAATACAAAAGGCACAATGCCGACCGACATAAGTAAAAGAAGTCTGACTCTTCTTACTGTCTATGATTTGAACCATTCCTGTGACACTAGTTATTGACTCCGATGCTTCACTCGAGGTTTACTGTTTCCTTCGGACCTTCTTATTGACGATGAAACACAGAAATTGCATCGGAATTAATTACAAAAGTCACAATGCCGACTTAGGGACAAGAGGACTGACTCTTCTTACTGGCTATGATTTGAACCATTCATGTGACACTAGCTATAGATTCCGATGCTTCACTTCAGGTTTATTGTATCCCTCTGACCTTCTTGTTGACGATGAAACACAGAAATTGCATCGGAATTAAATAGAAAAGGCACAATGTCGACGTAAGCACAAGAAGACTGACGCTTCTTACTGTCTATGTTTTGAACCATTCCTGTGACACTAGTTATAGATTCCGATGCTTCACTCCAGGTTTACTATATCCCTTGGACATTCTTATTGACGATGAAACACAGAAATTGCATCGGAATTAAATACAAAAGGCACAATTCCGACTTAAGTACAAGAAGACTGACTCTTCTGACTGTCTATGTTTTGAACCATTCCTGTGACACTAGTTATAGATTCCGATGCTTCACTCCATGTCTACTGTATCCCTTGGACCTTCTTATTGACGATGAAACACAGAAATTGCATCGGAATTAAATACAAAAGGCACAATGCCGACATAAGTACAAGAAGACTGACTCTCCTTACTGACTATGTTTTGAACCATTCCTGTGACACTAGTTATAAATTACGATGCTTCACTTCAGGTTTACTGTATCCCTTGGACCTTCCTATTGACGATGAAACACAGAAAATGCATCGGAATTAAATACAAAAGGCACAATGCCGACTTAAGTACAAGAAGACCGACTCTTCCTACTGACTATGTTTTCAACCATTCCTGTGACACCCGTTATATATTCCGACGCTTCACTTTATGTTTACTGTATCCCTTGAAACTTCTTATTGACGATGAAACACAGAAATTGCATCGGAATTAAATACTAAAGGCACAAAGCCGAATTAAGTACAAGAAGACTGACTCTTCTTGCTGTATATGTTTTGAACCATTACTGTGACACTAGTTACAGATTCCGATGCTTCACTCCAGGTTTAGTGTATCCCTTGGACCTTCTTATTGACGATGAAACACAGAAATTGCATCGGAATTAAATAGAAAAGGCACAATGCCGAATAAACAACAAGACTGACTCTTCTTACTGACTATGCTTTGAACCATTCCAGTGACACTAGTTATCGATTCCGATGCTTCACTTCAGGATTACTGTATCCCGCTGACATTCTTATTGACGATGAAACACAGAAATTGCATCGGAATTAAATAGAAAAGGCACAATGCCGACTTAAGTACAAGAAGACTGACTCTTCTGACTGTCTGTGCTTTGAACCATCCCTGTGACACTAGTTATAGATTCCGATGCTTCACTCCAGGTCTACTGTATCCCTTGGTCCTTCTTATTGACGATGAAACACAGAAATTGCATCGGAATTAAATAGAAAGGGCACAATGCCGACTTAAGTACAAGAAGACTGACTCTCCTTACCGAATATGATTTGAACAATTCCTGTGACTCTAGTTATTAATTCCGATGCTTCACTTCAGGTTTACTGTATCCCTTGGACCTTCTTATTGACGATGAAACACAGAAAATGCATCGGAATTAAATACAAAAGGCACAATGCCGACTTAAGTACAAGAAGAGCGACTCTTCCTACTGACTATGTTTAAAACCATTCCTGTGACACCCGTTATATATTCCGACGCTTCACTTGATGTTTACTGTATCCCTTGGAAATTCTTATTGACGATGAAACACAGAAATTGCATCGGAATTATATACTAAAGGCACAATGCCGAATTAAGGACAAGAAGACTGACTCTTCTTACTGTCAATGTTTTGAACCATTACTGTGACACTAGTTACAGATACCGATGCTTCACTCCAGGTTTACTGTATCCCTTGGACCTTCTTATTGACGATGAAACACAGAAATTGCATCGGAATTATATACAAAAGGCACAATGCCGACTTAAGGACAAGAAGACTGACTCTTCTTACTGACAATGTTTTGAACCATTCCTGTGACACTAGCTATAGATTCCGATGCTTCACTCCAGGTTTACTGTATCCCTTGGACGTTCTTATTGACGATGAAACACAGAAATTGCATCGGAATTAAATAGAAAAGGCACTATGCCGACTTAAGTACAAGAAGACTGACTCTTCTTACTGACTATGTTTTGAACGATCCCTGTGACACTAGTTATAGATCCCGACGCTTCACTTCAGGTTTACTGTATCCCTTGGACCTTCTCATTGACGATGAAACACAAAAATTGCATCGGAATTAAATACAAAAGGCAAAATGCCGACTGAAGTACACGAAGACCGACTCTTCTTACTGTCTATGATTTGAACCATTCCTGTGACACTAGTTACAGTTTCCGATGCTTCACTCCAGATTAACTGTATCCCTTGGACCTTCTTATTGACGATGATACACAGAAATTGCATCGGAATTAAATACAAAAGGCACAACGCCGACTTAAGTACAAGAAGACTAACTCTTCTTACTGACTATGATTTGAACCATTCCTGTGACACTAGTTATAGATTCCGATGCTTCACTTCAGGTTTACTGTATCCCTCTGACCTTCTTATTGATGATGAAACACAGAAATTGCATCGGAATTAAATACAAACGGCACAATGCCGAATTAAGTTCAAGAAGACTGACACTTCTTACTGTCTATTTTTGAACCAGTCCTGTGACACTAGCGATACACTCCGATACATCACTCCAGGTTTACTGTATCCCGTGGACCTTCTTATTGACGATGAAACACAGAAATTGCATCGGAATTAAATACAAAAGGCACAATGCCGACTTAAGTAAAAGAAGTCTGACTCTTCTTACTGTCTAAGATTTGAACCATTCCTGTGACACTAGTTATTGATTCCGATGCTTCACTCCAGGCTTACTGTATCGGTTGGACCTTCATATTGACGATGAAACACAGAAATTGCATCAAAATTAGATAGAAAATGCACAATGATGACTTAAGTACAATTAGACTGACTATTCTTACTGACTATGTTTTGAACCATTCCTGTGACACTAGTTATAGATTCCGATGCTTCACTCCAGGTTTACTGTATCCCTCGGACCTTCTTAATGACGATGAAACACAGAAATTGCATCGGAATTAATTACAAAAGGCACAATGCCGACTTAAGGACAAGAAGACTGACTCTTCTTACTGACTTTGCTTTGAACCATTCCTGTGACACTAGTTATACATTGCAATGCTTCACTTCAGGTTTATTGTATCCCTCTGACCTTCTTATTGACGATGAAACACAAAAATTGCAACGGAATGAAATAGAATAGACACAATGTCGACGTAAGTACAAGAAGACTGACTCTTCTTACTGTCTATGTTTTGAACCATTCCTGTGACACTAGTTATAGATTCCGATGCTTCACTCCAGGTCTACTGTATCCCTTGGCCCTTCTTATTGACGATGAAACACAGAAATTGCATCGGAATTAAATACAAAAGGCACAATGCCGACTTAAGTACAAGAAGACTGACTCTCCTTACTGACTACGTTTTGAACCATTCCTGTGACACTAGTTATAAATTCCGATGCTTCACTTCAGGTTTACTGTATCCCTTGGACCTTCTTATTGACGATGAAACACAGAAAATGCATCGGAATTAAATACAAAAGGCACAATGCCGACCGACATAAGTAAAAGAAGTCTGACTCTTCTTACTGTCTATGATTTGAACCATTCCTGTGACACTAGTTATTGATTCCGATGCTTCACTCGAGGTTTACTGTATCCTTCGGACCTTCTTATTGACGATGAAACACAGAAATTGCATCGGAATTAATTACAAAAGGCACAATGCTGACTTAGGTACAAGAAGACTGACTCTTCTTACTGGCTATGTTTTGAACCATTCATGTGACACTAGCTATAGATTCCGATGCTTCACTTCAGGTTTATTGTATCCCTCTGACCTTCTTGTTGACGATGAAACACAGAAATTGCATCGGAATTAAATAGAAAAGGCACAATGACGACGTAAGCACAAGAAGACTGACGCTTCTTACTGTCTATGTTTTGAACCATTCCTGTGACACTAGTTATAGATTCCGATCCTTCACTCCAGGTTTACTAAATCCCTTGGACATTCTTATTGACGATGAAACACAGAAATTGCATCGGAATTAAATACAAAAGGCACAATTCCGACATAAGTACAAGAAGACTGACTCTTCTGACTGTCTATGTTTTGAACCATTCCTGTGACACTAGTTATAGATTCCGATGCTTCACTCCAGGTCTACTGTATCCCTTGGTCCTTCTTATTGACGATGAAACACAGAAATTGCATCGGAATTAAATACAAAAGGCACAATGCCGACTTAAGTACAAGAAGACCGACTCTTCCTACTGACTATGTTTTCAACCATTCCTGTGACACCCGTTATATATTCCGACGCTTCACTTTATGTTTACTGTATCCCTTGAAACTTCTTATTGACGATGAAACACAGAAATTGCATCGGAATTAAATACTAATGGCACAAAGCCGAATTAAGGACAAGAAGACTGTCTCTTCTTACTGTCAATGTTTTGAACCATTACTGTGACACTAGTTACAGATACCGATGCTTCACTCCAGGTTTACTGTATCCCTTGGACCTTCTTATTGACGATGAAACACAGAAATTGCATCGGAATTATATACGAAAGGCACAATGCCGACTTAAGGACAAGAAGACTGACTCTTCTTACTGACAATGTTTTGAACCATTCCTGTGACACTAGCTATAGATTCCGATGCTTCACTCTAGGTTTACTGTATCCCTTGGACGTTCTTATTGACGATGAAACACAGAAATTGCATCGGAATTAAATAGAAAAGGCACTATGCCGACTTAAGTACAAGAAGACTGACACTTCTTACTGACTATGTTTTGAACGATCCCTGTGACACTAGTTATAGATCCCGATGCTTCACGTCAGGTTTACTGTATCCCTTGGACCTTCTCATTGACGATGAAACACAAAAATTGCATCGGAATTAAATACAAAAGGCAAAATGCCGACTGAAGTACACGAAGACCGACTCTTCTTACTGTCTATGATTTGAACCATTCCTGTGACACTAGTTACAGTTTCCGATGCTTCACTCCAGATTTACTGTATCCCTTGGACCTTCTTATTGACGATGATACACAGAAATTGCATCGGAATTAAATACAAAAGGCACAACGCCGACTTAAGTTCAAGAAGACTAACTCTTCTTACTGACTATGATTTGAACCATTCCTGTGACACTAGTTATAGATTCCGATGCTTCACTTCAGGTTTACCGTATCCCTCTGACCTTCTTATTGATGATGAAACACAGAAATTGCATCGGAATTAAATACAAACGGCACAATGCCGAATTAGGTTCAAGAAGACTGACACTTCTTACTGTCTATTTTTGAACCAGTCCTGTGACACTAGCGATACACTCCGATACTTCACTCCAGGTTTACTGTATCCCGTGGACCTTCTTATTGACGATGAAACACAGAAAATGCATCGGAATTAAATACAAAAGGCACAATGCCGACTTAAGTACAAGAAGAGCGACTCTTCCTACTGACTATGTTTAAAACCATTCCTGTGACACCCGTTATATATTCCGACGCTTCACTTGATGTTTACTGTATCCCTTGGAAATTCTTATTGACGATGAAACACAGAAATTGCATCGGAATTATATACTAAAGGCACAATGCCGAATTAAGGACAAGAAGACTGACTCTTCTTACTGTCAATGTTTTGAACCATTACTGTGACACTAGTTACAGATACCGATGCTTCACTCCAGGTTTACTGTATCCCTTGGACCTTCTTATTGACGATGAAACACAGAAATTGCATCGGAATTATATACAAAAGGCACAATGCCGACTTAAGGACAAGAAGACTGACTCTTCTTACTGACAATGTTTTGAACCATTCCTGTGACACTAGCTATAGATTCCGATGCTTCACTCCAGGTTTACTGTATCCCTTGGACGTTCTTATTGACGATGAAACACAGAAATTGCATCGGAATTAAATAGAAAAGGCACTATGCCGACTTAAGTACAAGAAGACTGACTCTTCTTACTGACTATGTTTTGAACGATCCCTGTGACACTAGTTATAGATCCCGACGCTTCACTTCAGGTTTACTGTATCCCTTGGACCTTCTCATTGACGATGAAACACAAAAATTGCATCGGAATTAAATACAAAAGGCAAAATGCCGACTGAAGTACACGAAGACCGACTCTTCTTACTGTCTATGATTTGAACCATTCCTGTGACACTAGTTACAGTTTCCGATGCTTCACTCCAGATTAACTGTATCCCTTGGACCTTCTTATTGACGATGATACACAGAAATTGCATCGGAATTAAATACAAAAGGCACAACGCCGACTTAAGTACAAGAAGACTAACTCTTCTTACTGACTATGATTTGAACCATTCCTGTGACACTAGTTATAGATTCCGATGCTTCACTTCAGGTTTACTGTATCCCTCTGACCTTCTTATTGATGATGAAACACAGAAATTGCATCGGAATTAAATACAAACGGCACAATGCCGAATTAAGTTCAAGAAGACTGACATTTCTTACTGTCTATTTTTGAACCAGTCCTGTGACACTAGCGATACACTCCAATACTTCACTCCAGGTTTACTGTATCCCGTGGACCTTCTTATTGACGATGAAACACAGAAATTGCATCGGAATTAAATACAAAAGGCACAATGCCGACTTAAGTAAAAGAAGTCTGACTCTTCTTACTGTCTAAGATTTGAACCATTCCTGTGACACTAGTTATTGATTCCGATGCTTCACTCCAGGCTTACTGTATCGGTTGGACCTTCATATTGACGATGAAACACAGAAATTGCATCAGAATTAGATAGAAAATGCACAATGATGACTTAAGTACAATTAGACTGACTATTCTTACTGACTATGTTTTGAACCATTCCTGTGACACTAGTTATAGATTCCGATGCTTCACTCCAGGTTTACTGTATCCCTCGGACCTTCTTAATGACGATGAAACACAGAAATTGCATCGGAATTAATTACAAAAGGCACAATGCCGACTTAAGGACAAGAAGACTGACTCTTCTTACTGACTTTGCTTTGAACCATTCCTGTGACACTAGTTATACATTGCAATGCTTCACTTCAGGTTTATTGTATCCCTCTGACCTTCTTATTGACGATGAAACACAAAAATTGCAACGGAATGAAATAGAATAGACACAATGTCGACGTAAGTACAAGAAGACTGACTCTTCTTACTGTCTATGTTTTAAACCATTCCTGTGACACTAGTTATAGATTCCGATGCTTCACTCCAGGTCTACTGTATCCCTTGGCCCTTCTTATTGACGATGAAACACAGAAATTGCATCGGAATTAAATACAAAAGGCACAATGCCGACTTAAGTACAAGAAGACTGACTCTCCTTACTGACTACGTTTTGAACCATTCCTGTGACACTAGTTATAAATTCCGATGCTTCACTTCAGGTTTACTGTATCCCTTGGACCTTCTTATTGACGATGAAACACAGAAAATGCATCGGAATTAAATACAAAAGGCACAATGCCGACTTAAGTACAAGAAGACCGACTACTCCTACTGACTATGTTTTGAACCATTCCAGTGACACTAGTTATCGATTCCGATGCTTCACTTCACGATTACTGTATCCCTCTGACATTCTTATTGACGATGAAACACAGAAATTGCATTGGAATTAAATACAAAAGGCACAATGCCGACTTAAGTACAAGAAGACTGATTCGTCTTACTGTCTATGTTTTGAACCATACCATTGACACTATTTATAGATTCCGATGCTTCACTCCAGGTTTACTGTATCCCTTGGACCTTCTTATTGACGATGAAACACAGAAATTGCATCGGAATTAAATACAAAAGGCACAATGCCGACCGACATAAGTAAAAGAAGTCTGACTCTTCTTACTGTCTATGATTTGAACCATTCCTGTGACACTAGTTATTGATTCCGATGCTTCACTCGAGGTTTACTGTATCCTTCGGACCTTCTTATTGACGATGAAACACAGAAATTGCATCGGAATTAATTACAAAAGGCACAATGCTGACTTAGGTACAAGAAGACTGACTCTTCTTACTGGCTATGTTTTGAACCATTCATGTGACACTAGCTATAGATTCCGATGCTTCACTTCAGGTTTATTGTATCCCTCTGACCTTCTTGTTGACGATGAAACACAGAAATTGCATCGGAATTAAATAGAAAAGGCACAATGTCGACGTAAGCACAAGAAGACTGACGCTTCTTACTGTCTATGTTTTGAACCATTCCTGTGACACTAGTTATAGATTCCGATCCTTCACTCCAGGTTTACTAAATCCCTTGGACATTCTTATTGACGATGAAACACAGAAATTGCATCGGAATTAAATACAAAAGGCACAATTCCGACTTAAGTACAAGAAGACTGACTCTTCTGACTGTCTATGTTTTGAACCATTCCTGTGACACTAGTTATAGATTCCGATGCTTCACTCCAGGTCTACTGTATCCCTTGGTCCTTCTTATTGACGATGAAACACAGAAATTGCATCGGAATTAAATACAAAAGGCACAATGCCGACTTAAGTACAAGAAGACCGACTCTTCCTACTGACTATGTTTTCAACCATTCCTGTGACACCCGTTATATATTCCGACGCTTCACTTTATGTTTACTGTATCCCTTGAAACTTCTTATTGACGATGAAACACAGAAATTGCATCGGAATTAAATACTAATGGCACAAAGCCGAATTAAGGACAAGAAGACTGTCTCTTCTTACTGTCAATGTTTTGAACCATTACTGTGACACTAGTTACAGATACCGATGCTTCACTCCAGGTTTACTGTATCCCTTGGACCTTCTTATTGACGATGAAACACAGAAATTGCATCGGAATTATATACGAAAGGCACAATGCCGACTTAAGGACAAGAAGACTGACTCTTCTTACTGACAATGTTTTGAACCATTCCTGTGACACTAGCTATAGATTCCGATGCTTCACTCTAGGTTTACTGTATCCCTTGGACGTTCTTATTGACGATGAAACACAGAAATTGCATCGGAATTAAATAGAAAAGGCACTATGCCGACTTAAGTACAAGAAGACTGACACTTCTTACTGACTATGTTTTGAACGATCCCTGTGACACTAGTTATAGATCCCGATGCTTCACGTCAGGTTTACTGTATCCCTTGGACCTTCTCATTGACGATGAAACACAAAAATTGCATCGGAATTAAATACAAAAGGCAAAATGCCGACTGAAGTACACGAAGACCGACTCTTCTTACTGTCAATGTTTTGAACCATTACTGTGACACTAGTTACAGATACCGATGCTTCACTCCAGGTTTACTGTATCCCTTGGACCTTCTTATTGACGATGATACACAGAAATTGCATCGGAATTAAATACAAAAGGCACAACGCCGACTTAAGTACAAGAAGACTAACTCTTCTTACTGACTATGATTTGAACCATTCCTGTGACACTAGTTATAGATTCCGATGCTTCACTTCAGGTTTACCGTATCCCTCTGACCTTCTTATTGATGATGAAACACAGAAATTGCATTGGAATTAAATACAAACGGCACAATGCCGAATTAGGTTCAAGAAGACTGACACTTCTTACTGTCTATTTTTGAACCAGTCCTGTGACACTAGCGATACACTCCGATACTTCACTCCAGGTTTACTGTATCCCGTGGACCTTCTTATTGACGATGAAACACAGAAATTGCATCGGAATTAAATACAAAAGGCACAATGCCGACTTAAGTAAAAGAAGTCTGACTCTTCTTACTGTCTAAGATTTGAACCATTCCTGTGACACTAGTTATTGATTCCGATGCTTCACTCCAGGCTTACTGTATCGGTTGGACCTTCATATTGACGATGAAACACAGAAATTGCATCAGAAGTAGATAGAAAATGCACAATGATGACTTAAGTACAATTAGACTGACTATTCTTACTGACTATGTTTTGAACCATTCCTGTGACACTAGTTATAGATTCCGATTCTTCACTCCAGGTTTACTGTATCCCTCGGACCTTCTTAATGACGATGAAACACAGAAATTGCATCGGAATTAATTACAAAAGGCACAATGCCGACTTAAGGACAAGAAGACTGACTCTTCTTACTGACTTTGCTTTGAACCATTCCTGTGACACTAGTTATACATTGCGATGCTTCACTTCAGGTTTATTGTATCCCTCTGACCTTCTTATTGACGATGAAACACAAAAATTGCAACGGAATGAAATAGAATAGACACAATGTCGACGTAAGTACAAGAAGACTGACTCTTCTTACTGTCTATGTTTTGAACCATTCCTGTGACACTAGTTATAGATTCCGATGCTTCACTCCAGGTCTACTGTATCCCTTGGTCCTTCTTATTGACGATGAAACACAGAAATTGCATCGGAATTAAATACAAAAGGCACAATGCCGACTTAAGTACAAGAAGACTGACTCTCCTTACTGACTACGTTTTGAACCATTCCTGTGACACTAGTTATAAATTCCGATGCTTCACTTCAGGTTTACTGTATCCCTTGGACCTTCTTATTGACGATGAAACACAGAAAATGCATCGGAATTAAATACAAAAGGCACAATGCCGACTTAAGTACAAGAAGACTGATTCTTCTTACTGTCTATGTTTTGAACCATACCATTGACACTATTTATAGATTCCGATGCTTCACTCCAGGTTTACTGTATCCCTTGGACCTTCTTATTGACGATGAAACACAGAAATTGCATCGGAATTAAATACAAAAGGCACAATGCCGACCGACATAAGTAAAAGAAGTCTGACTCTTCTTACTGTCTATGATTTGAACCATTCCTGTGACACTAGTTATTGATTCCGATGCTTCACTCGAGGTTTACTGTATCCTTCGGACCTTCTTATTGACGATGAAACACAGAAATTGCATCGGAATTAATTACAAAAGGCACAATGCCGACTTAAGGACAAGAAGACTGACTCTTCTTACTGGCTATGTTTTGAACCATTCCTGTGACACTAGCTATAGATTCCGATGCTTCACTTCAGGTTTATTGTATCCCTCTGACCTTCTTATTGAAGATGAAACACAGAAATTGCATCGGAATAGAATAGTAAAGGCACTATGCCGTCATAAGTACAAGAAGACTGACTCTTCTTACTGACTATGTTTTGAACGATTCCTGTGACACTAGTTATAGATCCCGATGCTTCACTTCAGGTTTACTGTATCCCTTGGACCTTCTCATTGACGATGAAACACAAAAATTGCATCGGAATTAAATACAGACGCAAAATGCCGACTGAAGTACACGAAGACCGACTCTTCTTACTGTCTATGATTTGAACCATTCCTGTGACACTAGTTACAGATTCCGTTGCTTCACTCCTGGTTTACTGTATCCCTTGGACCTCCTTATTGACGATGATACACAGAAATTGCATCGGAATTAAATACAAAAAGCACAACGCCGACTTAAGTACAAGAAGACTAACTCTTCTTACTGACTATGCTTTGAACCATTCCTGTGACACTAGTTATAGATTCCGATGCTTCACTTCAGGATTACTGTATCCCTCTGACCTTCTTATTGATGGTGAAATACAGAAATTGCATCGGAATTAAATACAAAAGGCACAATGCCGAATAAAGTTCAAGAAGACTGACTCTTCTTACTGTCTATTTTTGAACCAGTCCTGTGACACTAGTGGTAGACTCCGATGCTTCACTACAGGTTTACTGTATCCCTTGGACCTTCTTATTGACGATGAAACACAGAAATTGCATCGGAATTAAATGCAAAAGGCACAATGCCGACTTAAGTAAAAGAAGTCTGACTCTTCTTACTGTCTGTGATTTGAACCATTCCTGTGACACTAGTTATAGATACCGATGATTCACTCCAGATTTACTGTATCGGTTGGACCTTCATATTGACGATGAAGCACAGAAATTGCATCAGAATTAGATAGAAAATGCACAATGATGACTTAAGTACATTAAGACTGACTATTCTTACTGACTACGTTCTGAACCATTCCTGTGACACTAGTTATAGATTCCGATGCTTCACTCCAGGTCTACTGCATCCCTTGGTCCTTCTTATTGACGATGAAACACAGAAATTGCATCGGAATTAAATACAAAAGGCACAATGCCGACTTAAGTACAAGAAGACTGACTCTCCTTACTGACTATGTTTTGGACCATTCCTGTGACACTAGTTATAAATTCCGATGCTTCACTTCAGGTTTACTGTATCCCTTGGGCCTTCATATTGACGATGAAACACAGAAATTGCATCGGAATTATATACAAAAGGCACATTGCGGACTTAAGGACAAGAAGACTGACTCTTCTTACTGACTATGTTTTAAACCATTCCTGTGACACTAGCTATAGATTCCGATGCTTCACTTCAGGTTTACTGTATCCCTCTGACCTTCTTATTGACGATGAAACACAGAAATTGCATCGGAATTAAATACAAAATGCACAATGCCGACTTAAGTACAAGAAGACTGACTCTTCTTACTGTCTATGTTTTGAACCATACCATTGACACTATTTATAGATTCCGATGCTTCACTCCAGGTTTACTGTATCCCTCGGACCTTCTCATTGACGATGAAACACAAAAATTGCAACGCAATTAAATACAAAAGGCAAAATGCCGACTGAAGTACACGAAGACCGACTATTCTTACTGTCTATGATTTGAACCATTCCTGTGACACTAGTTACAGATTCCGATGCTTCACTCCAGGTTTACTGTATCCCTTGGACCTTCTTTTTCACGATGATACACAGAAATTGCATCGGAATTAAATACAAAAGACACAACGCCGACTTAAGTACAAGAAGACTAACTCTTCTTACTGACTATGTTTTGAACCATTCCTGTGACACTAGTTATGGATTCCGATGCTTCACTTCAGGTTTACTGTATCCCTCTGACCTTCTTATTGATGATGAAACACAGAAATTGCATCGGAATTAATACAAAAGGCACAATGCCGAATTAAGTTCAAGAAGAATGACTCTTCTTACTGTCTATTTTTGAACCAGTCCTGTGACACTAGCGATACACTCCGATACTTCACTCCAGGTTTACTGTATCCCGTGGACCTTCTTATTGACGATGAAACACAGAAATTGCATCGGAATTAAATACAAAAGGCACAATGTCGACGTAAGTACAAGAAGACTGACTCTTCTTACTGTCTATGTTTTGAACCATTCCTGTGACACTAGTTATAGATTCCGATGCTTCACTCCAGGTCTACTGTATCCCTTGGTCCTTCTTATTGACGATGAAACACAGAAATTGCATCGGAATTAAATACAAAAGGCACAATGCCGACTTAAGTACAAGAAGACTGACTCTCCTTACTGACTACGTTTTGAACCATTCCTGTGACACTAGTTATAAATTCCGATGCTTCACTTCAGGTTTACTGTATCCCTTGGACCTTCTTATTGACGATGAAACACAGAAAATGCATCGGAATTAAATACAAAAGGCACAATGCCGACTTAAGTACAAGAAGACCGACTACTCCTACTGACTATGTTTTGAACCATTCCAGTGACACTAATTATCGATTCCGATGCTTCACTTCATGATTACTGTATCCCTCTGACATTCTTATTGACGATGAAACACAGAAATTGCATTGGAATTAAATACAAAAGGCACAATGCCGACTTAAGTACAAGAAGACTGATTCTTCTTACTGTCTAGGTTTTGAACCATACCATTGACACTATTTATAGATTCCGATGCTTCACTCCAGGTTTACTGTATCCCTTGGACCTTCTTATTGACGATGAAACACAGAAATTGCATCGGAATTAAATACAAAAGGCACAATGCCGACCGACATAAGTAAAAGAAGTCTGACTCTTCTTACTGTCTATGATTTGAACCATTCCTGTGACACTAGTTATTGATTCCGATGCTTCACTCGAGGTTTACTGTATCCTTCGGACCTTCTTATTGACGATGAAACACAGAAACTGCATCAGAATTAATTACAAAAGGCACAATGCTGACTTAGGTACAAGAAGACTGACTCTTCTTACTGGCTATGTTTTGAACCATTCCTGTGACACTAGTTATAGATTCCGATGCTTCACTCCAGGTCTCCTGTATCCCTTGGTCCTTCTTATTGACGATGAAGCACAGAAATTGCATCGGAATTAAATACAAAAGGCACAATGCCGACTTAAGTACAAGAAGACTGACTCTCCTTACTGACTATGTTTTGAACCATTCCTGTGACACTAGTTATAAATTACGATGCTTCACTTCAGGTTTACTGTATCCCTTGGACCTTCTTATTGACGATGAAACACAGAAAATGCATCGGAATGAAATACAAAGGCACAATGCCGACTTAAGTACAAGAAGACCGACTCTTCCTACTGACTATGTTTTGAACCATTCCTGTGACACCCGTTACATATTCCGACGCTTCACTTTATGTTTACTGTATCCCTTGGAACTTCTTATTGACGATGAAACACAGAAATTGCATCGGAATTAAATACTAAAGGCACAAAGCCGAATTAAGTCCAAGAAGACTGACTCTTCTTACTGTATATGTTTTGAACCATTACTGTGACACTAGTTACAGATTCCGATGCTTCACTCCAGGTTTAGTGTATCCCTTGGACCTTCTTATTGACGATGAAACACAGAAATTGCATCGGAATTATATACAAAAGGCACAATGCCGACTTAAGGACAAGAAGACTGCCTCTTCTTACTGACTATGTTTTGAACCATTACTGTGACACTAGCTATAGATTCCGATGCTTCACTTCAGGTTTACTGTATCCCTCTGACGCTCTAATTGACGATGAAATACAGAAATTGCATCGGAATTAAATACAAAAGGCACAATGCCGACTTAAGTACAAGAAGACTGACTCTTCTTACTGTCATTGTTTTGAACCATACCATTGACACTATTTATAGATTCCGATGCTTCACTCCAGGTTTAATGTATCCCTTGGACCTTCTTATTGACGATGAAACACAGAAATTGCATCGGAATTAAATAGAAAAGGCACTATGCCGACTTAAGTACAAGAAGACTGACTCTTCTTACTGACTATATTTTGCACGATTCCTGTGACACTACTTATAGATCCCGATGCTTCACTTCAGGTTTACTGTATCCCTTGGACCTTCTCATTGACGATGAAACACAAAAATTGCATCGGAATTAAATACAAAAGGCAAAATGCCGACTGAAGTACACGAAAACGGACTCTTCTTACTGTCTATGATTTGAACCATTCCTGTGACAGTAGTTACAGATTCCGATGCTTCACTCCAGGTTTACTGTATCGGTTGGACCTTTATATTGACGATGAAACACAGAAATTGCATCAGAATTTGATAGAAAATGCACAATGATGACTTACGTACAAAAAGACTGACTATTCTTACTGACTATGTTTTGAACCATCCCTGTGACACTAGTTATAGATTCCGATGCTTCACTCCAGGTTTACTGTATCCCTTGGACCTTCTTATTGACGATGAAACACAGAAATTGCATCGGAATTAATTACAAAAGGCACAATGCCGACTTAAGGACAAGAAGACTGACTCTTCTTACTGGCTATGTTTTGAACCATTCCTGTGACACTAGCTATAGATTCCGAAGCTTCACTTCAGGTTTATTGTATCCCTCTGACCTTCTTATTGAAGATGAAACACAGAAATTGCATCGGAATAGAATAGTAAAGGCACTATGCCGTCATAAGTACAAGAAGACTGACTCTTCTTACTGACTATGTTTTGAACGATTCCTGTGACACTAGTTATAGATCCCGATGCTTCACTTCAGGTTTACTGTATCCCTTGGACCTTCTCATTGACGATGAAACACAAAAATTGCATCGGAATTAAATACAAACGCAAAATGCCGACTGAAGTACACGAAGACCGACTCTTCTTACTGTCTATGATTTGAACCATTCCTGTGACACTAGTTACAGATTCCGATGCTTCACTCCTGGTTTACTGTATCCCTTGGACCTCCTTATTGACGATGATACACAGAAATTGCATCGGAATTAAATACAAAAAGCACAACGCCGACTTAAGTACAAGAAGACTAACTCTTCTTACTGACTATGCTTTGAACCATTCCTGTGACACTAGTTATAGATTCCGATGCTTCACTTCAGGATTACTGTATTCCTCTGACCTTCTTATTGATGGTGAAATACAGAAATTGCATCGGAATTAAATACAAAAGGCACAATGCCGAATAAAGTTCAAGAAGACTGACTCTTCTTACTGTCTATTTTTGAACCAGTCCTGTGACACTAGTGGTAGACTCCGATGCTTCACTACAGGTTTACTGTATCCCTTGGACCTTCTTATTGACGATGAAACACAGAAATTGCATCGGAATTAAATGCAAAAGGCACAATGCCGACTTAAGTAAAAGAAGTCTGACTCTTCTTACTGTCTGTGATTTGAACCATTCCTGTGACACTAGTTATAGATACCGATGATTCACTCCAGGTTTACTGCATCGGTTGGACCTTCATATTGACGATGAAGCACAGAAATTGCATCAGAATTAGATAGAAAATGCACAATGATGACTTAAGTACATTAAGACTGACTATTCTTACTGACTATGTTCTGAACCATTCCTGTGACACTAGTTATAGATTCCGATGCTTCACTCCAGGTCTACTGTATCCCTTGGTCCTTCTTATTGACGATGAAACACAGAAATTGCATCGGAATTAAATACAAAAGGCACAATGCCGACTTAAGTACAAGAAGACTGACTCTCCTTACTGACTATGTTTTGGACCATTCCTGTGACACTAGTTATAAATTCCGATGCTTCACTTCAGGTTTACTGTATCCCTTGGGCCTTCATATTGACGATGAAACACAGAAATTGCATCGGAATTATATACAAAAGGCACATTGCGGACTTAAGGACAAGAAGACTGACTCTTCTTACTGACTATGTTTTAAACCATTCCTGTGACACTAGCTATAGATTCCGATGCTTCACTTCAGGTTTACTGTATCCCTCTGACCTTCTTATTGACGATGAAACACAGAAATTGCAACGGAATTAAATACAAAATGCACAATGCCGACTTAAGTACAAGAAGACTGACTCTTCTTACTGTCTATGTTTTGAACCATACCATTGACACTATTTATAGATTCCGATGCTTCACTCCAGGTTTACTGTATCCCTCGGACCTTCTCATTGACGATGAAACACAAAAATTGCATCGCAATTAAATACAAAAGGCAAAATGCCGACTGAAGTACACGAAGACCGACTATTCTTACTGTCTATGATTTGAACCATTCCTGTGACACTAGTTACAGATTCCGATGCTTCACTCCAGGTTTACTGTATCCCTTGGACCTTCTTTTTCACGATGATACACAGAAATTGCATCGGAATTAAATACAAAAGGCACAACGCCGACTTAAGTACAAGAAGACTAACTCTTCTTACTGACTATGTTTTGAACCATTCCTGTGACACTAGTTATGGATTCCGATGCTTCACTTCAGGTTTACTGTATCCCTCTGACCTTCTTATTTATGATGAAACACAGAAATTGCGTCGGAATTAAATACAAAAGGCACAATGCCGAATTAAGTTCAAGAAGAATGACTCTTCTTACTGTCTATATTTGAACCAGTCCTGTGACACTAGTGATAGACTCCGATGCTTCACTCCAGGTTTACTGTATCCCTTGGACCTTCGTATTGACGATGAAACACAGAAATTGCATCGGAATTTAATACAAAAGGCACAATGCCGACTTAAGTAAAAGAAGTCTGTCTCTTCTTACTGTCAATGATTTGAACCATTCCTGTGACACTAGTTATAGATTCCGATGCTTCACTCCAGGTTTACAGTATCCCTTGGACCTTCTTATTGACGATGAATTACAGAAATTGCATCGGAATTAATTACAAAAGGCACAATGCCGACTTAAGGACAAGAAGACTGACTCTTCCTACTGACTATGTTTTGAACCATTCCTGTGACACTAGTTATAGTTTCCGATGCTTCACTCCAGGTCTACTGTATCCCTTGGTCCTTCTTATTGACGATGAAACACAGAAATTGCATCGAAATTAAATACAAAAGGCACAATGCCGACTTAAGTACAAGAAGACTGACTCTCTTTACTGACTATGTTTTGAACCATTCCTGTGACACTAGCTATAAATTCCGATGCTTCACTTCAGGTTTAATGTATCCCTCTGACCTTATTGACGATGAAACACAGAAATTGCATCGGAATTAAATACAAAAGGCACAATGCCGACTTAAGTACAAGTAGACTGACACTTCTTACTGTCTATGTTTTGAACCATACCATTGACACTATTTATAGATTCCGATGCTTCACTCCAGGTTTACTGTATCCCTTGGACCTTCTTATTGACGATGAAACACAGAAATTGCATCGGAATTAAAGAGAAATGGCACTATGCCGACTTAAGTACAAGAAGACTGACTCTTCATACTGACTATGTTTTGAACGATTCCTGTGACACTAGTTATAGATCCCGATGCTTCACTTCAGGTTTACTGTATCCCTTGGACCTTCTCATTGACGATGAAACACAAAAATTGCATCGGAATTAAATGCAAAAGGCAAAATGCCGACAGAAGTACACGAAGACCGACTCTTCTTACTGTCTATGATTTGAACCATTCCTGTGACACTAGTTACAGATTCCGATGCTTCACTCCAGGTTTACTGTATCCCTTGGACCTTCTTATTGACGATGCTACACAGAAATTGCATCGGAATTAAATACAAAAGGCACAACGCCGAATTAAGTACAAGAAGACTAACTCTTCTTACTGACTATGTTTTGAAGAATTCCTGTGACTCTAGTTTGGATTCCGATGCTTCACTTCAGGTTTACTGTATCCCTCTGACCTTCTTATTGACGATGAAACACAGAAATTGCATCGGAATTAAATACAAAAGGCACAATGCCGAATTAAGTTCGAGAAGACTGACTCTTCTTACCGTCTATGATTTGAACCATTCCTGTGAGACTAGTTATAGATTCCGATGCTTCACTCCAGGTTAACTGTATCCCTTGGACCTTCTTATTGACGATGAAACACAGAAATTGCATGGGAATTAATTACAAAAGGCACAATGCCGACTTAAGTACAAGAAGACTGACTCTTATTACTGACAATGCTTTGAAGCATTCCTGTGACTCTACCTATAGATTCCGAAGCTTCACTTCAGGTTTACTGTATACCTTGGACCTTCTTATTGACGATGAAACACAGAAATTGCATCGGAATTAAATACGGAAAGGCACAATGCCGACTTAAGGACAAGAAGACTGACTCTTCTTACTGACTTTGTTTTGAACCATTCCTGTGACACTAGTTATAGATTCCGATGCTTCACTTCAGGTTTATTGTATCCCTCTGGCCTTCTTATTGACGATGAAACACAGAAATTGCATCGGAATTAAATACAAAAGGCACAATGCAGACATAAGTACAAGAAGACTGACACTCCTTACTGACTGTGTTTTGAACCATTCCTGTGACACTAGTAATAAACTCCGATGCTTCACTTCAGGTTTACTGTATCGCTTGGACCTTCTTATTGACGATGAAACACAGAAATTGCATCGGAATTAAATACAAAATGCACAAAGCAGAATTAAGTACAAGAAGACTGACTCTTCTTACTGTCTATGTTTTGAACCATTCCTGTGACACAAGTTATAGATTCCGATGCTTCACTCCAGGTTTAATGTATCCCTTGGACCTACTTATTGACGATGATACACAGAAATTGCATCGGAATTAAATACAAAACGCGCAATGCCGACTTAAGTAGAAGAAGACTGACTCTTCTTACTGTCTATGTTTTGAACCATCCCTGTGACACTAGTTAATGATTACGATGCTTCACTCCAGGTTTACTGTATCCCTTGGACCTTCTTATTGACGATGAAACACAGAAATTGCATCGGAATGAAATACAATAGGCACAATGCCGAATTAAGGACAAGAAGACTGACTCTTCTTACTGACTATGTTTGAACCATTCCTGTGACACTAGCTATAGATTCTGATGCTTCACTTCTGGTTTACTGTATCCCTCGGACCTTCTTATTGACTATGAAACACAGAAATTGCATCGGAATTTTATACAAAAGGCACAAAGCCGACTTAAGCAAAAGAAGTCTGACTCTTCTTACTGTCTATGATTTGAACCATTCCTGTGACACTAGTTATAGATTCCGATGCATCACTCCAGATTTACTGTATCCCTTGGCTCTTCTTATTGACGATGAAACACAGAAATTGCATCGGAAATAAATACAAAAAGCACAATGCTGACTTAAGTACAAGAAGACTGACACTCCTTACTGACTATGTTTTGAACCATTCCTGTGACACTAGTTATAAACTCCGATGCTTCACTTCAGGTTTACTGTATCGCTTGGACCTTCTTATTGACGATGAAACACAGAAATTGCATCGGAATTAAATACAAAATGCACAAAGCAGAATTAAGTACAAGAAGACTTACTCTTCTTACTGTCTATGCTTTGAACCATTCCTGTGACACTAGTTATAGATTCCGATGCTTCACTCCAGGTTTACTGTATCCCTTGGTCCTTCTTATTGACGAAGAAACACAGAAATTGCATCGGAAATAAATACAAAAAGCACAATGCTGACTTAAGTACAAGAAGACTGACTCTTCTTACTGACTATGTTTGAACCATTCCTGTGACACTAGCTATAGATTCTGATGCTTCAATTCTGGTTTACTGTATCCCGCTGACCTTCTTATTGACGATCAAACACAGAAAATGCATCGGAATTAAATACAAAAGGCACAATGCCGACTTAAGTACATGAAGACCGACTCTTCCTACTGACTATGTTTTGAACCATTCCTGTGACACCCAATATACATTCCGATGCTTCACTTGAGGTTTACTGTATCCCTTGGACCTTCGTATTGACGATGAAACACAGAAATTGCATCGGAATTAAATACAAAAGGCACAATGCCGACTTAAGTACAAGAAGACTGACTCTTCTTACTCTCTATGTTCTGAACCATTCCTGTGACACTAGTTATAGATTCCTATGCTGCTCTCCAGGATTACTGTATCCCTTGGACCTTCTTATTGACGAAGAAACACAGAAATTGCATCGGAATTAAATAAAAAAGGCACAATGCCGACTTAAGGACAAGAAGACGGACTCTTCTTACTGACTATGTTTTGAACCATTCCTGTGACACTAGCTATAGATTCCGATGCTTTATTTCAGGTTTACTGTATCCCTCTGACCTTCTTATTGACGATGAAACACAGAAATTGCATCGGAATAAAATACAAAAGGCACAAAGCCGACTTAAGTAAAAGAAGTCTGACTCTTCTTACTGTGTGTGATTTGAACCATTCCTGTGACACTAGTTATAGATTCCGATGCTTCACTCCAGGTTTACTCTATAGGTTGGACCTTCATATTGACGATGAAACACAGAAATTGCATCAGAATTAAATAGAAAATGCACAATGATGACTTAAGTACAATAAGACTGACTATTCTTACTGACTATGTTTTGAACTATTGCTGTGACACTAGTTATAGATTCCGATGCTTCACACCAGGTTTACTGTATCCCTTGGACATTCTTATTGACGATGAAACACAGAAATTGCTTCGGAATTAATTACAAAAGGCACAATGCCGACTTAAGGACAAGAAGACTGACTCTTCTCACTGACTATGTTTTGAACCATTCCAGTGACACTAGCTATATATTCCGATGGTTCACTTCAGGTTTATTGTATCCCTCTGACCTTCTTATTGACGATGTAACACAGAAATTGCATCGGAATTAAATAGATAAGGCACAATGTCGACGTAAGTACAAGAAGTTTGACTCTTCTAACAGTCTATGTTTTGAACCATTCCTATGACACTAGTTATAGATTCCGAAGCTTCACTCCAGGTTTACTTTATCCCTTGGTCCATCTTATTGACGATGAAACACAGAAATTGCATCGGAATTAAATACAAAAGGCACAATGCCGGCTTAAGGACAAGAAGACTGACTCTTCTTACTGACTAGGTTTTGAAACATTCCTGTGACACTAGCTATAGATTCCGATGCTTCACTTCAGGTTCACTGTATCCCTCTGACCTTCTTATTGACGATGAAACACAGAAATTGCATCGGAATTAAATACAAAAGGCACAATGCCGACGTAAGTACAAGAAGACTGACTCTTCTTACTGTCTATGTTTTCGACCATACCATTGACACTAGTTATAAATTCCGATGCTTCACTCCAGGTTTACTGTATCCCTTGGACCTTCTTATTGACGATGAAACACAGAAATTGCTTCTGAATTAAATAGAAAAGGCACTATGCCGACTTAAGTACAAGAAGACTGACTTTTCTTACTGACTATGTTTTGAACGATTCCTGTGACACTACTTATAGATCTCGATGCTTCACTTTAGGTTTTCTGTATCCCTTGGACCTTCTCATTGACGATGAAACACAAAAATTGCATCGGAATTAAATACAAAAGGCAAAATGCCGACTGAAGTACACGAAGACTGACTCTTCTTACTGTCTAGGGTTTGAACCATTCCTGTGACACTAGTTACAGATTCCGATGCTTCACTCCAGTTTTACTGTATACCTTGGACCTTCATATTGACGATGAGACACAGAAATTGCGTCGTAATTGAACACAAAAGGCACAACGCCGACTTAAGTACAAGAAGACTATCTCTTCTTACTGACTATGTTTTGAACCATTCCTGTGACATTAGTAATGGATTCCGATGCTTCACTTCAGGTTTACTGTATCCCTCTGACCTTCTTATTGACGATGAAACACAGAAATTGCATCGCAATTAAATACAAAAGTCACAATGCCGAATTAAGTTCAAGAAGAGTGACTCTATTTACTATCTATTTTTGAACCAGTCCTGTGACACTAGTTATAGACTCCGATGCTTCAATCCAGGTTTACTGTATCCCTTGGACCTTCTTATTGACGATGAAACACAGAAATTGCATCGGAATTAAATACAAAAGGTACAATGCCGACCTAAGTAAAAGTCGTCTGACTCTTCTTACTGTCTATGATTTGAACCATTCCTGTGACACTAGTTATAGATTCCGATGCTTCACTCCAGGTTTACTGTATCGGTTGGACCTTCATATTGACGATAAAACACAGAAATTGCATCAGAATTAAATAGAAAATGCACAATGATGACTTAAGTACAATAAGACTGACTATTCTTACTGACTATGTTTGAACCATTCCTGTGACACTAGTTATAGATTCTGATGCTTCACTCAAGGTTTACTGTATCCCTTGGACCTTCTTATTGACGATGAAACACTTTAGTTGCAGCGGAATTAATTACAAAAGGCACAATGCCGACTTAAGGACAAGAAGACTGACTCTTTTTACTGACTATGTTTTGAACCATTCCTGTGACACTAGTTTTGGATTCCGATGCTTCACTTCAGGTTTATTGTATCCCTCTGACCTTCTTATTGACGATGAAACACAGAAATTGCATCGGAATTAAAAAGAAAAGGCACAATAGCGACGTTAGTACAAGAAGACTGACTCTTCTTGGTGACTATGTTTTGAACCATTCCATTGACACTAGTTATAGATTCCGATGCTTCACTCCAGGTTTACTGTATCCCTTGGACCTTCTTATTGACGATGAAACACAGAAATTGCAACGGAAGTAAATAGAAAAGGCACAATGCCGACTTAAGTACAAGACGACTGACTCTTCTTACTGACTATGTTTTGAACCATTCCTGTGACACTAGTTATAGATCCGATGCTTCACTTCAGGTGTACTGTATACCTTGGACCTTCTTATTGACAATGAATTACAGAAATAGCATCGGAATTAAATACAAACGGCACAATGCCGACTTAAGGTCAAGAAGACTGACTCCTCTTACTGACTTTGTTTTGAACCATTCCTGTGACACTAGTTGTAGATTCCGATGCTTCACTTCAGGTTTATTGTATCCCTCTGACCTTCTTATTGAAGATGAAACACAGAAATTTCATCGGAATTAAATATAAAAGGCACAATGTCGACGTAAGTACAAGAAGACTGACTCTTCTTACTGTCTATGTTTTGAACCATTCCTGTGACACTAGTTATAGATTCCGATGCTTCACTCCAGGTTTATTATATCCCTTGGACCTTCTTATTGACGATGAAACACAGAAATTGCATCGGTATTAAACAGAAAAGGCACAATGCCGACTTAAGTACAAGAAGACTGACTCTTCTTACTGACTATGCTTTGAACCATTCCATTGACACTCGTTATAGATTCCCATGCTTCACTCCAGGTTTACTGTATCCCTTGGACCTTCTTATTGACGATAAAACACAGAAATTGCATCGGAATTAAATAGAAAAATCACAATGCCGACTCAAGTACAAGAAGACTGATTCTTCTTACTGACTATGATTTGAACCATGCCTGTGACACTAGTTATAGATCCGATGCTTCACTCCAGGTTTACTGTATCACTTGGACCTTCGTATTGACGATGAAACACAGAAATTGCATCGGTATTAAATACAAAAGGCACAATGCCGACTTAAGTAGAAGAAGACTAACTCTTCTTACTGACTATGATTTGAACCATTCCTGTGACACTAGTTATGGATTCCGATGCTTCACTTCAGGTTTACTGTATCCCTCTGACCCTCTTATTGACAATGAAACACAGAAATTGCATCGGAATTAAATAGAAAAGGCACAATGCCAACTTAAGTACAAGATGACTGACTCTTCTAACAGTCTATGTTTTGAACCATCCCTGTGACACTAGTTACAGATTCCGATGCTTCACTCCAGGTTTACTGTATCCCTTGGTCCCTCTTATTGACGATGAAACACAGAAATTGCATCGGAATTAAATACAAAAGGCACAATGCCGACTTAAGTACAAGAAGACTGACTCTCCTTACTGACTATCATTTGAACCATTCCTGTGACACTACTTATAAATTCCGATGCTTCACTTCAGGTTTACTGTATCCCTTTGTCCTTCTTATTGACGATGAAACTCAGAAATTACATCGGAATTAAATACAAAAGGCACAATGCCGAATTAAGTTCAAGAAGACTGACTCTTCTTACTGTCTATTTTTGAACCAGTCCTGTGACACTAGTTAAAGACTCCGATGCTTCTCTCCAGGTTTACGGTATCCCTTGGACCTTCTTATTGACGATGAAACACAGAAATTGCACCAGAATTAAATATAAAAGGCACAATGCCGACTTAAGTAAAAGAAGTCTGACTCTTCTTACTGTCTATGATTTGAACCATTCCTGTGACACTAGTTATGGATTCCGATGCTTCACTCCAGGATTACTGTATCCCGCGGACCTTCATATTGACGATGAAACACAGAAATTGCCTCAGAATTAAATAGAAAATGCACAATGATGACTTAAGTACAATAAGACTGACTATTCTTACTGACTATGTTTTGAACCATTCCTGTGACACTAGTTATAGACTCCAATGATTTACTTCAGGATTACTGTGTCCCTCTGACCTTCTTATTGACGATGAAACACAGAAATTGCATCGGAATTAAATACAAAAGGCACAATGCCGACTTAAGTACTGAAGACCGAATCTTCCTACTGACTATGTTTTGAACCATTCCTGTGACATTAGTTATAAATCCGATGCTTCACTTCAGGTTTACTGTATCCCTTGGACATTCTTATTGACGATGATACACAGAAAATGCATCGGAATTGAATACAAAAGGCACAATGCCGACTTATGTACATGAAGACCGACTCTTCCTACTGACTATGCTTTGAAACATTCCTGTGACACCCGTTATAGATTCCGATGTTTCACTTGAGGTTTACTGTATCCCTTGGACCTTCTTATTGACGATGAATCACAGAAATTGCATCGGTATTAAATACAAAAGGCACAATGCCGAATTAAGTACAAGAAGACTGACTCTTTTTACTGTCTATGTTTTGAACCATTCCTGTGACACTAGTTATAGATTCCGATGCTTCACTCCAGGTTTACTGTATCCCTTGGACCTTCTTATTGACGATGAAACACAAAAATTGCATCGGAATTAAATACAAAAGGCAAATTGCCGACTGAAGTACACGAAGACTGACTCTTCTTACT
The DNA here is from genome assembly GCF_021461385.2 of Schistocerca piceifrons. Lineage (NCBI taxonomy): Eukaryota > Metazoa > Arthropoda > Insecta > Orthoptera > Acrididae > Schistocerca > Schistocerca piceifrons. The sequence continues at coordinate 582,568 of NW_025728055.1, forward strand.
GATTATGATTTGAACCATTCGTGTGACACTAGTTACGAATTCCGATGCTTCACTCCAGGTTTACTGTATCCCTTGGACCTTCTCATTGACGATGAAACACAGAAATTGCATCGGAATTAAATACAAAAGGCACAATGCCGACTTAACTACAAGAAGACTAACTCTTCTTACTGACTATGTTTGAACGATTCCTGTGACACTAGTTATGGATTCCGATGCTTCACTTCAGGTTTACTGTATCCCTCTGACCTTCGTATTGACGATGAAGCACAGAAATTGCATCGGAATTAAATACAAAAGGCACAATGCCGAATTAAGTTCAAGAAGACTGACTCTTCTTACTGGCTATTTTTGAACCAGTCCTGTGACACTAGTTATAGACTCCGATGCTTCACCCTAGGTTTACTGTATCCCTTGGTCCTTCTTATTGACGATGATACACAGAAATTGCATCGAAATTAAACAGAAAAGGCACAATGCCGACTTAAGTACAAGATGACTGACTCTTCTTACTGACTATGTTTTGAAGCATTCCTGTGACACCACTTATAAATTCCGATGCTTCACTTCAGGTTTACTGTATCCTTTGGAACATCATATTGACGATGAAACACAGAAAATGCATCGGAAATAAATACAAATGGCACAGTGCAGAATTAAGTACAAGGAGACTGACTCTTCTTACTGTCTATGTTTTGAACCATTCCTGTGACACTAGTTATAGATTCCGATGCTTCACTCCAGGTTTACTGTATCCCTTGGACCTTCTTATTGATGATGAAACACAGAAATTTCTTCGGAAATAAATACAATAGGCACAATGCCGACTTAAGGACAAGAAGACTGACTCATCTTACTGACTATGTTTTGAACCATTCCTGTGACACTAGCTATAGATTCCGATGCATCACTTCAGGATTACTGTACCCCTCTGACCTTCTTATTGACGATGAAACACAGAAATTGCATCGGAATTAAATACAAAAGGCACAATGCCGACTTAAGTACAAGAAGACTGACTCTTCTTACTGTCTATGATTTGAACCATTCCATTGACACTAGTTATAGATTCCGATGCTTCACTCCAGGTTTACTGTATCCCTTGGACCTTGTTATTGACGATGAAACACAGAAATTGCATCGGAATTAAATAGAAAAGGTACAATGGCGACTTAAGTACAAGAAGACTGACTCTTCTTACTCACTATGCTTTGAACCATTCCTGTGACACTAGTTATAGATTCCGATGCTACACTCCAGGTTTACTGTATCCCTTGGACCTTCTTATTGACGATGAAACACAGAAATTGCATCGGAATTAAATACAAAAGGCACAATGCCGACTTAAGGACAAGAAGACTGACTCTTCTTACTGACTTTGTTTTGAACCATTCCTGTGACACTAGTTATAGATTCCGATGCTTCAGGTTTATTGTATCCCTCTGACCTTCTTATCGACGATGAAACACAGAAATTGCACCGGAATTAAATACAAAAGGCACAATGCCGACTTAAGAAAAAGAAGTCTGACTCTTCTTACTGTCTGTGATTTGAACCATTCCTGTGACACTAGTTATAAATTCCGATGCTTCACTTCAGGTTTACTGTATCCCTTGGACCTTCTTATTGATGATGAAACACAGAAATTGCATCGGAATTAAATACAAAAGGCACAAAGCAGAATTAAGTACAAGAAGACTGACTCTTCTTACTGTCTATTTTTGAACCATTCCTGTGACACTAGTTATAGATTCCGAAGCTTCACTCCAGGTTTACTATATCCCTTGGACCTCTTATTGACGATGAAACACAGAAATTGCATCGGAAATAAATACAAAAGGCACAATGCCGACTTAAGTACAAGAAGACTGACTCTTCTTACTGTCTATGATTTGAACCATTCCATTGATACTAGTTATAGATTCCGATGCTTCACTCCAGGTTTACTGTATCCCTTGGACCTTGTTATTGACGATGAAACACAGAAATTGCATCGGAATTAAATAGAAAAGGTACAATGCCGACTTAAGTACAAGAAAACTGACTCTTCTTACTCACTATGTTTTGAACCATTCCCGTGACACTAGTTATACATTCCGATGCTTCACCTCAGGTTTACTGTATCCCTGGACCTTCTTATTGACGATGAAACACAGAATTTGCATCGGAATTAAATACAAAAGGCAAAATGCCGACTTAAGTACACGAAGACTGACTCTTCTTACTGTCTATGTTTGAACCATTCCTGTGACATTAGTTATAGATTCCGATGCTACACTCCAGGTTTACTGTATCCCTTGGACCTTCTTATTGACGATGAAACACAGAAATTGCATCGGAATTAAATACAAAAGACACAATGCCGACTTAAGTACAAGAAGACTGACTCTTCTTACTGTCTGTGATTTGAACCATTCCTGTGACACTAGTTATAAATTCCGATGCTTCACTTCAGGTTTACTGTATCCCTTGGACCTTCTTATTGATGATGAAACACAGAAATTGCATCGGAATTAAATACAAAAGGCACAAAGCAGAATTAAGTACAAGAAGACTGACTCTACTTACTGTCTATGTTTTGAACCATTCCTGTGACACTAGCTATAGATTCCGATGCTTCACTTCAGGTTTCAGGTTTACTGTACCCCTCTGACCTTCTTATTGACGATGAAACACAGAAATTGCATCGGAATTAAATACAAAAGGCACAAAGCAGAATTAAGTACAAGAAGACTGACTCCTCTTACTGTCTATGTTTTGAACCATTCCTGTGACACTAGCTTTAGATTCCGAAGCTTCACTTCAGGTTTACGGTATCCCTTGGACCTTCTTATTGACGATGAAACACAGAAATTGCATCGGAATGAAATAGAAAAGGCACAATGCCGACATAAGTACAAGAAGACTGACTCTTCTTACTGACTATGTTTTGAACCATTCCTAAGACACTAGTTATAGATCCGATGCTACACTTCAGGTTTACTGTATACCTTGGAACTTCTTATTGACGATGAAACACAGAAATTGCATCGGAATTAAATACAAACGGCACAATGCCGACTTAAGTACAAGAAGACTGACTCTTCCTACTGTCTATGTTTTGAACTATTCCTGTGACACTAGTTATAGATTCCGATGCTTCACTTCAGGTTTACTGTATCCCTTGGACCTTCTTATTGACGATGAAACACAGAAAATGCATCGGAATTAAATACAAAAGGCACAATGCCGACTTATGTACATGAAAACCGAACCTTCCTACTGACTATGTTTTGAACCATTCCTGTGACACCCGTTATACATTCCGATGCTTCACTTGAGGTTTACTGTACCCCTTGGTCCTTCGTATTGACGATGAAACACAGAAATTGCATCGGAATTAAAAACAAAAGGCACAATGCCGAATTAAGTTCAAGAAGACTGACTCTTCTTACTGTCTATTTTTGAACCAGTCCTGTGACACAAGTTATAGACTCCGATGCTTCACCCTAGGTTTACTGTATCCCTTGGTCCTTCTTATTGACGATGAAACACAGAAATTGCATCGAAATTAAATAGAAAAGGCACAATGCCGACTTAAGTACAAGAAGACTGACTCTTCTTACTGACTATGTTTTGAAGCATTCCTGTGACACCAGTTATAAATTCCGATGCTTCACTTCAGGTTTACTGTATCCCTTGGAACATCATATTGACGATGAAACACAGAAAATGCATTGGAAATAAATACAAAAGGTACAATGCAGAATTAAGTACAAGAAGACCGACTCTTCTTACTGTCTATGTTTTGAACCATTCCTGTGACACTAGTTATAGATTCCGATGCTTCACACCAGGTTTACTGTATCCCTTGGACGTTCTTATTGATGATGAAACACAGAAATTTCTTCGGAATTAAATACAAAAGGCACAATGCCGACTTAAGGACAAGAAGACTGACTCATCTTACTGACTATGTTTTGAACCATTCCTGTGACACTAGCTATAGATTCCAATGCATCACTTCAGGTTTACTGTACCCCTCTGACCTTCTTATTGACGATGAAACACAGAAATTGCATCGGAATTAAATACAAAAGGCACAATGCCGACTTACGTACAAGAAGACTGACTCTTCTTACTCACTATGTTTTGAACCATTCCTGTGACACTAGTTATAGATTCCGATGCTTCACCTCAGGTTTACTGTAACCCTTGAAACTTCTTATTGACGATGAAACACAGACATTGCACAGAAATTAAATACAAAGGGCAAAATGCCGACTTAAGTACACGAAGACTGACTCTTCTTACTGTCTATGTTTTGAACCAATCCTGTGACACTAGTTATAAATTCCGATGCTACGCTCCAGGTTTACTGTATCCCTTGGACCTTCTTATTGACGATGAAACACAAAAATTGCATCGGAATTAAATACAAAAGGCACAATGCCGACTTAAGGACAAGAAGACTGACTCTTCTTACTGACTTTGTTTTGAATCATTCCTGTGACACTATTTATAGATTCCGATGCTTCAGGTTTATTGTATCCCTCTGACCTTCTTATTGACGATGAAACACAGAAATTGCACCGGTATTAAATACAAAAGGCACAATGCCGACTTAAGAAAAAGAAGTCTGACTCTTCTTACTGTCTATGATTTGAACCATTCCTGTGAGACTAGTTATAGATTCCGATGCTTCACTCCAGGTTTACTGTATCCCTTGGACCTTCATATTGACGATGAAACACAGAAATTGCATCAGAATTAAATAGAAAATGCACAATGATGACTTAAGTACAATAAGACTGAATATTCTTACTGACTATGTTTTGAACCAATCCTGTGACACTAGATATAGATTCCGATGCTTCACTTCAGGGTTACTGTATCCCTCTGACCTTCTTATTGACGATGAAACACAGAAATTGCATCGGAATTAAATACAAAAGGCACAAAGCAGAATTAAGTACAAGAAGACTGACTCTTCTTACTGTCTATGTTTTGAACCATTCCTGTGACACTAGCTTTAGATTCCGAAGCTTCACTTCAGGTTTACTGTATCCCTTGGACCTTCTTATAGACGATGAATTACAGAAATTGCATCGAATTTAAATAGAAAGGGCACAATGTCGACGTAAGTACAAGAAGACTGACTCTTCTTACTGTCTATGCTTTGAACCATTCCTGTGACACTAGTTATAGATTCCGATGCTTCACTCCAGGTTTACTATATCCCTTGGACCTCTTATTGACGATGAAACACAGAAATTGCATCGGAAATAAATACAAAAGGCACAATGCCGACTTAAGTACAAGAAGACTGACTATTCTTACTGACTATGTTTTGAACCAATCCATTGACACTAGTTATAGATTCCGATGCTTCACTCCATGTTTACTGTATCCCTTGGACCTTCTTATTGACGATGAAACACAGAAATTGCATCGGAATGAAATAGAAAAGGCACAATGCCGACATAAGTATAAGAAGACTGACTCTTCTTGCTGACTATGTTTTGAACCATTCCTGTGACACTGGTTATAGATCCGATGCTTCACTTCAGGTTTACTGTATACCTTGGACCTTCTTATTGACGATGAAACACAGAAATTGCATCGGAATTAAATACAAACGGCACAATGCCGACTTAAGTACAAGAAGACTGACTCTTCCTACTGTCTATGTTTTGAACCATTCCTGTGACACTAGTTATAGATACCGATGCTTCACTCCCTTGGACCTTCTTATTGACGATGAAACACAGAAATTGCATCGGAATTAAATACAAAAGGCACAATGCCGACTTATGTACATGAAAACCGACTCTTCCTACTGACTATGATTTGAACCATTCCTGTGACACCCGTTATAGATTCCGATGCTTCACTTCAGGTTTACTGTATCCCTCTGACCTTCTTATTGACGATGAAACACAGAAATTGCATCGGAATTAAATACAAACGGCACAATGCCGACTTAAGTACAGAAGACTGACTCTTCCTACTGTCTATGTTTTGAACCATTCCTGTGACACTAGTTATAGATTCCGATGCTTCACTTCAGGTTTACTGTATCCCTTGGACCTTCTTATTGACGATGAAACACAGAAAATGCATCGGAATTAAATACAAAGGCACAATGCCGACTTATGTACATGAAAACCGACTCTTCCTACTGACTATGTTTTGAACCATTCCTGTGACACTCGTTATAGATTGCGATGCTTCACTTGAGGTTTACTGTACCCCTTGGACCTTATTATTGACCATGAAACACAGAAATTGCATCGGAATTAAATATAAAAGGCACAATGCCGGATTAAGTACAAGAAGAATGACTCTTCTTACTGTCTATGTTTTGAACCATTCCTGTGACACTAGCTATAGATTCCGATGCTTCACTCCTGGTTTACTGTATCCCTTGGACCCTCTTATTGACGATGAAACACAGAAAATGCATCGGAATTAAATACAAAAGGCACAATGCCGACTTAAGTAGATGAAGACCGAATCTTCCCACTGACTATGTTTTGAACCATTCCTGTGACACTAGTTATAGATTCCGATGCTTCACTCCACGTTTACTGTATCCCTTTTACCTTCTGATTGACGATGAAACACAAAAATTGCATCGGAATTAAATACAAAAGGCAAAATGCCGACTGAAGTACCCGAAGACTGACTCTTCTTACTGACTATGATTTGAACCATTCCTGTGACACTAGTTACGGATACCGATGCTTTACTCCAGGTTAACTGTATCCCTTGGACCTTCTTCTTGACGATGAAACACAGAAATTGCATCGGAATTAAATACAAAAGGCACAATGCCGAATTAAGTTCAAGAAGACTGACTCTTCTTACTGTCTATGATTTGAACCATTCCATTGACACTAGTTATAGTTTCCGATGCTTCACTCCAGGTTTACTGTATCCCTTGGACCTTGTTATTGACGATGAAACACAGAAATTGCATCGGAATTAAATAGAAAAGGTACAATGCCGACTTAAGTACAAGAAGACTGACTCTTCTTACTCACTATGTTTTGAACCATTCCTGTGACACTAGTTATAGATTCCGATGCTTCACCTCAGGTTTACTGTATCCCTGGACCTTCTTATTGACGATGAAACACAGAAATTGCACCGGAATTAAATACAAAAGGCAAAATGCCGACTTAAGTACACGAAGACTGACTCTTCTTACAGTCTATGTTTGAACCATTCCTGTGACACTAGTTATAGATTCCGATGCTACACTCCAGGTTTACTGTATCCCTTGGACCTTCTTATTGACGATGAAACACAGAAATTGCATCGGAATTAAATACAAAAGGCACAATGCCGACTTAAGGACAAGAAGACTGACTCTTCTTACTGACTTTGTTTTGAACCATTCCTGTGACCCTAGTTATAGATTCCGATGCTTCAGGTTTATTGTATCCCTCTGACCTTCTTATTGACGATGAAACACAGAAATTGCACCGGAATTAAATACAAGAGGCACAATGCCGACTTAAGAAAGAGAAGTCTGACTCTTCTTACTGTCTATGATTTGAACCATTCCTGTGACACTAGTTATAGATTCCGATGCTTCACTCCAGGTTTACTGTATCCCTTGGACCTTCAAATTGACGATGAAACACAGATATTGCATCAGAATTAAATAGAAAATGCACAATGATGACTTAAGTACAATAAGACTGAATATTCTTACTGACTATGTTTTGAACCATTCCTGTGACACTAGTTATAGATTCCGATGCTTCACTTCAGGTTTACTGTATCCCTTGGACCTTCTTATTGATGATGAAACACAGAAATTGCATCGGAATTAAATACAAAAGGCACAAAGCAGAATTAAGTACAAGAAGACTGACTCTACTTACTGTCTATGTTTTGAACCATTCCTGTGACACAAGCTATAGATTCCGATGCTTCACTTCAGGTTTCAGGTTTACTGTACCCCTCTGACCTTCTTATTGACGATGAAACACAGAAATTGCATCGGAATTAAATACAAAAGGCACAAAGCAGAATTAAGTATAAGAAGACTGACTCTTCTTACTGTCTATGTTTTGAACCATTCCTGTGACACTAGCTTTAGATTCCGAAGCTTCACTTCAGGTTTACTGTATCCCTTGGACCTTCTTATAGACGATGAATTACTGAAATTGCATCGGATTTAAATAGAAAGGGCACAATGTCGACGTAAGTACAAGAAGACTGACTCTTCATACTGTCTATGTTTTGAACCATTCCTGTGACACTAGTTATAGATTCCGATGCTTCACTCCAGGTTTACCATATCCCTTGGACCTCTTATTGACGATGAAACACAGAAATTGCATCGGAAATAAATACAAAAGGCACAATGCCGACTTAAGTACAAGAACACTGACTATTCTTACTGACTATGTTTTGAACCATTCCATTGACACTAGTTATAGATTCCGATGCTTCACTCCATGTTTACTGTATCCCTTGGACCTTCTTATTGACGATGAAACACAGAAATTGCATCGGAATGAAATAGAAAAGGCACAATGCCGACATAAGTACAAGAAGACTGACTCTTCTTACTGACTATGTTTTGAACCATTCCTGTGACACTAGTTATAGATCCGATGCTACACTTCAGGTTTACTGTATACCTTGGAACTTCTTATTGACGATGAAACACAGAAATTGCATCGGAATTAAATACAAACGGCACAATGCCGACTTAAGTACAAGAAGACTAACTCTTCTTACTGACTATGTTTTGAACCATTCCTGTGACACTAGTTATGGATTCCGATGCTTCACTTCAGGTTTACTGTATCCCTCTGACCTTCTTATTGACGATGAAACACAGATATTGCATCGGAATTAAATACAAACGGCACAATGCCGACTTAAGTACAAGAAGACTGACTTTTCCTACTGTCTACGTTTTGAACCATTCCTGTGACACTAGTTATAGATTCCGATGCTTCACTTCAGGTTTACTGTATCCCTTGGACCTTCTTATTGACGATGAAACACAGAAAATGCATCGGAATTAAATACAAAAGGCACAATGCCGACTTATGTACATGAAAACCGACTCTTCCTACTGACTATGTTTTGAACCATTCCTGCGACACTAGTTATAGATTCCGATGCTTCACTTGAGGTTTACTGTATCCCTTGGGCCTTCGTATTGACGATGAAACACAGAAATTGCATCGGAATTAAAAACAAAAGGCACAATGCCGAATTAAGTTCAAGAAGACTGACTCTTCTTACTGTCTAATTTTGAACCAGTCCTGTGACACTAGTTATAGACTCCGATGCTTCACCCTAGGTTTACTGTATCCCTTGGTCCCTCTTATTGACAATGAAACAAAGAAATTGCATCGGAATTAAATACAATAGGCACAATGCCGACTTAAGTACAAGAAGACTGACTCTTCTTACTGACTTTGTTTTGAATCATTCCTGTGACACTATTTATAGATTCCGATGCTTCAGGTTTATTGTATCCCTCTGACCTTCTTATTGACGATGAAACACAGAAATTGCACCGGAATTAAATACAAAAGGCACAATGCCGACTTAAGAAAATGAAGTCTGACTCTTCTTACTGTCTATGATTTGAACCATTCCTGTGACACTAGTTATAGATTCCGATGCTTCACTCCAGGTTTACTGTATCCCTTGGACCTTCATATTGACGATGAAACACAGAAATTGCATCAGAATTAAATAGAAAATGCACAATGATGACTTAAGTACAATAAGACTGAATATTCTTATTGACTATGTTTTGAACCAATCCTGTGACACTAGTTATAGATTCCGATGCTTCACTTCAGGATTACTGTATCCCTCTGACCTTCTTATTGACGATGAAACACAGAAATTGCATCGGAATTAAATACAAAAGGCACAAAGCAGAATTAAGTACAAGAAGACTGACTCTTTTTACTGTCTATGTTTTGAACCATTCCTGTGACACTAGCTTTAGATTCCGAAACTTCACTTCAGGTTTACTGTATCCCTTGGACCTTCTTATAGACGAAGAATTACAGAAATTGCATCGAATTTAAATAGAAAGGGCACAATGTCGACGTAAGTACAAGAAGACTGACTCTTCTTACTGTCTATGTTTTGAACCATTCCTGTGACACTAGTTATAGATTCCGATGCTTCACTCCAGGTTTACTATATCCCTTGGACCTCTTATTGACGATGAAACACAGAAATTGCATCGGAAATAAATACAAAAGGCACAATGCCGACTTAAGTACAAGAAGACTGACTATTCTTACTGACTATGTTTTGAACAATTCCATTGACACTAGTTATAGATTCCGATGCTTCACTCCATGTTTACTGTATACCTTGGACCTTCTTATTGACGATGAAACACAGAAATTGCATCGGAATGAAATAGAAAAGGCACAATGCCGACATAAGTACAAGAAGACTGACTCTTCTTACTGACTATGTTTTGAACCATTCCTGTGTCACTAGTTATAGACCCGATGCTTCACTTCAGGTTTACTGTATACCTTGGACCTTCTTATTGACGATGAAACACAGAAATTGCATCGGAATTAAATACAAACGGCACAATGCCGACATAAGTACAAGAAGACTGACTCTTCCTACTGTCTATGTTTTGAACCATTCCTGTGACACTAGTTATAGATACCGATGCTTCACTCCAGGTTTACTGTATCCCTTGGACCTTCTTATTGACGATGAAACACAGAAATTGCATCGGAATTAAATACAAAAGGCACAATGCCGACTTATGTACATGAAAGCCGACTCTTCCTACTGACTATGTTCTGAACCATTCCTGTGACACCCGTTATAGATTCCGATGCTTCACTTCAGGTTTACGGTATCCCTCTGACCTTCTTATTGACGATGAAAAACAGAAATTGCATCGGAATTAAATACAAATGGCACAATGCCGACTTAAGTACAGAAGACAGACTCTTCCTACTGTCTATGTTTTGAACCATTCCTGTGACACTAGTTATAGATTCCGATGCTTCACTTCAGGTTTACTGTATCCCTTGGACCTTCTTATTGACGATGAAACACAGAAAATGCATCGGAATTAAATACAAAGGCACAATGCCGACTTATGTACATGAAAACCGGCTCTTCCTACTGACTATGTTTTGAACCATTCCTGTGACACTAGCTATTGATTCCGAAGCTTCACTTCAGGTTTACTGAACCCTTGGACCTTCTTATAGACGATGAATTACAGAAATTGCATCGGACTTAAATAGAAAGGGCACAATGTCGACGTAAGTACAAGAAGACTGACTCTTCTTACTGTCTATGTTTTGAACCATTCCTGTGACACTAGTTATAGATTCCGATGCTTCACTCCAGGTTTACTATATCCCTTGGACCTTCTTATTGACGATGAAACACAGAAATTGCATCGGAATTAAATACAAAAGGCACGATGCCGACTTAAGTACAAGAAGACTGACTCTTCTTACTAACTATGCTTTGAACCATTCCATTGACACGAGTTATAGATTCCGATGCTTCACTCCATGTTTACTGTATCCCTTGGACCTTCTTATTGACGATGAAACACAGAAATTGCATCGGAATGAAATAGAAAGGGTACAGTGCCGACTTAAGTACAAGAAGACAGACTCTTCTTACTGTCTATGTTTTGAACCATTCCTGTGACACTAGTTATAGATTCCGATGCTTCACTCCTGGTTTACTGTATCCCTTGGACCCTCTTATTGACGATGAAACACAGAAAATGCATCGAATTAAATACAAAAGGCACAATGCCGACTTAAGTACATGAAGACCGAATCTTCCCACTGACTATGTTTTGAACCATTCCTGTGACACTAGTTATAGATTCCGATGCTTCACTCCACGTTTACTGTATCCCTTGGACCTTCTTATTGACGATGAAACACAAAAATAGCATCGGAATTAAATACAAAAGGCAAAATGCCGACTGAAGTACCCGAAGACTGACTCTTCTTACTGACTATGATTTGAACCATTCCTGTGACACTAGTTACGGATTCCGATGCTTGACTCCAGGTTTACTGTATCCCTTGGACCTTCTTCTTGACGATGAAACACAGAAATTGCATCGGAATTAAATACAAAAGGCACAATGCCGACGTAAGTACAAGAAGACTAACTCTTCTTACTGACTATGTTTTGAACCATTCGTGTGACACTAGTTATGGATTCCGATGCTTCACTTCATGTTTACTGTATCCCTCTGACCTTCGTATTGACGATGAAACACAGATATTGCATCGGAATTAAATACAAAAGGCACAATGCCGAATTAAGTTCAAGAAGACTGACTCTTCTTACTGTCTATTTTTGAACCAGTCCTGTGACACTAGTTATAGACTCCGACGCTTCACTCTAGGTTTACTGTATCCCTTGGTCCTTCTTATTGACGATGAAACACAGAAATTGCATCGAAAATAAATAGAAAAGGCACAATGCCGACTTAAGTACAAGAAGACTGACTCTTCTTACAGACTATGATTTGAAGCATTCTTGTGACACCAGTTATAAATTCCGATGCTTCACTTCAGGTTTACTGTATCCCTTGGAACATCATATTGACGATGAAACACAGAAAATGCATCGGAATTAAATACGAAAGGCACAGTGCAGAATTAAGTACGAGGAGGCTGACTCTTCTTACTGTCTATGATTTGAACCATTCCTGTGACACTAGTTATAGATTCCAATGCTTCACTCCAGGTTTACTGTATCCCTTGGACCTTCTTCTTGATGATGAAACACAGAAATTTCTTCGGAATTAAATACAAAAGGCACAATGCCGAGTTAAGGACAAGAAGACTGACTCATCTTACTGACTACGTTTTGAACCATTCCTGTGACACTAGCTATAGATTCCGATGCATTACTTCAGGTTTACTGTACCCCTCTGACCTTCTTATTGACGATGAAACACAGAAATTGCATCGGAATTAAATACAAAAGGCACAATGCCGACTTAAGTACAAGAAGACTGTCTCTTCTTACTGTCTATGATTTGAACCATTCCATTGACACTAGTTAAGGATTCCGATGCATTACTTCAGGTTTACTGTACCCCTCTGACCTTCTTATTGACGATGAAACACAGAAATTGCATCGGAATTAAATACAAAAGGCACAATGCCGACTTAAGTACAAGAAGACTGACTCTTCTTACTGGCTACGTTTTGAACCATTCCTGTGACACTAGTTATAGATTCCGATGCTACACTCCAGGTTTACTGTATCCCTTGGACCTTCTTATTGACGATGAAACACAGAAATTGCATCGGAATTAAATACAAAAGGCACAATGCCGACTTAAGGACAAGAAGACTGACTCTTCTTACTGACTTTGTTTTGAACCATTCCTGTGACACTAGGTATAGATTCCGATGCTTCAGGTTTATTGTGTCCCTCTGACCTTGTTATTGACGATGAAACACAGAAATTGCACCGGAATTAAATACAAAAGGCACAATGCCGACTTAAGAAAAAGAAGTCTGACACTTCTTACTGTCTATGATTTGAACCATTCCTGTGACACTAGCTAGAGATTCCGATGCTTCACTTCAGGTTTCATGTTAACTGTACCCCTCTGTCCTTCTTATTGACGATGAAACACAGAAATTGCATGGGGATTAAATACAAAAGGCACAAAGCAGAATTAAGTACAAGAAGACTGACTCTTCTTACTGTCTATGTTTTGAACCATTCCTGTGACACTAGCTATAGATTCCGAAGCTTCACTTCAGGTTTACTGAATCCCTTGGACCTTCTTATAGACGATGAATTACAGAAATTGCATCGGACTTAAATAGAAAGGGCACAATGTCGACGTAAGTACAAGAAGACTGACTCTTCTTACTGTCTATGTTTTGAACCATTCCTGTGACACTAGTTATAGATTCCGATGCTTCACTCCAGGTTTACTATATCCCTTGGACCTTCTTATTGACGATGAAACACAGAAATTGCATCGGAATGAAATAGAAAGGGTACAGTGCCGACTTAAGTACAAGAAGACAGACTCTTCTTACTGTCTATGTTTTGAACCATTCCTGTGACACTAGTTATAGATCCGATGCTTCACTTCTGGTTTACTGTATACCTTGGACCTTCTTATTGACGATGAAACACAGAAATTGCATCGGTATTAAATACAAAAGGCACAATGCCGACTTAAGTACAAGAAGACTAACTCTTCTTACTGACTATGTTTTGAACCATTCCTGTGACACTAGTTATGGATTCCGATGCTTCACTTCAGGTTTACTGTATCCCTCTGACCTTCTTATTGACGATGAAACACAGAAATTGCATCGGAATTAAATACAAAAGGCACAATGCCGAATTAAGTTCAAGAAGACTGACTCTTCTTACTGTCTATTTTTGAACCAGTCCTGTGACACTAGTTATAGACTCCGATGCTTCACTCCACGTTTACTGTAACCCTTGGTCCTTCTTATTGACGATGAAACACAGAAATTGCATCGGAATTAAATAGAAAAGGCACAATGCCGACTTAAGTACAAGAAGACTGACTCTTCCTACTGACTATGTTTTGAACCATTCCTGTGACACTAGTTATAAATTCCGATGCTACACTTCAGGTTTACTGTATCCCTTGGACATTCCTATTGAAGATGAAACACAGAAATTGCATCGGAATTAAATACAAAAGACACAGTGCAGAATTAAGTACAAGGAGACTGACCCCTCTTACTGTCTATGTTTTGAACCATTCCTGTGACACTAGTTATAGATTCCGATGCTTCACTCCAGGTTTACTGTATCCCTTGGACCTTCTTATTGATGATGAAACACAGATATTGCATCGGAATTAAATACAAAAGGCACAATGCCGACTTAAGAACAAGATGACTGACTCTTCTTACTGACTATGTTTTGAACCATTCCTGTGACACTAGCTATAGATTGCGATGCTTCACTTCAGGTTTACTGTACCCCTCTGACCTTCTTATTGACGATGAAACACAGAATCTGCATCGGAATTAAATACAAAAGGCGCAATGCCGACTTAAGTACAAGAAGACTGACTCATCTTACTGTCTATGTTTTGAAATATTTCTTTGACACTAGTTATAGATTCCGATGCTTCACTTCAGGTTTACTGTACCCCTCTGACCTTCTTATTGACGATGAAACACAGAAATTGCATCGGAATTAAATACAAAAGGCAAAATGCCGACGTAAGTACAAGAAGACTGACTCTTCTTACTGTCTATGTTTTGAACCATTTCGGTGACACCAGTTATAGTTTCCGATGCTTCACTCCAGGTTTACTGTATCCCTTGGCCCTTCTTATTGACGATGAAACACAGAAATTGCATCGGAAACTAAACAGAAAAGGACAATGCCGACTTAAGTACAAGAAGACTGACTCTTCTTACTGACTATGTTTTGAAGCATCCCTGTGACACCAGTTATAAATTCCGATGCTCACTCCTGGTTTACTGTATCCCTTGGAACATCATATTGACGATGAAACACAGAAAATGCATCGGAATTAAATACAAAAGGCACAGTGCAGAATTAAGTACAAGGAGACGGACTCTTCTTACTGTCTATGTTTTGAACCATTCTTGTGACACTAGTTATAGATTCCGATGCTTCACTCCATGTTCACTGTATCCCTTGGACCTTCTTATTGATGATGAAACACAGAAATTTCTTCGGAATTAAATACAAAAGGCACAATGCCGACTTAAGGACAAGAAGACTGACTCTTATTACTGTCTATGTTTTGAACCATTCCTGTGACACTAGCTATAGATTCCGAAGCTTCACTTCAGGTTTACTGAATCCCTTGGACCTTCTTATAGACGATGAATTACAGAAACTGCATCGGATTTAAATAGAAAGGGCACAATGTCGACGTAAGTACAAGAAGACTGACTCTTCTTACTGTCTATGTTTTGAACCATTCTTGTGACACTAGTTATAGATTCCGATGCTTCACTTCAGGTTTACTGTATCCCTTGGAGAATCTTATTGACGATGAAACACAGAAATTGCATCGGAATTAAATACAAAAGGCACAATGCCGACTTAAGTACATGAAGACCGACTCTTCCTACTGTCTATGCTTTGAACCATTCCTGTGACACTAGTTATAAATTCCTATGGTTCACTTCAGGTTTACTATATCCCTTGGACCTTCATATTGACGATGAAACACAGAAATTGCATCGGAATTAATTACAAAAGGCACAATGCTGACATAAGGACAAGAAGACCGACTCTTCTTACTGACTATGTTTTGAAGCATTCCTGTGACACTAGCTATAGATTCCGAAGCTTCACTTCAGGTTTACTGTATCCCTTGGACCTTCTTATTGACGATGAAACACAGAAATTGCATCGGAATTAAATACAAAAGGCACAATGCCGACTTATGCACAAGCAGACTGACTCTTCTTACTGACTTTGTTTTGAACCAATCCTGTGACACTAGTTATTGATTCAGATGCTTCCCTTCAGGTTTATTGTATCCCTCTGACCTTCTTATTGACAATGAAACACAAAAATTGTATCGGAATTAAATAGAAAAGGCACAATGTCGACGTAAGTACAAGAAGACTGACTCTTCTTACTGTCTATGTTTTGAACCATTCCTGTGACACTAGTTACAGATTCCGATGCTTCACTCCAGGTTTACTATATCCCTTGGACATTCTTATTGACGATGAAACACAGAAATTGCATCGGAATTAAATAGAAAAGGCACAATGCCGACATAAGTACAAGAAGACTGACTCTCCTTGCTGACTATGATTTGAACCATTCCATTGACACTAGTTATAGATTCCGATGCTTCACTCCAGGTTTACTATATCCCTTGGACCTTCTTATTGACGATGAAACACAGGAATTGCATCGGAATTAAATACAAAAGGCACAATGCCGACTTAAGGACAAGAAGACTGACTCTTCTTATTGACTTTGCTTTGAACCATTCCTGTGACACTAGTTATAGATTCCGATGCTTCACTTCAGGTTTATTGTATCCCTCTGACCTTCTTATTGACGATGAAACACAGAAATTGCGTCGGAATTAAATAGAAAATGCACAATGCCGACTTAAGTACAAGAAGACTGACTCCTCTTACTGACTATGTTTTGAACCATTCCTGTGACACTAATTATAGATTCCGATGCTTCACTCCAGGTTTACTGCATCCCTTGGACCTTCTTAGTGACGATGAAACACAGAAATTGCATCGGAATTAAATACAAAAGGCATAATGCCGACTTAAGTACAAGAAGACTAACTCTTCTTTCTGACTATGTTTTGAACCATTCCTGTGTCACTAGTTATTGATTCCGATGCTTCACTTCAGGTTTACTGTATCCCTCTGACCTTCTTATTGACGATGAAACACAGAAATTGCATCGGAATTAAATAGAAAAGGCACAATGCCGACTTAAGTACAAGAAGACTGACTCTTCTTACTGTCTATGCTTTGAACCATCCCTGTGACACTAGTTATAGATTCCGATGTTTCACTCCAAGTTTACTGTATCCCTTGGTCCTTCTTATTGACGATGAAACACAGAAATTGCATCGGAATTAAATACAAAAGGCACATCGCCGACTTAAGTTCAAGAAGACTGACTCTTCTTACTGACTATGTTTGAACCATTCCTGTGACACTAGTTATCAATTCCGATGCTTCACTTCAGGTTTACTGTATCCCTTGGACCTTCTTATTGACGATGAAACACAGAAATTGCATCGGAATGAAATACAAAAGGCACAATGCCGACTTAAGGAGAAGAAGACTGACTCTTCTTACTGACTTTGTTTTGAACCATTCCTGTGACATTAGTTATAGACTCCGATGCTTCACATCAGGTTTATTGTATCCCTCTGACCTTCTTATTGACGATGAAACACAGAAATTGCATCGGAATTAAATAGAAAAGGCACAATGTCGACGTAAGTACAAGAAGACTGACTCTTCTTACTGTCTATGTTTTGAACCATTCCTGTGACACTAGTTATAGATTCCGATGCTTCACTCCAGGTTTACTATATATCTTGGACCTTCTTATTGATGATGAATCACAGAAATTGCATCGGAATTAAATACAAAAGACACAATGCCGACTTAAGTACAGGAAGACTGACTCTTCTTACTGTCTATGTTTTGAACCATTCCATTGACACTAGTTATAGATTCCGATGCTTCACTCCATGTTTACTGTATCCCTTGGACCTTCTTATTGACGATGAAACACAGAAATTGCATCGGAATTAAATACAAAAGGCACAAAGCCGACTTAAGGACAAGAAGACTGACTCTTCATACTGACTTTGCTTTGAACCATTTCTGTGACACTAGATATAGATTCCGATGCTTCATTTCAGGTTCATTGTATCCCTCGGACCTTCTTATTGACGATGAAACACAGAAATTGCTTCGGAATTAAATGAAAAGGCACAATGTCGACTTAAGTACAAGAAGACTGACTCTTCTTACTGGTTATGTTTTGAACCATTCCTGTGACACTAGTTATAGATTCCGATGCTTCACTCCAGGTTTACTGTATCCCTTAAACCTTCTTCTTTACGATGAAACACAGGAATTGCATCGGAATTAAATACAAAAGGCACATCGCCGACTTAAGTACAAGAAGACTGACTCTTCTTACTGACTATGTTTGAACCATTCCTGTGACACTAGTTATCAATTCCAATGCTTCACTTCAGGTTTACTGTATCCCTTGGACCTTCTTATGGACGATTAAACACAGAAATTGCATCGGAATTAAATACAAAAGACACAATGCCGACTTAAGTACAAGAAGACTGACTCTTCTTACTGTCTATGTTTTGAACCATTCCTGTGACACTAGTTATAGATTCCGATGCTTCACTCCAGGTTTACTGTATCCCTTGGACCTTCTTATTGACGATGAAACACAGAAATTGCATCGGAATTAATTTCAAAAGGCACAATGCCGACATAAGGACAAGAAGACTGACTCATCTAACTGACTATGTTTTGAAGCATTCCTGTGACACTACCTATAGATTCCGATGCTTCAATTCAGGTTCATTGTATCCCTCTGACCATCTTATTGACGATGAAACACAGAAATTGCTTCGGAATTAAATGAAAAGGCACAATGTCGACTTAAGTACAAGAAGACTGACTCTTCTTACTGTCTATGTTTGGAACCATTCCTGTGACACTAGTTGTAGATTCCGATGCTTCACTCCACGTTTACTATATAACTTGGACCTTCTTATTGATGATGAAACACAGAAATTGCATCGGAATTAAATACAAAAGACACAATGCCGACCTAAGTACAAGAAGACTGACTCTTCTTACTGACTATGTTTTGAACCATTCCATTGACACTAGTTATAGATTCCGATGCTTCACTCCATGTTTACTGTATCCCTTGGACCTTCTTATTGCCGATGAAACACAGAAAATGCATCGGAATTAAATACAAAAGGCACAATGCCGACATAAGTACAAGAAGACTGACTCTTCTTACTGACTATGTTTGAACCACTCCTGTGACACTAGTTATAAATTCCGATGCTTCACTTCAGGTTTACTGTATCCCTTGGACCTTCTTATTGACGATGAAACACAGAAATTGCATCGGAATTAAATACAAAATGCACAAAGCAGAATTAAGTACAAGAAGTCTGACTCTTCTTACTGTCTATGTTTTGAACCACTCCTGTGACACTAGTTATAGATTCCGATGCTTCACTCCAGGTTCACTGTATCCCTTGGCCCTTCTTATTGACGATGAAACACAGAAATTGCTTCGGAATTAAATAGAAAAGGCACAATGCCGACTTAAGGACAAGATGACTGACTCTTCTTACTGTCTATGTTTTGAACCATTCCTGTGACACTAGTTATAGATTCCGATGCTTCACTCCAGGTTTACTGTATCCCTTGGACCTTCTTATTGACGATGAAACACAGAAATTGCATCGGAATTAAATACAAAAGGCACAATGCCGACTTAAGGACAAGCAGACTGACTCTTCTTACTGACTTTGTTTTGAACCATTCCTGTGACACTAGTTATTGATTCAGAAGCTTCCCTTCAGGTTTATTGTATCCCTCTGACCTTCGTATTGACGATGAAACACAAAAATTGCATCGGAATTAAATAGAAAAGGCACAATGTCGACGTAAGTACAAGAAGACTGACTCTTCTTACTGTCTATGTTTTGAACCATTCCTGTGACACTAGTTATAGATTCCGATGCTTCACTCCAGGTTTACTATATCCCTTGGACCTTCTTATTGACGATGAAACACAGAAATTGCATCGGAATTAAATAGAAAAGGCACAATGCCGACATAAGTACAAGAAGCCTGACTCTCCTTGCTGACTATGTTTTGAACCATTCCATTGACACTAGTTATAGATTCCGATGCTTCACTCCAGGTTTACTATATCCCTTGGACCTTCTTATTGACGATGAAACACAGGAATTGCATCGGAATTAAATAAAAAAGGCACAATGCCGACTTAAGGACAAGAAGACTGACTCTTCTTATTGACTTTGCTTTGAACCATTCCTGTGACACTAGTTATAGATTCCGATGCTTCACTTCAGGTTTATTGTATCCCTCTGACCTTCCTATTGTCGATGAAACACAGAAATTGCGTCGGAATTAAATAGAAAATGCACAATGCCGACTTAAGTACAAGAAGACTGACTCCTCTTACTGACTATGTTTTGAACCATTCCTGTGACACTAGTTATAGATTCCGATGCTTCACTCCAGGTTTACTGCATCCCTTGGACCTTCTTCGTGACGATGAAACACAGATATTGCATCGGAATTAAATACAAAAGGCACAATGCCGACTTAAGTACAGGAAGACTAACTCTTCTTTCTGACTATGTTTTGAATCATTCCTGTGACACTAGTTATTGATTCCGATGCTTCACTTCAGGTTTACTGTATCCCTCTGACCTTCTTATTGACGATGAAACACAGAAATTGCATCGGAATTAAATATAAAAGGCACAATGCCGACTTAAGTACAAGAAGACTGACTCTTCTTACTGTCTATGCTTTGAACCATCCCTGTGACACTAGTTATAGATTCCGATGCTTCACTCCAAGTTTACTGTATCCCTTGGTCCTTCTTATTGACGATGAAACACAGAAATTGCATCGGAATTAAATACAAAAGGCAAATCGCTGACTTAAGTTCAAGAAGACGGACTCTTCTTACTGACTATGTTTGAACCATTCCTGTGACACTAGTTATCAATTCCGATGCTTCACTTCAGGTTTACTGTATCCCTTGGACCTTCTTATGGACGATGAAACACAGAAATTGCATCGGAATTAAATACAAAAGGCACAATGCCGACCTAAGTACAAGATGACTAACTCTTCTTACTGACTATGTTTTGAACCATTCCTGTGACACTAGCTATAGATTCCGATGCTTCACTTCATGTTTATTGTATCTCTCTGACCTTCTTATTGACGATGAAACACAGAAATTGCATCGGAATTAAATAGAAAAGGCACCATGTCGACGTAAGTACAAGAGGTCTGACTCTTCTCACTGTCTATGTTTTGAACCATTCCTGTGACACTAGTTATAGATTCCGATGCTTTACTCCAGGTTTACTATATCCCTTGGACCTTCTTATTGACGATGCAACACAGAAATTGCATCGGAATTAAAAAGAAAAGGCACAATGCCGACTTAAGTACAAGATGACTGACTCCTCTTACTGACTATGTCTTGAACCATTCCATTGACACTAGCTATAGATTCCGATGCTTCACTCCAGGTTTACTGTATCCCTTGGACCTTCTTATTGACGAAGAAACACAGATATTGCATCGGAATTAAATAGAAAAGGCACAATGCCGACTTAAGTTCAAAAACCTGACTCTTCTTACTGACTATGTTTTGAACCATTTGTGTGACACTAGTTATAGATCCGATGCTTCACTTCAGGCTTACTGTATACCTTGGACCTTCTTATTGACGATGAAACACAGAAATTGCATCGGAATTAAATACAAAAGGCACAAAGCAGAATTAAGGTCAAGAAGACTGACTCTTCTTACTCTCTATGTTTTGAACCATTCCTGTGACACTAGTTATAGATTCCGATGCTTCACTCCAGGTTTACTGTATCCCTTGGACCTTCTTATTGACGATGAAACACAGAAATTGCATCGGAATTAAATAGAAAAGGCACAAAGCCGACTTAAGGACAAAAACCTGACGCTTCTTACTGACTATGTTTTGAACCATTCCTGTGACACTAGTTATAGATCCGATGCTTCACTTCAGGTTTACTGTATCCCTTGGACCTTCTTATTGACGATGAAACACAAAAAATGCATCGGAATTAAATACAAAAGGCACATCGCCGACTTAAGTACAAGAAGACTGACTCTTCTTACTGACTATGTTTGAACCATTCCTGTGACACTAGTTATCAATTCCAATGCTTCACTTCAGGTTTACTGTATCCCTTGGACCTTCTTATGGACGATTAAACACAGAAATTGCATCGGAATTAAATACAAAAGACACAATGCCGACTTAAGTACAAGAAGACTGACTCTTCTTACTGTCTATGTTTTGAACCATTCCTGTGACACTAGTTATAGATTCCGATGCTTCACTCCAGGTTTACTGTATCCCTTGGGCCTTCTTATTGACGATGAAACACAGAAATTGCATCGGAATTAATTTCAAAAGGCACAATGCCGGCATAAGGACAAGAAGACTGACTCATCTAACTGACTATGTTTTGAAGCATTCCTGTGACACTACCTATAGATTCCGATGCTTCAATTCAGGTTCATTGTATCCCTCTGACCATCTTATTGACGATGAAACACAGAAATTGCTTCGGAATTAAATGAAAAGGCACAATGTCGACTTAAGTACAAGAAGACTGACTCTTCTTACTGTCTATGTTTTGAACCATTCCTGTGACACTAGTTATAGATTCCGATGCTTCACTCCACGTTTACTATATAACTTGGACCTTCTTATTGATGATGAAACACAGAAATTGCATCGGAATTAAATACAAAAGACACAATGCCGACTTAAGTACAAGAAGACTGACTCTTCTTACTGACTATGTTTTGAACCATTCCATTGACACTAGTTATAGATTCCGATGCTTCACTCCATGTTTACTGTATCCCTTGGACCTTCTTATTGCCGATGAAACACAGAAAATGCATCGGAATTAAATACAAAAGGCACAATGCCGACATAAGTACAAGAAGACTGACTCTTCTTACTGACTATGTTTTGAACCACTCCTGTGACACTAGTTATAAATTCCGATGGTTCACTTCAGGTTTACTGTATCCCTTGGACCTTCTTATTGACGATGAAACACAGAAATTGCATCGGAATTAAATACAAAATGCACAAAGCAGAATTAAGTACAAGAAGTCTGACTCTTCTTACTGTCTATGTTTTGAACCACTCCTGTGACACTAGTTATAGATTCCGATGCTTCACTCCAGGTTCACTGTATCCCTTGGCCCTTCTTATTGACGATGAAACACAGAGATTGCTTCGGAATTAAATAGAAAAGGCACAATGCCGACTTAAGGACAAGAAGACTGACTCTTCTTACTGTCTATGTTTTGAACCATTCCTGTGACACTAGTTATAGATTCCGATGCTTCACTCCAGGTTTACTGTATCCCTTGGACCTTCTTATTGACGATGAAACACAGAAATTGCATCGGAATTAAATACAAAAGGCACAATGCCGACTTAAGGACAAGCAGACTGACTCTTCTTACTGACTTTGTTTTGAACCATTCCTGTGACACTAGTTATTGATTCAGAAGCTTCCCTTCAGGTTTATTGTATCCCTCTGACCTTCGTATTGACGATGAAACACAAAACTTGCATCGGAATTAAATAGAAAAGGCACAATGTCGACGTAAGTACAAGAAGACTGACTCTTCTTACTGTCTATGTTTTGAACCATTCCTGTGACACTAGTTATAGATTCCGATGCTTCACTCCAGGTTTACTATATCCCTTGGACCTTCTTATTGACGATGAAACACAGAAATTGCATCGGAATTAAATAGAAAAGGCACAATGCCGACATAAGTACAAGAAGACTGACTCTCCTTGCTGACTATGTTTTGAACCATTCCATTGACACTAGTTATAGATTCCGATGCTTCACTCCATGTTTACTATATCCCTTGGACCTTCTTATTGACGATGAAACACAGGAATTGCATCGGAATTAAATAAAAAAGGCACAATGCCGACTTAAGGACAAGAAGACTGACTCTTCTTATTGACTTTGCTTTGAACCATTCCTGTGACACTAGTTATAGATTCCGATGCTTCACTTGAGGTTTATTGTATCCCTCTGACCTTCCTATTGTCGATGAAACACAGAAATTGCGTCGGAATTAAATAGAAAATGCACAATGCCGACTTAAGTACAAGAAGACTGACTCCTCTTACTGACTATGTTTTGAACCATTCCTGTGACACTAGTTATAGATTCCGATGCTTCACTCCAGGTTTACTGCATCCCTTGGACCATCTTCGTGACGATGAAACACAGATATTGCATCGGAATTAAATACAAAAGGCACAATGCCGACTTAAGTACAAGAAGACTAACTCTTCTTTCTGACTATGTTTTGAATCATTCCTGTGACACTAGTTATTGATTCCGATGCTTCACTTCAGGTTTACTGTATCCCTCTGACCTTCTTATTGACGATGAAACACAGAAATTGCATCGGAATTAAATATAAAAGGCACAATGCCGACTTAAGTACAAGAAGACTGACTCTTCTTACTGTCTATGCTTTGAACCATCCCTGTGACTCTAGTTATAGATTCCGATGCTTCACTCCAAGTTTACTGTATCCCTTGGTCCTTCTTATTGACGATGAAACACAGAAATTGCATCGGAATTAAATACAAAAGGCAAATCGCTGACTTAAGTTCAAGAAGACGGACTCTTCTTACTGACTATGTTTGAACCATTCCTGTGACACTAGTTATCAATTCCGATGCTTCACTTCAGGTTTACTGTATCCCTTGGACCTTCTTATGGACGATGAAACACAGAAATTGCATCGGAATTAAATACAAAAGGCACAATGCCGACCTAAGTACAAGATGACTAACTCTTCTTACTGACTATGTTTTGAACCATTCCTGTGACACTAGCTATAGATTCCGATGCTTCACTTCATGTTTATTGTATCTCTCTGACCTTCTTATTGACGATGAAACACAGAAATTGCATCGGAATTAAATAGAAAAGGCACCATGTCGACGTAAGTACAAGAAGTCTGACTCTTCTCACTGTCTATGTTTTGAACCATTCCTGTGACACTAGTTATAGATTCCGATGCTTTACTCCAGGTTTACTATATCCCTTGGACCTTCTTATTGACGATGCAACACTGAAATTGCATCGGAATTAAAAAGAAAAGGCACAATGCCGACTTAAGTACAAGATGACTGACTCCTCTTACCGACTATGTCTTGAACCATTCCATTGACACTAGTTATAGATTCCGATGCTTCACTCCAGGTTTACTGTATCCCTTGGACCTTCTTATTGACGAAGAAACACAGAAATTGCATCGGAATTAAATAGAAAAGGCACAATGCCGACTTAAGTTCAAAAACCTGACTCTTCTTACTGACTATGTTTTGAACCATTCGTGTGACACTAGTTATAGATCCGATGCTTCACTTCAGGCTTACTGTATACCTTGGACCTTCTTATTGACGATGAAACACAGAAATTGCATCGGAATTAAATACAAAAGGCACAAAGCAGAATTAAGGTCAAGAAGACTGACTCTTCTTACTCTCTATGTTTTGAACCATTCCTGTGACACTAGTTATAGATTCCGATGCTTTACTCCAGGTTTACTATATCCCTTGGACCTTCTTATTGACGATGCAACACTGAAATTGCATCGGAATTAAAAAGAAAAGGCACAATGCCGACT
This sequence comes from Schistocerca piceifrons, assembly GCF_021461385.2. Lineage (NCBI taxonomy): Eukaryota > Metazoa > Arthropoda > Insecta > Orthoptera > Acrididae > Schistocerca > Schistocerca piceifrons. Next base: position 608,622 of record NW_025728055.1, read on the forward strand.
TAAGTACAAGATGACTGACTCCTCTTACCGACTATGTCTTGAACCATTCCATTGACACTAGTTATAGATTCCGATGCTTCACTCCAGGTTTACTGTATCCCTTGGACCTTCTTATTGACGAAGAAACACAGAAATTGCATCGGAATTAAATAGAAAAGGCACAATGCCGACTTAAGTTCAAAAACCTGACTCTTCTTACTGACTATGTTTTGAACCATTCGTGTGACACTAGTTATAGATCCGATGCTTCACTTCAGGCTTACTGTATACCTTGGACCTTCTTATTGACGATGAAACACAGAAATTGCATCGGAATTAAATACAAAAGGCACAAAGCAGAATTAAGGTCAAGAAGACTGACTCTTCTTACTCTCTATGTTTTGAACCATTCCTGTGACACTAGTTATAGATTCCGATGCTTCACTCCAGGTTTACTGTATCCCTTGGACCTTCTTATTGACGATGAAACACAGAAATTGCATCGGAATTAAATAGAAAAGGCACAAACCCGACTTAAGGACAAAAACCTGACGCTTCTTACTGACTATGTTTTGAACCATTCCTGTGACACTAGTTATAGATCCGATGCTTCACTTCAGGTTTACTGTATCCCTTGGACCTTCTTATTGACGATGAAACACAAAAAATGCATCGGAATTAAATACAAAAGGCACAATGCCGACTTAAGTACAAGAAGACTGACTCTTCTTACTGACTATGTTTTGAACCATTCCTGTGACACTAGTTATAAATTCCGATGCTTCACTTCAGGTTTACTGTATCCCTGGACCTTCTTATTGACGATGAAACACAGAAATAGCAACGGAATTACGTACAAAAGGCACAATGCTGACTTAAGTACAAGAAGACTAACTCTTCTTACTGACTATGTTTTGAACCATTCCTGTGACACTAGTTATGGATTCCGATGCTTCACTTCAGGTTTACTGTATCCCTCTGACCTTCTTATTGACGATGAAACACAGAAATTGCATCGGAATTAATTACAAAAGGCACCAGTGCAGAATTAAGTACAAGAAGACTGACTCTACTTACTGTCTATGTTTTGAACCATTCCATTGACACTAGTTATAGATTCCGATGCTTCACTCCAGGTTTACTGTATCCCTTGGACCTTGTTATTGACGATGAAACACAGATATTGCATCGGAATTAAATAGGAAAGGTACAATGCAGTCATAAGTACAAGAAGACTGACTCTTCTTACTGACTATGATTTGAAACATTCCTGTGACACTAGTTATAGATTCCGATGCTTCAACTCAGGTTTACTGTATCCCTTGGACCTTCGTATTGACGATGAAACACAGAAATTGCATCGGAATTAAATACAAAAGGCAAAATGCCGACTTAAGTACTAGAAGACTGACTCTTCTTACTGTCTATGTTTTGAACTATCCCTGTGACACTAGTTACAGATTCCGATGCTTCACTCCAGGTTTACTGTATCCCTTGGTCCTTCTTATTGACGATGAATCACAGAAATTGCATCGGAATTAAATACAAAAGGCACAATGCCGAGTAAATTACAAGAAGACTGACTCTCCTTACTGACTATGTTTTGAACCCATCCTGTGACACTAGTTATAAATTCCGATGCTTCACTTCAGGTTTACTGTATCCCTTGGACCTTCTTATTGACGATGAAACACAGAAAATGCATCGGAATTAAATACAAAAGGCACAATGCCGACTTAAGTACAAGAAGACTGACTCTCCTTACTGACTATGTTTTGATCCATTCCTGTGACACAAGTTATAGATTCCGATGCTTCACTTCAGGTTTACTGTATCCCTTGGACATTCTTATTGACGATGAAACACAGAAATTGCATCGGAATTAAATACAAAAGGCACAATGCCGAATTAAGTTCAAGAAGACTGACTCATCTTACTGTCTATTTTTGAACCAGTCCTGTGACACTAGTAATGGACTCCGATGCTTCACTTCAGGTTTACTGTATCCCTTGGACGTATTTATTGACGATGAAACACAGAAATTGCATCGGAATTAAATACAAAAGGCACAAAGCCGAAATAAGTACTAGAAGACTGACTCTTCTTACTGTCTATGTTTTGAACCATTCCTGCGACACTAGTTATTGAATCCGATACTTCACTCCATGTTCACTGTATCCCTTGGACCTTCTTATTGACGATGAAACACAGAAATTGCATCGGAATTAAATAGAAAAGGCACAATGCCGACTTAAGAACAAGAAGTTTGACTCTTCCCACTGTCTAGGTTTTGAACCATTCCTGTGACACTAGATATAGATTCCGAAGCTTCACTTCAGGTTTACTGTATCCCTTGGACCTTCTTATTGACGATGAAACACAGAAAATGCATCGGAATTAAATACAAAAGGCACAATGCTGACTTAAGTACATGAAGACCGACTCTTCCTACTGTCTATGTTATGAACCATTCCTGTGACACTATTTACAGATTCCGATGCTTCACTCCGGGTTTACTGTATCCCTTGGACCTTCTTGTTGACGATGAAACACAGAAATAGCAACGGAATTACGTACAAAAGGCACAATGCTGACTTAAGTACAAGAAGACTAACTCTTCTTACTGACTATGATTTGAACCATTCCTGTGACACTAGTTATGGATTCCGATGCTTCACTTCAGGTTTACTGTATCCCTCTAACCTTCTTATTGACGATGAAACACAGAAATTGCATCGGAATAAAATACAAAATGCACAATGCCGATTTCAGTTCAAAAAGACTGACTCTTCTTACTGTCCATTTTTGAACCAGTCCTGTGACACTAGTTATAGACTCCGATGCTTCACTCCAGGGTTACTGTATCCCTTGGTCCTTCTTAATGACGATGAAACACAGAAATTGCATCGGAATTAAATAGTAAAGGCACAATGCCGACTTACGTACAAGAAGACTGACCCTTCTTACTGACTATGTTTGAACCATTCCTGTGACACTAGTTATAAATTCCGATGGTTCACTTCAGGTTTACTATATCCCTTGGACCTTCATATTGACGATGAAACACAGAAATTGCATCGGAATTAATTACAAAAGGCACAGTGCAGAATTAAGTACAAGAAGACTGACTCTACTTACTGTCTATGTTTTGAACCATTCCATTGACACTAGTTATAGATTCCGATGCTTCACTCCAGGTTTACTGTATCCCTTGGACCTTGTTATTGACGATGAAACACAGATATTGCATCGGAATTAAATAGGAAAGGTACAATGCAGTCATAAGTACAAGAAGACTGACTCTTCTTACTGACTATGATTTGAAACATTCCTGTGACACTAGTTATAGATTCCGATGCTTCAACTCAGGTTTACTGTATCCCTTGGACCTTCTTATTGACGATGAAACACAGAAATTGCATCGGAATTAAATACAAAAGGCAAAATGCCGACTTAAGTACACGAAGACTGACTCTTCTTACTGACAATGTTTTGAACGATTCCTGTGACACTAGTTACAGATCCCGATGCTTCACTTCAGGTTTACTGTATCCCTTGGACTTTCTTATTGACGATGAAACACAGAAATTGCATCGGAGTTAAATACAAAAGGCACAATGCCGATTTAAGTACAAGAGGATTGACTCTTCTTACTGTCTATGTTTTGAACCATTCCTGTGACACTAGTTATAAATTCCGATGCTTCACTTCAGGTTTACTGTATCCCTTGGATCTTGTTATTGACGATGAAACACAGAAATTGCATCGGAAATAATTTCAATAACCATTCCTGTGACACTAGTTATAAATTCCGATGCTTCACTTCAGGTTTCCTGTATTCCTTGGACCTTCTTATTGACGCTGAAACACAGAAATTGCATCGGAATTAAATACAATAGGTACAAAGCAGAATTAAGTACAAGAAGACTGACTCTTCTTACTGTCTATGTTTTGAACCATTCCTGTGACACTAGCTATAGATTACGATGCTTCACTTCAGGTTTCAGGTTTACTGTACCCCTCTGATCTTCTTATTGACGACGAAACACAGAAATATCATCGGAATTAATTACAAAAGGCACAATGCCGACTTAAGGACAAGAAGACTGACACTTCTTACTGTCTATGTTTTGAACCATTCCTGTGACACTAGCTATAGATTCCGAAGCTTCACTTCAGGTTTACTGTATCCCTTGGACCTTCATATTGACGATGAAACACAGAAATTGCATCGGATTTAAATAGAAAGGGCACAATGTCGACGTAAGTACAAGAAGACTGACTCTTCTTACTGTCTATGTTTTGAACCATTCCTCTGACAGTAGTAATAGATTCCGATGCTTCACTCCAGGTTTACTATATCCCATGGACCTTCTTATTGACGATGAAACACAGAAATTGCATCGGAAATAAATAGAAAAGGCACAATGCCGTCTTAAGTACAAGGAGACTGACTCTTCTTACTGACAATGTTTTGAACCATTCCATTGACACTAGTTATAAATTCCGAAGCTTCACTTCATGTTTACTGTATCCCTTGGACTTTCTTATTGAAGATGAAACACAGAAATTGTATCGGAATTAAATAGAAAAGGCACAATGCCGACTGAAGTACAAGAAGACTGACTCTTCCTGCTGTCTATGTTTTCAACCATCCCTGTGACACTAGTTATAGATTTCGATGCTTCACTTCAGGTTTACTGTATTCCTTGGACCTTCTTATTGACGATGAAACACAGAAAATGCATCGGAATTAAATACAAAAGGCACAATGCCGACTTAAGTACATGAAGACCGACTCTTCCTACTGACTATGTTTTGAACTATTCCTGTGACATCGTTATAAATTCCGATGCTTCACTCCAGGTTTACTGTATCCCTTAGACCTTGTTATTGACGATGAAACACAGAAATTGCATCGGAATTAAATACAAAAGGCACAATGCCGTATTAAGTACAAGAAGACTGACTCTTCTTACTGTTTATGTTTTCAATCATTTCTGTGACACTAGTTATAGGTTCAGATGCTTCACTCCTGGTTTACTGCATCCCTTGGACCTTCTTATTGACGATGAAACACAGAAATTGCATCGGAATTAAATACAAAAGGCACAATCCCGACTTAAGGACAACAAGATTGACTCTTCTTACTGACTATGTTTTGAACCATTCCTGTGACAGTAGCTATAGATTCCGAGGCTTCACTTCAGGTTTACTGTATCCCTCTGACCTTCTTAAAGGCGATGAAACACAGACATTGCATCGTAATTAAATACAAAAGGCACAATGCCGACTTAAGTACAAGAAGACTGACTCTTCTTACTGTCCATGTTTTGAACCATACCATTGACACTAGTTATAGATTCCGATGCTTCACTCCAGGTTTACTGTATCCCTTGGACCTTCTTATTGACGATGAAACACACAAATTGCATCGGAATGAAATAGAAATGGCACTATGCCGACTTAAGTACAAGAAGACTGACTCTTCTTACTGCCTATGTTTTGAACGATTCCTGTGACACTAGTTATAGATCCCGATGCTTCACTTCAGGTTTACTGTATCCCTTGGACCTTCTTATTGACTATGAAACACAAAAATTGCATCGGAATTAAATACAAAAGGCAAAATGCCGACTGAAGTGCACGAAGACTGACTCTTCTTACAGTCTATGATTTGAACCATTCCTGTGACACTAGTTACAGATTCCGATGCTTCACTCCAGGTTCACTGTATCCCTTGGACCTTCTTATTGACGATGAAACACAGAAATTGCATCGGAATTAAATACAAAAGGCACAATGCCGACTTAAGTACAAGAAGACTAACTCTTGTTACTGACTATGTTTTGAACCATTCCTGTGACACTAGTTATGGATTCCGATGCTTCACTTCAGGTTTACTGTATCCCTCTGACCTTCTTATTGACGATGAAACACAGAAATTGCATCGGAATTGAATACAAAAGGCACAATGCCGAATTAAGTACAAGAAGACTGACTCTTCTTACTGTCTATTTTTTGAACCTTACCATTGAGACTAGTTATAGACTCCGATGCTTCACTCCAGGTTTACTGTATCACTTGGACCTTCTTATTGACGATGAAACACAGAAATTGCATCGGAATTAAATACAAAAGGCACAATGCCGACTTCAGTACAAGAAGCCTGACTCTTCTTACTGACTATGTTTTGAACCAGTCCTGTGACACTAGTTATAAATTCCGATGCTACACTTCAGGTTTACTGTATCCCTCGGACATTCTTATTGACGATGAAACACAGAAATGGAATCGGATTTAAATACAAAAGGCACAGAGCAGTATTAAGTACAAGGAGACTGACTCTTCTTACTGTCTATGTTTTGAACCATTCCTGTGACACTAGTTATAGATTCCAATGCTTCACTCCAGGTTTACTGTATCCCTTGGACCTTCTTATTGACGATGAAACACAGAAATTGCATCGGAATTAAATACAAAAGGCAAAATGCCGACTTAAGTACACGAAGACTGACTCTTCTTACTGTCTATGTTTTGAACCATTCCTGTGACACTAGTTATAGATTCCGAAGCTTCACTCCAGGTTTGCTGTATCCCTTGGACCCTACTTATTGACGATGAAACACAGAATTTGCGTCGGAATTAAATAGAAAAGGCACAATGCCGACTTAAGTACAAGAAGACTGACTCTTCTTACTGACAATGTTTTGAACCATTCCTTTGACACTAGTTATAGATTCCGATGCTTCACTTCAGGATTACTGTATCCCTCTGACCTTCTTATTGACGATGAAACACAGAAATTGCATCGGAATTAAATAGAAAAGCACTATGCGGACTTAAGTACAAGAAGACTCACTCTTCTTACTGTCTATGTTTGGAACCATTCCTGTGACTCTAGTTATAGATGCTTCACTCCAGGTTTACTGTATCCCTTGGACCTTCTTATTGACGATGAAACACTGAAATTGCATCCGAATTAAATACAAAAGGCACAATGCCGACTTAAGGACAAGAAGACTGACTATTCTTACTGACTATGTTTTGAACCATTCCTGTGACACTAGCTATAGATTCCGATGCTTCACTTCAGGTTTACTGTATCCATATGACCTTCTTATTGACGATGAAACACAGAAATTGCATCGGAATTAAATACAAAAGGCACAATGCCGACTTAAGTACAAGAAGACTGACTCTTCTTACTGTCTATTTTTTGAACCTTACCATTGAGACTAGTTATAGACTCCGATGCTTCACTCCAGGTTTACTGTATCACTTGGACCTTCTTATTGACGATGAAACACAGAAATTGCATCGGAATTAAAAAGAAAAGGCACAATGCCGACTTAAGTACAAGAAGACTGACTCTCCCATCTGACTATGTCTTGTACCATTCCTGTGACACTAGTTATGAATTCTGATGCTTCACTTCAGATTTAGTGTATCCCTCTGACCTTCTTATTGACGATGAAACACACAAATTGCATCGGAATTAAATAGATAAGGCACTATTCCGACTTAAGTACAAGAAGACTGACTCTTCTCACTGACTATATTTGAACGATTCCTGTGACACTAGATACAGTACCCGATGCTTCACTTCAGGTTTACTGTATCCCTTGGACTTTCTTATTGACGATGAAACACAGAAATTGCATCGGAGTTAAATACAAAAGGTACAATGCCGATTTAAGTACAAGAGGACTGACTCTTCTTACTGTCTATGTTTTGAACCATTCCTGTGACACTAGTTATAAATTCCGATGCTTCACTTCAGGTTTACTGTATCCCTTGGATCTTCTTATTGACGATGAAACACAGAAATTGCATCGGAAATAAATACAATAACCATTCCTGTGACACTAGTTATGAATTCCGATGCTTCACTTCAGATTTACTGTATCCCTTGGACCTTCTTATTGACGATGAAACACAGAAATTGCATCGGAATTAAATACAATAGGTACAAAGCAGAATTAAGTACAAGAAGACTGACTCTTCTTACTGTCTATGTTTTGAACCATTCCTGTGACACTAGCTATAGATTCCGAAGCTTCACTTCAGGTTTACTGTATCCCTTGGACCTTCATATTGACGATGAAACACAGAAATTGCATCGGATTTAAATAGAAAGTGCACAATGTCGACGTAAGTACAAGAAGACTGACTCTTCTTACTGTCTATGTTTTGAACCATTCCTCTGACAGTAGTAATAGATTCCGATGCTTCACTCTTGGTTTACTATATCCCATGGACCTTCTTATTGACGATGAAACACAGAAATTGCATCGGAAATAAATAGAAAAGGCACAATGCCGACTTAAGTACAAGAAGACTGACTCTTCTTACTGACAATGTTTTGTACCATTCCATTGACACTAGTTATCAATTCCGATGCTTCACTTGAGGATTACTGCATCCCTTGGACCTTGTTATTGACGATGAAACACAGAAATTGCATCGGAATTAAATACAAATAGCACAATGCCGTATTAAGTACAAGAAGACTGACTCTTCTTACTGTCTATGTTTTGAACCATTCCTGTGACACAAGCTATAGATTACGATGCTTCACTTCAGGTTTCAGGTTTACTGTACCACTCTGACCTTCTTATTGACGATGAAACACAGAAATATCATCGGAATTAATTACAAAAGGCACAATGCCGAATTAAGTTCAAGAAGACTGACTCATCTTACTGTCTATTTTTGAACCAGTCCTGTGACACTAGTTATAGACTCCGATGCTTCACTTCAGGTTTACTGTATCCCTTGGACTTATTTATTGACGATGAAACACAGAAATTGCATCGGAATTAAATACAAACGGCGCAATGCCGACTTAAGTACAAGAAGACTGACTCTTCCCACTGTCTATGTTTTGAACCATTCCTGTGACACTAGATATAGATTCCGAAGCTTCACTTCAGGTTTACTGTATCCCTTGGACCTTCTTATTGACGATGAAACACAGAAAATGCATCGGAATTAAATACAAAAGGCACAATGCCGACTTAAGTACATGAAGACCGACTCTTCCTACTGTCTATGCTTTGAACCATTCCTGTGACACTAGTTACAGATTCCGATGCTTCACTCCGGGTTTACTGTATCCCTTGGACCTTCTTGTTGACGATGAAACACAGAAATTGCAACGGAATTAAGTACAAAAGGCACAATGCTGACTTAAGTTCAAGAAGACTAACTCTTCTTACTGACTATGTTTTGAACCATTCCTGTGACACTAGTAATGGATTCCGATGCTTCGCTTCAGGTTTACTGTATCCCTCTGACCTTCTTATTGACGATGAAACACAGAAATTGCATCGGAATAAAATACAAAATGCACAATGCCGATTTCAGTTCAAGAAGACTGACTCTTCTTACTGTCCATTTTTGAATCAGTCCTGTGACACTAGTTATAGACTCCGATGCTTCACTCCAGGTTTACTGTATCCCTTGGTCCTTCTTAATGACGATGAAACACAGAAATTGCATCGGAATTAAATACAAAAGGCACAATGTCGACGTAAGTACAAGAAGTCCGACTATTCTTACTGTCTATGTTTTGAAGCATTCCTGTGACACTAGTTATAAATTCCGATGCTTCACTTCAGGTTTACTGTATCCCTTGGACATTCTTATTGACGATGAAGCACAGAAATTACATCGGAATTAAATACAAAATGCACAAAGCAGAATTAAGTACAAGAAGTATGACTCTTCTTACTGTCTATGTTTTGAACCAATCCTGTGACACTAGTTATAGATTCCGATGCTTCACTCCAGGTTCACTGTATCCCTTGGACCTTCTTATTGACGATGAAACACAGAAATTGCATCGGAATTAAATAGAAAAGTCACAATGCCGACTTAAGGACAAGAAGACTGACTCTTCTTACTGTCTATGTTTTGAACCATTCCTGTGACACTAGTTATAGATTCCGATGCTTCACTCCAGGTTTACTGTATCCCTTGGACCTTCTTATTGACGATGAAACACAGAAATTGCATCGGAATTAATTTCAAAAGGCCCAATGCCGACATAAGGACAAGAAGTCTGACTCTTCTTACTGACTATGTTTTGAAGCATTCCTGTGACACTAGCTATAGATTCCAAAGCTTCACTTCAGGTTTACTGTATTCCTTGGACCTTCTTATTGACGATGAAACACAGAAATTGCATCGGAATTAAATACAAAAGGCACAATGCCGACTTAAGGACAAGCAGACTGACTCTTCTTACTGACTTTGTTTTGAACCATTCCTGTGACACTAGTTATTGATTCAGATGCTTCACTTCAGGTTTATTGTATCCCTCTGACCTTCTTATTGACGATGAAACACAAAAATTGCATCGGAATTAAATAGAAAAGGCACAATGTCGACGTAAGTACAAGAAGACTGACTCTTCTTACTGTCTATGTTTTGAACCATTCCTGTGACACTAGTTATAGATTCCGATGCTTCACTCCAGGTTTACTATATCCCTTGGACCTTCTTATTGACGATGAAACACAGGAATTGCATCGGAATTAAACACAAAATGCACAATGCCGACTTAAGGACAAGAAGACTGACTCTTCTTATTGACTTTGCTTTGAACCATTCCTGTGACACTAGTTATAGATTCCGATGCTTCACTTCAGGTTTATTGTATCCCTCTGACCTTCTTATTGACGATGAAACATAGAAATTGCATCGGAATTAAATAGAAAATGCACAATGCCGACTTAAGTACAAGAAGACTGACTCCTCTTACTGACTATGTTTTGAACCATTCCTGTGACACTAGTTATAGATTCCGATGCTTCACTCCAGTTTTACTGCATCCTTTTGACCTTCTTAGTGACGATGAAACACAGAAATTGCATCGGAATTAAATACAAAAGGCACAATGCCGACTTAAGTACAAGAAGACTAACTCTTCTTTCTGACTATGTTTTGAACCATTCCTGTGACACTAGTTATTGATTCCGATGCTTCACTTCAGGTTTACTGTATCCCTCGGACATTCTTATTGACGATCAAACACAGAAATGGAATCGGATTTAAATAGAAAAGGCACAGTGCAGTATTAAGTACAAGGAGACTGACTCTTCTTACTGTCTATGTTTTGAACCATTCCTGTGACACTAGTTATAGATTCCAATGCTTCACTCCAGGTTTACTGTATCCCTTGGACCTTCTTCTTGACGATGAAACACAGAAATTGCATCGGAATTAAATACAAAAGGCAAAATGCCGACTTAAGTACACGAAGACTGACTCTTCTTACTGTCTATGTTTTGAACCATTCCTGTGACACTAGTTATAAATTCCGATGCTTCACTTAAGGTTTCCTGTATTCCTTGGACCTTCTTATTGACGCTGAAACACAGAAATTGCATCGGAATTAAATACAATAGGTACAAAGCAGGATTAAGTACAAGAAGACTGACTCTTCTTACTGTCTATGTTTTGAACCATTCCTGTGACACTAGCTATAGATTACGATGCTTCACTTCAGGTATCAGGTTTACTGTACCCCTCTGACCTTCTTATTGACGACGAAACACAGAAATATCATCGGAATTAATTACAAAAGGCACAATGCCGACTTAAGGACAAGAAGACTGACACTTCTTACTGTCTATGTTTTGAACCATTCCTGTGACACTAGCTATAGATTCCGAAGCTTCACTTCAGGTTTACTGTATCCCTTGGACCTTCATATTGAGGATGAAACACAGAAATTGCATCGGATTTAAATAGAAAGGGCACAATGTCAACGTAAGTACAAGAAGACTGACTCTTCTTACTGTCTATGTTTTGAACCATTCCTGTGACAGTAGTAATAGATTCCGATGCTTCACTCCAGGTTTACTATATCCCATGGACCTTCTTATTGACGATGAAACACAGAAATTGCATCGGAAATAAATAGAAAAGGCACAATGCCGACTTAAGTACAAGAAGACTGACTCTTCTTACTGACAATGTTTTGAACCATTCCATTGACACTAGTTATAAATTCCGAAGCTTCACTTCATGTTTACTGTATCCCTTGGACTTTCTTATTGAAGATGAAACACAGAAATTGCATCGGAATTAAATAGAAAAGGCACAATGCCGACTGAAGTACAAGAAGACTGACTCTTCCTGCTGTCAATGTTTTCAATCATCCCTGTGACACTAGTTATAGATTTCGATGCTTCACTTCAGGTTTACTGTATTCCTTGGACCTTCTTATTGACGATGAAACACAGAAAATGCATCGGAATTAAATACAAAAGGCACAATGCCGACTTAAGTACATGAAGACCGACTCTTCCTACAGACTATGTTTTGAACTATTCCTGTGACAACGTTATAAATTCCGATGCTTCACTCCAGGTTTACTGTATCCCTTGGACCTTGTTATTGACGATGAAACACAGAAATTGCATCGGAATTAAATACAAAAGGCACAATGCCGTATTAAGTACAAGAAGACTGACTCTTCTTACTGTTTATGTTTTCAATCATTTCTGTGACACTAGTTATAGATTCAGATGCTTCACTCCTGGTTTACTGCATCCCTTGGACCTTCTTATTGACGATGAAACACAGAAATTGCATCGGAATTAAATACAAAAGGCACAATGCCGACTTAAGGACAACAAGATTGACTCTTCTTACTGACTATGTTTGAACCATTCCTGTGACAGTAGCTATAGATTCCGATGCTTCACTTCAGGTTTACTGTATCCCTCTGACCTTCTTAAAGGCGATGAAACACAGACATTGCATCGTAATTAAATACAAAAGGCACAATGCCGACTTAAGTACAAGAAGACTGACTCTTCTTACCGTCCATGTTTTGAACCATACCATTGACACTAGTTATAGATTCCGATGCTTCACTCCAGGTTTACTGTATCCCTTGGACCTTCTTATTGACGATGAAACACACAAATTGCATCGGAATGAAATAGAAATGGCACTATGCCGACTTAAGTACAAGAAGACTGACTCTTCTTACTGCCTATGTTTTGAACGATTCCTGTGACACTAGTTATAGATCCCGATGCTTCACGTCAGGTTTACTGTATCCCTTGGACCTTCTTATTGACTATGAAACACAAAAATTGCATCGGAATTAAATACAAAAGGCAAAATGCCGACTGAAGTGCACGAAGACTGACTCTTCTTACAGTCTATGATTTGAACCATTCCTGTGACACTAGTTACAGATTCCGATGCTTCACTCCAGGTTCACTGTATCCCTTGGACCTTCTTATTGACGATGAAACACAGAAATTGCATCGGAATTAAATACAAAAGGCACAATGCCGACTTAAGTACAAGAAGACTAACTCTTCTTACTGACTATGTTTTGAACCATTCCTGTGACACTAGTTATGGATTCCGATGCTTCACTTCAGGTTTACTGTATCCCTCTGACCTTCTTATTGACGATGAAACACAGAAATTGCATCGGAATTGAATACAAAAGGCACAATGCCGAATTAAGTTTAAGAAGACTGACTTTTCTTACTGTCTATTTTTGAACCTGTCCTGTGACACTAGTTATAGACTCCGATGCTTCACTCCAGGTTTACTGTATCCCTTGGTCCTTCTTATTGACGATTAAACACAGAAATTGCATCGGAATTAAATAGAAAAGGCACAATGCCGACTTCAGTACAAGAAGCCTGACTCTTCTTACTGACTATGTTTTGAACCAGTCCTGTGACACTAGTTATAAATTCCGATGCTACACTTCAGGTTAACTGTATCCCTCGGACATTCTTATTGACGATGAAACACAGAAATGGAATCGGATTTAAATACAAAAGGCACAGTGCAGTATTAAGTACAAGGAGACTGACTCTTCTTACTGTCTATGTTTTGAACCATTCCTGTGACACTAGTTATAGATTCCAATGCTTCACTCCAGGTTTACTGTATCCCTTGGACCTTCTTATTGACGATGAAACACAGAAATTGCATCGGAATTAAATACAAAAGGCAAAATGCCGACTTAAGTACACGAAGACTGACTCTTCTTACTGTCTATGTTTTGAACCATTCCTGTGACACTAGTTATAGATTCCGAAGCTTCACTCCAGGTTTGCTGTATCCCTTGGACCCTACTTATTGACGATGAAACACAGAATTTGCGTCGGAATTAAATAGAAAAGGCACAATGCCGACTTAAGTACAAGAAGACTGACTCTTCTTACTGACTATGTTTTGAACCATTCCTTTGACACTAGTTATAGATTCCGATGCTTCACTTCAGGATTACTGTATCCATCTGACCTTCTTATTGACGATGAAACACAGATATTGCATCGGAATTAAATAGAAAAGCACAATGCGGACTTAAATACAAGAAGACTCACTCTTCTTACTGTCTATGTTTGGAACCATTTCTGTGACACTAGTCATAGATGCTTCACTCCAGGTTTACTGTATCCCTTGGACCTTCTTATTGACGATGAAACACAGAAATTGCATCCGAATTAAATACAAAAGGCACAATGCCGACTTAAGGACAAGAAGACTGACTCTTCTTACTGACAATGTTTTGAACTATTCCTGTGACACTAGCTATAGATTCCGATGCTTCACTTCAGGTTTACTGTATCCCTATGACCTTCTTATTGACGATGAAACACAGAAATTGCATCGGAATTAAATACAAAAGGCACAATGCCGACTTAAGTACAAGAAGACTGACTCTTCTTACTGTCTATTTTTTGAACCTTACCATTGAGACTAGTTATAGACTCCGATGCTTCACTCCAGGTTTACTGTATCACTTGGACCTTCTTATTGACGATGAAACACAGAAATTGCATCGGAATTAAAAAGAAAAGGCACAATGCCGACTTAAGTACAAGAAGACTGACTCTCCTTTCTGACTATGTTTTGAACCATTCCTGTGACACTAGTTATGAATTCTGATGCTTCACTTCAGATTTAGTGTATCCCTCTGACCTTCTTATTGACGATGGAACACACAAATTGCATCGGAATTAAATAGATAAGGCACTATTCCGACTTAAGTACAAGAAGACTGACTCTTCTTACCGACTATATTTGAACGATTCCTGTGACACTAGATACAGTACCCGATGCTTCACTTCAGGTTTACTGTATCCCTTGGACTTTCTTATTGACGATGAAACACAGAAATTGCATCGGAGTTAAAAACAAAAGGTACAATGCCGATTTAAGTACAAGAGGACTGACTCTTCTTACTGTCTATGTTTTGAACCATTCCTGTGACACTAGTTATAAATTCCGATGCTTCACTTCAGGTTTACTGTATCCCTTGGATCTTCTTATTGACGATAAAACACAGAAATTGCATCGGAAATAAATACAATAACCATTCCTGTGACACTAGTTATAAATTCCGATGCTTCACTTCAGATTTACTGTATCCCTTGGACCTTCTTATTGACGATGAAACACAGAAATTGCATCGGAATTAAATACAATAGGTACAAAGCAGAATTAAGTACAAGAAGACTGACTCTTCTTACTGTCTATGTTTTGAACCATTCCTGTGACACTAGCTATAGATTACGATGCTTCACTTCAGGTTTCAGGTTAACTGTACCACTCTGACCTTCTTATTGACGATGAAACACAGAAATATCATCGGAATTAATTACAAAAGGCACAATGGCGACTTAAGGACAAGAAGACTGACACTTCTTACTGTCTATGTTTTGAATTATTCCTGTGACACTAGCTATACATTCCGAAGCTTCACTTCAGGTTTACTGTATCCCTTGGACCTTCATATTGACGATGAAACACAGAAATTGCATCGGATTTAAATAGAAAGTGCACAATGTCGACGTAAGTACAAGAAGACTGACTCTTCTTACTGTCTATGTTTTGAACCATTCCTCTGACAGTAGTAATAGATTCCGATGCTTCACTCCAGGTTTACTATATCCCATGGACCTTCTTATTGACGATGAAACACAGAAATTGCATCGGAAATAAATAGAAAAGGCACAATGCCGACTTAAGTACAAGAAGTTTGACTCTTCTTACTGACTACGTTTTGAACCATTCCTGTGACACTAGTTATAGATCAGATGCTTCACTTCAGGATTACTGCATACCTTGGACCTTCTTATTGACGATGAAACACAGAAATTGCATCGGAATTAAATACAAACGGCGGAATGCCGACTTAAGTACAAGAAGACTGACTCTTCCCACTGTCTATGTTTTGAACCATTCCTGTGACACTAGATATAGATTCCGAAGCTTCACTTCAGGTTTACTGTATCCCTTGGACCTTCTTATTGACGATGAAACACAGAAAATGCATCGGAATTAAATACAAAAGGCACAATGCCGACTTAAGTACATGAAGACCGACTCTTCCTACTGTCTATGTTTTGAACCATTCCTGTGACACTAGTTACAGATTCCGATGCTTCACTCCGGGTTTACTGTATCCCTTGTACCTTCTTGTTGACGATGAAACACAGAAATTGCAACGGAATTAAGTACAAAAGGCACAATGCTGACTTAAGTTCAAGAAGACTAACTCTTCTTACTGACTATGTTTTGAACCATTCCTGTGACACTAGTTATGGATTCCGATGCTTCGCTTCAGGTTTACTGTATTTCTCTGACCTTCTTATTGACGATGAAACACAGAAATTGCATCGGAATAAAATACAAAATGCACAATGCCGATTTCAGTTCAAGAAGACTGAATCTTCTTACTGTCCATTTTTGAACCAGTCCTGTGACACTAGTTATAGACTCCGATGCTTCACTCCATGTTTACTGTATCCCTTGGTCCTTCTTAATGACGATGAAACACAGAAATTGCATCGGAATTAAATACAAAAGGCACAATGTCGACGTAAGTACAAGAAGTCTGACTATTCTTACTGTCTATGTTTTGAACCATTCCTGTGACACTAGTTATAAATTCCGATGCTTCACTTCAGGTTTACTGTATCCCTTGGACATTCTTATTGACGATGAAGCACAGAAATTACATCGGAATTAAATACAAAATGCACAAAGCAGAATTAAGTACAAGAAGTCTGACTCTTCTTACTGTCTTTGTTTTGAACCAATCCTGTGACACTAGTTATAGATTCCGATGCTTCACTCCAGGTTCACTGTATCCCATGGACCTTCTTATTGACGATGAAACACAGAAATTGCATCGGAATTAAATAGAAAAGGCACAATGCCGACTTAAGGACAAGAAGACTGACTCTTCTTACTGTCTATGTGTTGAACCATTCCTGTGACACTAGTTATAGATTCCGATGCTTCACTCCAGGTTTACTGTATCCCTTGGACCTTCTTATTGACGATGAAACACAGAAATTGCATCGGAATTAATTACAAAAGGCACAATGCCGACATAAGGACAAGAAGTCTGACTCTTCTTACTGACTATGTTTTGAAGCATTCCTGTGACACTAGCTATAGATTCCAAAGCTTCACTTCAGGTTTACTGTATCCCTTGGACCTTCTTATTGACGATGAAACACAGAAATTGCATCGGAATTAAATACAAAAGGCACAATGCCGACTTAAGGACAAGCAGACTGACTCTTCTTACTGACTTTGTTTTGAACCATTCCTGTGACACCAGTTATTGATTCAGATGCTTGACTTCAGGTTTATTGTATCCCTCTGACCTTCTTATTGACGATGAAACACAAAAATTGCATCGGAATTAAATAGAAAAGGCACAATGTCGACGTAAGTACAAGAAGACTGACTCTTCTTACTGTCTATGTTTTGAACCATTCCTGTGACACTAGTTATAGATTCCGATGCTTCACTCGAGGTTTACTATATCCCTTGGACCTTCTTATTGACGATGAAACACAGGAATTGCATCGGAATTAAACACAAAATGCACAATGCCGACTTAAGGACAAGAAGACTGACTCTTCTTATTGACTTTGCTTTGAAACATTCCTGTGACACTAGTTATAGATTCCGATGCTTCACTTCAGGTTTATTGTATCCCTTTGACCTTCTTATTGACGATGAAACATAGAAATTGCATCGGAATTAAATAGAAAATGCACAATGCCGACTTAAGTACAAGAAGACTGACTCCTCTTACTGACTATGTTTTGAACCATTCCTGTGACACTAGTTATAGATTCCGATGCTTCACTCCATTTTTACTGCATCCTTTTGACCTTCTTAGTGACGATGAAACACAGAAATTGCATCGGAATTAAATACAAAAGGCACAATGCCGACTTAAGTACAAGAAGACTAACTCTTCTTTCTGACTATGTTTTGAACCATTCCTGTGACACTAGTTATTGATTCCGATGCTTCACTTCAGGTTTACTGTATCCCTCTGACCTTCTTATTGACGATGAAACACAGAAATTGCACCGGAATTAAATAGAAAAGGCACAATGCCGACTTAAGTACAAGAAGACTGACTCTTCTTACTGCCTATGTTTTGAACCATCCCGGTGACACTAGTTATAGATTCCGATGCTTCACTCCAAGTTTACTGTATCCCTTGGTCCTTCTTATTGACGATGAAACACAGAAATTGCATCGGAATTAAATACAAAAGGCACATCGCCGACTTAAGTACAAGAAGACTGACTCTTCTTACTGTCTATGTTTTGAAACATTCCTGTGACACTAGTTATCAATTCCGATGCTTCACTTCGGGTTTACTGTACCCCTTGGACCTTCTTATGGACGATGAAACACAGAAATTGCATCGGAATTAAATACAAAAGACACAATGCTGACTTAAGTACAAGAGGACTGACTCTTCTTACTGACTATGTTTTGAACCATTCCATTGACACTAGTTATAGATTCCGATGCTTCACTCCATGTTTACTGTATCCCTTGGACCTTCTTATTGACGATGAAACACAGAAATTGCATCGGAATTAAATACAAAAGGCACAAAGCCGACTTAAGGACAAGAAGACTGACTCTTCTTACTGACTTTGCTTTGAACCATTTCTGTGACACTAGTTATAGATTCCGATGCTTCAATTCAGGTTTATTGTATCCCTCTGACCTTCTTATTGACGATGAAACACAGAAATTGCATCGGAATTAAATAGAAAAGGCACAATGTCGACGTAAGTTCAAGAAGACTGACTCTTCTTACTGTCTATGTTTTGAACCATTCCTGTGACACTAGTTATAGATTCCGATGCTTCACTCCAGGTTTACTATATCCCTTGGACCTTCTTATTGATGATGAAACACAGAAATTGCATCGGAATTAATTACAAAAGACACAATGCCGACTTAAGTACAAGAAGACTGACTCTTCTTACTGACTATGTTTTGAACCATTCCATTGACACTAGTTATAGATTCCGATGCTTCACTCCATGTTTACTGTATCCCTTGGACCTTCTTATTGACGATGAAACACAGAAATTGCATCGGAATTAAATACAAAAGGCACAAAGCCGACTTAAGGACAAGAAGACTGACTCTTCTTACTGACTTTGCTTTGAACCATTTCTGTGACACTAGTTATAGATTCCGATGCTTCAATTCAGGTTCATTGTATCCCTCTGACCTTCTTATTGACGATGAAACACAGAAATTGCTTCGGAATTAAATGAAAAGGCATAATGTCGACTTAAGTACAAGAAGACTGACTCTTCTTACTGGCTATGTTTTGAACCATTCCTGTGACACTAGTTATAGATTCCGATGCTTCACTCCAGGTTTACTGTATCCCTTAAACCTTCTTCTTTACGATGAAACACAGAAATTGCATCGGAATTAAAAAGAAAAGGCACAATCCCGACTTAAGTACACGAAGACTGACTCATCTTACTGACTATGTTTTGAACCATTCCTGTGACACTAGTTATAGATTCCGATGCTTCACTCCAGGGTTACTGTATCCCTTGGACCTTCTTATTGACGATGAAACACAGAAATTGCATCGGAATTTAATAGAAAAGGCAGAAAGCCGACTTTAGGACAAAAACCTGACGCTTCTTACTGACTATGTTTTGAACCATTCCTGTGACACTAGTTATAGATCCGATACTTCACTTCAGGTTTACTGTATCCCTTGGACCTTCTTATTGACGATGAAACACCGAAAATGCATCGGAATTAAATACAAAAGGCACAATGCCGACATAAGTACAAGAAGATTGACTCTTCTTACTGACTATGTTTTGAACCATTCCTGTGACACTAGTTATAGATTCCGATGCTTCACTCCAGGTTTACTATATCCCTTGGACCTTCTTATTGATGATGAAACACAGAAATTGCATCGGAATTAATTACAAAAGACACAATGCCGACTTAAGTACAAGAAGACTGACTCTTCTTACTGACTATGTTTTGAACCATTCCATTGACACTAGTTATAGATTCCGATGCTTCACTCCATGTTTACTGTATCCCTTGGACCTTCTTATTGACGATGAAACACAGAAATTGCATCGGAATTAAATACAAAAGGCACAAAGCCGACTTAAGGACAAGAAGACTGACTCTTCTTACTGACTTTGCTTTGAACCATTTCTGTGACACTAGTTATAGATTCCGATGCTTCAATTCAGGTTCATTGTATCCCTCTGACCTTCTTATTGACGATGAAACACAGAAATTGCTTCGGAATTAAATGAAAAGGCACAATGTCGACTTAAGTACAAGAAGTCTGACTCTTCTTACTGTCTATGTTTTGAACCACTCCTGTGACACTAGTTATAGATTCCGATGCTTCACTCCAGGTTCACTGTATCCCTTGGACCTTCTTATTGACGATGAAAAACAGAAATTGCTTCGGAATTAAATAGAAAAGGCACAATGCCGACTTAAGGACAAGAAGACTGACTCTTCTTACTGTCTATGTTTTGAACCATTCCTGTGACACTAGTTATAGATTCCGATGCTTCCCTCCAGGTTTACTGTATCCCTTGGACCTTCTTATTGACGATAAACACAGAAATTGCATCGGAATTAATTACAAAAGGCACAATGCCGACATAAGGACAAGAAGACTGACTCTTCTTACTGACTATGTTTTGAAGCATTCCTTTGACACTAGCTATAGATTCCGAAGCTTCACTTCAGGTTTACTGTATCCCTTGGACCTTCTTATTGACGATGAAACACAGAAATTGCATCGGAATTAAATATAAAAGGCACAATGCCGACTTAAGGACAAGCAGACTGACTCTTCTTACTGACTTTGTTTTGAACCATTCCTGTGACACTAGTTATTGATTCAGATGCTTCCCTTCAGGTTTATTGTATCCCTCTGACCTTCTTATTGACGATGAAACACAAAAATTGCATCGGAATTAAATAGAAAAGGCACAATGTCGACGTAAGTACAAGAAGACTGACTCTCCTTGCTGACTATGTTTTGAACCATTCCATTGACACTAGTTATAGATTCCGATGCTTCACTCCAGGTTTACTATATCCCTTGGACCTTCTTATTGACGATGAAACACAGGAATTGCATCGGAATTAAATACAAAAGGCACAATGCCGACTTAAGGACAAGAAGACTGACTCTTCTTATTGACATTGCTTTGAACCATTCCTGTGACACTAGTTATAGATTCCGATGCTTCACTTCACGTTTATTGTATCCCTCTGACCTTCTTATTGACGATGAAACACAGAAATTGCGTCGGAATTAAATAGAAAATGCACAATGCCGACTTAAGTACAAGAAGACTGACTCCTCTTACTGACTATGTTTTGAACCATTCCTGTGACACTAGTTATAGATTCCGATGCTTCACTCCAGGTTTACTGCATCCCTTGGACCTTCTTAGTGACTATGAAACACAGAAATTGCATCGGAATTAAATACAAAAGGCACAATGCCGACTTAAGTACAAGAAGACTAACTCTTCTTTCTGACTATGTTTTGAACCAATCCTGTGACACTAGTTATTGATTCCGATGCTTCACTTCAGGTTTACTGTATCCCTCTGACCTTCTTATTGACGATGAAACACAGAAATGGCATCGGAATTAAATAGAAAAGGCACATCGCCGACTTAAGTTCAAGAAGACTGACTCTTCTTACTGACTATGTTTGAACCATTCCTGTGACACTAGTTATCAATTCCGATGCTTCACTTCAGGTTTACTGTATCCCTTGGACCTTCTTATGGACGATGAAACACAGAAATTGCATCGGATTTAAATACAAAAGGCACAATGCCGACCTAAGTACAAGATGACTAACTCTTCTTACTGACTATGTTTTGAACCATTCCTGTGACACTAGCTATAGATTCCGATGCTTCACTTCATGTTTATTGTATCTCTCTGACCTTCTTATTGACGATGAAACACAGAAATTGCATCGGAATTAAATAGAAAAGGCACAATGTCGACGTAAGTACAAGAAGTCTGACTCTTCTCACTGTCTATGTTTTGAACCATTCCTGTGACACTAGTTATAGATTCCGATGCTTCACTCCAGTTTTACTATATCCCTTGGACCTTCTTATTGACGATGCAACACAGAAATTGCATCGGAATTAAAAAGAAAAGGCACAATGCCGACTTAAGTACAAGATGACTGACTCCTCTTACTGACTATGTCTTGAACCATTCCATTGACACTAGTTATAGATTCCGATGCTTCACTCTAGGTTTACTGTATCCCTTGGACCTTCGTATTGACGATGAAACACAGAAATTGCATCGGAATTAAATAGAAAAGGCACAATGCCGACTTAAGTTCAAAAACCTGACTCTTCTTACTGACTATGTTTTGAACCATTCCTGTGACACTAGTTATAGATCCGATGCTTCACTTCAGGCTTACTGTATACCTTGGACCTTCTTATTGACGATGAAACACAGAAATTGCATCGGAATTAAATACAAAAGGCACAATGCAGAATTAAGGCCAAGAAGACTGACTCTTCTTACTCTCTATGTTTTGAACCATTCCTGTGACACTAGTTATAGATTCCGATGCTTCACTCCAGGTTTACTGTATCCCTTGGACCTTCTTATTGACGATGAAACACAGAAATTGCATCGGAATTAATTTCAAAAGGCACAATGCCGACATAAGGACCAGAAGACTGACTCTTCTTACTGACTATGTTTTCAAGCATTCCTGTGACACTAGCTATAGATTCCGAAGCTTCACTTCAGGTTTACTGTATCCCTTGGACCTTCTTATTGACGATGAAACACAGAAATTTCATCGGAATGAAATACAAAAGGCACAATGCCGACTTAAGGACAAGAAGACTGACTCTTCTTACTGACTTTGCTTTGAACCATTCCTGTGACATTAGTTATAGATTCCGATGCTTCACTTCAGGTTTATTGTATCCCACTGACCTTCTTATTGACGATGAAACACAGAAATTGCATCGGAATTAAATAGAAAAGGCAAAATGTCGACGTAAGTACAAGAAGACTGACTCTTCTTACTGTCTATGTTTTGAACAATTCCTGTGACACTAGTTATAGATTCCGATGCTTCACTCCAGGTTTACTATACCCCTTGGACCTTCTTATTGATGATGAAACACAGAAATTGCATCGGAATTAAGTACAAAAGGCACAATGCCGACTTAAGTACAAGAAGACTGACTCTTCTTACTGACTATGTTTTGAACCATTCCATTGACACTAGTTATAGATTCCGATGCTTCACTCCATGTTTACTGTATCCCTTGGACCTTCTTATTGACGATGAAAAACAGAAATTGCATCGGAATTAAATACAAAAGGCACAAAGCCGACTTAAGGACAAGAAGACGGACTCTTCTTACTGACTTTGCTTTGAACCATTCCTGTGACACTAGTCATAGATTCCGATGCTTCACTTCAGGTTCATTGTATCCCTCTGACCTTCTTATTGACGATGAAACACAGAAATTGCTTCGGAATTAAATGAAAAGGCACAATGCCGACTTAAGTACAAGAAGACTGACTCTTCTTACTGACTATGTTTTGAACCATTCCTGTGACACTAGTTATAGATTCCGATGCTTCACTCCAGGTTTACTGTATCCCTTAAACCTTCTTGTTTACGATGAAACACAGAAATTGCATCGGAATTAAAAAGAAAAGGCACAATGCCGACTTAAGTACAAGAAGACTGACTCATCTTACTGACTATGTGTTGAACCATTCCGGAGACACTAGTTATAGATTCCGATGCTTCACTCCAGGTTTACTGTATCCCTTGGACCTTCTTATTGACGATGAAACACAGAAATTGCATCGTAATTAAATAGAAAAGGCACAAAGCCGACTTAAGAACAAAAACCTGACGCTTCTTACTGACTATGTTTTGAACCATTCCTGTGACACTAGTTATAGATCCGATGCTTCACTTCAGGTTTACTGTATCCCTTGGACCTTCTTATTGACGATGAAACACAAAAAATGCATCGGAATTAAATACAAAAGGCACAATGCCGACTTAAGTACAAGAAGACTGACTCTTCTTACTGACTATGTTTTGAACCATTCCTGTGACACTAGTTATAAATTCCGATGCTTCACTTCAGGTTTACTGTATCCCTTGGACCTTCTTATTGACGATGAAACACAGAAATTGCATCGGAATTAAATACAAAATGCACTAAGCAGAATTAAGTACAAGAAGTCTGACTCTTCTTACTGTCTATGTTTTGAACCATTCCTGTGACAGTAGTTATAGATTCCGATGCTTCACTCCAGGTTCACTGTATCCCTTGGACCCTACTTATTGACGATGAAACACAGAAATTGCATCGGAATTAAATAGAAAAGGCACAATGCCGACTTAAGGACAAGAAGACTGACTCTTCTTACTGACCATGTTTTGAACCATTCCTGTGACACTAGTTATAGATTCCGATGCTCCACTTCAGGATTACTGTATCCCTCTGACCTTCTTATTGACGATGAAACACAGAAATTGCATCGGAATTAAATAGAAAAGGCACAATGCTGACTTAAGTACAAGAAGACTGACTCTTCTTACTGTCTATGTTTTGAACCATCCCTGTGACACTAGTTACAGATTCCGATGCTTCACTCCAGGTTTACTGTATCCCTTGGTCCTTCTTATTGACGATGAATCACAGAAATTGCATCGGAATAAATACAAAAGGCACAATGCTGACTAAAGTACAAGAAGACTGACTCTCCTTACTGACTATGTTTTGAACCCTTCCTGTGACACTAGTTATAAATTACGATGCTTCACTTCAGGTTTACTGTATCCCTTGGACCTTCTTATTGACGAGGAAACACAGAAAATGCATCGGATTTAAATACAAAAGGCACAATGCCGACTTAAGTACAAGAAGAGTGACTCTCCTTACTGACTATGTTTTGAACCATTCCTGTGACACAAGTTATAGATTCCGATGCTTCACTTCAGGTTTACTGTATCCCTTGGACATTCTTATTGACGATGAAACACAGAAATTGCATCGGAATTAAATACAAAAGGCACAATGCCGAATTAAGTTCAAGAAGACTGACTCATCTTACTGTCTATTTTTGAACCAGTCCTGTGACACTAGTTATAGACTCCGATGCTTCACTTCAGGTTTACTGAATCCGTTGGTCTTATTTATTGACGATGAAACACAGAAATTGCATCGGAATTAAATACAAAAGGCACAAAGCCGAAATAAGTACAAGAAGACTGACTCTCCTTACTGTCTATGTTTTGAACCATTCCTGCGACACTAGTTATTGAATCCGATACTTCACTCCATGTTCACTGTATCCCTTGGACCTTCGTATTGACGATGAAACACAGAAATTGCATCGGAATTAAATAGAAAAGGCACAATGCCGACTTAAGTACAAGAAGTTTGACTCTTCTTACTGACTACGTTTTGAACCATTCCTGTGACACTAGTTATAGATCAGATGCTTCACTTCAGGTTTACTGCATACCTTGGACCTTCTTATTGACGATGAAACACAGAAATTGCATCGGAATTAAATACAAACGGCGCAATGCCGACTTAAGTACAAGAAGACTAACTCTTCCCACTGTCTATGTTTTGAACCATTCCTGTGACACTAGATATAGATTCCGAAGCTTCACTTCAGGTTTACTGTATCCCTTGGACCTTCTTATTGACGATGAAACACAGAAAATGCATCGGAATTAAATAAAAAAGGCACAATGCCGACTTAAGTACATGAAGACCTACTCTTCCTACTGTCTATGTTTTGAACCATTCCTGTGACACTATTTACAGATTCCGATGCTTCACTCCTGGTTTACTGTATCCCTTGGACCTTCTTGTTGACGATGAAACACAGAAATTGCATCGGAATTAAATAGAAAAGGCACAATGCCGACTGAAGTACAAGAGGACTGACTCTTCTTACTGACTATGATTTGAACCATTCCTGTGACACTAGTCATAGATCCGATGCTTCACTTCAGGTTTACTGTATATCCTGGACCTTCTTATTGACGATGAAACACAGCAATTGCATCGGAATTAAATACAAACGGCAGCAATGCCGACTTAAGTACAAGAAGACTGACTCTTCCTACTGTCTATGTTTTCAACCATCCCTGTGACACTAGTTATAGATTTCGATGCTTCACTTCAGGTTTACTGTATTCCTTGGACCTTCTTATTGACGATGAAACACAGAAAATGCATCGAAATTAAATACAAAAGGCACAATGCCGACTTAAGTACATGAAGACCGACTCTTCCTACTGACTATGTTTTGAACCATTCCTGTGACACCCGTTATAAATTCCGATGCTTCACTTGAGGTTTTCTGTATCCCTTGGACCTTGTTATTGACGATGAAACACTGAAATTGCATCGGAATTAAATACAAAAGGCACAATGCCGTATTAAGTACAAGAAGACTGACTCTTCTTACTGTTTATGTTTTCAATCATTTCTGTGACACCAGTTATGGATTCAGATGCCTCACTCCTGGTTTACTGCATCCCTTGGACCTTCTTATTGACGATGAAACACAGAAATTGCATCGGAATTAAATACAAAAGGCACAATGCCGACTTAAGGACAACAAGATTGACTCTTCTTACTGACTATGTTTTGAACCATTCCTGTGACAGTAGCTATAGATTCCGATGCTTCACTTCAGGTTTACTGAACCCATCTGACCTTCTTATTGACGATGAAACACAGATATTGCATCGTAATTAAATACAAAAGGCACAATGCCGATTTAAGTACAAGATGACTGACTCTTCTTACCGTCCATGTTTTGAACCATACCATTGACACTAGTTATAGATTCCGATGCTTCACTCCCGGTTTACTGTATCCCTTGGAACTTCTTATTGACGATGAAACACACATATTGCATCGGAATTATATAGAAATGGCACTATGCCGACTTAAGTACAAGAAGACTGACTCTTCTTACTGTCTATGTTGTGAACGATTCCTGTGACACTAGTTATAGATCCCGATGCTTCACTTCAGGTTTACTGTATCCCTTGGACCTTCTTATTGACTATGAAACACAAAAATTGCATCGGAATTAAATACAAAAGGCAAAATGCCGACTGAAGTGCACGAAGACTGACTCTTCTTACAGTCTATGATTTGAACCACTCCTGTGACACTAGTTACAGATTCCGATGCTTCACTCCAGGTTCACTGTATCCCTTGGACCTTCTTATTGACGATGAAACACAGAAATTGCATCGGAATTAAATACAAAAGGCACAATGCCGACTTAAGTACAAGAAGACTAACTCTTCTTACTGACTATGTTTTGAACCATTCCTGTGACACTAGTTATGGATTCCGATGCTTCACTTCAGGTTTACTGTATCCCTCTGACCTTCTTATTGACGATGAAACACAGAAATTGCATCGGAATTGAATACAAAAAGGCACAATGCCGAATTAAGTTCAAGAAGACTGACTTTTCTTACTGTCTATTTTTGAACCTGTCCTGTGACACTAGTTATAGACTCCGATGCTTCACTCCAGGTTTACTGTATCCCTTGGTCCTTCTTATTGACGATTAAACACAGAAATTGCATCGGAATTAAATAGAAAAGGCACAATGCCGACTTAAGTACAAGAAGCCGGACTCTTCTTACTATGTTTTGAACCACTCCTGTGACACTAGTTATAGATTCCAATGCTTCACTCCAGGTTTACTGTATCCCTTGGACCTTCTTATTGACGATGAAACACAGAAATTGCATCGGAATTAAATACAAAAGGCAAAATGCCGAATTAAGTACACGAAGACTGACTCTTCTTACTGTCTATGTTTTGAACCATTCCTGTGACACTAGTTATAGATTCCGAAGCTTCACTCCAGCTTTGCTGTATCCCTTGGACACTACTTATTGACGATGAAACACAGAATTTGCGTCGGAATTAAATAGAAAAGGCACAATGCCGACTTAAGTACAAGAAGACGGACTCTATTTACTGACTATGTTTTGAACCATTCCTTTGACACTAGTTATAGATTCCGATGCTTCACTTCAGGATTACTCTATCCCTCTGACCTTCTTATTGACGATGAAACACAGAAATTGCATCGGAATTAAATAGAAAAGCACAATGCGGACTTAAGTACAAGAAGACTGACTCTTCCCACTGTCTATGTTTTGAACCATTCCTGTGGCACTAGATATAGATTCCGAAGCTTCACTTCAGGTTTACTGTATCCCTTGGACCTTCTTATTGACGATGAAACACAGAAAATGCATCGGAATTAAATACAAAAGGCACAATGCCGACTTAAGTACATGAAGACCGACTCTTCCTACTGTCTATGTTTTGAACCATTCCTGTGACACTAGTTACAGATTCCGATGCTTCACTCCTGGTTTACTGTATCCCTTGGACCTTCTTGTTGACGATGAAACACAGAAATTGCAACGGAATTAAGTACAAAAGGCACAATGCTGACTTAAGTTCAAGAAGACTAACTCTTCTTACTGACTATGTTTTGAACCATTCCTGTGACACTAGTTATAAATTCCGATGCTTCACTTCAGATTTTCTGTATCCCTTGGACCTTCTTATTGACGATGAAACACAGAAATTGCATCGGAATTAAATACAATAGGTACAAAGCAGAATTAAGTACAAGAAGACTGACTCTTCTTACTGTCTATGTTTTGAACCATTCCGGTGACACTAGCTATAGATTACGATGCTTCACTTCAGGTTTCAGGTTTACTGTACCCCTCTGACCTTCATATTGACGATGAAACACAGAAATATCATCGGAATTAATTACAAAACGCACAATGCCGACTTAAGGACAAGAAGACTGACACTTCTTACTGTCTATGTTTTGAACCATTCCTGTGACACTAGCTATAGATTCCGAAGCTTCACTTCAGGTTTACTGTATCCCTTGGACCTTCATATTGTCGAAGAAACACAGAAATTGCATCGGATTTAAATAGAAAGTGCACAATGTCGACGTAAGTACAAGAAGACTGACTCTTCTTACTGTCTATGTTTTGAACCATTCCTCTGACAGTAGTAATAGATTCCGATGCTTCACTCCAGGTTTACTATATCCCATGGACCTTCTTATTGACGATGAAACACAGAAATTGCATCGGAAATAAATAGAAAATGCACAATGCCGACTTAAGTACAAGAAGACTGACTCTTCTTACTGACAATGTTTTGTACCATTCCATTGACACTAGTTATCAATTCCGATGCTGCACTTCATGTTTACTGTATCCCTTGGACTTTCTTATTGACGATGAAACACAGAAATTGCATCGGAATTAAATAGAAAAGGCACAATGCCGACTGAAGTACAAGAAGACTGACTCTTCTTACTGACTATGCTTTCAACCATCCCTGTGACACTAGCTATAGATTTCGATGCTTCACTTCAGGTTTACTGTATTCCTTGGACCTTCTTATTGACGATGAAACACAGAAATTGCATCGGAATTAAATACAAAAGGCACAATGCCGACTTAAGTACATGAAGACCGACTCTTCCTACTGACTATGTTTTGAACCATTCCTGTGACACCCGTTATAAATTCCGATGCTTCACTTGAGGTTTACTGTATTGCTTGGACCTTGTTATTGACGATGAAACACAGAAATTGCATCGGAATTAAATACAAAAGGCACAATGCCGACTTAAGTACATGAAGACCGACTCTTCCTACTGTCTATGTTTTGAACCATTCCTGTGACACTAGATATAGATTCCGAAGCTTCACTTCAGGTTTACTGTATCCCTTGGACCTTCTTATTGACGATGAAACACAGAAAATGCATCGGAATTAAATACAAAAGGCACAATGCCGACTTAAGTACACGAAGACCGACTCTTCCTACTGTCTATGTTTTGAACCATTCCTGTGACACTAAATACAGATTCCGATGCTTCACTCCGGGTTTACTGTATCCCTTGGACCTTCTTATTGACGATGAAACACAGAAATTGCATCGGAATTAAATGGGAAAGGTACAATGCCGTCATAAGTACAAGAAGACTGACTCTTCTTACTGACTATGATTTGAAACATTCCTGTGACACTAGTTATGGATTCCGATGCTTCACTTCAGGTTTACTGTATCCCTCTGACCTTCTTATTGACGATGAAACACAGAAATTGCATCGGAATAAAATACAATATGCACAATGCCGATTTCAGTTCAAGAAGACTGACTCTTCTTACTGTCCATTTTTTAACCAGTCCTGTGACACTAGTTATAGACTCCTATGCTTCACTCCAGGTTTACTGTTTCCCTTGGTCCTTCTTAATGACGGTGAAACATAGAAATTGCATCGGAATTAAATAGAAAAGGCACAATGCCGTCTTAAGTACAAGAAGACTGACTCTTCTTACTGACTATGTTTGAACCATTCCTGTGACACTAGTTATAAATTCCGATGGTTCACTTCAGGTTTACTATATCCCTTGGATCTTCATATTGACGATGAAACACAGAAATTGCATCGGAATTAATTACAAAAGGCACAGTGCAGAATTAAGTACAGGAAGACTGACTCTACTTACTGTCTATGTTTTGAACCATTCCATTGACACTAGTTATAGATTCCGATGCTTCACTCCAGGTTTACTGTATCCCTTGGACCTTGTTATTGACGATGAAACACAGATATTGCATCGGAATTAAATGGGAAAGGTACAATGCCGTCATAAGTACAAGAAGACTGACTCTTCTTACTGACTATGATTTGAAACATTCCTGTGACACTAGTTATAGATTCCGATGCTTCACCTCAGGATTACTGTATCCCTTGGACCTTCTTATTGACGATGAAACACAGAAATTGCATCGGAATTAAATACAAAAGGCAAAATGCCGACTTAAGTACACGAAGACTGACTCTTCTTACTGTCTATGTTTTGTACCATTCCTGTGACACTAGTTATAGATTCCGATGCTTCACTCCAGGTTTACTGTATCACTTGGACCTTCTTATTGACGATGAAACACAGAAATTGCATCGGAATTAAAAAGAAAAGGCACAATGCCGACTTAAGTAAAAGAAGACTGACTCTCCTTTCTGACTATGTTTTGAACCATTCCTGTGACACTAGTTATGAATTCTGATTCTTCACTTCAGGTTTAGTGAATCCCTCTGACCTTCTTATCGACGATGAAACACACAAATTGCATCGGAATTAAATAGATAAGGCACTATTCCGACTTAAGTACAAGAAGACTGACTCTTCTTACTGACAATGTTTTGAACGATTCCTGTGACACTAGTTACAGATCCCGATGCTTAACTTCAGGTTTACTGTATCCCTTGGACTTTCTTATTGACGATGAAACACAGAAATTGCATCGGAGTTAAATACAAAAGGCACAATGCCGATTTAAGTGCAAGAGGACTGACTCTTCTTACTGTCTATGTATTGAACCATTCCTGTGACACTAGTTATAAATTCCGATGCTTCACTTCAGGTTTACTGTATTCCTTGGATCTTCTTATTGACGATGAAACACAGAAATTGCATCGGAAATAAAGACAATAACCATTCCTGTGACACTAGTTATAAATTCCGATGCTTCACTTGAGGTTTACTGTATCCCTTGGACCTTGTTATTGACGATGAAACACAGAAATTGCTTCGGAATTAAATACAAAAGGCACAATGCCGTATTAAGTACAAGAAGACTGACTCTTCTTACTGTTTATGTTTTGAACCATTTCTGTGACACTAGTTATAGTTTCAGATGCTTCACTCCTGGTTTACTACATCCCTTGGACCTTCTTATTGACGATGAAACACAGAAATTGCATCGGAATTAAATACAAAAGGCACAATGCCGACTTAAGGACAACAAGATTGACTCTTCTTACTGACTATGTTTTGAACCATTCCTGTGACAGTAGCTATAGATTCCGATGCTTCACTTCAGGTTTACTGTATCCCTCTGACCTTCTTAATGGCGATGAAACACAGACATTGCATTGTAAGTAATTATAAAAGGCACAATGCCGACTTAAGTACAAGAAGACTGACTCTTCTTACCGTCCATGTTTTGAACCATACCATTGACACTAGTTATAGATTCCGATGCTTCACTCCAGGTTTACTGTATCCCTTGGACCTTCTTATTGACGATGAAACACACAAATTGCATCGGAATTAAATAGAAAAGGCACTATGCCGACTTAAGTACAAGAAGACTGACTCTTCTTACTGTCTATGTTTTGAACGATTCCTGTGACACTAGTTATAGATTCCGATGCTTCACTCCAGGTTTACTGTATCCCTTGGACCTTCTTATTGACTATGAAACACAAAAATTGCATCGGAATTAAATACAAAAGGCAAAATGCCGACTGAAGTGCACGAAGACTGACTCTTCTTACAGTCTATGATTTGAACCATTCCTGTGACACTAGTTACAGATTCCGATGCTTCACTCCAGGTTCACTGTATCCCTTGGACCTTCTTATTGACGATGAAACACAGAAATTGCATCGGAATTAAATACAAAAGGCACAATGCCGACTTAAGTGCAAGAAGACTAACTCTTCTTACTGACTATGTTTTGAACCATTCCTGTGACACTAGTTATGGATTCCGATGCTTCACTTCAGGTTTACTGTATCCCTCTGACCTTCTTATTGACGATGAAACACAGAAATTGCATCGGAATTGAATACAAAAGGCACAATGCCGAATTAATTTCAAGAAGACTGACTCTTCTTACTGACTATGTTTTGAACCAGTCCTGTGACACTAGTTATAAATTCCGATGCTACACTTCAGGTTTACAGTATCCCTTGGACATTCTTATTGACGATGAAACACAGAAATTGAATCGGATTTAAATACAAAAGGCACAGTGCAGAATTAAGTACAAGGGGACTGACTCTTCTTACTGTCTATGTTTTGAACCATTCCTGTGACACTAGTTATAGATTCCAATGCTTCACTCCAGGTTTACTGTATCCCTTGGACCTTCTTATTGACGATGAAACACAGAAATTGCATCGGAATTAAATACAAAAGGCAAAATGCCGACTTAAGTACACGAAGACTGACTCTTCTTACTCTCTATGTTTTGAACCATTCCTGTGACACTAGTTATAGATTCCGAAGCTTCACTCCAGGTTTGCTGTATCCCTTGGACCCTACTTATTGACGATGAAACACAGAAATTGCGTCGGAATTAAATAGAAAAGCACAATGCGGACTTAAGTACAAGAAGACTGACTCTTCTTACTGACTATGTTTTGAACCATTCCTGTGACACTAGTTATAAATTCCGATGCTTCACTTCAGATTTTCTGTATCCCTTGGACCTTCTTATTGACGATGAAACACAGAAATTGCATCGGAATTAAATACAATAGGTACAAAGCAGAATTAAGTACAAGAAGACTGACTCTTCTTACTGTCTATGTTTTGAACCATTCCGGTGACACTAGCTATAGATTACGATGCTTCACTTCAGGTATCAGGTTTACTGTACCCCTCTGACCTTCATATTGACGATGAAACACAGAAATATCATCGGAATTAAGTACAAAAGGCACAATGCCGACTTAAGGACAAGAAGACTGACACTTCTTACTGTCTATGTTTTGAACCATTCCTGTGACACTAGCTATAGATTCCGAAGCTTCACTTCAGGTTTACTGTATCCCTTGGACCTTCATATTGTCGATGAAACACAGAAATTGCATCGGATTTAAATAGAAAGTGCACAATGTCGACGTAAGTACAAGAAGACTGACTCTTCTTACTGTCTATGTTTTGAACCATTCCTCTGACAGTAGTAATAGATTCCGATGCTTCACTCCAGGTTTACTATATCCCATGGACCTTCTTATTGACGATGAAACACAGAAATTGCATCGGAAATAAATAGAAAATGCACAATGCCGACTTAAGTACAAGAAGACTGACTCTTCTTACTGACAATGTTTTGTACCATTCCATTGACACTAGTTATCAATTCCGATGCTTCACTTCATGTTTACTGTATCCCTTGGACTTTCTTATTGACGATGAAACACAGAAATTGCATCGGAATTAAATAGAAAAGGCACAATGCCGACTGAAGTACAAGAAGACTGACTCTTCTTACTGACTATGCTTTCAACCATCCCTGTGACACTAGTTATAGATTCGATGCTTCACTTCAATGTTTACTGTATTCCTTGGACCTTCTTATTGACGATGAAACACAGAAATTGCATCGGAATTAAATACAAAAGCCACAATGCCGACTTAAGTACATGAAGACCGACTCTTCCTACTGACTATGTTTTGAACCATTCCTGTGACACCCGTTATAAATTCCGATGCTTCACTTGAGGTTTACTGTATCCCTTGGACCTTGTTATTGACGATGAAACACAGAAATTGCATCGGAATTAAATACAAAAGGCACAATGCCGACTTAAGTACATGAAGACCGACTCTTCCTACTGTCTATGTTTTGAACCATTCCTGTGACACTAGATATAGATTCCGAAGCTTCACTTCAGGTTTACTGTATCTCTTGGACCTTCTTATTGACGATGAAACACAGAAAATGCATCGGAATTAAATACAAAAGGCACAATGCCGACTTAAGTACATGAAGACCGACTCTTCCTACTGTCTATGTTTGAACCATTCCTGTGACACTAAATACAGATTCCGATGCTTCACTCCAGGTTTACTGTATCCCTTGGACCTTCTTGTTGACGATGAAACACAGAAATTGCAACGGAATTAAGTACAAAAGGCACAATGCTGACTTAAGTTCAAGAAGACTAACTCTTCTTACTGACTATGTTTTGACCATTCCTGTGACACTAGTTATGGATTCCGATGCTTCACTTCAGGTTTACTGTATCCCTCTGACCTTCTTATTGACGATGAAACACAGAAATTGCATCGGAATAAAATACAATATGCACAATGCCGATTTCAGTTCAAGAAGACTGACTCTTCTTACTGTCCATTTTTGAACCAGTCCTGTGACACTAGTTATAGACTCCTATGCTTCACTCCAGGTTTACTGTATCCCTTGGTCCTTCTTAATGACGATGAAACACAGAAATTGCATCGGAATTAAATAGAAAAGGCACAATGCCGACTTAAGTACAAGAAGACTGACTCTTCTTACTGACTATGTTTGAACCATTCCTGTGACACTAGTTATAAATTCCGATGGTTCACTTCAGGTTTACTATATCCCTTGGATCTTCATATTGACGATGAAACACAGAAATTGCGTCGGAATTAATTACAAAAGGCACAGTGCAGAATTAAGTACAGGAAGACTGACTCTACTTACTGTCTATGTTTTGAACCATTCCATTGACACTAGTTATGGATTCCGATGCTTCACTCCAGGTTTACTGTATCCCTTGGACCTTGTTATTGACGATGAAACACAGATATTGCATCGGAATTAAATAGGAAACGTACATTGCCGTCATAAGTACAAGAAGACTGACTCTTCTTACTGACTATGATTTGAAACATTCCTGTGACACTAGTTATAGATTCCGATGCTTCACCTCAGGTTTACTGTATCCCTTGGACCTTCTTACTGACGATGAAACACAGAAATTGCATCGGAATTAAATACAAAAGGCAAAATGCCGACTTAAGTACACGAAGACTGACTCTTCTTACTGTCTATGTTTTGTACCATTCCTGTGACACTAGTTATAGATTCCGATGCTTCACTCCAGGTTTACTGTATCACTTGGACCTTCTTATTGACGATGAAACACAGAAATTGCATCGGAATTAAAAGGAAAAGGCACAATGCCGACTTAAGTACAAGAAGACTGACTCTCCTTTCTGACTATGTTTTGAACCATTCCTGTGACACTAGTTATGAATTCTGATGCTTCACTTCAGGTTTAGTGAATCCCTCTGACCTTCTTATTGACGATGAAACACACAAATTGCATCGGAATTAAATAGATAAGGCACTATTCCGACTTAAGTACAAGAAGACTGACTCTTCTTACTGACAATGTTTTGAACGATTCCTGTGACACTAGTTACAGATCCCGATGCTTCACTTCAGGTTTACTGTATCCCTTGGACTTTCTTATTGACGATGAAACACAGAAATTGCATCGGAGTTAAATACAAAAGGCACAATGCCGATTTAAGTGCAAGAGGACTGACTCTTCTTACTGTCTATGTATTGAACCATTCCTGTGACACTAGTTATAAATTCCGATGCTTCACTTCAGGTTTACTGTATTCCTTGGATCTTGTTATTGACGATGAAACACAGAAATTGCATCGGAAATAAATACAATAACCATTCCTGTGACACTAGTTATAAATTCCGATGCTTCACTTCAGGTTTACTGGATTCCTTGGACCTTCTTATTGACGCTGAATCACAGAAATTGCATCGGAATTAAATACAATAGGTACAAAGTAGAATTAAGAACAAGAAGACTGACTCTTCTTACTGTCTATGTTTTGAACCATTCCTGTGACACTAGCTATAGATTACGATGCTTCACTTCAGGTTTCAGGTTTACTGTACCCCTCTGACCTTCTTATTGACGATGAAACACAGAAATATCATCGGAATTAATAACAAAAGGCACAATGCCAACTTAATGACAAGAAGACTGACACTTCTTACTGTCTATGTTTTGAACCATTCCTGTGACACTAGCTATAGATTCCGAGGCTTCACTTCAGGTTTACTGTATCCCTTGGACCTTCATATTGACGATGAAACACAGAAATTGCATCGGATTTAAATAGAAAGTGCACAATGTCGACGTAAGTACAAGAAGACTGACTCTTCTTACTGTCTATGATTTGAACCATTCCTGTGACAGTAGTAATAGATTCCGATGCTTCACTCCAGGTTTACTATATCCCATGGACCTTCTTATTGACGATGAAACACAGAAATTGCATCGGAAATAAATAGAAAAGGCACAATGCCGACTTAAGTACAAGAAGACTGACTCCACTTACTGACAATGTTTTGAACCATTCCATTGACACTAGTTACTAATTCCAATGCTTCACTTCATGTTTACTGTATCCCTTGGACTTTCTTATTGACGATGAAACACAGAAATTGCATCGGAATTAAATAGAAAAGGCACAATGCCGACCAAAGTACAAGAAGACTGACTCTTCTTACTGACTATGTTTTGAACCATTCCTGTGACACTAGTCATAGATCCGATGCTTCACTTCAGGTTTACTCTATACCTTGGACCTTCTTATTGACGATGAAACACAGCAATTGCATTGGAATTAAATACAAAAGGCACAATGCCGACTTAAGTACATGAAGACCGACTCTTCCTACTGACTATGTTTGAACCATTCCTGTGACACCCGTTATAAATTCCGATGCTTCACTTGAGGTTTACTGTATCCCTTGGACCTTGTTATTGACGATGAAACACAGAAATTGCATCGGAATTAAATACAAAAGGCACAATGCCGTATTAAGTACAAGAAGACTGACTCTTCTTACTGTTTATGTTTTGAACCATTTCTGTGACACTAGTTATAGTTTCAGATGCTTCACTCCTGGTTTACTACATCCCTTGGACCTTCTTATTGACGATGAAACACAGAAATTGCATCGGAATTAAATACAAAAGGCACAATGCCGACTTAAGGACAACAAGATTGACTCTTCGTACTGACTATGTTTTGAACCATTCCTGTGACAGTAGCTATAGATTCCGATGCTTCACTTCAGGTTTACTGTATCCCTCTGACCTTCTTAATGGCGATGAAACACAGACATTGCATTGTAATTAAATACAAAAGGTACAATGCCGACTTAAGTACAAGAAGACTGACTCTTCTTACCGTCCATGTTTTGAACCATACCATTGACACTAGTTGTAGATTCCGATGCTTCACTCCAGGTTTACTGTATCCCTTGGACCTTCTTATTGACGATGAAACACACAAATTGCATCGGAATTAAATAGAAAAGGCACTATGCCGACTTAAGTACAAGAAGACTGACTCTTCTTACTGTCTATGTTTTGAACGATTCCTGTGACACTAGTTATGGATTCCGATGCTTCACTCCAGGTTTACTGTATCCCTTGGACCTTCTTATTGACTATGAAACACAAAAATTGCATCGGAATTAAATACAAAAGGCAAAATGCCGACTGAAGTGCACGAAGACTGACTCTTCTTACAGTCTATGATTTGAACCATTCCTGTGACACTAGTTACAGATTCCGATGCTTCACTCCAGGTTCACTGTATCCCTTGGACCTTCTTATTGACGATGAAACACAGAAATTGCATCGGAATTAAATACAAAAGGCACAATGCCGACTTAAGTGCAAGAAGACTAACTCTTCTTACTGACTATGATTTGAACCATTCCTGTGACACTAGTTATGGATTCCGATGCTTCACTTCAGGTTTACTGTATCCCTCTGACCTTCTTATTGACGATGAAACACAGAAATTGCATCGGAATTGAATACAAAAGGCACAATGCCGAATTAAGTTCAAGAAGACTGACTCTTCTTACTGACTATGTTTTGAACCAGTCCTGTGACACTAGTTATAAATTCCGATGCTACACTTCAGGTTTACTGTATCCCTTGGACATTCTAATTGACGATAAAACACAGAAATTGAATCGGATTTAAATACAAAAGGCACAGTGCAGAATTAAGTACAAGGGGACTGACTCTTCTTACTGTCTATGTTTTGAACCATTCCTGTGACACTAGTTATAGATTCCAATGCTTCACTCCAGGTTTACTGTATCCCTTGGACCTTCTTGTTGACGATGAAACACAGAAATTGCATCGGAATTAAATACAAAAGGCAAAATGCCGACTTAAGTACACGAAGACTGACTCTTCTTACTGTCTATGTTTTGAACCATTCCTGTGACACTAGTTATAGATTCCGAAGCTTCACTCCAGGTTTGCTGTATCCCTTGGACCCTACTTATTGACGATGAAACACAGAAATTGCGTCGGAATTAAATAGAAAAGCACAATGCGGACTTAAGTACAAGAAGACTGACTCTTCTTACTGTCTATGTTTTGAACCATTCCTGTGACACTAGTTATAGATTCCGATGCTTCACTCCAGGTTTACTGTATCCCTTGGACCTTCTTATTGACGATAAAACACAGAAATTGCATCCGAATTAAATACAAAAGCCACAATGCGACTTAAGTACAAGAAGACTGACTCTTCTTACTGTCTATTTTTTTAACCTTACCATTGAGACTAGTTATAGATTCCGATGCTTCACTCCAGGTTTACTGTATCACTTGGACCTTCTTATTGACGATGAAACACAGAAATTGCATCGGAATTAAAAAGAAAAGGCACAATGCCGACTTAAGTACAAGAAGACTGACTCTCCTTTCTGACTATGTTTTGAACCATTCCTGTGACACTAGTTATGAATTCTGATGCTTCACTTCAGGTTTAGTGTATCCCTCTGACCTTCTTATTGACGATGAAACACACAAATTGCATCGGAATTAAATAGATAAGGCACTATTCCGACTTAAGTACAAGAAGACTGACTCTTCTTACTGACTATATTTGAACGATTCCTGTGACACTAGTTACAGATCCCGATGCTTCACTTCAGGTTTACTGTATCCCTTGGACTTTCTTATTGACGATGAAACACAGAAATTGCATCGGAGTTAAATACAAAAGGTACAATGCCGATTTAAGTACAAGAGGACTGACTCTTCTTACTGTCTATGTTTTGAACCATTCCTGTGACACTAGTTATAAATTCCGATGCTTCACTTCAGGTTTACTGTATCCCTTGGATCTTCTTATTGTCGATGAAACACAGAAATTGCATCGGAAATAAATACAATTACCATTCCTGTGACACTAGTTATAAATTCCGATGCTTCGCTTCAGATTTACTGTATCCCTTGGACTTTCTTATTGTCGATGAAACACAGAAATTACATCGGAATGAAATACAATAGGTACAAAGCAGAATTAAGTACAAGAAGATTGACTCTTCTTACTGTCTATGTTTTGAACCATTCCTGTGACACTAGCTATAGATTACGATGCTTCACTTCAGGTTTCAGGTTTACTGTACCCCTCTGACCTTCTTATTGACGATGAAACACAGAAATTGCATCGGAAATAAATAGAAAAGGCACAATGCCGACTTAAGTACAAGAAGACTGACTCTTCTTACTGACAATGTTTTGAACCATTCCATTGACACTAGGTACAAATTCCGATGCTTCACTTCATGTTTACTGTATCCCTTGGACTTTCTTATTGACGATGAAACACAGAAATTGCATCGGAATTAATAGAAAAGGCACAATGCCGACTGAAGTACAAGAAGACTGACTCTTCTTACTGACTATGTTTTCAAC
This sequence comes from Schistocerca piceifrons, assembly GCF_021461385.2. Lineage (NCBI taxonomy): Eukaryota > Metazoa > Arthropoda > Insecta > Orthoptera > Acrididae > Schistocerca > Schistocerca piceifrons. Next base: position 649,431 of record NW_025728055.1, read on the forward strand.
CATCCCTGTGACACTAGTTATAGATTTCGATGCTTCACTTCAGGTTTACTGTATTCCTTGGACCTTCTTATTGACGATGAAACACAGAAATTGCATCGGAATTAAATACAAAAGGCACAATGCCGACTTAAGTACATAAAGACCGACTGTTCCTACTGACTATGTTTTGAACCATTCCTGTGACACCCGTTATAAATTCCGATGCTTCACTTGATGTTTACTGTATCCCTTGGACCTTGTTATTGACGATGAAACACAGAAATTGCATCGGAATTAAATACAAATAGCACAATGCCGTATTAAGTACAAGAAGACTGACTCTTCTTACTGTTTATGTTTTGAAACATTTCTGTGACACTAGTTATAGATTCAGATGCTTCACTCCTGGTTTACTGCATCCCTTGGACCTTCTTATTGACGATGAAACACAGAAATTGCATCGGAAATAAATACAAAAGGCACAATGCCGACTTAAGGACAACAAGATTGACTCTTCTTACTGACTTTGTTTTGAACCATTCCTGTGACAGTAGCTATAGATTCCGATGCCTCACTTCAGGTTTACTGTATCCCTCTGACCTTATTATTGACGATGAAACACACAAATTGCTTCGGAATTAAATAGAAAAGGCACTATGCCGACTTAAGTACAAGAAGACTGACTCTTCTTACTGTCTATGTTTTGAACGATTCCTGTGACACTAGTTATAGATCCCGATGCTTCACTTCAGGTTTACTGTATTCCTTGGACCTTCTTATTGACTAAGGAACACAAAAATTGCATCGGAATTAAATACAAAAGGCAAAATGCCGACTGAAGTGCACGAAGACTGACTCTTCTTACAGTCAATGATTTGAACCATTCCTGTGACACTAGTTACAGATTCCGATGCTTCACTCCAGCTTGACTGTATCCCTTGGACCTTCTAGTTGTCGATGAAACACAGAAATTGCATCGGAATTAAGTACAAAAGGCACAATGCCGACTTAAGTACAAGAAGACTAACTCTTCTTACTGACTATGTTTTGAACCATTCCTGTGACACTAGTTATGGATTCCGATGCTCCACTTCAGGTTTACTCTATCCCTCTGACCTTCTTATTGACGATGAAACACAGAAATTGCATCGGAATAGAATACAAAAGGCACAATGCCGAATTAAGTTCAAGAAGACTGACTCTTCTTACTGTCTATTTTTGAACCAGTCCTGTGACACTAGTTATAGACTCCGATCCTTCACTCCAGGTTTACTGTATCCCTTGGTCCTTCTTATTGACGATTAAACACAGAAATTGCATCGGAATTAAATAGAAAAGGCACAATGCCGACTTAAGTACAAGAAGCCTGACTCTTCTTACTGACTATGTTTTGAACCAGTCCTGTGACACTAGTTATAAATTCCGATGCTACACTTCAGGTTTACTGTATCCCTTGGACATTTTTATTGACGATGAAACACAGAAATTGAATCGGATTTAAATACAAAAGTCACAGTGCAGAATTAAGTACAAGGAGACTGACTCTTCTTACTGTCTATGCTTTGAACCATTCCTGTGACACTAGCTATACATTCTATGCTTCACTTCAGGTTTACTGTACCCCTCTGACCTTCTTATTGACGATGAAACACAGGAACTGCATCGGAATTAAATACAAAAGGCACAACGCCGACTTAAGTACAAGAAGACTGACTCTTCGTACTGACTATGTTTTGAACCATTCCTGTGACACTAGTTATAGATTCCGATGCTTCGCTTCAGGATTACTGTATCCCTCTGACCTTCTTATTGACGGTGAAACACAGAAATTGCATCGGAATTAAATAGAAAAGGCACAATGCCGACTTAGGTACAAGATGACTGACTCTTCTTACTGACTATGTTTTGAAACATTCCTGTGAAACTAGTTATAGATCCGATGCTTCACCTCAGGTTTACTGTATCGCTTGGACTTTCCTACAGACGATGAAACACAGAAATTGCATCGGAATTAAATTCAAAAGGCACAATGCCGACTTAAGTACAAGGAGACTGACTCTCCTTTCTGACTATGTTTTGAACCATTCCTGTGACGCTAGTTATGGATTCCGATGGTTCACTTCAGGTTTACTGTATCCCTCTGACCTTCTTATTGACGATGAAACACAGAAATTGCATCGGAATTAAATACAGAAGGCACAGTGCCGAATTAAGTTCAAGAAGACTGACTCTTCTTACTGTCTATTTTTGAACCAGTCCTGTGACACTAGTTATAGACTCCGATGCTTCACTCCAGGTTTGCTGTATCGCTTGGTCCTTCCTATTGACGATGAAACACAGAAATTGCATCGGAATTAAATACAAAAGGCACAGTGCAGAATTAAGTACAAGGAGACTGACTCTTCTTACTGTCTATGTTTTGAACCATTCCTGTGACACTAGTTATAGATTCCGATGCTTCACTCCAGGTTTACAGTATCCCTTGGAACTTGTTTTTGATGATGAAACACAGAAACTGCATCGGAATGAAATACAAAAGGCACAATGACGGCCTAAGGACAATAAGACTGACTCTTCTTACTGACTATGATTTGAACGTTTCCTGTGACACTAGCTATAGATTTCGATGCTTCACTTCATGTTTACTGTACCCCTCTGACCTTCGTATTGACGATGAAACACAGAAACTGTATCGGAATTAAATACAAAAGGCACAATGCCGACTTAAGTACAAGAAGACTGACTCTTTTTACTGTCTATGTTTTGAACCATTCCATTGACACTAGTTATAGATTCCGATGCTTTACTCTAGGTTTACTGTATCCCTTGGAACTTGTTATTGACGATGAAACACAGAATTTGCATCGGAATTAAATAGAAAAGGTACAATGCAGACTTAAGTACAAGAAGACTGAATCTTCTTACTGACTATGTTTTGAACCATTCCTGTGACACTAGTTATAGATTCCGATGCTTCACCTCAGGTTTACTGTATCCCTTGGACCTTCTTATTGACGATGAAACACAGAAATTGCATCGGAATTAAATAGAAAAGGCACAATGCCGACTTAAGTACAAGAAGACTGACTCTTCTTACTGACTATGCTTTGAACCATTCCTGTGACACTAGTTATAGATTCCGATGCTTCACCTCAGGTTATCTGTATCCCTTGGATATTCTTATTGACGATGAAAAACAGAAATTGCATCGGAATTAAATATAAAAGGCACAATGCCGACTTAAGTACAAGAAGACTGACTCTCCTTTCTGACTGTGATTTGAACCATTCCTGTGACACTAGTTATGAATTCCGATGCTTCACTTCAGGTTTAATGTATCCCTTGGACCTTCTAATTGACGATGAAACACAGAAATTGCATCGGAATTAAATAGAAAAGGCACAATGCCGACTTAAGTACAAGAAGACTGACTCTTCTTACTGTCTATGTTTTGAACCATTCCTGTGACACTAGTTATAGATTCCGATGCTTCACTCCATGTTTACTGTATCCTTTGGACCTTCTTATTGACGATGAAACACAGAAATTGCATTGGAATTTAATACAAAAGGCACAATGCCGACTTATGGACCAGAAGACTGATTCTTCTTACTGACTTTGCTTTGAACCATTCCTGTGACACTAGTTATTGATTCCGATGCTTCACTTCAAGGTATACTGTATCCCTCTGACCTTCTTATTGACAATGAAACATAGAAACTGCATCGGAATTAAATAGAAAAGGCACAATGTCGACTTAAGTACAAGAAGACTGACTCTTCTTACTGTCTATGTTTTGAACCATTCCTCTGACACTAGTTATAGATTCCGATGCTTGACTCCAGGTTTACTGTATCCCTTGGACCTTCGTATTGACGATGAAACACAGAAATTGCATCGGAATTAAATGCAATAGGCACAATGCCGACTTAAGGACAAGAAGACTGACTCTTCTTACTGTCTTTGTTTTGAACCATTCCTGCGACACTAGTTATAGATTCCGATGCTTCACTTCATGTTAACTGTATCCCTTGGACTTTCTTATTGACGAAGAAACACAGAAATTGCATCGGAGTTAAATACAAAAGGCACAATGCCGATTTAAGTACAAGAGGACTGACTCTTCTTACTGTCTATGTTTTGAACCATTCCTGTGACACTAGTTACAAATTCCGATGCTTCACTTCAGGTTTACTGTATCCCTTGGACCTTTTTATTGACGATGAAACACAGAAATTGCATCGGAATGAAATACAAAAGGTACAACGCCGATTTAAGTACAAGAAGACTAACTCTTCTTACTGACTATGTTTTGAACCATTCCTGTGACACTAGTTATAGATTCCGATGCTTCATTTTAGGTTTACTGTATCCCTCTGACCTTCTTATTGACGATGAAACACAGAAATTGCATCGGAATTAAATACAGAAGGCACAATGCCGAATTAAGCTCAAGAAGACTGACTCTTCTTACTGTCTATCTTTGAACCAGTCCTGTGACACTAGTTATAGACTCCGATGCTTCACTCCAGGTTTACTGTATCCCTTGGTCCTTCTTATTGACGATGAAACACAGAAATTGCATCGGAATTAAATACAAAAGGCACAATGCAGAATTAAGTACAAGAAGACTGACTCTTCTTACTGTCTATGTTTTGAACCATTCCTGTGACACTAGTTACAGATTCCGATGCTTCACTCCATGTTTACTGTATCCTTTGAACCTTCTTATTGACGATGAAACACAGAAATTGCATTGGAATTAAATACAAAAGGCACAATGCCGACTTATGGACAAGAAGACTGACTCTTCTTACTGACTTTGCTTTGAACCATTCCTGTGACACTAGTTATAGATTCCGATGCTTCACTTCAAGGTTTACTGTATCCCTCTGACCTTCTTATTGAGAATGAAACATAGAAATTGCATCGGAATTAAATAGAAAAGGCACAATGTCGACTTAAGGACAAGAAGACTGACTCTTCTTACTGTCTATGTTTTGTACCATTCCTCTGACACTAGTTACAGATTCCGATGCTTCACTCCAGGTTTACTGTATCCCTTGGACCTTCGTATTTACGATGAAACACAGAAATAGCATCGGAATTAAATACAAATGGCACAATGCCGACTTAAGGACAGGAAGACTGACTCTTCTTACTGACTTTGTTTTGAAACATTCCTGCGACACTAGTTATAGATTCCGATGCTTCACTTCAGGTTTATTGTATCCCTCTGACCTTCTTATTGACGAAGAAACACAGAAATAGCATCGGAATTAAATAGAAAAGGCACAATGTCGACGTAAGTACTAGAAGACTGACTCTTCTTACTGACTATGTTTGAACCATTCCTGTGACACTAGTTATAGATTCCGATGTTTCACTCCTGGTTTAGTGTATCCCTTGGACATTCTTATTGACGATGAAACACAGAAATTGCATCAGAATTAAATAGAAAATGCAGAATGAAGTACAATACGACTGACTATTCTTACTGACTATGTTTTGAACTATTCCTGTGACACTAGTTATAGACTCCGGTGCTTCACTTTAGGATTACTGTATCGCTCTGACCTTCTTATTGACAATGAAACACAGAAATTGCATCGGAAATAAATAGAAAAATCACAATGCCGACTTAAATACAAGAAGACTGACTCTCCTTACTGACAATGCTTTGAACCATTCCATTGACACTAGTTACAAATTCCGATGCTTCACTTCATGTTTCTTGTATCCCTTGGACTTTCTTATTGACGATGAAACACTGAAATTGCATCGGAGTTAAGTACAAAAGGAACAATGCCGATTTAAGTACAAGAGGACTGACTCTTCTTACTGTCTATGTTTTGAACCATTCCCGTGACACTAGTTATAAATTCCGATGCTTCACTTCAGGTTTACTGTATCCCTTGGACCTTTCTATTGACGATGAAACACAGAAATTGCATCGGAATTAAATACAATAACCATTCCTGTGACACTAGTTATAAATTCCGTTGCTTCACTTCAGGTTTACTGTATCCCTTGGACCTTCTTATTGACGATGAAACACAGAAATTGCATCGGAATTAAATACAATAGGCACAAAGCAGAATTAAGTACAAGAAGACTGACTCCTCTTACTGTCTATGTTTCGAACCATTCCTGTGACACTAGCTATAGATTACGATGCTTCACTTCAGGTTACAGGTTTACTGTACCCCTCTCACCTTCTTATTGACGATGAAATACAGTAATTTCATCGGAATTAAATACAAAATGCACAATGCCGACTTAAGTACAAGAAGACTGACTCTTCTTACTGACTATGTTATGAACCATTCCTGTGACACTAGTTATAAATTCCAATGCTTCACTTCAGGTTTACTGTATGCCTTGGACCATCTTATTGACGATGAAACACAGAAATTGCATCGGATTTAAATAGAAAGGGCACAATGTCGACGTAAGTACAAGAAGACTGACGTTTCTTACTGTCTATGTTTTGAACCATTCGTGTGACACTAGTAATAGATTCCGATGCTTCACTCCAGGTTTACTATATCCCATGGACATTCTTATTGACGATGAAACACAGAAATTGCATCGGAAATAAATAGAAAAGGCACAATGCCGACTTAAGTACAAGAAGACTGACTCTTCTTACTGACAATGTTTTGAACCATTCCATTGACACTAGTTATAAATTCCGATGCTTCACTTCATGTTTACTGTATCCCTTGGACTTTCTTATTGACGATGAAACACAGATATTGCATCGGAATTAAATAGAAAAGGCACAATGCCGACTGAAGTACAAGAAGACTGACTCTTCTTACTGACAATGTTTTGAACCATTCCTGTGACACTAGTCATAGATCCGATGCTTCACTTCAGGTTTACTGTATACCTTGGACCTTCTTATTGACGATGAAACACAGAAATTGCATCGGAATTAAATACAAACGGCACAATGCCGACTTAAGTACAAGAAGACTGACTCTTAGAACTGTCTAAGTTTTGAACCATTCCTGTGACACTAGTTATAGATTTCGATGCTTCACTTCAGGTTTACTGTATTCCTTGGACCTTCTTGTTGACGATGAAACACAGAAAATGCATCGGAATTAAATACAAAAGGCACAATGCCGACTTAAGTACATGAAGACCGACTCTTCCTACTGGCTATGTTTTGAATTATTCCTGTGACATCCGTTATAAATTCCGATGCTTCACTTGAGATGTACTGTATCCCTTGGACCTTGTTATTGACGATGAAACACAGAAATTGCATCGGAATGAAATACAATACGCACAATGCCGAATTAAGTACAAGAACACTGACTCTTCTTCCTGTCTATGATTTGAACCATTTCTGTGACACTAGTTATAGATTCCGATGCTTCACTCCTGGTTTACTGCATCCCTTGGACCTTCTTATTGACGATGAAACACAGAAATTGCATCGGAATTAAATACAAAAGCATAATGCCGACTTAAGGACAACAAGATTGACTCTTCTTACTATGTTTTGAACCATTCCTGTGTAAGTAGCTAGGGATTCCGATGCTTCACATCAGGTTTACTGTATCCCTCTGACCTTCTTAATGACGATGAAACACAGACATTGCATCGTAATTAAATACAAAAGGCACAATGCCGACTTAAGTACAAGAAGACTGACTCTTCTTACCGTCCATGTTTTGAACCATACCATTGACACTAGTTATAGATTCCGATGCTTCACTCCAGGTATACTGTATCCCTTGGACCTTCTTATTGATGATGAAACACACAAATTGCATCAGAATTAAATAGAAATGGCACTATGACGACTTAAGTACAAGAAGACTGACTCTTCTTACTGACTATGTTTTGAACGATTCCTGTGACACTAGTTATAGATCCCGATGCTTCACTTCAGGTTTACTGTATCCCTTGGACCTTCTTATTGACTATGAAACACAAAAATTGCCACGGAATGAAATACAAAAGGCAAAATGCCGACTGAAGTGCACGAAGACTGACTCTTCTTACAGTCTATGATTTGAACCATTCCTGTGACACTAGTTATAGATTCCGATGCTTCACTCCAGGTTCACTGTATCCCTTGGACCTTCTTATTGACGATGAAACACAGAAATTGCATCGGAATTAAATACAAAAGGCACAATGCCGAATTAAGTACAAGAAGACTGACTCTTCTTACTGTCTACGTTTTGAACCATTCCTGTGACACTAGTTCTAGACTTCGATGCTTCACTCCAGGTTTAATGTATCCCTTGGACCTTCGTATTGCCGATGAAACACAGAAATTGCATCGGAATTGAATACAAAAGGCACAATGCCGAATTAAGTTCAAGAAGACTGACTCTTCTTACTGTCTATTTTTGAACCAGTCCTGTGACACTAGTCATAGATTCCAATGCTTCACTCCAGGTTTACTATATCCCTTGGACCTTCTTATTGATGATGAAACACAGAAATTGCATCGGAATTAAATACAAAAAGCACAATGCCGACTTAAGGGCAAGAAGACCGACTCTTCTTACTGACTATGTTTTGAACCATTCCTGTGACACTAGCTATAGATTCTATGCTTCACTTCAGGTTTACTGTACCCATCTGACCTTCTTATTGACGATGAAACACAGAAACTGCATCGGAATTAAATACAAAAGGCACAATGCCTACTTAAGTACAAGAAGACTGACTCATCTTGCAGTCTATGTTTTGAAATATTCCATTGACACTAGTTATAGATTCCGATGCTTCACTCCAGGATTACTGTATCCCTTGGACCTTGTTATTGACGATGGAACACAGAAATTGCATCGGAATTAAATTGAAAATTTACAATGCCGGCTTAAGTACAAGAAGACTGACTCTTCTCACTGACTACGTTTTGAACCATTCCTGTGACACTAGTTATAGATTCCGATGCTTCACCTCAGGTTTACTGTATGCCTTGGACCATCTTATTGACGATAAAACACAGAAATTGCATCGGAATTAAATACAAAAGGCAAAATGCCGACTTAAGTACATGAAGACTGACTCTTCTTACTGTCTATGTTTTGAACCATTCCTGTGCCACTAGTTATAGATTCCGATGCTACACTCCAGGTTTACTGTATCCGTTGGACCTACTTATTGACGACGAAACACACAAATTGCATCGGAATTATATAGAAAAGGCACTATGCCGACGTAAGTACAAGAAGACTGACTCTTCTTACTGTCAATGTTTTGAACCATTCCTGTGACACTAGTTATAGTTTCCGATGCTTCACTCCATTTTACTGTATCCCTTGGACCTTCTTATTGACGATGAAACACAGAAATTGCATCGGAATTAAATAGAAAAGGCACAATGCCGACCTAACTACAAGCAGAATGACTCTTCTTACTGACTATGTTTTGAACCATTCCTGTGACACTAGTTATAGACTCCGATGCTTCACTCCAGGTTTACTGTATCCCTTGGAACTTGTTATTGACGATGAAACACAGAAATTACATCGGAATTAAATACAAAAGGCACAATGCCGACTTAAGTACAAGAAGACTGACTCTCCTTTCTGACTGTGATTTGAACCATTCCTGTGACACTAGTTACAGATTACGAAGCTTCACCTCAGTTTTACTGTATCCCTTGGACCTTCTTATTGACGATGAATAACAGAAATTGCATCGGAATTAAATACAAAAGGCACAATGCTGACTTAAGTAGAAGAAGACTGACTCTCCTTTCTGACTGTGATTTGAACCATTCTTGTGACACTAGTTATGAATTCCGATGCTTCACTTCAGGCCTAATGTATCCCTTGGACCTTCTTATTGACGATGAAACATAGAAATTGCATTGGAATTAAATACAAAAGGCACAATGCCGACTTATGGACAAGAAGACTGACTCTTCTTACTGACTTTGCTTTGAACCATTCCTCTGACACTAGTTATAGATTCCGATGCTTCACTTCAAGGTTTACTGTATCCCTCTGACCTTCTTATTGACAATGAAACATAGAAATTGCATCGGAATTAAATAGAAAAGGCACAATGTCGACTTAAGTACAAGAAGACTGACTCTTCTTACTGTCTATGTTTTGAACCATTCTTCTGACACTTGTTATAGATTCCGATGCTTCACTCCAGGTTTACTGTATCCCTTGGACCTTCTTATTGACGATGAAACACAAAATTGCGTCGGAATTAAATACGATAACCATTCCTGTGACACTAGTTATAAATTCCGATGCTTCACTTCAGGTTTACTGTATCCCTTGGACCTTCTTATTGACGATGAAACACAGAAATTGCATCGGAATTAAATACAATAGGCACAAAGCAGAATTAAGTACAAGAAGACTGACTCTTCTTACTGTCTATGTTTTGAACCATTCCTGTGACACTAGCTATAGATTACGATGCTTCACTTCAAGTTTCAGGTTTACTGTACCCCTCTGACCTTCTTATTGACGAAGAAACACAGAAATTTCATCGGAATTAAATACAAAGGGCACTATGCCGACTTAAGTACAAGAAGACTGACTCACCTTACTGACTATGATTTGAACCATTCCTGTGACACTAGTTATAAATTCCGATGCTTCACTTCAGGTTTACTGTATCCCTTGGACCTTCATATTGACGATGAAACACAGAAATTGCATCGGATTTAAATAGAAAGGGCACAATGTCGACGTAAGTACAAGAAGACTGACTCTTCTTACTGTCTATGCTTTGAACCATTCCTGTGACACTAGTAATAGATTCCGATGCTTCACTCCAGGTTTACTATATCCCATGGACCTTCTTATTGACGATGAAACACAGAAATTGCATCGGAAATAAATAGAAAAGGCACAATGCCGACTTAAGTACAAAAAGACTGACTCTTCTTACTGACAATGTTTTGAACCATTCCATTGACACTAGTCATAAATTCCGATGCTTCACTTCATGTTTACTGTATCCCTTGGACTTTCTTATTGACGATGAAACACAGAAATTGCATCGGAATTAAATAGAAAATGCACAATGCCAACTGAAGTACAAGAAGACTGACTCTTCTTACTGACTATGTTTGGAACCATTCCTGTGACACTAGTCATAGATCCGATGCTTCACTTCAGGTTTACTGTATACCTTGGACCTTCTTATTGACGATGAAACACAGAAATTGCATCGGAATTAAATACAAACGGCACAATGCCGACTTAAGTACAAGAAGACTGACTCTTCCTACTGTCTATGTTTTGAACCATTCCTGTGACACTAGTTATAGGTTTCGATGCTTCACTTCAGGTTTACTGTATTCCTTGGACCTTCTTATTGACGATGAAACACAGGAAATGCATCGGAATTAAATACAAAAGGCACAATGCCGACTTAAGTACATGAAGACCGACTCTTCCTACTGACTATGTTTTGAACCATTCCTTTTACACCCGTTATACATTCCGATGCTTCACTTGAGGTTTACTGTATCCCTTGGACCTTGTTATTGACGATGAAACACAGAAATTGCAGCGGAATTAAATACAAAAGGCACAATGCCGAATTAAGTACAAGAAGACTGACTCTTCTTACTGTCTATGTTTTGAACCATTTCTGTGACACTAGTTATAGATTCCGATGCTTCACTCCTGGTTCACTGCATCCCTTGGACCTTCTTATTGACGATGAAACACAGAAATTGCATCGGAATTAAATACAAAATGCACAATGCCGACTTAAGGACAACAATATTGACTCTTCTTACTGACTATGCTTTGAACCATTCCTGTGACAGTAGCTATAGATTCCGATGCTTCACTTCAGGTTTACTGTATCCCTCTGACCTTCTTAATGACGATGAAACACAGACATTGCACCGTAATTAAATACAAAAGGCACAATGCCGACTTAAGTAAAAGAAGACTGACTCTTCTTACCGTCCATGTTTTGAACCATACCATTGACACTAGTTATAGATTCCGATGCTTCACTCCGGGTTTACTGTGTCCCATCGACCTTCTTATTGACGATGAAACACACAAATTGCATCGGAATTAAATAGAAAAGGCACTATGCCGACTTAAGTACAAGAAGACTGACTCTTCTTACTGACTATGTTTTGAACGATTCCTGTGACACTAGTTATAGATCCCGATGCTTCACTTCAGGTTTACTGTATCCCTTGGACCTTCTTATTGACTATGAAACACAAAAATTGCATCGGAATTAAATACAAAATTCAAATTGCCGACTGAAGTGCACGAAGACTGACTCTTCTTACAGTCTATGAATTGAACCATTCCTGTGACACTAGTTATAGATTTCGATGCTTCACTCCAGGTTCACTGTATCCCTTGGACCTTCTTATTGACGATGAAACACAGAAATTGCA